>NC_084927.1:2510000-3135000 GCF_958298935.1 Phragmites australis
CGCTAAGGCGGTCCTCCCCTCCAAGCTCACCCTAGGCTCCCCTCGGGTGCATGCCTATTCTGAAGGCAAACAGGAGCAGCAGAGGTGCAACGACGTCGATTACTTGGAGGAGCACCGGCGGCGTGCCGCCGTTCGGGCAGCTCATTACCAGCAAAGTCTGCGGCGCTACCATCAGCGCCATGTCTGGGCCCGGTCTCTTGGGGTGGGGGACCTAGTTCTCCGACGCGTCGAGTCACGCGAAGGAAAGAATAAGCTATCCCCTATGTGGGAAGGTCCCTTCACCGTGATCGGGGTCTCGCGAGAAGGCTCCTTCCGCCTGGCTGCAGTAGACCGGCAACTGCTCCCCAACCCATGGAACATCGAGCACCTGCGCGAGTTCCACCCATAGATGGCCATGCTCGCGGCTCAGGTCAACCAGGCCGGGGGCTTCCCCCCCCCCCCCCCCCCCGCCCAAGTTGACCGGGGGCTACCACTAGCTGGGTAAGTCACCCAACCTTGTAAAAAATTGTCAATTCAGTATGAATATTAATGTGCAATCGTATGTCAATTTCGTTTTTCTGGATTCCATATGTTTAATCTGTCTGGTGAGATGCTCGATTGTGCGAGAAAAGTTCGCTCTCTCTTTTTCCCCGTTGATAAAAGAATCCCGATCGGTATGCGCGCGGGCAGTTGCTGCTGACTTACGTCCGATGTGGTAGGCTGTGGTGTTCGGTGTCGTGGCAGGCTCCCGGGCACTACCGAGTCCCTGGGCGCCCTGGGTAATCCTATCGCTCGAGCTGCTCGAGTAGTCCGGAGCCTAGGCCCCAGGGGCGGGCTGTCAGTGCTCGGTCTGGTCTGTCATACCCGGGCGCCACCGAACCATAGGACCTCTGGGTTATGCCTCTGTCCGCTCTTGTCCGCCGATCTGGGTATTCGAGAGGTCTCGGGTCAAAAACGAGAGTAGTCTATAACAAGTACCACACTAACAGAGCGCACCAAATAAGGAATTTCTCTATTCTCTCTTAAGTCACAGATCGACAATCAAAGCAAAAGCAGCTCGACCGCGAGGGCCTCGATGCCTAGGTCGCTGCTCGGCCCCAAGGGTCCTCGGGTGGTCCTACCGCTTAAGCATGAGTGGTCGAGATCACCTGACCCCGGGTTCCTCGCGCGCCCCTTGATGCTCGGGCGCCCCGGCTGAGGGAACCAAGTCCTCGGGCACCCCGAGCTCGGAGCGCACGCCCCTCCTGGATTGGTTGGCCGAAAGGCCGACAGCTGTCCGGTGAGTGGTTAGATTCAGAACGAATTTACATTCAATAATATTTTGTTCGCGAGTCGTCCTCGGGGGCCCTCGTATTCTAATCTGCCCAGTGAGATGGTCTCCTCGCGCACAAAACCCTACCGTGTGTCCGCTTTTCCCTAGAATGACAGAACGGTCCGTAGAAAGATGTACCGTACGTGCGGTAATGTCTGATCGAAGTCTTTCATGGTGGTCGTGGTGTTCGGTCCGCTTTTAAGGGCCCCGAGCACTACCGAGTCCCTGGGCGCCCTGGGTAATCCTATCGCTCGAGCCGCTCGAGTAGTCCGGAGCCTAGGCCTCAGGGGCGGGCTGTCGGTGCTCGGTCCGGTCCGTCTTAAGCCCGGGCACCACCGAACCATGAGGACTCTTGGTCGCATTCCCGCCCGCACGTGTCTCCGGTCTGCTGACTGAGTGGTCGCAAGGTGGAAAAGTGTTCACCGGTCATGGCGTGCTCCGTGCTGGATCGATCTATCTCCCGAGCAAGGAAGTTCGTATCTTTGTCTTTTGACTTAGCCGATGCAGACTCGCGAGGGCTCGGGGGCTGAACGCACCGAGAAGGACGATCGGAACAACTTCACTCTTGGGGAAGGAAAGGTCGGATCAAACCGACTAAGTACTCCTCGGGGCATCAAGGCAAAACATCAGAAGAAGCGCTAAGTACTCGAGAATACCAGAGTTGCGAGCCCAAAGAAAAGCTTCCATCATATTTACAAAGGGAATACAAGCATTTCTAAGGGATCACTCCCGTATTTACATCAAGTTAAAGAAAAATGAAAGAAGAAGAAACTACAAAGAGCTGGCGGATGAGGTGTCCGCTAGTCAGAGGTCCAAGGCCACATTTAATGAGCGTGCGTGGCCTGACACATCCAACTGCTCCCGCCGTAGCGTTAGTTCCTGCCATGTTTTGGCAGAGAGGCGTGGGGCTATTAATTGCACGGGTCCCGTCCCGTATCATCCGGCTTATCTCAGGATAACATCGCGAGGATCGAGGCGTTCTGTCTGCCACCCTGCTGTGGCAGAGGAACAAGACAGGGCGGGCACGCCGGGTTGCTCTGCGGCTGCCCAGTGGGCCCTCTCCACGGCGCCCGTTGCCAGGGTGTTTATGGTGACAGGTGACCGGGCGTGCGGCGTTTTTTCCACCCTCGGTCACTTCACCCAGAAGAAATGATGACGCCTTTCCCAGTCATGGTGTCTTGGAACTTGTGCCCCCCTCCTTCCCGTTCAGGACATGTCGCAGCCGACGAGTACTTAAAAGAGTCGGCAACACAGAAGAGAAGACCATCCAACAATAGACCACAAGGATCGAAGGCATTGATCTAGAGCCAGAAGACACCCGAACCATAGACGAACACAAGGCACAAGGCATAGTCCCTGCCGAAGAACAAGGAGCCTCAGGCTCTTAGTTAGGCCAATATTCTTGTAACCAGCAACATCCTTGAGGGACTTCCTCAGGACAGTTATTGCATCCATACAGGAGTAGGGTATTACGCCCCCGTGCGGCTCGAACCTGTCTAAACTCTGGTGCATTTACTTCTTTTTGCACTAGGTCATCATCCCCACCATCGGCCGTTGCCTTTACTCTCATTCATTTCTCCGACGAACTTATTCAGGATCATCCCCCCGGCCAAATCTCTAAAAAGGGGTCTCTCGGGATCCCTGCGACAGGAGTTAATCCTCCGACAGTGGCCAACCATGTCGCCGAAGGGCTGGCGGACACGTGTACTGGTAGGCACGTGTCACATCCTGGGACGATACAATCTGTAATAGTGTAGTGGTTGTAATACCTCTAAAATATTTTGAGAACATTACAGGGAACAAGGGTACTAATGTAATATGAATTATAGTGGTTGGTTTGTGGCTATAAATATCCTCACCCTACTGATGTGATGGAATGAACAATTAATACACCACCAAATACTAGTTTACTGTGATGTGATTTAGGTTCTGACAATTGGCATCGTCCATGGGGATCGAACCCATGACCATGTCGTGATCAAACATGACTCCAAAGACTAGGAAAGGAAAGGCGAAGGAGGCAGAGGACATCAAAGGCGATCCAGCTAGCCCCGAGGAACTAGTAGGTGCTGAGGAGGCCGAAGGGATAGTGCGTCAGCTGAGGTCCACTAAGCCAAAGTCCAAGGAGGTCATGAAGTTGGAACCAGGAAAGCTCTTGAAGCCGAAGCTCGGGAAGTCCGTGAAGCCGAGATCCATGATGACATCAAAGTCCAATACAAGTGTCAGACAGAGGAGGCAGCGAAGCAAGTGCGGGTATTAGCAGAAGAAATTAGGTCCCTTCGCCAGTCCATGGCCTTCCAGCAAGAACCTTGACCTAGAAGTGGTGCCCTAGCAGTGCTGATCCTTGTAGTTGTTGGTAGTGGGCTCGACCACTATGGGATAGCGGCTATAGAGATTGATGACTTCTGGGCAGTCAGACTCATCAAAAGAGATGGAGACTTCTACCCACTTAAGGGCCTTGGGCAACGCAGTAGTGATGGAAAGGATCTCCCTCTCCGCATTCTTTATATGTCTCTTGGACTCGTAACTGGATGACCCCCTAAAGATATGGTTTACTTCATGAGGGACCTCTTTGAAGGGGAGACCATCATCATCATCCTCCGGTGGCTTAGGGCCGGAAGCCTTTCCTGTGTGTTGCCCCCTCTATTGGTGCTGCTCGAGCTGCTTGGGCCTTGTGTGGCAGAACTCTGTGTCATGAGTGTCCGACTTGTGGATAGTGCACCACTTCTTTTTTGAGTTCTCCCCTAATACCGAATTCTTTCCCTTGTCAGAGGTCTTCCAAGAAGTGCAAGTCTTTTCATGGGACGCGGCCATGATGTTGTGTTCCCCGATCTTGTTCTTATTCTTGGCCTTTTTGACTTCTAACTAGAGTTGCATTTCTCATTCGACTTGGAGCCCTCGGCCTCCTTGCCCAACTAAGGTTGCTTGTCTAATCTGTCTATTGAACAGTTCCAAGAGATTGCCTCCTCATCGGACGTGTAGCAGTCCGCCAACTCGAATAGCTTTTTGACATCTCAAGGAGGTCGCATGGCCATGCCTTTGATCGTCCTCCGATATCTTATGCCTTGTCGAAAGGCACGAATGATCGAGGCATTGGTAATCTTTGGGATTGTATTCCTCACGTTGCTAAACTACTTGATGAACTCCCGGAGCAACTCTTTGGGTTCCTGCCAAAGGCAGTGGATATCATCTTCCTTCCTAGGATGTTTTTTATACATTGCTTGGAAATTCACACAAAAAAATGTCTCACATCCATTCTCAGGAGTCAACTGAATCTGGAGGAAGGTTGGTAAGCCATGAACGAGTTGACCCTTCAAGTGTTGTGGGGAGGTAGTTTGCCATGACCTGTTGGTTTCCCCAGCGGCTTGGATTGGTGTAGTATAGATCTGAAGAAATTCCACTTGGTTAGTATTTCTGTTATATTTCTCAAATGAATCGGGTTAGAATCTACGCGGCCAACGCATAGATCGGAGATGGTAAGTGAAAGAATTTCTCCTACTATCATCATCCCACCTTTCAAAATCTTCTTGTGGGTTCCCCATGCTCCCCCATTCTGTTGAGTCTATTGTGGGTCTCGTGAGGCATGTATTCCCTCAAGTTCTTGGTCAAGGTCCTGCGAGGGGGATCCCAACGAGAAGGAGTTTTCTCGGGAGTGTGCCCGAGTTCTGGGTGCTAGCTAACTCAGGGCATGCAGCTTCTCTGCTGATCAGAAGCCTCGGCCATCTGTTGAGCCTCGTAGATGCATCCAATCATCTCCTGCATCCACCGAGCGGTGCATGGGACTTTCAACCACTCCGGAGGGATGAAGATGAGAAGGATTTTAGCTCGCTCTAGCAGTCACGTGGTGTGGTAGCTCGCTCTAGCCAAAGAGATTTCGAGGAATCAACAGGGTCTCATCCTTGACTCGGAGTTTGTCTAGCGGCCGCAATAAGGTTCGCCAGGGAGGTCAGAGCGACCAACTGATTATTTTTCCTGTGGCTGGAACCATGGCTAGTCCCCCTTGTGGCATGGTGGCAGTAGGCGAGACGTCTTTGGCAGCCGGGTTAGGTGGATTGTTGGGATTGCCCTCATCCCCTTGATCCCTAACTTCAAGGACATTTACCTCATGATACTCTCCCTTGTTGCAAGATGATTTCGAAGAGGAAGAGGCATCAAAGTCGGTAAATCAGAGATCATCCTTTGGAATCTCCTCATCGGAGCCATTGATTCTTCGATAGCTTATGTAACTGATAGTTGGGACAGGTACGGAGATCGAAGATACTAACCTCTTAGTGCGAATACCTAGGAAATTGCCTTAACAACTGACTTAGAAGTTGACTAGCTATATATTGCTTTCGTAGATCGACAGATCTTTGGTAACTCGTTCAGCCTGGCATAAATGTGGGGGATGAAATCGCTGAAGGACCCAAGATCTGAGTCTGCCATATTGGGAAGCGTGATATCTTCTAATGTCGACTAATCCACTCGTATCCCCATGGACAACGCCAGTTATCGAGGATTTTTACATGACTATCTATTGTTTAGATGGGAAAATAGGGATACATGCATAGTCGTTGAAGAGTATCGCAAAGTGATATATAGATTTATACAAGTTCGGGCCTTTGAATTGGATAATAGCCCTACGTTCTATCTTGCCTTGTTTATTCTTAGGATCATAGAGTGCAATGGGATGTGTATAGTAGATGGATTCCTATGTATCTACTACTAAAGATCAAATCGAGTAGGGGATTATTCCTGCCGTGGATCTTCAATGGGTGTTGGTCTTCTATCTGACTAGACTTGCTTAATGGTTTGTGACTTCACATATATGAATGCTTGAGATTGATCTGACTTGTCTTGGACATGCCCCCTTCCCCTTCTTTTATAGTTGGGAGAACTCGGGTGTGATCTACCTGGACTCCTTTGGGCGTAATCTTTCTGGATTGTTAGATTCCCAAATATCTAGGAATCCTTTCCGAATAGGGTATGGCTTTCTGATTCGGTACAATTAGTTTCCCTTGTATCTTATATCCATACCCTACTCCATAGCGACTACGACTAGTCCCGTATCAAATAGGATACAGATAATCCTCATATACCCTTTATAGGTATATGGTATTTATAGAATATATAATATTAATTATATATCCTCGTTGATATTTAAATCAAATTATCTCTAATTGTACAAATTATCTCTAACTATACAACAAACTTAACTAACACAAATCCAATGCAATCTGGCTAGCAATAGGATGTTGTCTGACCAGCTACAGTGATGTCAATTAAACACCAACCACGAACACAAATCCAATAGGAAGGCTTCTGGATCATGCCAGATACACTGTGTGATCAGTAGACACTATAAACCCTGTACGAATCCAGTAGTTTACAGTTGGGCTACTATTGATGCACCTGAGTGCCCACAATTGCTCCCTGTACTTGACAACACCAACCATGAACACTAGGATGGTGTCCGACAGGAGCAAGGGCCGTCCATCGCCAACAATGATGGAGGACCCATCAATGACATAGGTGGCTGCGGCCATCTGCACGACGAGAGTCTACAGGATTCGTTTACCTCCGAGGTTTGCCATCTGTCCAGGGAGGAATCCATGGCGAAGTGATGTGGGAATGAAGGTCTAAGGAATGAGAGGAGCTCTCTAATGGTAGAGGATTAGTGGCATGAGGACTAACAGTAGTTTACTGCTTCCAGTTATAAAGGTATGTGGGGTGACAACGGCTCCCCCTACGATGCCGTAATTACGCACTTGCAGCAACGATAACATTTTTTCTAACCAAATTGTAACATTTTCTCTCTCTTTATTTTTGACCGGTAGCCTGACATCTCAAGTACCCTTGAGTAGTGAGGCACATTAAATGTGATGTTGATCTAGGAGAGGGATATGACGGCTTGTCCATTACTCAAGTGCTATTGTGACTGGAGTGTTTTCCCGGTCGTGTGATGTTTGATTAAGGCATTTTTTCTATCTGAAAGAGCTATTGATCAGGTCAAACATCCTAATCGACCTAATGTGACTATTGATCAGGAAGGATAAGACTTGCCTGAAGGATGGTCGGTTACGATGGCCACAGTGCGACGCGATGGATCGAGGAAAAAAAAAGGACAGAGAAGATGGGGTGACGGTGAACACAGTGCACAACGAGGATGAGTGGCATTGTACATTGTAAGTGATGGTGAAAGGGAGAGGGGGGGGGGGGGGAGAGATAAGGTGAATTTTTATTTTATTTATTTTAATCTTTCTATACTCTTCTCTGGAAATTTTTTGGTGTGACACAATTTGACGGCTGGAAGATTTCAATCGCAATCTCAACTTGAAAAATTTGCTATTGAAGGGAATTGTTGGAAGTATAGAAAGAAATAGATACGGTTTGGTTGTAATCTTCTGATGTGATTTGATTATTGTAATGATTAGAGATAGATTTTCTTAGACATAAACCTGTAAATTTGTAACACAAGATGTGTTGTCACGTCGAGGATTGTTCCTGGCTCTATAAATAAACATACGTGTTGAGAAAATTGGACACAAGAGGCATAGATTTTACGTGAAAAAATCCTTGGGGAAAACTATGGGAGATAATCCATTATTGATGGTACAATATTACATGTACAAATATGGCTTATATTTAGGGTCTGTTTGGCAGAGCTTCTCCTGATTTAAATTCTCTAAAAAAATTGATTCTCTGAGGAAGTGATTCTGTGGCTGAAAGTGATTCTTAATGATTCTCTAGGATAAACTCTATGAATCAGGAGAATCAGCGTTGTCAGCTTCTCAGGAGAAGCTACTTTTTTCAGCTCCTCAGCTTCTAGTTCATTTCAGTGAATCAGGAGAAGTGATTCACTCAGGGAGCTAAAGCCAAATTCTGCCGTTTGGCAGAGCTCCTCCAGATTCAGCTCAGAAGCTGAATCTAGAGCTCTGCCAAACGGGCCCTTATATAGGCGCTTTTAGAAGTCATTTTAACTAGGACTAAAATTTTTATCCGATTGAGTCATTATCAAACAATACGTGGCCCGGGAGGGTTTAACACTTGCTAATTATTTTACCATTCGTTCGTACGCTCACACAACTCTATGTGAAAGTACGCAGACAACCTCGTTGACCTCATGTATTTCGCTACAAGGGCAGCGACGGTAAGGAGCTCGCCGCCGCTGCTGAGCTGCTTGGCGTGAGAATTGGCGCTGCATTCCTCGGCAACGCAGCACAGCATCTGCGCCCACACCTGGCAGATCATCTGCAGCGTGTCACCAACCGGCGAGTCTTGTCGGTCGACGAGGAATGCAGCAAGCGAGCATCCTCCCCTCAACGCTTTGTCTCCAAGCCGGTTAGTATTCTTACAGGATAATTCGAACTCAGATGCAGAGTTAGTCCTCAATGCATCCGCGTAGCGTTGCAGTAAGCCGAGCACATCCTCGGCTGTGCTGTACTTGAGGTGACAGGTGAGAGCATAGCACAGCACAACATAGTCATGGCGGCTGGCATCGGGAGGCAGCATGTGGGGACGTGAGGCAAGCAGGAAAAGCATGTAATTGGAGAGCGCCTGAGCGGCCTCGACGAGATGAGCACCACCGGCCTCCGCTTCTGCTTGCTTCTGATCCTTGTACCACCACAGGTAGACCTCAGTGGCGATGTGCCAGATGAGGATCCTCTCCTCCAACTTGGACTCGACAATCCAGGCCGGGTCCCCGTACAATCCTCTCCTCTCCCACTCCTCCCGACCCCATTGCTTCGCCTTGATGCTCTTGAGCAGCAGCTGCACGATGCACTTCGAGACGGGGATGGACCACGAGTAGGCCAGCGTGTTCCACCAGTCCTCGACTCCCATCCATCTCGCTATGCTTCTGATTCGGCTGGCCCTGCTGCGCACGCACAACTGAACCAGGTTGAGCTGCCCCATGGAGCGCGACCAGCTGCACCTCCTCCTCCATTCTGCCGCACGGACCAGCCGGCGGAGATACACAGGTACATGGGCAAGAGAAGTACACACAGTAACTCCTTCCGATCCGTACTTTAGCAGGAGAGCACATGTCCAGCTCGAGAACATGGCCCTCAAAAGCGACGCAGTCTCCAGGACGACGGCCCCAACGAAGAGGACATAGGTAACAACCACATCTACTCTGCTGTAACCCTTGAGCTTACGATGATGATCACCCAGGAGTAGTATATTAAACAGCAAGAATGCGGCGGCGGCGGCCAGCGACGAAAGTACACGGATGCAGAGGCCATACCAAGTGTGCGTAGCCTCAGCCTTGGTGTAGAAGACGTCGTGCAGGAGCGAGAGCTGCATCTCGGCCACCTTGTACAAGTCCTCCTCCCCATGCAACTGTGATCCTGGACTGCTGGAGCCATACAAAAATAGACGAGGTAACGGCCCCTTAAACCTATCCTTGGCAAAATCCAATAGTAGGTGAGCATTTAATAGGAAGTATTCTGGATCCAAGCGACTTGTGAAAGGCTCCGGCACCACTAGATTAAATCTTCTCATCCCTATATCACTCTGGTAGTTTCCAGTTGGGCTAGTACCGGCGCACCTGAGCGCCCACACTCGCTCACCGTACTTGACGACGCCGACCACGAACACGAGGATGGTGGCCGACCGGAGCAAGGGCCGGCTGCCGCCAACGATGATGGAGGACCCGTAGATGACGTAGGCGGCTGCGGCCACCTGCACGACGAGCGTCTGCAGGTGGCGCAGCCACAGCTTGTTGTCCTCGATGGCGTAGGCGGTGATTTTGTCCTGCCCGCCAAGGTGCAGCAGCAGGAACGGCGCCCAGAGCGCCAGCAGCTCGTGCTCGGGCGACCTGCTGGTCACGGACAGGTGGCCAAGCACGTAGATCGCCGTCGCGTCGGCCAGCATGTACGCCGACCAGACGAAGGCCCTTAGCACGCCGGAGTCGATGTACCGGCGGAACTCCGCCAAGATGAGGAGCGTGACCTGGACCGTGAAGCTGAGCAGCACCAGCGCTTGGAGACCCCATTCTTTCCATGCATACGTCACGACCTCTACTCCTGCCATCGATTTCTCTGCCTTGCTTCTGAAATGGATTCACCAATCAATTGACACAAGTCAAAATTACATACTCGATATATAATGTTGTAAAAGCTGTCCCGTATCCTATTCCGGCCTAAGCATTCCCGCTACCATGAGTTCCTGCTAGAGTACTCAGGACTCGGGAGCACTATGTAATTAAGGCCAATAAAACGGCGTGTCCATCCAAAGAATCAAAGAATTCGAGGGGGTTTGAGAGTGATGATCGCTCATACTCTTTAGAGGTTAGTTGTGCCTAAAGAATTGGTGGTTGACTTCGCCAAATCTTCTCTTATACGGTTCTTGTTTCGTCGCTATTATTTTGGTTTTCATTTACTTCATTGTTACCATCACCCAAGCTCGTGACATATCTGGCAATTTCATATTGTATTTAGGACATATAAACATAATAAGTGGTATTAGAGCAAAGTCAAGATCGATCTGGTTTATGAAATGATCAGCAAAGCATGAGATAGCACACATTAAAGAACGGTCTCAGGCAATGTGGCCAAGCGGAAAAACTTGATGGCAATGAAGATCTATTAGGTGAGAGATACAAAAATCTCCACATTTTCATGTGATTAATTAATGTTGCATCGTGTGTATGTGAAGTTGCATGTTGATCTAGTTTAGAAGCGTATCCCAACGACTTTTATATCCTTCATATTTTAACAACGCGACTACATTATATAAACATCATGATAAAAATTGATAGAAGGACATGCATTTTTTTCAAACAAGAAAGGGTAATATTGGCTGAATTATCTCCTGCAGTAAAACGCACTGAAGGCATACGTATTATGTGAGAGCTAGCTATGTAAATAGAGCAACTTACATATGATTACTGGATCGAGAAGCGGAGAAGTGATCGATGCATGATATATTATTTTCAGTTGGAGAGAAAAGTTATCTATGGTCGGGGATTAGCCATCTTGATTATATATTTGGGGGGATGAATGCAATTCATACATAGTCAAGTAGCACATATATATAGCAGGGGCATGCAGAACCTGGTGCCATGCCTCCCAGAGGGTTAAGGCATTAGGAAAAGGCCAAGGCTCAAATCGATCATCTGATACCCCGCACAGCCGGCAAGCAAAAGGAAAAAAAAAAGAAGCAAACTATTCTCTTTTTTGCGCGAAAAGAAAGGAAGCTAAAACTATCGGCTACATTACTGTGATGTTATACAGGTGCTATATTTGCTTTTTCAGCTACAAAAATATATGGTTAACATCATAACCTCTCTAAAATAGGACCTAGAACTGAACTCGGTATATATAATCTCTTTATTTTCACATATAATTCTCCTTCCTCTCCATTGTTTCGCTTACACGTGGACCCGCAGCTTTTTTCTTTCACCTAACAACGAAGCAAGTAGTTGCATAGATTCCAGGAAACTTGGTCCTGGCATCGCCTGCGGTCCTGCTGCACATGCTAGATTCGAAGCCCCAGGCAGAAAATAACTTCAAGCACAGGTTTGGAAGCCACCGTGGGTAGCCACAAGCCTTAAGATCCCGCAGACCGTGACGTCAATTGAATCACCAATCTATAGCTATTTAATTAAGGGTGTTTTGGAACGCATGCCAGCCCTGATCAACTGGGTCTGATGGGCTGGTCTGGTATGGTACGGACACGCCGAGGCATGGTCTGGTTAGAGCACAGCTCGATAGGCCCGGCTAGTCTTTTGGACCATGTCGTGTCAGCTCGAGTGCCGAAGGCTCGGCCCATGGAACGGCCCGTAAAGCAACGTGCCATGTCAGGCCGGCTAGGCACGTCTAAGGCACACCGTACCGTGTCATGTCAGGCCGGCTAGGCGGGGTGGAGACGCGGCTGCGTGGCGGGGGCGGGGTGGGACGGCGGGGCTGTCTTTTTGCCTAAATGTGTTTGGATGGTGTTTCCAAGAAACTTGATTACTTTTCTTGCATGAATTTAGATCTTAGTGTTGGTCTCCTAATAGTAAAAGTCAAATGCAGAGATTATTTCTCGAGCATATTAGATGGTAAAAGACATCGATGAGCACACCTGTAGGCAAAGTTGTAAACGGTTCAAAGCAAACAGACCCGTATGTGAACAGTAAAAGAACTCCAGAGACATTATTATGATGATAGATCGAATATAAAAATACTTCTGTGACCTAGCAAATAAATAAATTGAAGGAGAAGGGGTTAACTATACAATTGATTAACTAGTGTGATGGAGGGTCAACAACCTGGCCAGCGAAAACAACTACACCACTATGGTCCTCCTTGATGAAGAAAAGGAAGGGGTGGTCGGCGACGAAGTCGGCAACATGCTCATCAGGAGTGTCCATGCCAAATCCTAGAATCTCCAGCGCGATGGCTGCTGCCACGACAGTGCCTTCCTCGTTGACATGGACGGAGCACTGGTGGACGACCGAGGGCACAGCTATAGATGACATCATGTCCTCATTATCGTCTTCTTTGGCCAGCGCCACCATCTTGGAGAAGGAGTCGCCGGTGGGACAAAACAACGTTAGGTCCGGCTTGAGCTCTCCAAGGAGACGGGAGGCCTCCACCTTCAGGGACACATCGAATTTCGGGATCTTGAACTCACCGACAGGGACCCATTGATCAGGCACGTGAAGGAAAGAGGCCGGGTTGGAGCTTAGCTCGTGCACCAGGCCGGGCAGGCCGTCGCGGTCGTCTGGGAGGTAGATGTACATGGAGAATCGCTGCTCGCACATGCCGGAGGCATAGGCCATCTGCAGGACCTTGAAGTCGGGATGGCAACTGTCGGTGACATGGAAACCAGGGGTCCCCAAGTCCCGAGGCCAGGACAGCAGTCTGCCGCGTGGCGCCCTCTCTCGGGGATTATCTTCCCGAGGTTCGAGAAGACCCAGTTCCAGGAGAGGGTGCTCGGGGCCATGAACAGTGGTCCCCGAGCACCCAAGTTCCCCGATGGTAAAAGAAGATCAAGTCCCGGGAGAGGGTGCTCGGGGCCATGAACAGTGGTCCCTGAGCACCCGAGTTCCCCGAGGACCCGAGCAGTACAGTACCAGGAGAGGGCGCTCGGAGCCACGAGCAGTGGCCCCCGAGCACCCGAGTTCCTCGAGGACCGAAAGAAGGGCATATCCAGGAGAGAGTGCTCGGGGCTGCGAGCAGTGGCCCCCGAGCACTCACAGTTCCCTGAGGGACTGAGAAGTCCTCCGCCGGTGGGCCCCACAGGGGCTCAGCGGTGAGGTGTCAACTGGTGAGAGGCCCAAGGCCGCATTTAAGAGGGCGCGTGGCCTGTCACTTCCAACCACTCCCCCCACGCTTGCTGTCAAGCCCTGCCACGATCTGGCAGGGGGCGTGGGGGTATTTAATGCACGGGTCCCATCGCGTGACATCCGGCGTGCCTCGGGATAACATCGCAGGGCTCGAGGCACACCGCCTGCCGCCCTGCTGTGTCAGGCCTGCTCTGATCGGGTGGGCACGCGGGGTTGCTCGGAGGCTACCCGGTGCCCCCCCCCCCGCAGCACTCGCTGAAAAGCCGAATAATGACAAAGACCAGACGGGGGCGCGTTTTCAACTCCCCCGTCACCTCAAGCTGCCCATGATGGTTGCTTTTCATTTATGGCGCCTTAAAACTCGTGCCATCCTTTCTGGGCACGCTACCGCCCCGGTGGGTATATAAGTATAGCGGGCTCCCCGGAGAAGAAGGGCCAAGTCTTACACGACTTAGACCGAGACTTAGACGAGTCTGAAGGACCGAAAGACCAAAACACAGAGGCTTGGATCAACCGAAGAACAAGGAGCACGAAGCTCTAGACTTAAACAAACATCCTTGTAACACAGCAGATCCCCAGAGAGACATTCTCTGGAGCATTTATAGCATACACACGGGAGTAGGGTATTACGCTCAGTGCAGCCCGAACCTGTCTAAAAATCCCCTGAGCATTTACTTCCCTCTGCATCCGATCATTCCACCTCCACCTACATCTCATTTACTCCCATTTATTTCACCTACGAAGCGGATTCAGAATCATCCCCCCGGCCGAATCTCAAAGGGGGTCCCTCCGGATCCCCGCTTGAGGAGTTCACCCTCCGACAGCAACCGATGTGCATCCTGTCATGGAGGTAGCATCCCTCCATGAAGGGCACGGTGACCTCGTGGCCGGGCGAGATGTAGAAGGTGCCATCCCGTGTCATGTCCTGCAGGAAATGGTCGTACCAGTAGCCTCAGAAGTAGAGGGAGTTGGCGAGGACAACAAGCGTGGAGGGGCCAATGGAGCTCCCAGGGAGGTGGCCTTTCAAGTGGCTGCCGGTCTTGCTCTCGAACCACTCGTTGATCACAGCTCTGGCTTGCACAGGCTGATCGATATATGCAAGGTATCATCGAACGATGGCGTACATGCAAGCAAAGCAAGCTGGATTAGAAACGGATCAACAGCCGATCGACGATTGGGCCTCTAATATGTGCAGAGAGAATATACGTACCATGCCTCTAAAGGAGATGGCTCACACCTCTGCCTTGTACCTGGAGGCGGCCATGGCCGCAAAGGTGGGCTTGAGGACAAGCGAGGAGTCCACCCAGATATCTGTGGCACATCGGACCTCGGGTGGTGGCGCGTCGTCGTCGTCGTCTTCAGCCTCGTTGATGTCGTGGGTCACAAGGACGTAGGAGGCCACCTTCGAGGTGAGAGAAGCATGTGCATCGGCATCAGCGGGGTCGAGGAAGAAGTTTATCTGGTCGCGCACAGTGCCCGTGGCTCCGGCCGCGAGGAGGCAGAGGATGGCGTGGAAGGACATGGGCGAGAAGGCCATGTTGATCTGGAGTTCCTCTTGTTGGTGGCCGCTGCCGAGGTGGTGGAGGAGCAGCATGGACAATGCGGCGAGGTCCCGCGCAGCAGCTGTGACCTGGTCGTCCTCCATGGGTATGGCAGATGCTCTGTAGTTGTTGTGGGCTTGTTGGTTACGCGCGCGCTTCTTCGATTGATCCCAAGCAAAATATAGGGTATAGGCACGTGCTTTTCAGCTGGTAGGTATGATCGAGATAAGAAATTGTCGTACCAACACAACATGTGGAATGCCAGTTTGTTTATCTGCAATATAGATGGTTAAATGGACCACTCGGGTCGGTCCGGTTACGGGCTCGGCTCGGCACGGTCCGAACGGTCTGGCTATTGTAACGAGTCATGTCGTGTCAGCCCGCGTGCCTCCCCTCGACCTACGGCACGACTCATCAGTCATCGTGTCATGTCGAGCCGACTCGGGCACGATTGCGACTCAGAGGCACGGTCGACCTGACGGGCACGACAGGCACGGGCGGCTCAATGGCACACGGGCGGCCCGTCGATACAGCCGGTCCGATAAAATAAAAAATAGCTACAAAATTAAAAAAAAATATAAAAAATAGATAAAAATATAAACAATAGATAAAAAATAGCTATAAAATTAAAAAAATATAGAAAATAGAAAATAGAAAATAGTCGGGCCCATGTGTACGGGGCTAGATCGTGCCTAGCTGGGCCGTGCCCGTGCCGGCACGTCGTGCCACGCGCTCGGCCCAGAAACGGCCTGTGGCCTCATGCCGTGCCGGCCTGACCCATCTCGGCTCGGGCCATGCCGTACCTGGGCCATGCCTACAGTGTCGTGCCTTGGGCTGACCCAGTAGGCACGACCCATTTGGACATCTTTAATCTGCAACAACAATCGTGCTAGCATCTACTTCTCTATCTCTTTTTACCTTTTACTAGTTGAGTGTCCATACGTTACAACGGAAACTCAAAATTTCACGACATAACATTATTAACTAGTTGAAACACATCACAATTGGATAGTGTCGGATACAGATAGTGCTGGATATAGATAGTTTCGGTGATCACGAATACGGATTGATTTAGATCGAATATGTGATACGGATATTATCGGTCACGAATATTTCTTCGTATATTGAGTAAAAGCAATAATTACATATATCACATATGTTATAATCATTTGACCATTCCACAATTCCAAAATCCAACTACATTGTGGGCAAAATATAGATTACCATAAGAAAAAGGTTCCACCATGCAATACAGTATTCATCTCAGACTTATGTCTGCAACAAAATAATCAATAACAGTCCAGTGACATCTAAATTACTATTATTCCAACTCCAAGCGCATACAAAAGATCGATATGTATCGATGTCTAGCTGCAAGCTTGCAATCACAAATAGAGCTCAATCAGTTCAGTCAGTTCAGTTGGAAAAGTACTTCAGTTAGCTCAGTTGAGCTATAACATGGAAATCTTCATTGTTCACCTTCCCAACAATGCATCTAGACCGAAAGCATGAAGCGGTGTACAATTTCTATACCGAGCTTTTTGGCACAGCGGAGGAGAGAACGACTACGCTGGACCTCCCAAACTTTTACTGAGAGCCCCTTGATCTCTCCTCATTGGACAGGCCATTTGCAGTGGATGAGGTATGGGCGACGGTGAAAGATTTACCACCGGACAAGGCCCTAGGGCCAGATGGGTACACAGGGAGGTTTTATCGATCATGTTGGAATATCATCAAGGTTAATCATTTTGCTGCCTTGTATGTTTTACAACAAGGGGATGAGCGTAAGCTGGGACTTCTTAACTTAGCGTACCTGACCCTACTACTGAAGAACGTGGACACCATCCATACTAAAAATTATTAGCCAATAAACCCAATCCATAGCTTCGCTAAGCATGTGGCCAAGATCATGGCAAACCAGCTTTCCCCAAGGCTGTCCAGCATGGTGCCTTTATAGCGAACATGGTCCTTTTAGAGCATGTATGTGATTTTGGTGATTAATAATAACATAGTCAATGGAGCTAACATATTTGTCAAGTATTTACTTTAGTAGGTCTCATGGATGCACATTTGAGAAATTGAACAAGAAGATAGAACTCAAATAAGTTGGAATTAGACGAATTCTGGAAAAACTCTATACACCGGATGGTCTGACGCTAGGGAGCTTGTACACGCCAGAGGATTTGTTTAGAAGTAAGCTTTAATGCTTGTACACGATGGATGGTCTGGCACTGAAGCAGATGAACACGCCGGAGTGTTTTCAGAAGGAGTTCAAGTTGTACACGCCAGATGGTCTAACGTACACATCAGAGGTTGTCGGAGAAAAGTCCAGAGGGAATTCTTTGTGTTCACTGGAAAAAGGATTTATACACGCCGGATGGTCCAGCGCAGATCTGGAAGGAGTCACCAGAGTAAAGTCCACGAGGTTCCTGTTGAGTGGAAAATGGACAACACGTTGGATGGTCCGGCGTATATAGAAGAGGCTTCACTGGAGTAATTGTGGCTCTAACAGCTAGATTTTGTGGACGATCCACATTGGATAATCCAATGTTTGGAGCAGGTGCACACCGGATCATCTGGCGTTCACGAAAATTGTGACCGTTGGAGCAACAACTAGTTCGTGGGGTTGATGCTATATATACCCCCCCCCCACTCGGTCATTTACGTGTGTTGGAGTCTAGAGAAGCTCATATACACTTGAGGAGACATCCAAACCACCAAAGTGCTAAAAGTGACTATCCAAGGCAATTAGCACAAGATTAAGGAGTGATTAGTGCTATTAGCCCTATAGAGAGTTGTTGCTAGGTATTGCTGCCTAGAGAGGGGATAGTGATCCTACCTTGTACCAAGCGGTACCCTGACGCCTTAGAGTCTTGGTAACTCACCGGCATCATGAGCCTTGGTGGCTCAAGCTTGTCGACCCTTCAGCTTCGTGTGGAGCAACGGCAAGAAGCTTATATGGGGATGCGCAGACTCTTTCCTTGGTGGCTCAAGCTCCGAAGTAAAGAGGATGGTAAGTGACCAATAGAGAGGCTTGTGGTGAGCCATGCCTTTGTGACTTGGTGGCTCAACCTACTTGAGGGCTAGGTGGCACAAGGGTAGTGACCGGGTGCCGACTGGGAGCAATATCCTAGGTGGCTACTCCAACGTGGACTAGAGGTGGTGTTTATGTCATTGATACCATGGGATAAAAATTATTTATGTCAAGTTTGCTCTCTACCTTCTTTACGTTTCCGCATTTACATACTTGCAATTTACCTTTGTGTGTTTACCTTCCTAGAGTAGTTTGTTAGGATTAGCTATATGTTGCAAACCCTTTTGAGCGGTAGAATAGACACACTAGATAAATCTAGAGCATTTTAAGATAGAAATTGATAAAAATTTATCTTGTGAAGTTTTTGGAGCCGATTAGTTTTAACTGTCCTTATTCACCCCTCCCCCCTCTTGGGATGTCACCGACCCCTTTCAGTCTCCATCAAAGTGTCTTCGTCTGTGGTCAATGCATTCATGGTAACTTCATCTTTGTGCAACAAACTGCGAAGCTACTTCACCAACAAAAGGAGCCTCGGTTACTCCTAAAACTCGATATTTCAAAAGCTTTTAACTCGGTATCATGGCCCTTTCTCATGGAGGTACTCTCTCACCTTGGGTTCAGCCAATCTTGGTGTAATCTAATGTGTAATCTACTATCCTCAGCCACCACGTGGATGTTGTTAAATGGTGAGCTGGGGAAAGTTATTAGGCCTCGTCGAGGGCTACGCCAAGGGGACCCTCTGTCCCCCATATTGTTTATCCTTATCATGGACGTGCTAAATGCGCTAATCAGCAAGGCAAGCGGAGAGGGGTTGTTACAGCCTTTGACCACTCGCTCCATAGGACACAGGGTGTCATTATATGCGGATGATGTCGTCCTCTTCCTATGTCCTATCCCTTGTGAGCTGAACTTGATCAAAGAAGTACTTGCTCTTTTTGGGGATGCATCTGATCTTAAAACTAATCTGCAGAAGTGCTCGACAACCCCCAACCGTTGCCAAGAAATTGATCGACAGGTCATCCAAGCAGCATTACCGTGTGCGGTAATAGATTTCCCATGCAATTATATAGGACTTCCGCTTTCAATTAAGAAGCTAACTAAGGTTGACTTGCTGCCGTTGATTGACAAAGTGGCTGACAAGCTGCCTGGTTGGAAGGCTGCTCTTATGGATAAATCTGGAAGGTTGATACTGGTTAAAGTTGTCCTCACCACCATCCCCATATACCAATTGATTGCCATGGACCTCCCCAAGTGGGTAATTGAAGCAATTGACAAGAGGCATTGGGCTTTTCTTTGGAAAGGGTGAGAGCAAGTCAATGGTGGGAACTGTCTCGTGGCTTGGAGCAAGGTATAAGGACCACTTGAGCTTGGTGGACTTCGCATTCATAATCTAGAAATGCTTGGATGGGCGCTTCGCATGCGATGATTATGCTTGAATAAGACCCATCCGGACCGTCCTTGGGTAGGACTCCAGTTGCCAGTGCACGCCAATACTGCAACTCTATTTGCAATCTCAATGCCCACTCAAGTTGGTAACGACCAGACGACGCTGTTTTGGATAGATCGATGGCTCCATGGCCATTCCATTATGCAAATTGTGCCATCCCTAATCACTACAGTTCCGAGATGAGACCTGAAGCAACAGACAGTAGCACAAGCCTTACAAACCTGGCAGTGGGTGCGGGACATAAGGGGATGCCTATTTGTTGATGTTTTGGTAGAGTACTTGCAGCTGTGGGAAGCCATTGACACTGCTACAGAAACAGATTTCACTGCCAGCTTCAAAACCACCTTCACTATTAGTTTTGGAGCTCACAGATCACTGTTAGTTCTTAAGCCGACTGTGTTGCTCCTTCCAGAAAACAAAAAAAAATGAGCCGGCTCGATTTCGAGCCGACTCGGCTGCCGCTCCCATCGCCGCTCGACGCGGTGCTCCCATCACCGCTCCCGCCGTGCACCGCCGCTGCGGTAGTATTGCTCACAAACAATCACAAACATCAAGCTATTTACAGTACTAACTTACAATCACAAACACTAGAAGCTCACAAACAATCACAATCACAAACATCCAGCCCTCTCCTCTACACAAGGAATGGCGATGGCATCCTTATCGAGCTCACCGATGCCTGGCAAGCGCAAGAGGGACTCCACCGACCAGGGCCCATCTTAGCAGCCGTCCAAGTGATGGACGTGGCGCGCACAGGAAACCTACTCCTCCAAGCTCCTCGACGCGCGCGTATGAGACCTACTCCTCCAGGCGAGGTAAGGGACGTGGCCAACCGCACACTCGCCATTGTGGCCCATGGGCGCTCGCAGTGGAGTCGTGCCATCCTTGCCTGCCGCGCACCCACCACGCCCCGACCCCAACTGCCGCCTCCTCAAGTTTAGATATGGAGTGAGCCAGTGGGAGAGGAGGCCGGAGAGGAGAGGAGTGAGGCCTCCACTCCGGTGGGGGAGGAGACCGGGGAGGAGGTCGATGGGAGAGGAGTGAGGCTGATGGGAGAGGAGCGAGACAGGTGGGGAGGATAAGGGAGAGAGAGAGAGCTGGATGTGTAAGGCAGAGAGAGAGCTGGACGTGAGCTTTTGTGAGCCAAAAGTCAATTAGAATGAAATTTCAGGTCCGATCACTCCTTCACTACCGGTTGGTATTAAAAACCAGCAATGAAGCTATAGCAGGGCATCACTGCCGGCTCAAACCATCGACTGACAGTGATGCCCCTTATCACTGCCGGTTCATAAGTCATATTGGCTGATTTTTCATACGAGGCTTATAAACCGGCAGTGATGGGCTGGCATATATGACCGATTTTATAGTAGTGTGAAGGTATCACACTGCAACCAGAAATACAAGATTTACACATCGGGACATGGACAGGATCGGGAGATTTTTTTTCTTCCAAATCAGCCTACAGAGCCTTATTCACCGGTGCTATTGGTTTCAAGCCATGGAAACGTGTATGGAGAACCTGGGCGCCTCTACGGTGTAAACTTTTCATTTGGTTGGCGATTTGTAACCGTTGCTAGAGAGCTGACCGGTTGGCGAGGCATGGCTTACCGCATCCGATGTTCTATCCCTTGTGTGATCAAGATGACAAGACGATGAAACATCTCCTCACCAATTGTTTCTTTGCTCGGGAGGTGTGGTTTCAACTGTCAGGGCATGTTGGGCTGCAGAACTTTTCATCTGAACCCCATCATCTGGTGTTTGAGGATTAGTGGTATCAATCTCATCAAATGATTAAAAACAGCGAAGAAAAGGATTCAACTCTCTTGTGATCCTTGGAGCTTGGTGGATATGGAAACACCGTAACACTTGTGTTTTCAATGGAGCCTCACCATGAGTTCAAGACATTTTCCGTGACATAGCTGATGAGGCTCGGCTATGGTGTTTAGCTAGGGAGAAAGGGCTGAGTACCTTGTGGCTGGGTTAGATCCTAGCTAGAGTGGTTGTTGTAATCTCAAAACGGCCACGTATGTTAATCTAAGTACCCAGGGGTGTGTGAGTGTGTTGGTGCTCTACCTTTCGGTAGAGTTTGTGTATTGGAACAGTTTCAACAATAACGATAGGTTATGCACCTCCTTCACTGATTGTGGTTGTCTCCTTCACCACCAAAGCACGGTCATCTGGTTGCGGTGGCTTTGGCGCTGATTGACCCATGCCAACGGTTGTAGCAGCAGCAGTGCTTGCACATACACTCACACTTGTAATAGCCATCCTAATTCCCGAATCCAATAAATAGAAAGAAAAAACACATATCAGTTTCTGAATTGAGTGATGGATTGGAAGACATTATCTGCACACAAGCTGGAGTATTATCCTATAATGCAGAGACAGCACACACAAGAATGTGGAGTGATGTTTAGACAAAAGAGGCCATTGCACCATTTCTACTGAAAACAATATTCACAACACAGGCACAGTCAGGCATAAGCCTGACATTCTCGTCATCATCAAATCAATAAATTACTTGGAGTACAACATTCTAACAACATAAAGCAATCCAATTTGTGAATCACCACTCACTACATGAAAAATAGACAAAAGAGACACGAAATAAGTGACGGATCATAAAAATGACGAATTATAGTTGTAACCCGTCACTTATGACTTATCATAGGTGATGGGTAATGGGTTATCCTAGGTCAATCATAGGTGACGGGTCGTAGTTGTGACCCGTCACCTATTACGACTCATAAGTGACTAGTCATACTAGCCAGTCATTGGTGACAGGTTATCAATGACTAACTAATCAGTGACGGGTCATCCTAACCAGTCATTAGTGACGGGTCAAGTTATTACCCGTCACCAATAACTTGATCAATACATAGAGCTATTATTTTATATTTTGTGTGTATATATACCCCTAGGTATTCATATACTTAGGTTTATGTAGATATATACATATATAACATTTATGGTTGTTTTTATAGATGTACAAGATCGATATATAGAACTATCATTTCATGTGGTGCAAAAGTGCATGTACTCCTGGTTTATGCTATGTGTGTGTATATATGTATAGTAGTATAAATAGATACTCATATATATATATACATATATGTGTATTCTATGTTATTTTTCTCTATTCATAAGGGGTGTATATATATAATATACAGCCTCAGGAATATATATATGTATATGATACTAAAAAAAATATTTTTCTTTTATTTTTCTCTTATTTTTTATCACCTCAGCAGCATAGAATAGAAATTATTGTACAATTTTTCTCAAGTTTGATGTAAAGGGTGGCGGCTATAGACACAAACACACGTTCCGAAAGCGGTGCAGAAACTTTCGGGGGTGAGAACTCAATCTTTCAAGCCATTTTTGGCCTCGAAAAATTCGACAAAACCAACGTTGTCAGTCGGCAATGGATGTAACTTTTTCTGTAGATGTCTATAGAGTCAAAAAAAAATATCAAAATCGGAGTCCGTGTGCAAAAATTATACCCTTTTTACTAAAAGCACTTCGTGTCAATATTTCGGGAAAAACGTCATCGGTGACGGGTCATAACTGTGACTCGTCACCTATGAGTTGCATAAGTGACGGGTCACAGTTATGACCCGTCATCTATGACATTCGACCATGAAGGTTAAAAGGATAGCATATCCGGTTTCTATCACAAGCATGTGATAGCTGAGGTGGTAAGGGAGTTGCGCGCGAGGCACTGGGCGCGGGTTCGAGTTCCATGAAATGCAAAGACCGAAATATCATTGGAAATGATGTGGATCGGGCATATGCGATGGGCCCTGTATTAGGTGGCTCTCGGGTGATGACTTCTCGTCAGTGATGTGTTCGGGGTGACGGGTGCGTCACCCGTCACCCATGATAATTATAACCTGTCACTTTTGAGCTATTTTTACGTTTTCACGTAGTGATTTTCACAGGGAAAATGAATATAGTGTGGTAATAAAACACGTACTAAAAACCTTTTGTCATCTGCAGTTGAACTCTATCTGCAACAATTCAGAAAACCTATACCATATTAAGATTACCAATCTTTACCACCACGGAAGAAAAGAGAGGGATTACCAGATGAGGTTGAATTCCTTCCTTCTCCTGGCCGCGAGAAGTTTAATCGGGCTGCAGCGCTGAGGTAGATCCCTTGTTACGATGGTGACGGGGTAGATCCGTCGAGGTCGGTGGCGATGGCGAGGGAGGGGCGGCGGCAGAGACCGGAGATGAGATGTGGAGTGGGAATCGGGATGCAACTGTTGAATGCCTAAATGAGTGAATGGTGATGCATTGATGCTATTCGGGTTGAGCCTGTGAACCCAACCCGTGATCGATGACCCTGACGGCCCGACTCAGTCAATCGGATACTTAATTGGATCCTAACCGGATATATCTAATAAATATGTCGGATATCCACTATCCGATGGATATCAGTCTCCCCATAATCAAATCCGACATCCGATCAAACAATCCGAATAAGGATCCGATATCCAAGATTTTTTTCCAGATATCCGAGTTTTTTGGTCCGAATAGCGTCTGAACTCCTTCAGGCGATTGGTCGGTAGAGAAATATCTATCCCATTTGTACCACTAATTCTTATAATGAGTTACTACTCTTCCGTTTAGATGAGCGTTGTTTTCTGTCTGTTTTTTTTTTTTAAAGAACAAATTTTAAATCAAAAGTAGAAACCTGATTATTATCAGGATAACATGTTTAATTGTTTCATTATTTTGAAATTTTTGGTAATTGTGCCTTCTTATTCTGTTTAGTGGGTCCTAACCATGCGGCGGTTGTTAAGTCGCAAAATATCCACCGGTGTACCTATCCCCTTCCATTTTTCAAGAATTGTTCCTCAGCTTTTCCCCTGATTCCTGTCTAATCAAGAGAGGTGGAAGGAGATTCCATCTGCATTCTTCAACATTAGGCGGATCCAACCCTTTTATCGTTGCTGCTCATCCTCCGTGAGTCACCCAGCGTGCGATCTACTGTTTTGTTCGAATTCTTAACCCTACCGGTTTCAAAGCATTACAGGTGTGGTGGTCAAACATCCTCTCAATGCGTTC
Organism: Phragmites australis; assembly: GCF_958298935.1. Taxonomy (NCBI): domain Eukaryota; kingdom Viridiplantae; phylum Streptophyta; class Magnoliopsida; order Poales; family Poaceae; genus Phragmites; species Phragmites australis. The sequence continues at coordinate 2,534,640 of NC_084927.1, forward strand.
TTGTTTTTTTTTTTTCAGCTTTAGAGACTGAAATTCCCCCCATTTATGACTTTGGTTATGCCCTCCTCCTGCATTTTTTCGGTTTTGGGATTTTTAAGGTTTAGGTTTTTTAGTGGGTTTATGATTTTTAGTTTTTTAGGTTTTAGCTAGGGTCTATGGATTTGCTAAACTATGCTAGTTCCTTGTTATTGAAGCAACTTTTTAGTCGACTTATCATTATTCAACCCGAAACATTCTCACACTTTCGTATTCAAATATTGGATTCATGGATTGTTTTTGGATTGTTAAGGACCATTGATCCTCATTATTGTGTCACATTTTCATTATAGTTACGGTTTTATGATATAAATTTCCCTCCTTTTCCAATAGATGTTTAGATGCTCGATCTTTGAATGGGGTCTGCAATATTTACATATTTCCGGGATGAAGAAACTTGATGCCCCGCCAACACACATGACAAATGTGGTAATTTGCAATAGCTTTTTTTTATATAGGAAAAAGTTCTTTTTACTACCACAAACAATTAAATCTATCTGACCCTAAACAAAAACTTAACTCGTTTTACAACCCGAACAATTCAGTATTGGACACTTCATCCCTTGAGTGGGTTTTACATGGCTGTTTTGCTGACATGAATATGGTTTTGCTGAGAAAATCTATTATGTCAATAGGGCCCACATGTCATAAGCGTACCCTTCTTCTCCATGAGTCCTTTCTTCCTTTGCCTTTCTTTCTTCATCAGCCGTGAAAAGAGCAACCAGAGCCACCATTGTCGAACCAAATCCCTGGCCTCCTGGCCGGAGCAGTTTCCCTGCAGTCCTGCACCTCTCACTGACCACCAACCACCCACTCCTTGCTGGCACCATGAACCCAGTGGCCGGCAGCGGCTCCAGTCCACTAGCCGATGGCTTAAACGAGGCCATTCACAGAAAAGAAGCTAGAGAGAAATGACCCAAACGAGGAACAGAGATGAAGAGATTGGGGAAATGGTTGAAATCTCGACAAAATGCCCCAGAGGGTCACTGCCCGTGCCGGCAAATCAGTGCGTCCCCAGCCATGCCACCACCAGTCGTCGAAGCTTGGCCACAGCTTGCCTGCCTGCTTCTATTGGGAACTCCCTCATTGCCGCGCTCTGCCTCTTCCGCCGCTGGCTCCCGGCCCTCGACGTGCTCCGCGACATGCTCGAGGAGGGCACCCGCTCACCTCCTTCACCCTCGTCAGCATTCTCCTCTCCTGCTCCCATCTCGCCCACGACACCCGCCTCGGCCGCGAGGCGCACGGATTCGCGCTCAAGAACGGGTTCCTGGACGGCGACGAGCGCTTCGCGTTCAACGCGCTGCTCCCCATGTACGCGCGCCTCTGCCTCGACGACGACACGCAGAGCCTGTTTGGCTCCGTTGGCGCAGCCGACGCATCGGGCGGCGTCGTCGTGTCGTCACGTGGAACACCATGGTAAGCCTGCTCGTGCAGAGCGGCCGCTGCGGTGAGGCCGTCAATGTGCTCTACGACATGGTCGCGCACGGCGTCACGTTCGCGAGCGCGCTCCCGGCGTGCTCTCAACCGGAGATGCTGGCCCTGGGCAGGGAGATGCACGCCTACGTCGTCAAGGACACCGAGCTCGCCGCCAACTCCTTCGTCGCGAGCGTGCTAGTGGGCATGTACGCCAGCCACGAGCGGGTGGACACGGCGAGGCAGGTGTTCGTCATGGTCTCCGTTGACCGGCAGCTCGGGCTGTGGAACGCCATGATCTGCGGGTATGCGAAGGCCGGCATGGACGAGGACGCGCTGGAGCTCTTCGCCCGGATGGAGGCCGAGGACGGTATCGTGCCCAGCGAGACCACCATGGTCGGTGTGCTGCCCGCATGCGCGCGCTCGGAGGCCTTCGCCGGCAAGGAGGCCGTGCACGGGTACGTCTTGAAGCGCGGCATGGCAGACAACCGGTTCGTGCAGAACGCGCTCATGGACATGTACGCGTGCCTCGGAGACATGGACGCCGCACGGAGGATCTTCGCCGCGATCGAGCCCCGCGACGTGGTCTCCTGGAACACCCTGATCACTGTCTGCGTTGTCCAGGGCCACATCGGCGAGGCGTTTCAGCTGGTCAGAGAGATGCAGCAGCAAGGGAGATTCACTAATGCAACAATGGAAGGCGACGTCACCGGAGTGGCTGGCGAGTCAGCGCACCCGGAGAGCGCGCCGGTGCACGAGCACATGGACACGCTCTTGAAGCAGATGCGGAGCCATGGGTACAAGCCGGACACATCCCGCGTGCTCCTGATGACATCAACGACCATGAGAACGCGGCGATCCTCAGGTACCACAGTGAGAAGCTAGCCATCGCCTTCGGGTTGCTACGGACACCAGCAGGAGCCACCATCAGGGTGGCCAATAGGGCTGGCAACGGGGCGAGTCGGGTCGGATCCTCGCGGGTTTTACACCCAGCGGGGGTGGGGTTGGGATTTCACCCGCGGGTCATGAGTCGGGGCCACGATAGTGGGTCGGGTCAAGGGCGAGGGCTGATTTTCGTCCGGAAGCCTTCGGTGGGTGCACGACTCCCGGCTACCATTGCCCACCCGATGCTGTCCTCCTGCACTCGCGCAGGCCGCCCCACGCCCGCTCGCCTCCCTCCTGTTGCCCACCGCCCAGCGCCCGCTCGCCTCCTGCCTTGCGCCCACCCACCTGCCGCCCCCTACCAACCGCCCCGCATCTGCCCACCTGCTGTCAACCACCCCGCATTCGCCCGCCTCCCACCCATCGTCACCACCTGCCCGCGCCCACCGCCTCCTGACCGCATCTACCTGAGGCCATAGCTCCCGCCCATGGGGTCTCGTCAGGTATCGAGTCCCCACCGAGTTTAGGGCCAAAGGCGATTTTTCACCCATTAAAGGTTTCGGTGCAAATCGGACACGTTCTTGCTACACCTAGCCCCAACCCGCCCCATTGCCGGGACTAGTGGCCAAGAACCTGAGGGTGTGCAACGACTGCCAAGTTCATCTCCAAGATGGTTGGGAGGGAGAATGTGCTCAGGGATGTGAGGGGGTTTCACCATTTCCAGGACGGCACCTGCTCCTGTGGGGATTACTGGTAGAAGAAACAGATAACGTTGTAGTATTTACTAAATTGTTTATCTAATACACCACACCAAGAAACAAAGCATTTTTCTGTAATTGGTAAGATCAAACGAAAGTGACTGTTGATATTTTGATAGCCAACATTGGAGTGGTTGCATCACTGAAAATGACCGACTGCACACCAAATAATGAGGTTTACACTGGACTGCATAATTCCTATGGAATTCCAAAGTTCCAAAACAACACACCCTGAATTCTCTCTGGCTATTAAAATTTCTACGATGAACTAACTAGCTAATGATCATAGTTCTGTCAGGCAGGAAATTAGAATAGCATAAGGCACTAGGTTAACAGATAACAGACAGATGGCAGCATGACAGTACAATAGAACTCGAAAACATCTCAATGCAAACTAGAATCTGTGACAGACACATAGCATAATGAAGTACAGGTCCAGTTTAAAACACAGGAGTTCCATGTCACTTAAGGCGAAACGCTACTGGGTGGTACAGCTGGACACGACGGATACAAGCTGCCGCCCCAGTACCATAACAGAGATAGTTCTCAGTCATAAGCTCTTCTGTTGGCAGGCGGGGATCTTGATCGAGGGACAGGAGATCTGCGGCAGAAACAAATATATTTTCATCAGATAACAGGACAGCCCATCAGAATAATGAAAGCAAGCAGTAAGCTGAAAAAGGCAACATGAACAAATGAAGAAATAAGTGAGCACACAACGAATACAGGAAGTTACATGGCAAATGGAATTTTATGAGTAAGATAGATTCTATATTATTACCAAGTTTGCTACCAAAACACCTAAATTAACTTAGTGTAATCAGCAATAGAAAAAATTCAGGACTAAGGCTAACCCTTGAATTCAGAAGTAAATCATAAGTAATAAAAAAACAGAAATCACACAAAAACACTAACTCCCTAATAACTAAACTGGATGGTTTATCGTACATAAGAATCTATCCAAATGCCCTACAAAACCACTTGCAAACAGGGCTCCCGCTCCTGTCATAACATAGACAAATGGACAAGCATGATCATGCACGCAATGAAAACATACAAACCAAGGGTATTACCTCCGATAGCGATCACGAACAGGACTCCTGCTCCTGTCATACGAACCATATACAGGGCTCCCTGAGCGACCATAGTCAGGACTAGGTCGTGACCGGTACACTGGGCTAACAGATCGGCGATATGGACTATCACCCCGCCTACCATAGCCGCCGCCGCCGCCTTCTCTTCTTGGACTGTCATACCTATCACTTCGTTCGCCATCATCCCTAAAGGCATACTCAACAGATATCACCCTGTCCAAGAGCGTGCTGCAGAAAAGGGGAAAATGATTCTTAAGCATCATGATTACATAATCAAGAAATTAAAATCACATGGATATGCTAGAGTACACATGAGCCTAGTCCCAGATACAGAAAAGGGGTCTGAGCATGAAAAGGGGCAGAGCAGCTGAGCACAAAGAACATGCTTCCATGAAAGTAAAAGGCATACTTAGAGCTAATAAGATGCATTTAGTGACTAGCATGAAATGGCATAGCTAGCTGTACAGAATTTCTAGGTGAAAAATCAATGTCAAGTTAACTATTGTCATTCTTCACTAACTTTAACAATTAATGCAGTGCTTAACCTTTTCTTTACAATTTATAGCACAAATAAAACATTTGAAAATCAAACCCCAAGTACTGAGTAAGTCAGTGAAAGTCAAATTTGGCTCATTTAATGAACTGAGGAACAATGTAAACGCCTTGCATAGAAAGAGTAGCTTCGAGGGAAGGATACTTACGTAGCATGAGTAGCTTCGAGAGCCTTTGTGGCTTCTTCCAGTGTTTCAAACTGGACAAATGCAAAGTTCCTCCTTATCCGAACATTAGAGATATTCCCAAATGGTCCAAAGTGTCTTTCAATATCAGTGACTCTTGTGTTGATTGGATCAAAGTTAATGACAAACAATGTCTTAGTGGGCTTAGTGTTTGCCGCTGGTTTATTGCCATCACGTCTAGCAGCTCGATCACCCTGTAATAGAAAATACCACCAGAAAAAAACAGAATCATCACTAAAGTGGACAGACCACAGTTATTAGGGTGTCGCCATATCGTCGTGGCTCGCCACGGCTCGGGCGCCATACATACGGGGTCACGCAGGGGTTATTGAGGGGAGAGGCGCGGCATAGGGCACAAACCTGGTCATTGACACGTCGAAACTTCCTGCGCCGCACCTACTGCCCCTCCCTACACCATCTGCCGGCGAGCTTGGGCCTTGGCATCGGCGTGCTACTCGATCAACAGCTCATTCCACCACCACCAAGCTAGGGAGCATTTGGGGGGGGGGGGGGCTGATTCCGTCGGACTTCCATTGAATCAGAACGTGCGGCGTGGAATTAGGGATTGATTTCTAGGCTAGGGTTTGTAGCGGCGGGTGACGGCGAGGAAAGGGAAAGAAAAGGACAGAGCGGAAGGGAAAAGAAAAGGGCCTGGACTGTATTTGGCAACGCTCGTCTGGGCTGTATTTGGGCCACCCAACCCCAGGCACAAGCACATTGGGCCTTAGGCCTTACATTTTTCCAATTCAACCAAGCTCCTTCACATTTTTTTTTCTTTTGGGGTGTTCTATCACATTTTCTTTCTGGTTTCTTTCTTTTCAATTTTGCTACTTATACATCACATGAGATTTCACCTATATCTCAGTCACATTTGTGACAGTAAAGACCCATATAAACATTTTTTAAAATAACCTGTACGTAAATTCCTAAAGGTAATTTCCAATATAATTTTCTAATAGTCTATGATGTGTGTATGGCGTTGCCACGCCGCACGCCATAAGCAATATAAAGGTGTGAAGGTGGTGGGTCGCCGTGCCTCGCCACACCACCGTAATAACTATGAGCATGATATAACACAAACACCGGCTAAATCAAAGCCTGCTTGACCACTAGGAGGTAAGGGTAGGGGGTTCACAAGAACAATATAAGAAATTACCCGTGACCACTCAACCGAAAGCCTGCGTCTCCCAGGGCCAAAGGGGTAACCATCAAGAGCCCGTATGGCGTCATCGCCATCACGTTCATCCTCAAAGTAGACAAAAGCAAATCCTGATGATGTAAACATGCAAGTCAGAACGGTAGAAATTGAATAACCAATGTTCCAATAAACACCGGGAAAAAAATCCAGTTCTCCTTCACAATAACAACACATCAGCATATTCAAACCTAAGAGAATCAGAAGAGTACTGCACCTGCATAGTTCTGATGGTATGAAGAGCACTATGGGTGGTGTCCATTCATGATGAGAGCTAAGCATGGAGTTGCACAACTTATATCCAAAGTACGAAATTATGACTGGAGGCATTGAACATGCTTCACCATAAATAGAACTCTTGCTTATCAAGACAGTACGCATAGCACGTTGTCTTGTCGGTGGTAATTCTAGTCATGGCATGGTATGGCATGATGGTACTGATGGCGTGGCATGAATCGCTCAGTCCCCGCTAAACATGCTCGAGCAGTAGTAACAGGGTACAGTGCATCATGAACGGATGGTTTCAAGCGAAGGAAATGATGGCCGGGGGAGTGAATGGAAGGCATTTCAGGAGTTGAGGAGCCCCAGGGGAGCTATGTTTGCCTCGGTAGTTCCTGCGCCAGAGTAAACATTTAAACATATCTGCCTACCATACACACATTGCAACTTTGGTTACATCACACCTGTGCAATATGTGGTACATGAAGTAGATATTACACATGAAATTGATGTTAAAAGCATCGTTGGAAGTCTTGGCAGATTTATGGTATCATCAGATATGCACAACATAAAAAACATTGTAAGAAAAAACGAATTAACTCAGGCAGGTATTAGCTAATCTTCCAAGACTAGCTAGCAATACTAATACCGGAGGATGGATCTCAACAAGAATTAGAAAACCTAACCACCGCATTTAGCTTTTTTCGTTCTTTCTATCTATCTTCTTGTCTATACACATGGGAACTCACACATCAAGAACTAAGTGGCGGCAACCCGGGGTTCGCACCAAGCACATCGAATCAAATCAAACGGAAATCGAAGACGAAAACAGAGAAGGAGAGGAGATGAGGGAAGAGGGAAGCAAGGGATGGTGGACCTGACTTCATGTCGATGCGTTCGATCCTGCCGTAGCGGTAGAAGAGGCGGTCGAGCTCCGAGTGGCGGGTGTCGTAGTCCAGGTTCCCCACGAAGACGGGCCTCATCTTCCCCAACGCCGCCGACCAAGAAACCTCGCGACCGTTCGACAGATAAACCCTAGAAACCGCGCGCGAGTCAGGGGCGCGGAGCTAGTCCGTGTCGGAGGGGCTAGCTGGAAAGAGATCGATGGAGAGCTCGGAAACCCCAGAAACCATAGGAGGACGGGGAGGAGGGGGAGGAGAGCAATACCTACGCCGTCGTGCGGAAGAGAGGAGATGAGCGGAGGTAGGCGGCTAGGGTTCGAGCGACTGGTGCTTTTCGTCTCGTCTCTTCTCTCCTGCGGTTCGGGAGAATAGTAGCCTGTTGGGCTTGAGGATTAATTGGGCTGGGCCTAGATTACCTTTGATCCACTTCGAAACCATGGTTAACAGCTCGAAGGATGGAATTCCCGAACGACTCGTCTCGCGATTCGCCGCTGCACGCCGTGCCTTCCCCCCGCCACCACACCGGAGAGTAGGAAGAAGCAGGTGTGGATCCAGGAGAGGTATAGTCAGCAAAATCAAGAAGATTCATGTGAAAATACAAAGTTGTTCTCCATCACTAATGTGCCTATGTTTTAAGGTCATTTGGTACGGATCCAGTTCCTAGATTTTTTGGAGTTGCCCATATCAAACTAAAAAATCCATATCTCAAACTATGAATGAATTAAGAGTATTTGATTGAGTTATCTAATTTTTATTTTAGATAAAAAATAAATATTTAAATTATTTTATTTTGTTATATAAACTTTAGATCCAATATAGATCTCGGATCCAGAGTTATGTCAAATAAGACCTATATTACAAATAAGTAATATTTCATCTTAAAAATATAATATTTTGAGTTACGAGCAATCAAAGTACTTAAAACTTGACCATCAAAATATTTTTTACATTTGAAAAATGTTATAAGTAGATTTGTTTAAGTAGTAGTTTTATCATATTATAATATTGCAATACTTTGTAGAGATGTAGGAATTCGTTTTTTAATAACTGGCAATTTTAACTTTTGATTTCATACTTTGACTATTGATTTCTAGAAAATACATATACAAATAGCTCTAAACATGTAACATCCATAAAATACTTATGAGGGCAAATTTAATGATACCATATCCATTTTACTTTAGTAAATATTTTGTAACTAATTGTTACACGATCATAAAAGTCAAAATTGTTCGTTGTTAAAAAGGAAAAAATACAAAATCCTCCAAAAGTCACTTGGATTTTAACTTTCCCCTCCGGAAGTTGTTTTGTTGCAAAAAAAAACCCAAAAATTTGGTTTTGTTGCAAAAAAATCTCCCAAAAATTAAAAAAATAAAAAATCTAAAAAAACTATAGACAATTCTAAGACCTTCTATGAATTTTTTTCAAAAATAATATCCTTTGCATTATATTTCATGGAGAGGAAGTTTAAAAAAAAGAAAAAAGTATACCTCAGAGGGGTTGCATCTCAGATTTTTGGAGACACTACATATTTTTTAAGCAGTAGAGATAATAAATTTAATCAATTAATAAAAAGTAATTATTTCAACCAGCAGCATGTTATAGACCTGCCCAGCCGTCCTTTAGACTAGGGTCAACGGATATTTTCGTTTTCTTTAACGTTTCAATGGTTTTCCTTCACGATTACTATCACGAAGAGATTCTAAGGTCATTCTCTTCGTAACAGAATTCTCTCTCATTTTCCTTCGTGATTCTCCTCGAAGAGAAGCTATTAGAGATAAGATAAAATAAAAAGAAAAAAAATAGAAAAAAATAAAATAAAAGGAATATAATTAAAGATGATCTTAGCATAAAATCAGGTTCGGGTCCAACCGCTCCTGGCTCACACCTGGCCAGGATGACCCGCGGGCCGAACCTCCCATGGGCTTTGTATTGTTGGACAACGGTTCAGCCCAACGCAGAAGACCCTTTCCTCTCCGCTGCTGGCTACCGGCCGCTGCCCAAGCACATGTCGGAGGCGGAGCTGCTCGCCATGTTCCGGGAGGTGGCCGCCGTCGACGAGGTCACCGTCATCAAGGACAAGGCCACCAAGGTCTCCAGAGGTGTGGATCCGTACGCCCGGATCTGGGCTCGCCACCCTCGCTTGTGCTCCGGGGCGGCTGTTCGGGCTCGATTTGGCGCAATGCCGCGCTTTTGCCTCGCGCCAGGAGTTTTCCTGCTCTGTTGAGGTGTTCTCCTGTTCTATGTATTATACATGCTTCCTGATCTTACCGATTGAATGTTACTGATTTGATAGTACAGTTAATCCAAGGGTTCCAACGTGTGTATCGCTTAATCAGTATGAACTACTACTCTCAGTGATTTTTTTTATCCGAGAGAGAGAGGGTGGGAGATTAACAAAAAATATATATGTAAATTATCAAACTTTGCAAAAGAATTGTCAAGAAAAAATCTTACAGTATCTATACATATATTCCATCGCCATCTATCACCATCATCCATGAGAAGAGCAAAAAGTGCACAAACCCTTGAAGTGGATAAGAAGATGTACTACAAAATGCTCTCTGGGGCGAAGCTACGTGGAGTCAATGACACCAAGGCTCAAATACTTGGAGCTAGCTGGCTAAAGATAGCCCATCTTAAGTTAGCCATTCAACAATAGAGACTCTTCGGTCCCAATAACTCTCTCTCTCTCTCTCTCTCTCTCTCTCTCTCTCTCTCTCTCTCTCTCTCTCTCTCTCTCTCTCTCTCTCTCTCTCTCTCTCTCTCTCCATTCCATCTAGAAGCAAAGCTTTCATATAAATAGACCATTGATGGGTCGAAAATTGCGCGGTAATAGAGTAGCCAGTGGAATTGAAGGCAGCAGTGGCTTGATCAGTACTTGGAGCTGCCGTCTGTCTCATTGTTTAGCTTGCCGGCCTCTTGCACAGAGCTCTCATGGCTTCCACAGATGTCATATTGTCTTCACCTGTGGCCAGCGAGGGCTTCAAGAGCAAGGTCTTGTAAAACCATGATCATCTCTCTCATTACAAGCTTAATTTGCTGTGGCCTTTACATAGTCATTCATTTGCATATATACATTTTTACCCTGATCTGAACGGTTCTGCTACTTTGTCATTTGATTGCAGTTCTTGGCGAGCCCAGCAGTGGCAGATGTCAGCAGCAGCAGCAAAATGCAGCAGGTGAAGATGGAGCTCACCAGCGGTGCTGCCGTGAAGATTATTGGCAAGAAGCAGCAGCTGAAACCGCGGTTCGCCGTCGAGTTGGATGGGCTCAACTGCTTCGAGACCCTGGTCCCACGCTGATCGACCGAGGAATCCATTCGTTCGAATAATCTTGATCGATTCTTGTGGTTTTCATTGCCACTTTCTTCCCTTTAGGTCGTCGATTTATATGTGTGCAGACAAGAGTTTTTCTTTAGGTCGTCGAACTATATATGTGCCGGTAATGAGTGTCGTGTGTTCCATCTTGATGCTTTGTTTGAGATTAAAAATTATTAGAAATATCTTTGTTCCTATATATATCATGATACGAATGAATAGATGCAGAGTGATACATACATTCGTCCACTCATGCCTCTTTCTATCTCCATGGTTTTCCTCTAATAAAAAGTCAGAGTACCCTGTGAGCAAACAAATTAAAAAAAAATCAAATAATCCAATCTTACCAAACAACCTTGCTGTACCTTTTAAGGATTGCTTTTCTTCGTGCTTCTCACCATCGTCTTCACATGGCCTCAATTTTACTTAGTCACCGCTTCCAAATGACACTGCATCAATCTTGGTCATCTTCTCCTCGAAAAAAAAAACCTTCATCATCTTCTCCTCACAAAAAAAATCGTCTTCTTCTAGACCGCCATTCCATCACCATGAACAAGTCTTACCCAGCCTCAATAGTCTTGCCCTTCTACTGTGCTACGCAATAGACGGAATTGCCCCTTGCTTCGAGGGGTGGAGCCAGCGCAAAGTGGCAAGGGTGCACTATATCTCACCGTATATGTAACAATATATACAAATAAGTTGTTTCAGATGGCATAATTTTAGATTTAAGGAGTGCACATACGATTAAAATGGATCAGTTTTAACTAAAATTTAGATTTACAGGGTGCACACCCTAGCTGAATGTGGCTCCGCCAGATATATGCACCTATTCCATTTAATGTTCGCTACATCTTCCTTGACTTGATTTTTTTTTTCTCATTGCTCATCGTGGTGCTTGAGGAGACAAACTAGTACCATGAAGTAATAAAGTCATCTCCAACACAAACTATAAAAATTCATCCCTATAACTGTTGTAATATATGCGATAATATAAGCATATATATACATATCCCAGCATAAAAAAATAGTAAGAACCATATATCAAAAACATGATCATAATTTAGATGGCTGCAGAAAATAATTGCAGAAATTATGAAACAAGTATCTGAAACAGTACTGATCAGGTTGATACAGAGAAAATAGCTCTCAGATCATTTACAACAGTTGGCCCCAAATCTAAGAAGATTTGCTCCCAAACTGTTCAGTTATATATATCACTAATTGAATTAGAATGTGAGATCACACCTAGAAAAGATCTTGATATACAATGCTCTAGAAACTACAAATACCTGGACAGAACTACCAAAAATAGAAATTATACTAAAAATAAACTCAGGACAGCTAAAGATCTCTGCACAGAGGTCAGCATAACAGTTGAACCTCAAGTAAGGCTGACAAATAAACAAACTAAGATATCTGAATGTACTGAGATCAAATATCAAGCCTCATGTCCAGGCATTGCAAACTATTGGCAGTGACTACAAAGAAGGATTCAGCCTCAGCAAAAGCTCACTGAAATCCACTCAACAGAGAACAAATCAGAGCACTGCCTATAGTGATACTCAGAGCACCAAGATCAATTCTATTGTACTCATTATTCTAATTCAATTTCAACACAATAGATCATCACAGAGCATGTATATATCAGGGATCCATACAATCAGAACAGAAAAGGGAAAGGACGGCTCACAGTGCAACTCGATGAAGAGGACTGATGATCGAGGTAAGGCACAGCTCAAATGCCGCTGACCCAGAAATCCAACAACCTGCCTTTCTGCCGGTGTGAGGGATGTCAGAGATACAAGACCTCAACCGCACGGCCACTGCAGTACGGGCGAGCCTTGACAGTGCAGCTCCAGAGAGCCAACCGAGTTTCCTCAGGACTGAGCACCGGCCCACAAGCACGAGATGAACTCGAACTCAATCTCACCAATGCACCAGAGAGGAAACCACAGGAGAGACAAGCAAAAAGAGATCAAAACTCATCTGAAATTCATGTGAGGGGGAGGAGAAGATATATAGATGCGAGTTCGACCCCATGGCAAGCACTCGGCCAAAGCCATACCTCCGAATCTCCCGCAGCCTCCTGCCATCCGACGACTTCCAGAACCGAAATAGCCGGCCAAAGCCACCAGAATCCAATCCGCCCACGAGGAGCGGAGGATGCGGCCTCCGCAGTTGAGCCGCCGCCAGCACCCAAGAGGAGAAGGAAACCCCCGCACCGAAAGCTCCACCCATCCAACCCTAGCAGCCGGCTTATAAGCAACCAAGTCACGGGCCTAGGCCGAAAGCAAAGAAACAGCCCGGTCCAGCAGCTCTACGTCGGCCCACGGAAGAAATACACATTGAAATTTCCAAAAAATACACAACAATAACACTATTACAGTATCCTCTATTTTTTTTTATCTCCAACAGACACCATATTTCTTACCTTCTATTACTCTCCTCCTCCCCTCAAACCCACGTGTATACGCTGTGAACAGTAATAGAGGGAGCTCCAAACGTTCGGCAAATTTGCCATTGGCCAGCTCCAAAATGCTGCTCGAAACAACACTGTAGGGCCAGTTGCCGTCTCTGTTGGAGCCAGGCGAGCGGCAAATTCTCGCTACAGTGCCAAAAACAATGATGCGGATGTGGATGACGCTGCTGTTAGAGTAGGCCTAAGAGACGACCTTAGTGGTATGATTTGGTTGGATGGATGGATGGATAGATAATTTATTAGGGAGATGGTTTTTTAGTTTTTATAGTGTTTGGTTTGCTGGATAGATTAGATAGGACGGTCAGGGTAAGAGAATAATTTCTAATATGCTGGATGAGCCGATCAAGGGAAATCGAATGGACTGTTCGTGGGTTGCCTATTTAACACTTGATTTTATTAGGGAGTATAAGAATAATCTAAAAATTCTAAATATTTTCATGAGCAAACTAGAGTTCACTAGCAAACTGTTTTAATTAGTTTGATCAAAAATCAGTAGCCAATAATTAATTAAAATTCTCCAAAGAAGCATACTTTTATAACGTCTAGCAATTTTTAATGCCTCAAATAAATTCCAAAAATATGGAAAATTCACTAATATTCTTCTCATATGATGTACTAATTTATACAAATATTTCCAACTCTAAGTTATTTGGTGAAAAATTGAGTTCCTTTGTAATGTTATATATATATATATATATATATATATATATATATGCATTTTTATCATTTTATGTGATGTTCTCTTTTTAATTCAATTTGAATTCAAACATGCACAAATTCATCTAAATGCTTATGGAATGCATATAAATATGAATGTATAATCCTATCCACTCTAATCCCACTAACCAAATAAAAAATTAGCTCATTTTATCTACTTTAATCACACCAACTAAAAAAACTGGTTCATTCCATTCATTCCAACCAAACGGAAAATTGGAGCATCCCATCCTGAAAAATATGGATGACTCTATCCCATCCAACTTCATCCTCCAACCAAACGCACCCCTAAAGGGACCCAGAAGTGTAGCAATTGTTCTTAATATCTATGCACAAGGCTAATACGACAAAAAAGGGAGAGTACTATTATAATACACATTTGATATCTCATTATATATAGTCTAAACCCATCAAAATAAGATCCATTCTTTTTTCTATTAATGAGCCTTTATATTTTGAAGATTTACAAATAAAATATCAATGGATGCAATAATTATGGCCTTTAAAATCTGGCAATGGATGGTGAAAAAATCTTAAAAACCACAAACAATTCCAAATCACATAACTTCTCGGAAGATCTTGTTTAGTGTGTGTGTGTTTGTGTGTGTGTGTATACTTTTCTGTACTCCCGAGTGTACATACTCCTCCTCTAATGGGTGTTAAAAAGATAAGAGCAGCAAAGCCTTATTTGGCCACTATAGGAGCAACTATTCATGGTCATTATGGAAAAATCCTGCCATTATCCCCAAGGGAGAATTTTTCGGATAGTTTCTTATAGTACTTCCAAGATAGAAAATAGGCAAGATGAGACCTTTCCCTCATTGACATTCAATGTGTGTGTATATATATATGTGTGTGTGTGTGTCATTCTTGCCTTGACTGAAGAAAATGCCAATCAACAAAGATACGCTCATGTCTATGTATTCAAGCACAAGTAGGAATTATCCGATGAGAAAACACGAAGCTATCATGTACCAATGGACCTATCCCTCGGATCCAACAAAAGATTTTTTTGATCCATTGAATGTTCGAGCTAGTTTTTTTAATCCACTTCAATATGTTTTGGTTGGTTGAAAAAAATTTCGAACAAACAACGTTATAGCTGCTGATAACCCGCAAGTGCACGGGACTGGTGTATCACTTTAATCGTAGAGTATTCCAAGGTATCGTATTCCACCGAGGACAACAGCTCTACATCAATAAGTATCTCTTATGAGTAATGAAGATAAGCGAAGATAGCATGCTAATCATTTGCAAGAATGAAAAATAGTGAAATAATAAATTACAACTAGGAAATGAAAATATGTAAATTGATAAATAACATGAATGCAAGACACATGAATGATGCGATGCAATGAGATGAAAAGGAGTAAAAGGCCGATTCTAGGTTTAGTTTTCACTAGGATAATAAAGGGATAAATGGCGGCTACTTTACAATCATTTATGATATCTCCCTAATCTAGTTTCTAGCTTACTATGAAAGGTCACAAGTAGCAACACTATTGTCTATCTTTTCAACCTACTTCCATGATTGTTTTGGTATTAAGACTACAAGGGTCGGCCCAATGCATTAGGTTATGTGGATTAACCGTTGCCCCTTAGGCAAATATGAATTCCATTTGACAATGGTTTTTTCTCCTCTGGAGTCGCAAGTTCAATCACACAAACCTATCTATGTCGTGCTAGTGGAATTACTACACTAGATTGTAGTGCAAAGACGTCTCTCAACACTAGCATTGATTTATAAACTTTCTAAATTTCTATTTTTTTAGATGAATGAAGTACAACTTCTAGCATGTATATTAACAGGAGGTCAAGACGCAAAGAATACATATAGCCATTACACTGCCATCGTCTAGAGAACCCGAAGCAAATTGGCTTCAGGAAACTCAAACACAAAAAAAAAAAATGAAAACAAGGAAGAAACGACTCGCTTCCAGCTAAGTACCACCAGGTATTCCTCGATGTCCATACGCTTGCTAGCTATTACATGTCCATCATCCATTTTCTTGCTCTTCGGATGGGGGAGGGAACAAGGTATGTGCTCATGCCAACCAACCTGAAGACAACACATGCCTCAAGCAAAGTTCAAGATCCAAAATATATCCATAGGAAGAAAAGATTCCGCTGCCAAGACATCACACAAGAATCTACATCCATACTCCATCAGCCGCCATAGTGACGAAGAGGAGGAGGACTATGGCATATAAATAACACCTTCAAGGAGGAATATTGTGCTATAAACGCAGTCATCATGATCCAAGAAACTGAATCATGAGTTTTCACCCAATACCACCATAAGACCTTGGAAGTTAGTATGAAGGCACTGACCGAGATAACAACTTCAACAGGGGGAGCAACGCGCATAGGAGTCAACGTCACCGGACATAACTAGGGAGTCAGATCAAGGGTTTCCACCCGAGACTAACATCACACAACCCTCACAATTTCACCATAGCAGAAGATGAAGCCAACCCACAATCCATAGATGTGGACTGCGTAGGCCTTGTCCATGCAGCACGCCCGTTGGCACTAGCAAGGAGGCACAACCCAACTAGCGGATACACGCCAAGCCTAAATCTTAGTCGCCACCGCAACCAACGAACAAATCCATCACACAGGGGCACACTACAATGGCATCACACGCATGAAAAGGCACCCGCCATCACACCGACCCCCACATGGAGTGATTGCAGTTGGAGCCTTGTGGGCTACTACCATGACAAGCATATGGCCGTCACTGCCGCCAAGATCAGTTGCCATTGAGGAGCCAAGGTGACCAGATTAATCACTCGTGTGCCGATCCAACTGCGCAACACAGATTGACCCACCACCTGATATGGATGAGGAACAAGCAAAATGAGAAGGATGGAGGAAAAGAGGGAAAGGAGGACACAGAAGGAAGCCCTCTAACTTCATCTCTGGTTGCCACTGCCACCACCGGCCAGCGGTAGTGACATATGGCTAGGGTTGGGCTATGGTGGTGGTTGGGTGAGGTGTCAGGGTGCCCCTCGCGTCGCCTCTCATAGGGACGCTGAGGGGAAGGGGATTATTGACTCTATATACTTTCTAGATGAGAATGTAAATTAAAATTTACCACAATTGGAAGCAGAAACGTTGTTGGATAGGCTTTCTTAATGAAAGCTGGATGTGCTCAACTTTAGTTCTCAATCATGTATATAGAAACATCCAACTTGTACTTGTCATTTGATTTTATATTAAGAATAACTTAGTTTCATACTATTTTTTAAAAAATACGTAGATGCAAAAAATTTAGACCAATAGGACGATGCAAAGTAATATTCTGCTGTGGTTATAAATAATGTTTATAGTTCAGCACTTTCAGAGCTAAATTCAGAAATTAGGAAAAAAAAAGTTGAGCTTAAACACAGCGTGATATAACTAATCAGTATACATTGTTCATTAGATCAATGACGATTTGGTATGCACTCACACACATTTTTGTCGAGTTTGGCGACTCGTATCGAAGAGTTAGGAGAATTGGTCAACTTAAGTAAAATGTTTCAAATCAAGAGATTTTTCAAAACATCCTCTCGAAACAGAAGCACACAATCTAGCTAAATTTATTATTTCGAGACAATCGTGTGCTCATTACGTGAAAAAAGCTCAAAAGTGATAGGTCATAATCGTAATAGATAACGGGTACCGCATCTGTCACTCCAAACGCATCACTGATAATTGTCATAAATGATAGATAAGGACCCGTCACTAATAAGATCATTGGTGACGGGTCAAAACTTAACTAGTCACTTATTAAAATCATAAATGATGGGTTAAAACTGTAACCTATCATTTATTACAAATTATAAGTGATGGGTCACAACACTTATGATTGACGAACGTTTTTCCCATTTTTTACAAAATAAAAAAAATAATTTTTTTTCACCTGAGTTATCATCACTCACCATGTGTGACAGGGGATTTTCACATTATTTTCATACTTTGCGTTCCGACAGAATTGAACTCGCGACCTAGCCTCACACACGTAGCGCTCTTACCATCTCACCGTTGAGTGCGTTCTCAAGGAAGTCGGAGATGTTATACTTTTAACTTTTTTGCTGAAGGGAATTGGTGACGGGTTAACTCGTCATCAACAACTTCATTGATGACGGGTCGTAACAGTGACACGTCATCAATGATTGATTTTTATTTTGACAAATAAAATAGATGACTTAGAGTGTATTCGGTAAAACGGGCATAACTTTTACATACAAATTCCGATTTTGATGTTTTTTTACTCTACAAACATTTACAGAAAAAGTTACATCCGTTTCTCCCTAACAAAGTTGGGTTCGGCAAATTTTTGAGACCAAAAATGGTTTGTAAGATCGAGTTCTCGTCTCCAAAAATTTGTGTTCATAACCAACACTCCTTATACCAAACTTGAGTAGAAATGTATAATAGTTCTTATTCTAGTGCTGCTGAAGTGAGAAAAAATAAGAGAAAAATAAAATAAATAAATAAATTTACAACATTTGAAGCATTTTGACTTGCTTTTTTTTAATACTTGGAGTTTGTGGCTCTTACGTTATTCTGGTACCAGTATGAGTTATTCTGGTATCAGTATGATAGTAGCTAGTGTTGTGTCAAGTTATGTCATATAGGACTGTAGAATATATAAGTGATGAGTCATAATTATTCTACTATTGAAACTGAGCAAGTATTTATAAATACCGTCATTGTGACGGATCATACTTGACTTGTTACTAATGACTGACATATGAAATCCGTCACTATGAGTTAATCATTGGTAACAGGTAAAAACTTCACTCATCACTAATGACTGATCTAAAATGATATGTCACTGATGAGTCGTCATAGGTGATGGATCAAGTTTGCATCTGTCATCAATGACTGATCTAGGATGATCTGTTATTAATGAGTCATCATTAGTGACAGGTAGCAACTACGACATGTCATTTTTATCATAAGTGACAGATTATATTACGATTCGTCACTTATATAGTGTCTTTTTTATCTATTTTTTACGTAGGAACTGATGTATTTCTCCAATAAGAAAAACATACTCTAAATGGACAATATACAGAATTTTGCTTACAAGAACGCACGATTTCTATTCTCCTTCGTTTGCTGTTTGACGCTCCTCGTAAGAATCAATACCCACGCAATACAAACAAGAGCTCTTTCTAATTTTCGAAAAACATACAACAAAACTCCCTAGCCCCTTGACATCGGTGCAACAAAGAAGTCAAGCCTGCCCCCCCTTGAATTTTTGTGGTTGGGCAGATGAACAAGAACCTGACCCCAGTTAACATCGCATTACGCAGCCGCCAAATCCAGACAAGAGAGGAGGGGTAGCGTAGCTCAGTGTGGTGTGTGGGTTGGGCGGACCCTCCAAAGCCGAGCGTGAGCGCCACCGAGGCCTCCCCTCCTTGTTTCCCTAACGCCCTCCATCCTCGTTCTCTCCGCCCGTCCGCCGCCCCCCTCACCTCTCTTTATACGACTACGACTCCGCCTCCCCACTCCCTCCCTCTGTCCTCCTCTTTCTTCCACGCTGCATTGCGCGTACCGCCGGGCCTAGAGGAGCAGCCAGGAGATGGCCGCCGCCTCCTTCACCGCCGCCAAGTTCCTGGCGCCGGTGGCCGCGAGATCCGGCGGCGACAGGGCGCCGCTCCCCGCCGCCGGAGTCGCCTCCGCCAGGCCGCGCCGCGGGGCACAGCAGACGCGCCTGCGCACCGCTGTCGCCGTCACCAACGACGTGCTCGCCGGGAACAAGGCTGCGCAGGCCCCCGCCGCGCATCCGGTCAGGAAATCCTTCTCTCTTTCGTATCTCCCTTCCTAAGAAAAAAAGAGGCGATCTTGGGTGCTGCCCGTTCCGATCTTGCGCGCTTTTTCGCAGTTTCAATCCGTCGCGCGATTGGATCTTGGGCACCGCGCGAGTGTAAAATCAGATTCGTGATGTAGTTTAAATTTAAGCACTGCTAGATTGTTTACATGGTTGTGTTTCTTGGGGTCACAATTTTGGATTTGCATGTGAGCTTAGTTCAGAACTAGATTGGTTTGTGTGTAAGCTTACAAAATTCTCTTCGCCAAGGTTGGAATAGTAAGTTCAGTCCTTGGAATGCTAGCCTGGCGTCCCAAATCTTATGTCGCGAACTCTCTTGTTAACTTTGAGCACCACCCATGTGTAAATGTTACCTACACTCGTAGGATTGGAACTGCTGCAAAAGTTGTCCTTTTTGGGACTGCCCATGTGTAAATGTCTCAACTATTCGATTCTCTCAATTGAGACCGTTCTTTTAGTTAAATGGTTTGCTGGTTCGCAACTGATATTCAAGCTTTTGCATGATCCGGTGAAAGAGATCCACCATTTAACTCTCGAAAATAAGAAAGTTACTGTATTCACAAGATCTACCTTCAAATTTTGCATTCATTATGTTGATTGGATATGAAAACTTTATCTTCTCTATTATTAATGTTGCAAGTTTCTTCAAGTTGGGCAACTACTGTGTTCTTAATTCATGGTGGCTCTTTTGCTTCAGGCTGTGACACGGGAAGAGGTTCTGGAGCTGTATGAGGACATGATTCTTGGCCGTGTTTTTGAGGACATGTGCGCGCAAATGTACTATCGTGGCAAGATGTTCGGTTTCGTCCACCTTTACAACGGGCAGGAGGCTGTCTCCACTGGCTTCATCAAGCTTCTAAACCAAGCTGACTGTGTTGTTAGCACATATCGTGATCACGTCCATTCACTCTCCAAGGGTGTCCCAGCCCGTTCTGTCATGGCTGAGCTCTTTGGCAAGGCCACCGGCTGCTGCCGTGGACAGGGTGGTTCCATGCACATGTTCTCTGCTCCCCACAATGTCCTCGGAGGCTTTGCCTTCATCGGAGAGGGCATCCCTGTTGCCACTGGTGCAGCCTTTGCTGCTAAGTACCGCCATGAGGTGCTCAAGCAGTCCGGCCCTGATGGGCTTGATGTCACATTGGCGTTCTTTGGAGATGGTACCTGTAACAATGGCCAGTTCTTTGAGTGCCTGAACATGGCACAGCTTTGGAAGCTTCCTATTGTGTTTGTTGTGGAGAACAACCTGTGGGCAATTGGGATGTCACACCTTAGGGCTACTTCGGACCCAGAGATTTGGAAGAAGGGACCAGCATTTGGAATGCCCGGGGTGCATGTTGATGGTATGGATGTCCTGAAAGTCAGGGAGGTTGCAAAGGAGGCAATTGAGAGGGCAAGAAGAGGTGAAGGACCAACGCTAGTGGAGTGCGAAACCTACCGGTTCCGAGGTCACTCTCTTGCAGACCCAGATGAGCTCAGGAAGCCTGGTAAGTATCACTTTCCTGTTTCTTTTGGTTTCAGTTTTGTTTTATAAGTAGTGACATTGCTGGTGTCTACTAGGGTAACTGACTAGAGAACCGGGAAATGGCAACAAAAATTTCTCAGTCATCAAGTTTGTACTAAGAAATTCATCTTGTATCTGAGTTGAAGTACTATACTCTAGAGTACTAGCAATACAGCACATGTAAATATAATATTCCTTGCGCTAGCCCTGTGGTCCTCTTTAGTGGCAATGTGGCATCATAAATCAGGGGACCATGTATGATTTTATAAGATTAAGGTCAGTATCTAACTCCATAGCTGAAATTTTAACAGCAGTTACCATGTTAATAGCACACACAAAAAATTTGATTACGAAATTTAGTATATTTTATTTTGTGTGTGTGTGTGTGTATTGGTGTGGTTAAGGCCCCCTATTTTCCTAGCCCTGTAGTCTATACATGTAGGACTGGGACTGATGACATGACTATTAGGATAATTGGATTTGATGAAAACTGGTTAGACAGAAAGTTAAAGTCCTTTGGTGCAAATTGAACTAGTGAACGAAGCATTTCTCTGAGATTTTAGCTGTTGTTCTTATCGCCGTCACAGTCATCTTATCTGATATGTCAACATCCTGATAAGTATGGTTAGATTGTCTTGTGGCCACTTCATAGGGTGTTCGGTACCACTTGTCTTGGATTTCCTTTTTCCATTTCTAAAATTTCGCTTGAATTTTCGGGGCCATCTGAGATGATGCATTTCATTTTTCTATCTTTAATGGAGTGCCTCTTTATCAATCCATTTTTGTTGTGGCTTGGAGAGATGGCGCAGGAAGTAGGAGTGCTCGACGGGAGGGTGAGGTCGATAACCTCGCCTCCCCGGAGCTATGGTGGATATGGTGCTCAGCACTGGTAATTGGAACTCAACTTCTTGCTTGCCTTTATTCAATGATTAGCCCCCTCCTTATATAGAGAAGGCCTCCTAACAACCAGCCTAACAACCCAACCAATATCTTTAACAAATAAATTTGTTGCTCCTAACAACCAAATTGATTCTAACTAATTATGTGGCAAGCATCCCACTTGTGGAGTCAACCGGAGCCACCTTTCTTGCCCCTGTTGTAGGCGCGGCCCCACATGACATCTCTCTCCTCCTAGAGAAGCAGCTCGTCCTCGAGCTAGAAGGAAGGGTAGCGCTGCTGGAATTGGTTCAGGTCTTCCCACGACGCAGCTAAGGCTGGCTGACCGCGCCATTGCACAAGCATCTCCCGAATGCCCCGGGATAGTCGGACCTTCAATGCTCGCTTTGGTTCTGGAATGACAGCATCGGGGTGCACTGGTGGAAGTGTCGGAGGTGCTGATGGAGGGGAGCCAATAAATTTCTTCAGGAGGCCGATGTGGAACACGTCATGGAGTCGGGGACCGGAGGAAGCTCGAACCGGAACTTTGCTGGGTTGATCTCCTCAAGCACTTTGTAAGGGCCGTAGTAGCGTGGGCGCAGCTTGCCACCTCTAGATGGGGCTAGAGAGCCCACTAGCTGATGTCAGAGGCTTAGCCATGCCCAATCACCAACTGTGATTGTAGCCTCATGGTGACTGTCGTAGTACTTTTTTTGCCACCTCTTGTGCCTGTTCAAGCCGATGTCGAATGTTCGCCAAGAACTCGTCCTATTCCTCCATCGTTCTAGTGACGGCAACCATCCGAGTCTCCCGATTCATATGAGCGTAAAGAGAGTGGGTCGCTGCGGTAGACCACCTGGAAGGGTGTATCCCACAACGCTGTGTGGAACGAGGTGTTGTACATGTACTCGTCCCACGACAACCACTTGATCCAGTTACAAGGGCGATCACCAGTCATGCACCGTAAGTACATGGTTACCACCTTGTTCACTGCTTCGGACCGGCCAAGGATTTTGGGTGGAAGGCCATCGACATGTGAAGCTTGGAGCTTGAGGCACGGAACAGAGTCTGCCAGAAGGTCGATGTGAACATTGGGTCGCTGTCGGAGATGATGGACTCCGGAATGCCGTGGAAACGCACAATCTCGTTGAAGAACACCCGTGCAACGGACTCGGCGGAGTACGGGTGCGTCAATGGAATGAAGTGTGCGTATTTAGAGAAGCGGTCGACGACAGTCGAGATGACCAACTTTCCTCCCATCTTCGGTAGTCCCTTGATGAAGTTCATGGTGATGTTTGCCCAGACCGCTGATGACACAGGCAGTGGCAGCTGGATGTAGATGCTCGGTCTTGTTTTGTTGGCATGTGACGTAGGCTCGTACGTAGTCCAGGATGACCGTGCGGGTGTTGGGCGTGTGGAAGTCACGATGGAGGCGATGAAGTGTCTTCTGTATGCCCTTGTGGCCGTCCTCATGTGCTGCAACAAGGACGATTGGCAGCAGTGTCGAGCTAGGCGGAATGTAGAGGCGGTGTTGGTAGGTGACTAGGCTTTCCGTCACCGTCCATGGCTCGCCGAGCGTGCCAGCCATGATCTGGTCGTGAAGTGCGACTAGAGCAGGGTCCGAGATCACCGTCGCCTTGTACTCGTTGATGATGGAGAAGAAGGTGCCGAGAGGGCCATCACCGTGCCAGACTCTTCATCACGACGGGATAGTGCGTCGACAACGGTATTGAAGTGTCCCAGCTTGTACTCCACTGTAAAATCAAAGCCTAGTAGTTTACTAACCCAATGGTGTTGAGGAATTGCGGCAAGGCGCTGGTCGAGCAGGAATTTGAGACTGTAGTGGTCTATCTTGACGACGAACGATCGCCTCCGTAAGTACGGCCTCCAGTTGCGTACTGCCTGCACGAGGCTGATGAGCTTGCGTTCATAAGTTGCCAGTGCCCAATGCCGTGGCGCGATTGGCTTACTAAAGAACGCAATCGGGCCATCATCTTGGTGCAGCACCGCACCAAACCCCGACCTTGATGCGTCACACTCGACGACAAAAGCTTGTTCAAAATTGGGTAGAGTGAGGGTCGGGGCTCTAGTCAGCGCCTTCTTTGGCCGCAAAAAAAATTGTTCGCAGCGGTTGAGGAACGGAAGTGGGTCTCTCTGGTTGTCGTACTTGGGGAAGTCCAACTAATGAAGTTGTGATGGTCACTCGTAGCGGTCTTTGCCAGGGGTGTCATCGCACCCTCAATATCCACCGCCGTTGTGTCCGCGGAATCCTCCTCTGTCGCGGCCCCGGTATCCGCCTTCGTTGCTCCCGCGGTACTAGCCATCGTCGCGACCGCGGAGTGCCTCGTCGTGGTCGCGATAGACGCCGTGCTCCTAGGCCTGATGCGCTGCGTCGTCGTCAAGGGTGTGCGCGGCACGCTGCATCACGAGGCGATTGATGGCGATGTGGTGAGCGCGTTGCTGCTAGTCGAAGTCACAGGGGTGCCCTTCAATGGAGTCCAGCTTTGCGAGCTTGTTGATGATCAACGCCAAGGTCTATCGTGTTTCATCGGCGTCGCCATCCTGACTGTCGGCCATGGCGTTGTTGGCTACAAGATCGTTGGAGCTGGAACCACATACTAAGGTGTTGTGGCTTAGGGGCTTGGAGAGATGACACAGGAAGTAGGAGTGCTCGACGGGAGGACGAAGTCGCTCCCGGGAGTTGTGGTGGATATGGTGCTCGGCCCCGATAATTGGAACTCGACTTCTTGCTTGCCTTTATTTGATGATTAGCTCCTCCTTATATAGAGATGACCTCCTAACAACCAATCTAACAACCCAACTAATATCTTTAACAAACAAATCTGTTGCTTCTAACAACCAAATTGATTCTAACTAATTATGTGGCAAGCATCCCTCTTGTGGAGTCAACCGGAGCCACCTTTCTTGCCCCTGCTGTAGGTGCGGCCCCATATGACAATTTTAGGCCATGTTTGTTTACTATTTCTGGTTCTGCTTCTGCTGCTACCAGAAGCCAGAACAAATGGGGTTCTAGAAAAATAGCTTCTGGAGAAGACTTAGTCTGCTTATGAGGAAAATGAATTAAAGCTGAGAAGCTCGCTGATAGATGCTTTTCTGAGAAGCTATGTGCTGAGAAGCCAAAAAATTATTATATAAACTAATAACTTATTTCCAAAAGCAGATTTTCAGACAAGCCAAAAGCATAGCTTTTCAGAAAAGTACAAAAGCAGAAACCCAAACAAACAGACCCTTAGTGTTTCTTCCTATATTGATCTTCGTAAGAATCAACTGCTTTCCCCCTTTATTTCGGACCGAAAAGTGTTTTGGTGAACTTGATATTTTCATGAAGTAGATGTTTCAAATGAATGGTTTCCTTAACAACATATGGATTTTTTAAAATAAACTAAACATGGATTTTAGGTTTGTAAGATCTGATGACTGTTTAAACTTTAAATTCATTAACTTTTGGTGTTTGTGATACTTTAACTAGTTCGGGTCAATATGTCATCCACTGAACTTTTTTGTTTTTCGTAACTTGACCATGATTTTTATTTCATGATTCATGTATCTAATATGGCAACTGGATTCTTCAGCACACATGCATCTTGTTTCATGACTATCACAGGTCACATAACTATAAATGTATATCTTCATTCTCTTCATTGCTCCATTGTATACGTTTTAGCGCCACACTTTACTTACTGGTTGTTGAATTTTCAAGCTTGCGCGTAGGTTTCCTGTGTCTTTGACAGTTTGGTTGGAGCATTTATTAAACTAACTCTTCACACAATGATTCTCTGTGCACAGATGAGAAATCCCACTATGCTGGAAGGGATCCCATTACAGCCTTGAAGAAGTACATCGTCGAACAGAACCTTGCAACCGAATCTGAGCTGAAGAGCATTGAGAAGAAGATCGATGACATTGTCGAGGAGGCCGTTGAGTTTGCCGACGCAAGCCCGCACCCTCCACGGAGCCAGCTGTTGGAAAATGTGTTTGCTGATCCCAAGGGCTTTGGTATCGGTCCTGACGGGAAGTACAGGTGCGAGGACCCCAAGTTCACGCAAGGCACTGCTCAAGTTTGAGGCTCCTCGAAAGATGGATCTGTTGTTTCATCCTGCTCCCTGTGCCTCTCCGTTCTCCGGCTCTCTAGTCACCGCTTCCTAGTTTTGTTGAACCTGTGGTCATGTTAAGCATACTGTGCGCATAAGGCGGTTTATTTCTTTGATTCTTAGGTGCTCGATATTACTGTGTAATTTATTCGAAAGCTCAACTGATGCCCTAGCTTTATGCATGCATTCTAGCTCAACTTCTTTACGAACAGCTCAATTTCTGCATATATGGAAGTATGGAATGGTTTGGAGAAAGTTGTAACTGTAGTTGCAATAGTTAGCTGCCCTGTCTGGAAACCGATATTTGAAATTTCTACTCTGGGGCAGTGGAATAATATATTTGTTGTCCTTAAGCCTCATTTCATCAGAGCCACAATGCATCTTGTCATTTGTCTAGTGCAGAGCTTTTCTTTTGGAGTTGCATGTAATTGGTCTGCAGCTTGTGCTACAGTATGTCTATTTTAAGGAATTGGAAAAAATATATGTTGCCCCTGTTTCTTTGGGGGTTGTTGGGCTAAGCTCATTTTTATTATTTCATATGAACTAAGGTTTAAAAAAACCTTGGTTCACATGAAATAATAAAAAATGCATATAAATGGAGTATTACAAATGCTTTAATATTAATCTGAGAATCAAGGTTTTGTGCACGTTTGAATTTTTTTATTCAAATTGAATTAAAAAGATAATTTGGTATGAAATGATAAAAAATATATATAAATGGAGCATTACAAAGGCTTAGTATTAATATGAGAACCAAAATTTTGTGCATGTTGCATTATTTTTATTCAAATTGAATTAAAAAGAGAATATCACATGAAATGATAAAAATGCATATAAACGAAGCATTACAAAGGAACTCACTTTTACACCAAATAACATAGGGATGAAAATATTTTTATAAATTAGTATATCACATTATAACAATATTAGTGAATTTTTCTAGATTTTTTAGAAATTATTTGAGGCATTAAATATTGCTAGAATTTATAAAAGTTGATTTATTTGGAGAATTCTAATTAAATATTGGCTCAGGATTTTTGGACCAAACTAATTAAAATGGGTTGCTGGTGATCTCTAGTTTGATCATGAAAATATTTAGAATTTTTGGACTATTTTTGTATTTTCAAACAAAATCGTGAATTAAATAAAAAACATGCACTTTTATACACTTTTGCTCGCTAGCTTCTTTCGTGTACCTTCCGGGCGCCGGCAGAGGCTGTATTCGGCAACTCGAATACGGCACTGTTAGTTGCCGAATACGGTGAACAGTGCCGTATTCGGCAACTGAGTTGCCGAAAATTATGGGACCGGGCTGTTTTCGGATTCTGGTTACCGAAAGTCAGTTTTCGGCGTTTGAGGTTCCGAATACGGATGCTAAATTTGTAAATACGCCAACATGTTGTCTATTTTCTCAAATACGACGGTGTCTGTTGTCTAAAATCCCAAATTTACCGAATTTTTGGACTATTTTTGTATTTTCAAAAAAAATTGTGAATTAAATAAAAAATATGCACTTTTATACACTTTTGCTTGCTAGCTTCTTTCCTGTAGCTTCCCGGCGCCGGCGCATGCAGAGGCTGTATTCGGCAACTCAGTTGCTGAATACGGCACTGTTTACAGTGTTTTTGGCAACTGAGTTGCCGAATACGGTGAACAGTGCCGTATTCGGCAACCGAGTTACCGAAAATTGTGGGATCGGACTGTTTTCGGATTCTGAGTTACCGAAAGTCAGTTTTCGGCGTTTGAGGTTCCGAATACGGATGCTAAATTTGTAAATACGCCAACATGTTGTCTATTTTCTCAAATACGACGGTGTCTGTTGTCTAAAATCCCAAAATAGCCCCCTCACAGCCTGTCCTAAACCATATATACCAAAGTCATGCCTGCATTAGTTCCTTGAGATTTACCACAAATGCCCTGATTGTTCTCGGATTTATTTATTTATGTATTTTTATTTTTTAATATTTGTAAAATTACATGTTCATTTTAAAAAATTACAGATATAACTTACCGTCGTCCGAAAAATAAAAATATAAAAATAAAAAATTTTGATTGTTCTGGCTTCTGTGTTTTGCAAAATATCCCAGGTTGAGCTTAGTAGTTTAGGCCTAGGCCAGTGTAACCAGCCCAAGCCCATTTTAAGCCCAACCTACTCAAGAAAGATTAAAGTTCTGCTTGTTTGAGTTTCTGCTTTTGAGTTTTTCTGAATAGTAGTTTGTCTGAAAAGCTGATTTTGAAAATAGGATGTTAGTTTTTAGAATAAATTTTTGGCTTTTCAGCACATAGCTTCTCAGAAAAATGTATCTCAACGAGCTTATCAACTTTAGTTTATTTTCCTCAGAAGTAGGCTTCTGACTTCTCCAGAATCCAGTTTATTTTAACTTCCGACTTCTGCCAGTAGCAGAAACAGAACCAAAAACATAAAACAAATAGGACCTAACACAACCTGAATTTGCCCCAAGCCGGACCGAGCCCAAGTCCAAGCTAGCCCAAACTGACATTTCCGCGTCATGCCACATTGCACTGAGACTCTGGTCGGTTTTGCAATGGTTGGTCTGCCATTTACATTCTCCCTTCATATGCTATCCTTGGAGAAGCAGGAGTCCAAGGCTTCAAACGTACATCCACGTGGAAGGAGCAATATTTACATACTCCCTTCCGTCGTCAAAAGTGATGTTGACAAGGTCCCCAAAACACTGCGATGAACTTTTGAAATAGCTGCAAATACTTTGACATGGACTGAGAATATTAGGACCGATTAACGCTGATATGTCATATATATGATGCAAAGTACAACTTAAACATTATCTGACTAGTTCGTGCTGGAAGTAGTACCTCCCGGTTGCTTTCCGGGAAGCAACTTAAGCTTCCCGTGTTTCTGAATTTGCCATTAACGTCAACATTGTACTGCCGAATCCTTGAACAAGTATTAGACATTGGTCATCACACATGACATTGCCAAACATTCACCTTTTTTTCAGTGAGCAACGTCAACATCATTTTCCTTGGAAGGCCAGTGTAGAACTGATGCCGTCTGAAAAGTAGCTTAAAATTTTGAGACATAAGCAGAAGAATTACAAGGTGTTAAGCAATGTTCATTCCCATGTTGAGGCCTGCTTTTTGGTCTGCTTCAGAAAGGTTGGATGGACTAGGGAGTTCTTGCAACAAAGCTGAAGGGAGGAAAAGAAAAAGAAAGATGGGGAGAACACGTCAAGTACCAGTCTCACATGAACCAATCATACGTATACAATACTAATACGCTAGTTATACTAATACTTCTTGTTATTATACTTTACTTTATGGAAATAGAGAATAAAAATACTAAAGGATGGTCATGATTTATGATGATAACATGAACAAGTTAAACTTGCCTACTCCGAAGCAAGAAGTTGGGAAAAAAAAATACAGTGCCCAATTGGATACGGATTTCCCTGAAGAATATTCTGCAAGAGTGCCAAGAGGTCACCATTCAATCCCATATGGACAAACAATAGCTATTAGTGACAAAATCTAGAATTCTTGTTACTAGCTACAAAATAGCACTAGATTTTATAGCACCTCAGAAATGAACCTTATACAATGTACATCATACAATTGTTTTCCTGTCTCAACTCTCAAACTGTCTCATATTATTATAATTCTAACCTAAACAGCTAGTTCTAAACCTCAGTAACTGCAGTAACAGCATTATGATCTAGTCTGCTCACAGATACTTCTTTTTCGCTCTAGATCTTTTTCTTTTTCCCTTTCGGAATGCACATAATCTATTTTCTGAACTGATCTAGCACGAGCAGACCAGACCTTATCTGCAACACGAGCATTTCTGATCTGAAGAACTGGATAAGGATTGATGTGCATCCTCTGTTGTGCTTCGCTACAAAAGATTGTATACGACACTTCTACACATAGCTCTAGATGATAATCACGTATCACTCTATGGTGCCTGGCTTCATCTACCTATCTCCTTCCTGGTCCTGCAAACCTTCTTGCGGTGCCGAATATAACAGCCTTTGTCAACAATCCATGGTCAAAGGTGCAAGCCAGGGCAACTGCACCACCTATCATGAGTACTTTGGGTATGTTGCATGTCCAATGCTTTGGTTTCTCAACCTCTGTGTTGGTGCTTGTTGAACTGGCCTCGGTGTTGTCTTCTGTGATGAGCTCATTGACGTTGAACTTTGTGGTGACATGTGCCATGGCAGTGCATTTTGAAAGAGGCTCACCAGCGGTCCTTGCAACTTGGTATGCCCGAAGGCCAGGCTCTATCTTTTTGATGCAGCCCCACATCCCCTGCCGGACGCCAAGCTTCACAAGTTCCCATGGAATCCCCATATCTTCATGATGGAACAACAGCACCTCACATGCTGTCATTGCACCATCACCTTTTCTTGATTCAACTGATGAAAAAAAGAAACAAGTATAAGTTCTACTTACATGGTCTGGCAAAATTTTGGTATCATACAAAGATTACAATGGTGCTGTAACTTGGTATAGTACCTGGACGGACACACCAACTAGAGTAGTACAAGTCCACACGACGAGGTTTGTTGTGTCTTGGGACAGAGGGACGGGGCACACCCTGAAACATGACATGAAAGGTTTCGTGACATCAGTTCATGTAGTTACAGCAACATTTTCAACAATCAACTGATATCGGTAACTTGAGATGATAAATGATAGTGCTTTTCCGGTAACCAGTGGGCAGAGGACAAAAAAAAAGGTAATTTAAACTCAGTTACAAATTCACAAAAAAGATAAAATCATGGCATTATCATGTGCAACTACAGTACCTTGTTCTGTGGGCAAACACAGAACACTGAAAAGTGAAACTTCCTTTTTCAAAAACATAAAAGGTAGGAAGTTTAATCTAATGGTTTTCCTAGTGGGACAAGCATCTCGACCACTGGAGTGGATGGTCTGGAAACATAGAATAACCTAGATAACAAGGCTCAAAGCAGTTTTGTCTGCCCTACTGCAATGACTGGACGGCATAGATACACAGCTTACTACATCATATAAGTGATACATCAACTCATTATAATAAACTACAAAAAGCACCACTAAAGAGTCTTCTTCATGCAAAAAGGAACTAATGGAGCAGATAGGAACAAATTCCAGCTCAAAGTCATTGCTTAAAAGGAAAGCTAGACGTGGCTGTAAATGCGATCACAGGCTTCAGAAGTTTGTTTTAATATTAGCATGTCAACAGATGAAGCTATGCCATTTCGTCCCATACCTTGGTTACACAGTAAAACGTCTTTCCACTTGCCCATATTCTGCGACCAATGATATACTCCCTGTCACTGCAGAAGAACGGGAACTGCAAAGCAAAACTATTCACTGTAAGCAAACATAAGACTTGCCATACTTTCAACAATTAGCACCAGAGATATCATGCCAAGAACTCACCTTCCTGACCCACCGGACAACCATTGTTCCAGTCTTGGTGCACTCCTCCAATGTCTCGTGCTGAAGAAGCATATCATCCCAACCGTTCTTAATCCGAAACTCATCATCCCAGAAGAAATCCCTGACAACCTCTGGCGATGTGTCCTCAAAGATAGTGCTGGTGCGGTACTGTGGCGGGCCATTCTGGAACGAAATAAACCACAAAACACATCAATTCTCAGCTCTAGCGTCTTCCATGCGCTTAATACAGTAAAACCCACACAATTATATTCCAGGTACAGCTAATCATAAGAAACATTTGTCTGACACTCGAAATCAAGAAACACCGCAACTAAAGTAAATTTGAAAAGATTGCATACATGTTCTACTGAATTCTAAGCATTCAACACCATCTTTCTTAAATCAATCTTAGATAGGCCATAGGCCAAATTCTTCAATTATACACTTATTCAAGTTGGTGAAGTTCTTCAATTATATACTTATTCAAGTCAAACTAGAACTCTAGCTAAATCTTAATTTGAAGGCACACTGCTACATACCTCTGGGTCTCTCCGCCAGGCTTGGTACCTCATCGTTGGCAGTGTGCGCTCCATCATGTGAATCCACGACGGCGCACCGTCCTTCTCCTCGACCAGCCGCCAGAGGTGCATCAAGTCTCCGGTGTTCACCGCCAATTGCTCTTCCTGCGGCGCGGCGGCAGCCACCTCAGTTCTGCACGCATCAAAGCAGCACTTCCTTTACACACAATTCAGGTAAAATCGCAAGCACCAGCACATCCAACGAACACCTCACCTTGGTACGACGGCCGCCGTGTCGCGTCTAGAGACCTCGGCGGCGGCTGTGGCGCGCGACGGCGGAGGCGGCGCAGGAAGGTGTGCCGCCTGCTGGCCGTTCTCGCCGACGACGACCCCCGCCCACCTTGGGCGCCACGCCCAGCCGATGAGCAGGCCGACGAGCGCGGCGACCCAGAGCGGCGCGGCCCGAGCAGCGAGCTCCAGGGCAGCCCCGCCGAGGGTCTGCTGCCGGAAGATCCCCAGCAACAGATCGGCGAGCACCGACATCTCACTTTCGCAACTAAGTCCGCCACAAACCCTCAGAAAAGATCCGATATTGACCCAGGAAACCCTCGAAAACAGTCTTTTCCGACCAATTCGGCGAAGAAACCTCAAAATTACCCAATCTTCGCAGTAAAGTAACTCCGAATAATCGATCTCCGCGGACGGAGAACACAAGAGAAGAGTTTTGGGTATATGAATTAGATTCTTGGTCGCGCCAAAATCTCTTTTCTGTTCCGGATGCTGAGTAATGGGGAGCGGACTCACTCACACATGGAGCCTCTCCTTGGACTACTACCAGTGGACAACAAGAGAAGAAAGCGAGAGGATAACGAGCAGGAGGAGGGGGAGGGAGCCGGAAGAAAAATTGAGAGGCTTGGGGTGGAGGCGCGGAACGTGTGGCGGAGGCGAGGCGGGAGATGCGTGGGGGACAAGGATTGGAGTCTCTCGCGGCCTCGGGTTCTCTGCTCTGCAGCCAAAAAGAAAAAAAGAAACGCCGAGGGGAGATTTCGCGAGAAAAAATCGAATTGGCAAGAGGAAGAAGACACGGCGGGGGAGAAGGGAGCGAGGAGGGGATTGATGGTGATCGCGAGGGGCTCAGCGGGTGGGGGAGGAATTGATATAGTAGTGGGCGGAGTCGATTATGCATTTCTGCTCGCGATCCTCGTGTTTTTTTTGCGGTGGATGGTGGTCGGTAGTCAGGGTAGGGCCTGGATCACTCGGTTTCTTCAGCTTCCTTTACGACCAGGGCGCCGGAATGTGCACGGCGGAGGCATGCAGAGCACGAGCACGCGCACCGTGGAGCATTGGCGGACAAACCTGGGTATGCGGTTGCATACCTAATTTTTTTAATATATTAGACATATCAGAGTCTACATTGTTAATTTGACTTAAAACTTACAACTTTACTCTTCATCAGGTTCCGTTGTTGATTCATCCTCACTTCTACATGTTCTCATCGCTTATAGCCCACACAAACAGTACATAATTACTCAGCAATCTAATTAACCTTTATTAATTCGCTCCCTCGCAATCTTACATATTCAACATAAAAATTCTGGACGTGGAGGCATGCAGAGCACGCGCACCGTGGAGGCATGCGGACCACGAGGACCGAAGAATTCAGGCTTCAGCCGCGTGGCCTCAACTACAGACAGTGGAAGTTCCACGGCTGAACACTCTATCACTATTCATCAGAGTCACAAACGTCAGTCTAAATGTCTAAACTATCGCTATTCATTATTTACCATCCAACTCAAACATATAGATAGGACACAGACGTTCTATAAGGGGAAGTTACCGATGTCGCTGTTGATGATTGAGAAGGCAAAGAGGCATGAATGCAGCAGATCCTACACGATACGAGGTGCATTTTGGGACTTTGTTGACTCTTAGAATTGAAGTGGTATTGGTCTACGTAGAATGGTAGGATCGTGGTTCTACCATGCTCCTCGCGACGAACTGTAGTATATGTCAAACAAGACAATAGACGAAGTGTAAAATATATGTTGTATCTTTTGATTACCCATGCTTTACAACGTAGCAACTTATTTATTATAGTGTTAAACGATAAATTTATCTTGACCCTCACTCACGTCCTCTCATCTCTTGCTGAGTTCCAAAACCAACCCTCAGCTCCGAAACCAGCCACTTGATACCCTGGAACTCTTAAAAATGTCCAAATCTCTTGCTTTGAACTATTATGGGTTTGGATGATGTGGCATCCTAACAGTCAACATTATGTTGACGTGTCATTTTAACAAGCAATAGCAAATCTGAAAAATTGCAATGTCGACTATTAGACCACGCATTAAAGACGAAATATTAGAAGGGGAAGCTTTAGATTTGAACTTGTTTTCTTTTTCAAAACCAAATTTGTAGGAGGGTTGAATTTTTTTTACCTCGGGTAAAAGCTGAGGAGGTGAAATGGATTTTAATACATTGAACAGCGGACAATACCACGTAACTAGGATAAGAGATAAGCAAGACTATTTCAATAAATTAAACAGCGGACAGTGCCACGTAACAAGTGCAAGAAATATCTAAATAATCGTTGTTTAATAGGGTTTCAACTGGACCAGATCATTTGCCTTCTGACTCATCAATTGATTATTAGTTAAATGTCATATCTTACTATGAAATAATAAATGTATGTAAAAAATGGCGGCTACAGAGGGGATGGGGATGGTGGTTGCGTATGTGTGGCGGGGAAGAGGATGGGAGGCGAACCATGTAGTCAGCCGTTGGATCGAACACGAACGGTCCAGATGGAACCTAGTGCAGGCACAACAGCTGACCTAAGTCGGAGTATGGGTCGGTTCGCGGTGGAGTCGGTGAGTGGGACCCCTCACCCCGCCCGCGGTGCCGGAATAAATAGCCCAACCGAAACGAACCCGCTCGTCTCCACAAGTCACCACGTCTCCCTTCCGCGGTGAGCCACCGACAAGGTTCCCGCGCTGCGTCCCAACTTTGGCAGCACCGATATCGGCAGGCAACCAACCAATGTCGGACGGCGGCGGGAGCCTGTGGTAGGATGAGGTGGAGCCCGGCCTGCGCCTCCGCGTGCACCAACTCATGTGCATCGTCCATTCTCTCTCTCTCTCTCTTTCTCTCTCTCTCGTCTGTTGCTCTATTTGGTTCGGCGGTTTGGGGTTCAGGGTTTAGCCGCGGGTGCATCTATCCGGCCACACGAACCTGTGTTCTGGTTCTACCATGAAATAAACTCACCGGACTATTTTCCCTCGTGTGAAGATTTCAAATGACCTCACCGGATTGTCCGGTGATGGGAGAAATTTTGCATCGGAGCATTTAACAGAAGAGTCATTTTTTAGAAAAATTTGAAGTTACATGCACCGGATTGTCCGGTGATCTGAAGGACGCATACACCAAACTATTTAACAGAAGGACTGTTTTTTGGAGAAAATCTGAGTTGAACTGACCGTATTGTCCAGTGATTTAAAGGAGTTATTACCAGACTATTTAACAGAAACTTGGTATTTTCGGAAAAATAGATTATAACTGCGCTCAACATGCTGATGTGCCATTTGTCTGAAACTTCTCTTTTCTTTTGTCTTCATAGTGAGGAAATTAACTGAAATATGTATGGTTGATCAGCACAACCGCTTCCGAGCTCCGCGTCCTTGCTGCGAATTTCGAGAAGGGCGTCTTCAGCACGGCCAAAAGCAAGGTGCGTCACTAGCTTGCTCTCTGATTTACCGAACTATTGGTATCATTCGCAGCGGCCACAATATGGTACTGTTTCAGATTTCAGGACAGTTTCCCGTTAGGCATCTGTTTATATCTTTCTGATAATTAACTGGCCAATCAAGAAAGCAATGCTAGGCAGTTGGGACTCTGTACTCTGATTTGATCTTTATTTGGTATGCATTGTATCGACTCGTCCTCACGTGCTCAGGAACTAATTTTATTGTGGCTTTTCAGACAGAATACATGACGAAGATATCTAGCAATATGCGCAATCTGGAGCAAAGCCGACAACGAGTACTGCAGGTTGCTGCAGACCGTCAGCAACAGATGCGGATGGGTGCACCAAACGCAGCTCGCTAACTCGGTTCTAGCTGTGCAGGGAGTCAATTGTTCGGTCACCGTGACTCCTCGGCCAGTGTCGATGATGGCTAGTCCCTTAAGGCCACCTTTTCAGCTGCCAAAACAGCACATGGCTTGTCCTGCGCTAAATATGCAGATCAAGGCCAACCAAGGACCGTATAATGTGATGGCAATGCTCGATCAGACTTTTAACTCGCAGTCTGCCACAGTTGCTCCAGTGGCACTGGGTGTCCAGTGCAATCAGCACATAATGCAATCAGGAGCTATTCAGAGTCAGAACTAATGCCCAACCGTGCAACTGCATCCCACAAACTTTGCAAGATGCTACCCAGCAAGCGTGGCACAGCTGCAAGGACAGCCAGTTGTACGACCAAATGCGCAGCAGAATCACCGCCTCAGACAAAATGCCAGTGGCATCTGTGAGGTATAGTGGGAGGAAATGTTTCAGCTGGTGAAAATCCTCTATTCTACACATCATGCAATGGGCATTTATAATTCTATACCTTTTCATGTGTTAGTTATTCCATTTGCTTGTACAAACCCAATGTGAGAGAATATGCTATTAGCATGGTGGTAAATTACCCAGTAGTTGGTGCTACCAACCAGGGCGAGCCCCCTGATTAAAAAAAAAGACGTCTCATTGTGTGTCGCTTTCAACGTGGTTCTGAGTGACCGTGAAGTCGTTTTCATAGATGTCTCTGGGTGACCAGCTTTCGGTGCCTTTTCTCGACCTTTAAATGCGATGTCATTGTGGGCTGTCTTCCCTTATAGGTCGAGGTTTTTAAACCCAATTTAAAAATTTAATGTTTTTGTTTGATGTTCCTATTGGTTAGATACCAGATCTCTCTATATGTAGTTTGTGTTACTTTCTTGTTCTTGTGTTTCGATGCATAAGCATTACTAGCTGAATCACAGTGATGAGCTGCCCATCAGATTTGGATCGTTACATTAAATTTGAGAATTCTCTATTTATTCGTATTGTGATACTTTTTCACCTAATTTCAGACCAAGTCATTGAAGGATGCTTGTTTTTCGGAGATCATGGAACTCCATCAGACCATTGCTGTTAAAACAATAACAGAGATCTCTGTTCTTTTCTTTTTAGAGTTTTGTTCTTGTTGTAAATCTTCATCCGCTGATATTCCTACACATATCTATCTCTTAGAATCCTTCGTTTTTTTGGAGGTAATCTTACATTGCTTTGTTCCATCACTGTACAGGAACAACTCAAGTCAAGCCGGCTCATACAGCCGCAGATTATCTTTAACAAACGCGACCACTGGTGTACTAAAGTTTTTACAGCTCCAGAAAAGCGAAATGACTGACACCTTGAAGGGGCTGGTCCCAAGTATCAGAATTCCATTCATAGGCTGCTTGGTTTCGACAGGCAAATAAAAGCTCATAATGAAGAGATGAATACGGGACATCAGTCGAAGAGTTGTGCTAGGGAACCTCAAACCATCGATGTGACTGCCGATACCTCACTCACTGGTGGCGAAAGGTTGGTAGAACCTTATAAATCTGTTTCTAGAGTTCACCGGTGATATTTTAAATTAGCAAAGTCACTTAATGATTATGCCGGCTCAAATTCACCATTTTATCTATATTAAAGCTATTGCAAAAGATGGCACAAGAGTGCCAAATCTCCACATTTTAATCATGCCAGCCAATTCAGATTCAGTGAAGAAAAATGCAGACCTAAGTTGAGAAACTCAATAAATAATCTACTGTAAAACTTTCCACTGACTTATGAGGAATATAGGACTAGACAACAACTCCTGTCTCAAACATATAATTACAACAACAGCTTCTTATCTCATATGATTGTCATATGTTTTATTCATGCTCTTGATACTAAAAAGGTTCTCCACGCTAGATTAATAAAGAAATAGAATTTCTGCAGTAACGTGTGGGTTCAATGCTTGTTCAGAAGACAAATGTATGTGTTGTAGAGTAATCAAGACACTAGACAAATGTATGGGTTCAATTGCTCAGTTTCTCATCACTTGCACTATATATGTCTCCAATACATGTAGATGGCCTCTGCTACTCACTGTCTTCATCCTCACAAACATATCAATCTGATCGGGAGAATTAGGATCAAGAGCATTAGTCCACTGAGGTGGTTCAGCAACAGATGAGGAGATTGATTCTGATGAGAAGCATAAATCTACTGAGGTGGATCAGTCAGATGTGGAGAATCCATTGGACAAGAAGGCTCAGTTGATTGACCCAACAACGTCTTGGTGCCGACCTCTGTGTCCAAGGGCAACTACATAGGGGCATAGGGATAAAATGCTTGTCGAGGCCAGGACTTGGATGCCTACAAGCCTGAAGTAGGCCCTTGAAAGATTCCAAAGAGTTTTTGGGCTAATTTCAAAGCAAAGGATCCCCTTGACTTAGCCAACTTTGAGGGATCAAAATAAACAAGCCTTGAAGATTGTCATCTCCTTTGATGGGCGCGAGTTATCAAGCTAAGGGAGATACTAGTTCCAAATTGTTGTAGCCATAGTCCAAAGGTAAGGCCAAGCCCACGACCAAGCCCAAGGAGTTAATAGAAGCTGAAAAATACGTTACAAGAGGAAATGAATGAAGAATGAGAAGTGAATGGACTTTTAATCCAGGGCCTTCATGATTGGTACTTGGCACGATCCAAAGTGAAGTGTTTAACCAATATTAACATTCATACCCAGCACATACATTTTTTTTACTATAGAAACCTACAGGTGGAGGAAACCAACTTGTTCGACCTCTTCACACTTGACACCATCAACATCAACGTGCTTTGAACTATAAATGCATTAATCACGTTCTTCAATAAATACCACTAAAGATCTTAAGAATTTGTGCAATTTGATAGATCCATGGTCCTACCAGCGTGTCAAGGAATCAAATTGTTGCCTTTCTTGAACCTTCAAAGTTCGCTATGGATCAAATCAAAGATGATGTTCCGCCATTGATTACTTAAAATAGCAAGGAGTACTTCATGATACCCTACAACCCAGGTTTCTATTGGGTTTTAATTGTTATTTTATCGAACTGGAACAATTTTTGGTACCTTGATTCTATAAACTCGAAGGACCGTGACTACTCAAAGATACAAATCGTGATCAATAGGTAAAATATTTTCTAGACTACCTTGGGTTGCATTTTCATCTTTTGCTATGCTTTTGATTATCTTATTGCAACTATTTAGGGCGTTCGATGCATACCTTAACCAAATGGGAGAACAAAAACAAGACACTAGAACATGATATTAAATTTGTGGTATCCCCTAGCACACAATTGTTAACTGTTCAACTCTAATTTTCAAATTTCTCAAACAATACAATGCTAACTATGTAACTCTATTTTTTAGTGCCACCGACAAGGAGTTGGTTTCCATTGTGCTTTCAAAGTTTGCTACCACTGCAACATAAAGGTTCACAAGAGGTTTGTCCATCTCTTACATTTAACTCCAAAATATCAAATAATATACGTGTTCATGATTTTTTGACAGTCCATTTCTTCTTCTTCTTTTTTGCGAATGGGAAGGGATTTCATTCGCCAAATTACAAACACAACCAGGCAGCATCACAAAAAAAAAAAAAACAGACAAGGATTCAAGGACCTTTCTACACCTTCTTCCTCTATCTCTCCTTGCGCCGGTACCAGCGTCGATGAGCCAAACTCAACAATGCAAGCCGACAATGAACCTTCCATTCCCTAGACCGAAGTCAGCACCAAGGCCCATACCTTGTTAAGCCACGAGAACCAATGACCAGGAACCTCCATTCGGTCCCATGTGGACCACTGAATGAACATTAGCAGCCATGACGCAGAGCTTCATCGGGAAGAATTTAAATTGGCACCACCAACCACAGGCTTGCCGGAGTTGGAGGCCCAACAGGGATGTCCGGTGCCGCCAGACCAAGAACCAGTGACCCAGAACTGCAGACAAAACAAGGGGAACCGAGAAATCCACTCCAATTGCATCTTCAACAAAGCAACTACAATCACAAACCTCCCAGGGCCACCGCTGGAGAGGTCAACGAAGCCGTCGACCGTGCTAGAGACGGTTTGGAGGACCAAAAGCCGATGGAACACCACCGTAGACACCAACCAAACCCTACAGCTACACCAAACTATCCTAATCTACAACCTAGCAACAAACTAAACTACCCTACTAGATACTCCGGTCCTCAAACCACCTACTCATCTCCAACTCCGAAGTGGCGAGATCGACGCTAAACTTCAACAAAATGCTAGAACCGGAGAAGGAAGCTCCCAAACAGCAAAGAGAGAGAGAGAACCTACTTACTACTTATCAGAAAGGGGACCCTCACCCTAAACCACGCTGCCGACAAGCTAGAGACGAAAGGGGAGGGGCCCGATCTAGCTTGAATCGACGATCGCCAGGAGAACCGCCTCTCCGTGCTGCAGCATGGGGAAAGACAGCTCTACTAGGCGACATGAGTCTTTCCTTGTGTGACAGTCCATTTCTACCTCAATAGACAGACTTTCCTGACATGATCTCAGTGAGCTTCGAGGATATATCTCTCTCTCTTCTTGAAATCCGAATGTATTAATAAAGAAGGAGAGCACCACTGCCTGTTGCCGCACTTCTTTGAAATCTTAAGTTTTTATGTAATGATGATACATGTGATTAATATTTATGGTTATTATTTAATTCTAGAGCGATCTGCGATATATATGTGCTGTTATATATGATTTTCATATAACCAATCTATTAACTAGATTCACACTCTCCTCGCAAAGAAAAAAAAAACACTAGATTTACGGTCAAACTAGCTAACGGCACGAATTGAAGATGTAATATAAAAAATATCTTATAATTAAAGTTCTACTAACAACTTCAAATCATCCATCATTTTAAAAATGATAAATAGTAGAAAATAAAAATTTAATCCCCAATTTTACCCATAATATTCTCTAAAAAGTAGCTAAGTAATTTAGTTTCACGATCTAAAACTATAGTATTTAACACACCATATAAAAAAATAATTTTACAAAAGAGCAAATCAACAATATATATAACATCATCGCTTTTATAATATGATATAAAGTGTTCAATCCTCGAAAATCTATCTGGTCCTCCTGGAAGAAAATTCCAGAGTCAAGCAAGCCGCACGACCCGGGTCGGTCGGACCCCAACGCCGTGGCTGTCTGTATAAATACCCGCGCGTTCGGAGAGCGACCGCGTCCGCTCCGCCGCTCCCCTCCTCTTCCCGCAAGCCTCCTTCCGCTTCGGCTGCTTCGCCTCGACTTGATCCCCGCGCGCGCGTCCGCCACCGGGCCCCCATGCCGGACGGCGGCCCGCGCCCGTGGCAGGAGGACGTGGAGCCGAGGATGCGCTCCCGCGTGCGTGAGAAGATGTACGTGCTCCGCTCCTTCCCCTCCTCGTTACCCATCAGTCCCCATCGATTGCCTCTCCGCGCGCTTGATTTTTTTTTTTTTTTTTGGGTTTGGGTTGGGTTCGCTCGCGGCCTGCTCGCCGCTTAGGAGGCGATGGGGGGTTAGGACTTCGTCCGCCGCCGTCGTGGGGTTTAGAGGGTGCGCGCGCGCGCGCGGGAGTGGTTTGATGATGCGGTTAGTTGCTCCCATCCTCGTGCTTGTGGGGTTTCTACTTGAGATTTCTTGCCTCGATTGGTGGAACGCTCGATTCGCTCTGTTCGTGCGTGCATGCGTGTTGCCCCTATCGATTGCTTTTGTTTGGTCTGTATTGCT
This sequence comes from Phragmites australis, assembly GCF_958298935.1. NCBI lineage: Eukaryota > Viridiplantae > Streptophyta > Magnoliopsida > Poales > Poaceae > Phragmites > Phragmites australis. Next base: position 2,576,466 of record NC_084927.1, read on the forward strand.
GTTTCAGAATTGGTGATTGGTCGATCTGATGCAGTGATTACGCGTCCAGGCTAACTACCTAGATGGGTTTTTGTCAGTATGATTGCTAGGGTTTTGGTTAATTCCTCAAGGCAGGGGAGGATTACTTGCCTGTTAAGTTTTTTCCTTCAGTATGTTGCAGTGATCGATCCCTGCCTTAATTTGGCGCGCGTCAATCCCTCATTTTTCATTCAGATTGTAAACTACCTTATCAGGTGTAGTGATGCAGTGATCAAGCATTTTGGTTATATCTGCAATATTATGAGCGTTTTGGTTATCAGCATGCGTTGTTTCTCTCTCTGAGGATTAACTAATTTGTTGTTCATCAGCAAGATATATAAGTTCGGCATGCCGTTGCAATACTCTGCAGATTTGATATGTCTCACACCCTCTTCGTTTTTCCATCTGTGTTCAATCAGAGTCGGCAATTTGGCCCAAGTATATGAGGGACAGCTTGGCCCTTCCCAGGAGCTCAACAGGCTTGCTGCATCATTTGAGCAGAAGACATTCACTCTGGCCCACAGTAAGGTAATCCGTGCGTTCCCTCCTTCTGCCGATCGATTAGTGTCATTCGCATCGCACAATTCGGTTTCAGATCAGGAGAAGCCTGCAGTTTCTGGTTATGCATTCATTTATGTGTTTCTGCAAATAATTAACTGGTGAGTGCAGGATAGCAATGCTAATGCAACTGAATAAATAAATAAATCTGCACTTGTTTTTCTACTCCGGTTCCCATTCGATCGGTTCTATCTCATGTGCTGGGAGTGTAATGTAGTTGCGGTCTTTTTCCAGGATGACTATATTAGGAGAATATCTCTTAAGTTGGTCGATCTGGAGAGAAAACAGCAACCAGTGCTGCGGGCTGCTTCAGGCCTTCAGAAACAGATACAAATGGGATGCCATGAGCAGCCGGTTAATGCCGTTCAAGCAATCCATGGAGGTAATTCTTCAATTACTGCAATGCCGCAGGTGGCATCAATGATGTCTAGTCCTGGAAGGGGATCTTCTCAGCTTCAAAGCCTGCCTATGACACCTCCAGGTTCAAGTCTGATGCCAAACCAGCACATGGCTTATCCTTTTGCACCAAACGTGCACATCGAAGTTAAGCAAGAACAGCCAGAGGTTATAGCAAAGCAGAACCAGATTCTTAGCTCTCCGCCTACATCAGTCACTCTATTGGCACCATGTGTCCAGCACAGTCAGCGGATGATTCAATCAGTAGCAACTCAGAACCAAAAGCAACTCCCGGCCATGCAAATGCATTCCACAATCTTTTCAGGTTGCAACCCGACCAGCGTTGCACAGCCACAAGGACAGACAGTTGTTCAACCAAATGGGCAATATAATCACCTCCTCAGGCCAAATGACAGAGGAACTGATACCCTGCCGCAGCAGCAGATGATGATGAATCAGCAAGGTTTGTTGGGGGTCAACCAAGACCAGATGGACATGCAAAGGTACCATATGCTGTTAGCACAACAGGCTACTGTCGCCAAGATGATGACTGGTCATCCTAGAGGACATAATGATCAACAGAATGCTGGGCTGACTGTTGCATTACAGTCTCCGTTGAATATGTATAAACAGGAAGCACTCAAAAAACAGATTAAAATGGAACCTCAACATATGGCACTACCACATCAACTGATTACTGTGAGTCAGCAGAGTGGTTCGCCCTGTGCGATCCCTCAAACTTTAGGTCCGTTCTTTTCTGACGGCTGCTTCAAGTACAATGAATTGTTCATGCCATAATCCTGGCTCAGTGCTTTTCTTTTTCTTTGTTTACTCATCATAGATGTTCATATCTTGTCTCTTATTTTCAGCAATGATGGGAAGTGCTAGAGAAGTTGATTGGAGGGAGGAAATGTTCCAGCAGGTGAGAATAATCTTTTTGACATATCATATGTTCAGGCTGAGACAAGGATTTGGTTTGAAGTGTTTATCTTCCTAACCCTTACGATGTGTCAGTCATGCCCATTTATGTCTATTATGATATACTACATAAATAAACTGGATATACTTCTTTGTCACTATGAGTATACTTATATACTCATTCTAAGATACTTCAATGTGAACTATATGAAAAAATAGAAAAAAAGTCCATCAATTTTATTAGATTTTGATAATATCTTTTGTATTTGTACATAAAATGTAATACACTAAAAAAAATATGTGCAAACTATCTAAAAAACTATACATATCACTTGGATGATCTTATATACTCACATGCTCTATGTACATACTATTTATCATATGAGATACTCCATCTATATGGAAGTACATACTCTCGGGAGTACCAAATATGCTTCCCCCCCTCTCTCTCTATATATATGAAGCACACTCAAGCTGTGCATATGTCAGGGCGCATGCACATGCGCTCCTTTTCTACCTCCAACATGCACAAAACAAATGAGCCCGTCAACTAGCTTGTGTCACGTTACATGTTAGCCCACTCACCAGACAAGCTTGTATACAAGGAATCTTTTGTTGATTCTAATTGTTAAAGTGCAATATCTCTAGAACCACATATCCAATTTTTGATCCGTTTGAAGCATATTGTTGGAAAAATATGTTTAATAAAATGAGATCCATGGAGGCTATATTTTGACGAAGTTTTAGGATCGTAACAAAGTTACATCATGTAAGTCATCCAGTTACGCTTTGTGCTATACTACAGTTACAACTTGGGTTGTAGTTGTGATTCAGGAACAACCGAGTTACAATATGTTGAATAATATAGTTACAACATAGTAGGCACTTTAGTTACGACAATGTATTATCGAGTGAGTACTAATTACAACATGGTAAACACTGTAATTACAATATAGTGAATACTCTAGTTACAACATAGTAGACAATCTAGTTACGATATGCATTGTCGAGTATGGACTAGTTACAAAATGGTAAACACTTTAGTTACAACATGCTGAACAATATAGTTACAACATTGCTAATTGCAACATGATCGTAATTAGTTACAATCAGTTAGCCTGGACAGGTAAGTTGCAATCTTGCTATGCCTATAATTGTAACCGCTCTATGACATCACTCTATGCTTATAGTTGTAACCTCTATATGCACGTAGTTACAACTAGTTGCAATCGCTGCTCACGAGGTGTGAACGCACTCAGTGGGGTTGGCGTGCGTGTCAGATCCTGATTGGCTGCTCGGTCGGACACGCACGCGGCCTGTGTGCATTCTGTAGGTACGCTCAGCGAAGTTCACGTCTGCGCACACCCCCAGTTACGATCCTGAAAGTAGTTGAGTTACGATCCGCCAGACAAAGAGTTACGACTAGTCGTAAAACTAAAAAAATTGAGTCGCAGTTGTGTTTTTAGGGGAAACAGTAGGGGAATCCCCTACTAGATTTTATTAATATATAAAAGAGAAAGGCCAAGGAGAAGAAAGAAAAAAACATCCTCTAAACATCACAGCACCGAAGCAGGTTGTGTTATGGATGAACATAACTCTTAATGAATGCCTTGCGACCTTGCCTTATGATTTACAACCTAAGGAGCACGACTATGATCGTAGTACAATCTAAAACATAACTCTGATCCTAATATTAAGTTAGAGATGAAAAAAATATATTAATCGCAACTTTCTACCTTTACGGATCACAATTATTTACCTTTTGGACACGCGATCTAATTGGTCTACCTGTTGGATCACAACTGACTATTTTTTGGATTGTAACTAAGGGTTTGCGCAGAAGTGAATAATTGTGCGTACACACAGTGTGTGTGTGTATATATATGATGAGTCTCAACACTGAACCACGTTGCGCCATCCTCAGTTGCTGCAGCCAACTTCGCATCACCCCAGTTACGACTAAAACACTAGTCAGTTACGACGGCACATATAGGTGAGTTGCGATCACATGATAAAAAAAGTATAATTACGAGAAGCATTGTAGTTTACTGCTGCGCCACCCCTAGTTACGACTAAGAAAATAGTCAGTTACGATAGCAACTATACTGCTTTTTCGATCGTAACTGGGGTCTGCGCAGAGGTGACCCAGATGCGATCACAGTTACGACTAAGAAAATAGTCAGTTACGACAGCACAGATAGTTGAGTTATCATCACATAACAAAAAAGTTAGTTACGATAGTAACTATACTGCTTTTTGGATCGTAACTAGAGGTGTACACAGAGGTGACTCAGTTGCGATCACATGACAAAAAAATGCATAATTACGACTAGATAAAGTACCCAGTTACGACCATATATGTTTGTAGTAACTGACATATCTTGTGAGTCGCAACTATACTGTTTTTTAATCCTAACTGCGGGGTGACGTAATAGTGAACTACAGTGCGCCTAGGCATATAATAGATATGCAGTGTATATATATATAACCATGTCCTTGTCTTTCAAAAGCATAAGCATTACTGTACTTTAAATTGTAAACAATCCCCATATAATCATGTTACTCCAAATTGTTTTCTTGGATTGCAGATCAAGCCACTAAAGGATGCTTACCTCTCGGAGCTTGTAGAACTTGATCGCATGGTTGTTGTTCCAAAAATTACAAAGGTCTTATATCGTTTTCCTATTAAAACTTTGTTTGTTTCTATAAATCTTTATCAAGTGATATTCATGGTGTATCTCAACCTCATTCCTTTATTTTATCACCGTACAGAAACAGTTCGACTCATTATCCAAAGACAAAGCTGAACAATACAGATATAGAGCAAATTTGAAGAAGAAGACTGAAGTTATGCTGAACTTCTTACAGTTTCAGAAAAGCAACATCACCGAGAACTTGACGGGGCAAATCCCAATGTTTGTAAAGACCATACAGGATTTGGTAGGTTTATACAGGAAAAGTAAAAGTCGAAAAGCAGAGGTGGATAGAGGACGTCAGTCTCAGATTTCTCTTGAGCAGCCTCAAATCATCAATCTTACTAGCAATCAAGTCCCATCCAGTGGCGGTACAAGGTTGGTATAAAGTACTAATTGCCTTTTAAGAGCTTAAGCAAACTATGGAGAAATTTTGGATAGCTGAAGGTTTGTGACCATGAGCCTGAATCAACATGAAAAAACTACTAACAATGTGGTGACCTTTTTGCTATAGTATCTTCTCATTTCTGTTTAACATTTGAAAAAACCTTTTAATGGGAAACATTTACATTAGCAATTTCCTTAATGATTTTGTTTCTCATTCCCTATTTTTTCCCTGCAGTAGCCAGCAAAAGCAGCAGCAACCTGTAGATTCACTGTTGAGGCAAAATGTTTTCATTAGAACACCAGCAGCTCCCCAACAAAACCATAGCAACCTCTTGCTAGGAGTAGAAAATTCTTGTTTCCCAGAGAAATCACCCGGATCATTGCAGTCTTTCCCAACCAATAAGCTTCAGGAGTTCTGCACGCCGTCGCCTGTTACCGAGTTAGGTGCTGTAGAAGTTTCTTCACCCTCTGCTTCAGTGAAGTCCATATCCCCATCACCTGTTGCCAAGTTGAGCGCTGTAAAAGTTGCCTCACCCTCTGCTTCAGTGAAGTCCACATCCCCATCACCCGTTGCCAAGTCGAGCACTGTAAAAGTTGCCTCACCCTCTTCTTCGATGAAGTTCACATCCCCGTCACCCATTGCCAAGCAAGGGGCAGTAAAAGTTGCCTCACCCTCTACTTCGGTGAAGTCCACATTGCCATCGCCCGTTGCCAAGCCAGGTGTTTTAAAAGTTGCTTCATCCTCTGCTTCGGTGAAATCCACATTCCCATCACCCTTTGCCAATTCTGATGTTACACAAGCTGCTTCACCACATGCTTCCGTGAAGTCAACGTTGCCATCACCCTTTACCAATTCAGGGGTTGTTCCAGTTGCTTCACCCTGTACTTCGGTGAAGTCCACATCATCAGAGAGCGTTGAAAGCATTTCTTCCTTGGTACAAAACAATGTAGCAGCAGCAGCAGCAGAAACAACAGCAAGAAATGTTTCTAAACAGGTCATTCCCACTAAACCGATCATGCTAGCCTCACTACTTCAGTCAGAGACAGCAGATTGCCAAGGAGAGGATCAGGAGCATGGCGGAGATGAAACACCGGTGGCCAAGAAGCCCATCGATCGCCTAGTTGATGCAGTAAGCATTTAAGATTGCTCATCTTAGTAGCAATTCATGCTGTATTTCAAAAGTTCGTACTAAACTGTTCGTTCTTTTACTTATCTTCAGGTGCGGTCTTCATCATTGGCAGTGCTTTGCAGCTCAGCTAATTCTATTTGCTTGGTCCTCAGCATAAACGATCGGGTACCACATAAGGAAATTGGTGCATTTCATGATTGGGCATTCTTGGGACAGCAGGGTGGATCTAGCCCTGTGAACAAAATGAAGCGCATTTTCGAAAGTACATCAACGTGTCCTGAATCACCACCACTGGGCAGCATGGATGGAAGCTGCGTGACATTATTTGATTGCAATGCCTCGGAGGTTGAATCCAATACGGAACGCGGTGCTAAGAGGCAGAAAACACAGGTAGCATGAGCGATCATTATTTATCTTTTTTTTTTGAAACAAAATACAATTATCTTCTGAAGTTATTATTCCGGTGCTATCTGTTCTCTTGTCGATTGGAACATACATCTTTATCAAACACATTAGCAGTCTCACTTTCTTTGGACTTTTCATTGCAGAATGCTAAAGATGCTCTGATAGATGAGATAAACTCTGCCAACAGCATGCTGATCGATACTGCTATCAGCATTACAGATGACAACAGAACTGGAGGGACACTGATCAAGCTCTCCTACACTGCCACGTCAGTCGCGCCAGAACTGAAATCACTCTTTGCAGTACCCGGAATGGTATTCATACTTTCAGAAACCTACTGCATATTATGACACATTGCGTAAGTTCCGTGGTAGTAACGGACTCCCTGAACAATGCAGTCTATTGTCATGCCCGTGAAGCTATTGGTCCCCACGGATTACCCTAGGAGCTCTCCTGTGCTTGTCGATGACCAGGGGGATGAGCAACTAAGGTGAGTTCAGTTCACGCTCGCTAACCAGTAACTTATACTGTTCATCGTAGGCATGGCTTCGGCCTGTTGCTGCATTTATGAGCTGTGGCTCGACCGCCTGCAGGAAGAGGTTCAGTGACATTTCAAGCGAGGCTGACGTGGCGTTCCGGCACACCCTCCGCACGCTCCTGGAGCCCAGGTCGATCGGGGAGATGGCAAGAGCGTGGGACGCCTGCGTGCGGAGGGCCGTCATAGAGTTTGCGCGACAGCGCGGCGGAGGGACGTTCAGCTCGAGGTACGGCCGGTGGGAGAGGTGCAGCGGCGCCTGAGAAATGGAGACAGCGTGTGTTTGTGCCGCTTGTTCGTCGTCTTACAGAAAGCATAGCGTAGCATGTTGGTGAATGGAAAATGTGAATACAGGAACTAGTGTAGGAGAAGCATGCCTGAATGCTCTGGTGAATCCATACTCATATACAGGAACTAGCCGGGGAGAAGCAGAACTACCGGCCCCTTTAAATGGAACCAAAAATAGGACTCTACATACCTTAGAACCAAATTTTTTTCCTTTTCTTCTCTTTCTAGTAAAATGTATTGGATGAAATTGATCTTAAAAAATTGCTCAAAGATTATCACTGATTGATTTGCGAATGAAATTGTGGTGTCGAACGGTCTCCATCGAGTGGCGAATGATGCTGACTTGATGACTCTGTTGGCCCTCCATGGTGGCACAGCCGTACATGATGTGTGCGCGCATTCGCTCTTCGTAAGAGCTCAAATGCTCAATGCTTTCTCTCCCATGACGATCGTGATTAGGGCATCGATTATCTCCGCATAAAAGTTCCACTCGTTCTCTCTTACTATACTTTTTTTAAAAGTAAAATGCACTAACGAAGTTTCTTAAACTTGTCATGAGGTGTCATATAGGTATATGAACTTTGAAAATGCATATTGGGATTCTTCAACTTGCTAATGTGTCATTTAGGTTCAAAATACTCCTCCGGTTGCCGATGTGGCTCGCCAGCATGAAGACCATAGTTATCATGGTGTCGATATCTTGTCCGGCGTGTATGGCGTCCGTCATAACGCTTGGGACAACCCATTACGCTGGTTTGGCGTCGTGTGGCGCTATTTTGTGTTGTTGTGGGTGCAATAGAGGGTGAGAGTCTGAGAGATACTGTATAATCGATCGACTCCTGACTGGAACTCACAAGGAACCCTAGCCTAAGTTGCTGCCACCAGGACGGTTACACTCCACCCACCTCTGCCTAAATCTCTGTCCGCCTCAGACTCTCGTCTTGATCTCTGTCCGTCTCAACCTCTCTTGCCTGGATCTCCACGGCCTCAAGGTCGTCGTCTCCTCAAGCTGACAGCCCCCGCATTCCGTCGGCCTCGCCCTTGCCGTTTCCCAAGCGGGCTGCCCCGCTCTCCGTTCTGACTGTAGGTAGCACTAGCGCACGCACACTAGCACATAGCAGTAGCACTATTCTGGTCACACGCCCGCACCCTGTTCTATCTCACACATAGCAGTACCACCAGCAGTCTAGCACACATAGCACAGAGCTCAAGCACACATAGCAATAGTGCACTTATCACAGAGCTCAAGCACTACTGCACTAGGCACACATAGTAGTAGGCAGTAGCCATGCTCTGCTCATAGAGTAGCACACTTAGCACACATAGCAGTAGCTCAAGCACATTAGCACACAATGACACAACAGTACAACACACCAGCAACTCAAACATAGAAGCAGTAGTGCAGTACTCTGAGTTGTAGCTGTATTTTTTTAGAACATAACTACTCAAGGAATTGGAAGTGCGGAGGTCTCAGACACCGTATCAAAGTATGATCTAAAGACTCATCCAAAGCGGAAGCTGGCAAGGTCAACTGATCCAGGGTGAAAAATATGCATTTTGACCGACCATTGGCGATAGATATCTCTTGCAGTGTTGCTTGTGTGATAGATATATAACTGGAGGAATTACAAGGCTCAAGGAGCATCTTGTGGGTGGTTATAGAGATGTTCTAAAGTGTGACAAAAACACATTAGCTATCGCTCGGGAGATGCAAGATGCTATGAAGAACAAAAAGAGACCATTTCCACTTGTCCTTGATGATGAAAGAGGTCATTTAGGAGAAGATTATGATGTGATTGTTGTAACAGAGGAGTCCCAAGATGTTACTAGAAGCATTATGCATCCTAGTTCAAGCACAACCGCCTAAAGGAAACAATCTACCTTGAAGTTAATTGCTCCAAAAGCGCCCAACACAAAATCAGTTAGTTCAATATTTAGGAAAACTCCAACAAAGGTAAAAGATATTTAAATGGTCCTTCTCAAATCAGTATCCAAGCTAGCATGATGACAAAGGAAGAAAGAGATACTATCAACTTGGAGTGGGCCATGCTCTTTTATGAGTGTGGCCTACCATTCAATGCTGCAAATTATAGTCTGTTTGAGATTGTTATAGAGGCCACTGGATAGTATGGTTCTTGGTACAAGCCTCGTACATACCATGAGGTTGGGAGGGGGCATTTCTTGAGAAGGTTGTTAAGGAGGCAAATGATTTGAAGAAGAATCATGAGGATGCATGGAAACAATATGGCTTCACATTGATGTTAGATGGATAGACGGATAGGAGGGGGCACCATTTGATCAATTTCCTAGTCAATAATCCAAAGGGGACTTTCTTCTTGGAGTCAGTTAACGCAACAAGTAAAGTTCATAATCAAGTGATGCTAGCTGATTTATTAATTAGAGAGGAGAATCATGGACATTGTAGTAGATAAAGTTGCGCAAGTTGTCACTGACAATAGAGCTAACAATAAGGCAACGAGAAAGTTTCTAATGGAGGGGTTTCTATGCTTTATTGGACACATTGTATTGCACATTATTTAGATCTTATGTTGGAAGATGTAGGAAAGTTGAAGGAATTCAAGAAGTCTATCTCACTTGTCTGGTATGTCACTACTTTTATCTATAGGCATGGAAAACTTCATAGTTCAATGAGAGAGAAAACAAGTGGTAGGGATCTTATGAGACCAGCATCAACTCTGTTTGTTACCACATTTCTCACTTGCAGAGTTTGCACAAGCATAGAAATGCACTGAGATATCTGTTTACTACTAATGATTGTACTAGTTGCAAACTAACAAAGGTAGAGGCTGGAAAAAAAAATGATATTGTGCTTTCTAGAAAGTTCTGGAACTCTGTTGAGGATTGCCTTATAGATTCTCTACCACTTATCATTGTTTTGAGGGTGGTTGATGGCGATGAGAGGCATGCTATGCTAGATGTCACTTCTCTCATGAATTATGTAAAAGAGAGGATAAATGATGTCTTCTGTACTGAAAACAAGAGGAGCTTGCTTAACAAGATCATACAAATTATTGAGAGCTGTTGGGACAGGAAAACAGGCACCTCACTCTATAGCGCTGCCCTCTTTTATAACCTAGAAAAATTCTATGACATCCAAAAGGAGAATGATGAATATGTTAAGTACATAAGGGGTTATTTCAATGATGTGCTTGCACGAATGGTGGAAGATGAGACCCTTCGAAACAAAATTGTTGAACAATCCATGCTCTACAAAGATTAACATGGAGACATTTTCAAGATTTACATGGCCTTCCAAACTATGAAGTCAAGGAACCATCCTAAGTGATTTAAAATTTTAAATGTAGCATGTTCTTTACATCTTCACTAGTAATATATGCATGCTTATTGTTAATTTAGTTGATTGGTGGTGTGCGTATGGTGGCTGATACATTGACTTACAGAGATTTGGAAAGTGTATTGTTAGTCTTTATGCTTCATCATCCGCTTGTGAGCGTAATTGGAGCACTTTTGAATTTGTAAGTGAAGTACTCAAGTTCCACATTTTAATTAGCAGAATTAATCATATATTTTATTAAGTTTGCTTGCTTTTATGGTTGATTGTAGATTTATACTAAGAAGAGAAACTGGCTAGAGTATAAAAGATTGAATGATTTGGTTTATATCGCATATAATCAGAAAATAACTACTAGGTTCCAAAAGCTCCATGAGGAAGTGGGTAAAAGCTATGACCCTTGGATATGGAAGAATTTGATTGGGAAAATGAATGGGTTAACCCAACGGCCCAACCTCAAGATTCTAGTGGTTTGTACCTCACATGGGACCAAGTTGATGGAGCAATTGGTGTATCACGTGAGCTTCGAGGTCCTAACATTCCTACGACCTACGCTCGTCGTACAAGACATACATTAAGAGTGGTTGAAGAAGCAAGAGTGGTTGAATAAAATGAGGAAGAGGAAGAAGACATCATTTGTGGATGATGTTGATGTTGATGAGTTTGGTGACCAACCATTGGTTGCTGTTGAAGATGCTGCGGAGAACATGAATGCTTTTAACAATCTCGATGAGTTTGCATTTGTGACATTCGAGAGATGAGAGAGTTCTGTCTTTTGTGCTACATTTGCACTGCTATTTTGATTCCCTAATATCTCTAGACTATAACTTTTAAGCCACATTTATATTACCATTTTCTAATATAATTTTCTAATACCCTAGACTATAATTTATGTATTCACCACATTGGTGTGTTTATAGCATCGCCACATCACGTGCCATAGGCGCTATAAAGTTGTGAAGGTGGAGGGTCGCCATGTCTCACCACGCTGCCATAACAACTATGATGACAAGTCAAATAAAAGAAGACAAAAAAATCACTTCCGATTGGGGTTTTATTTCTTCTATTCTTCAATTTTGACTTCTCAATAAGAAATCTCCATGCTGGCACACCACATTAGCAACAAGAGGAGTATTTAAGACATTTTGGACCTGGATGACATGTTTATCAAGTTTAAAAATCTAAATCTACAATTTCAAAGTTAATAGACCTAAATGACACTCTATGATAAGTTTAAAGACAACCAATATATTTTACTTTTTTTATTATGTAGGATCAAGATTGATGACTAGGGGGTGAATAGGTGCCTCAACAAATTTTTTCGAAACTAATGGCCTTCTGCTATTTGATCACCCAACACACCTCAAAACCTCAGCAGAAGCAAAAACACTAGAGGGACTATTTATGAAGGGAAGTTCAAAGGCAACATGACTTCACGATGATATATGACTCATAGGTTCCATTCAATAACATTGCATGTGTCTTTGTGCATAAAAGTTTGCAACTTTGAAGCAATACAAGCTGCATAAAGAAGAAAAGCCCCCAAGTTGATTGAATAGAGGCAAGAGAATTCAATACTCATTTGTACACATAGGTGTGCGAATATTATGCCTCTAAGAGTAAGGAGAATGACTTCACAAGGAGCAGAAATTACAACCCAAAAATCAAAACGAAAATCGCATCCAAAAGGAAAAACTTGTAACAAAATACAGAGCAAATAGAAGGAAATTGTAAGGAGATGAACTCAAACACGGGAAGAAACTCGCACTTGATTTCAACAAGAGGTTAGCCCTATTTTAGGCAGATTAAAAAGTATTTTCTTCTCACAAAAACTCTAACATATTATAAAGGCTAAGCATATCCTTTCCTCTCCTCTAAACCCTATCTCTCAAGCATATGTAGCTGGCTCCTCTAATCCCTACAACCCTACCTCTCTATTTATAAGCCTAGGGAGGTATTAGCCCTTAAGCTTCTTTGTTCCAAAAATACCCATCATTTACAATGACCTTCTACCTACCATAGGGGTATTTTGGTCCATATTTTACTCCGTTCATCGAACGGTCATGACACCTTCATGACTTAGCTTTGCCTTGATGCTAGCTTCGCAGCGATGCCATGTGCACTCCATCGTTCTATGGTTTTGAGATCAAACTGTGAAACTGTCTCGTACGCTTCTTAAAGCATGACTCATAGCCACTTGCTTTGACCTCAAGCAAGTATTCCGATGTCGACACATGTACTCCGTCTTGCGATCTTGATTGTTGATAAGTATCTCTCGCTCCCGATCGCTCGAGCTGCCTTGTCACTTGCACCGGCATCCCCTTCGCTTGATTTTGTCAACACACCATCTTCATCATTCCATCCATGCTTTGCTTGATCTCCATATGCACAACTAGGATCACCTTTGACTCCACCTGACCTCCTCAATCGTCTGACACCAAGCACCCCGTTTGGCCTCGATCTTCCCGCCGTCAACTGCCAAGTCGTATCCATTACCTACACATCATGAGGCAAGTAAACATGTATCTCCAACAACATAAACACCACCTGCAGTTAGCCCACATTGAAATCGCTGCAGAAATAACAAGTTGCAACAAAAATGTGAACACCGGATGGTCTAACACTCACATCAGTACAAACACCGAACCATTTGGTGTATACCCTCCTTCTCACTCTGGAGCCCCTCTGAAAAATACTCCAGTAATGCTCTGGTGTTCAGTTATGCTCATCACCGAACTGCCAGTGTGTATTGGACTTGGTTGTGTGCTTATGCAGGATGGCAAGGTAATCGCTTATGCCTCCAGGTAGTTGAAGAAACATGAACGGAATTATCCCACACATGACCTAGAGTTGATTGTGGTGGTTTTTGCATTGAAGATATGGAGACATTATCTCTATGGTGAGTCATGTGATATCTTTACTGATCATAAGAGTATTAAGTACATCTTTACTCAGAAGGAGCTAAATTTGAGGCAGCGGAGATGGCTAGAGTTGATTAAGGACTATGATCTGACGATTCATTATCATCCGGGAAAAGCAAATGTGGTGGTTGATGCTCTTAGCAGGACAGGCGTTCCTAAGGCCGCTATGCCTTTGGTTGCAGACTTGGATCGTATGGGCGTATCCTTTTGTTTGATAGGGACTGCTCGTGAGGAGACTCAGATGCTCATTCAATCCTCTATTCTTGACCGTGTGCAGGAGGCTCAACAGCATGATTGTTTGCTACAGGAGGTTCGTAAGAGGATTGTAGAGGGCAGGCCTAGAGAGTTCAGTATTGATGAGTAGGGTGTTGTCCGTTTCAGGGGATGTCTCTGTGTGCCCCAGAAGTCAAAGGTGAAGACAGATATCTTGAGAGAGGCTCATCGGACTCCATATACAGTTCATCCTGGTGAGACTAAAATGTATAGAGATCTTAAGCAAAGTTTTTGGTGGAAGAGGATGAGAGTGGATATTGTCAAGTATGTGGCAGCTTGTGGTGTATGTCAACAAGTAAAGGCCGAGCATAAGAGGCCTGCGGGGTTGCTTCAGTCTCTGGAGGTTCCTGAGTGAAAATGGGAGCATATCACTATGGACTTTGTGGTTGGTTTACCTCGATCGCCTCGTGGGCGGGATGCCATATGGGTTGCAGTGGACAGGCTCACTAAGTCTGCGCATTTCATTCCTCTGAAGACGACGAGTTCAGCTCAGGATTTGGTTCCCTTATATATCAAGGAAGTGGTGAGATTGCATAGTGTGCCTAAGTCGATTGTGTCAGATCGAGACGCCAAGTTTGTGTCGAAGTTTTGGCAAAGTCTTCAGAGTGCTATGGGCACTAAGCTTTCTTTGAGTACCGCTTTCCATCCTCAGACAGATGAGCAGTCGAAGCGGACTATTCAGACTTTGGAGGATATGCTGCGCGCTTGTGTCCTTTCTTGGAAGGGCAGTTGGGAGGATCACCTTACCTTAGTGGAGTTTGCCTATAATAACAGTTATCATGCTAGCATTGAGATGGCTCCATATGAGGCTTTGTATGGTAGGAAGTGTGTTTCTCCCCTATGTTGGGATTCATCTGGTGAGAGGGCTTTGCTTGGTCCCGAGGTTGTTCAGCAAACCGCCGAGAAAGTACGGGAGATATGGCAGAACATGTTGGCCGCTCATAGCCGACAGAAGAGTTATGCAGATGTGAGGAGACGTGAGCTGGAGTTTGCAGTGGGTGACCAGGTTCTCCTCAAAGTATCACCCACAAAGGGTGTTGTTCGGTTTGGCACTACATGGAAGCTTAGCCCGAGGTACATTGGGCCTTTTGCTATCACAGCTCGAGTTTTCAGTTTGGCTTATCGCCTACAGTTACCGGATTCTATGAGTGGTGTGCATAATGTCTTCCATGTATCCATGTTGAGGAAGTATCTGCGGGATCCAGAGCATAAGATTGATCTCGAGCCTATAACAGTGGAGCAGGATCTGGCTGTGGAGTGTCGCCCAATGCGTATTTTGGACTCATCGGAACGAGTCATGAGGAGGAGGATGATCAAATATATGAAGGTCCTATGGACTAATCAGTCGGAACGCGAAGCGACTTGGGAACTTGAGGAACAAATGCGCAAGAAGTACCCAGAGCTCTTCGAAGCTGGTGAGTTCTACTTTATGGTCTAAGTTTTGTTGTTATGGAATGGTAGAATTCGGGGTCGAATTCTTTTGAAGGAGGGGAGAATGTAATGCCCCAAAAATCATATAAATAAGTGTTGATCGAACATTTTAAAGAAGATGCAAAACGTTGACCTTTTGACCCGTCACTCGGATGGACGATCGGAGACCACGGATGCATAGGGCTCGTCGAAATGATTCCGTTTGACTACTCACATGTTATCTTCGGACTTCGGAATATGAAGCTGCGAATTGGACGCTTGAGATTCAAAGAGAAAAAAAAAACAGAGACCATCCTTTTCTTCTTAACCCTAGAGTCCTGCTCTCTCCCTCCCCACAGCAGCAGCCACCCTACCTTTTTCTATACTGCACGTAGAAGGAAGAAAGAGAGGGGAAAAGAAGAAAGAAGGGGGAGGAGATCAGGAGGAGGAAGAAGGGGGCCGGTGCCCCTCTCACCTAGGTAGGAATTCCTCTCCTATTTTCCTTGTGCTGAGCTCCTCCCCATCCCCTCTCATCTGCATCTTGTGGATTGTGGAGCTGCTGGTCTGTGCAGCAGCAAGGGAGGAGGAGAAAGGGAGAAGGGAAGAAGGGAAGGAGAAGGAGGAGAAGAAAGAGGAAAATCCTGAGCTCTTGTCAAGTTGCTCGTGGTTGCCCTAGGTGAGGATTCTCCACCATAATCCCCTCCTTTTGGGTTGATTTTTGTGGTTTAGATCTCGAGTTTAGAGGGGGCTTAGGTTGAGGTTTGGTCGAAATCTGTTTCCTCCTCGTTCTGAAAACCGTCAGTTTTGTGCAGTCCCTGTTCAACATCATTTTTGGGCATGTTAGCTTCTGAAATAAATTTTGCCACCATGGAAAAAGTTGTAGGAGACTTCAATAGCTTTCTTTTGGCACCAAGATTACCCTCATAGCATCTGTAGTTTGAGATATATCATCGTTTCAACTTGACTGATTTTCTCTGTCAAGAATCTGCACAGTAGTAGATCAAACCAGTTTTTTTGCCATCATATTGGAATATTTTTAGGATTTGATCTGAAGAAAGGTTGTAGAGTTTTTCATATCTTTCCAACGGCGTAGAGAACGTTATCATAGGATGAGTAGAACTCCAGTTATGGCTTCTTAAACGTTGCTGCTATTGTTTCATCGTCAGAAAGTCCAGTCATGTTTAGAGCATGTTTTGGCCACTTTAGGTGCTTCAAATACAAAAAGCTATAACTAGAAAGTGGTAGACAATGGAGTTTTATATCTTCTGTGAAATTTGTAGAATTTTTGGATTTGTGTATTAATTACGGGAAAAATGTGAAGGTTTCTATCAGACTTTTTGGGACAGTTTTCAATGCTGTTTTCAATAGCAGATTAGAGGCTCATATTGACCTGATAAAAATATGGTTTTTCCACGAAAGATTTAGCCAGTGTTGTGTAGTTGCCATAAGTATGTTTTTTTTTGCTATGATATCAGTTGCAGAAAAAAAGATATGAAAATGTGAAGCCCTACTGCTTTATCAGTAGAAGGATGTATATGCTGTTTTTGTGGTTCTCTTTTGAGCGACGGGTTGGGGTGTTAGGATCGTGTTTCCTATTGTATGTGCATGCTTGTATGAATGTTTTGCTGATGTGTGGTTCATAATCAGGTGGTTGTGCTCCTTATCGTGTTTGAAGGTTGTCGGTTGTATCGAAAAAAAAGGCAAGTAAACGTAGAGGTTGCTTTGCTTCTAGCTTTAACTTGCTATTCATTCTACCTCCACCTAAATTATATGTTCAGAACCATGATCCATTTAATATGAACTGATTAATTGATGTTTTGATGAGGTGAGGCACGATTACTTGTTTATATATGGTTATGCTGCCTTATGCTCTCATATCCATGAAGATTGTTATTATTGTGGTATACGTGGTTGATGAAGGCTATGAGGTGATGTGGTATTTACAGTTTCATATGCATTCATTTGCATTGCACCTCATATGAACTAATATGTCGCCGTTTGCTGGCCGCGACTTGTACTGGTACGCACCGTACGTTACCCGAGGAGGGGTACGGTGCAGCTTTACACCTTGTTGGGTGTAAAGGCAGTGTACATGCATTTGTATTTTGCAATACTTAATTGAATTATTTCCTATTATTGAAGTGGATGTTGAGAAGCGAATGCCTCTCCAGAAGATATGAGGATGTGGTTTAATCTTTTTAGATGAGGTTTATGATAATCTTGGATGTCTAACTTGGTTTATTTTTATGCTATTGTTACTCTCTTTTAAATCGATGTCTAATGAATTTGTAGTTTAAATAGCTTGTTAAAGCAGTTTGCTTGCTTAGATTTTATATTTCACTCCTCTTAATAACCTTTCCAAGTGCTTGATGCTTGCTTGCTTGGACGGGATGGGAGTAGCAGCACTTCTACATGTTATAATCACACATATTAATGCAGTAGTGGTGTTGTAATAATAATGCAAGTGTTGGAGTTGTTAGCTCTTAGTGTTGCTTAGCGTTGGTAAACTTGTTTTAGTTTGCTTTGTTGGAGGTCAAAAATTTAATGCCTTAATGCATTGGTTTTGCTAGGATACTTATGTGTTAGTGTGCGGTTTTATTTATGCACGCTATATCTATGTTGTTGCTTCCGCTTTATCTTGTTTTAGAGGAGGTGCTGCCGAAATTTTATAATTTTGGCAAGTCAAGTGGAGTAGTTTGTAGTAACATTCTAGGCTTTCACGGTGTCTGGGGTGTTACAGTAGGGCCACAACTACGACCCGCCAATTTTATCATAAGTGACGGATCATATTACGATCCGTTACTTATGTAGTGTTCTCTTCGTCTGTTTTTCACGTAGTGGATTGAACCATGCTGTTGCTGACAACTAATTAAAACAAATAAGATACGTAGTGCATACTTTTCTAAGTATATATGAAAACTCAACAATGCAAATATACTTTCTCAATGAATCGAAAGTATTCACTGCTTCCTTAAGTAGTGAATGCTTACTGTATAGCAGGTCAGTACCCCAATTAATTGTAAATTTTGATGACTTTAAGAAGAACAAGTTTTTAAGAAGAACGACCACTAATTTACTTCACTGTCAACATTTCCTTATTTTCCCATTTTCTCAACGCTTTCTTTATTTTCTTCTACTGATACACGTCAATAACCTGTGAACAAAATCACATTAACAACAAATACAATAACTAGTGAAGGAACTTACAATATTAACATTTAAGGAAATAATAGGCTCAAGTGAATACAAAAATGATATTATATATTATACTATCTACATGGATTATTATGCTAAGAGCTAGAGAATGTTTTTTCATCTTTTGTTCACACTGAACATGTACAACAATTGTTCCAAATTTTGGTGTTGACACTACTTCATCCCATATTTAAAAGTCAACTCTGAATTTTGAATTTAAATTAAATTTACTTAAAATTTAAGGTGAATTTTGAACTTATGATTTAAACTAGATTCTAAAAATAGTATATTTTTTAAAATTAACTCAAAAAATTGGACTTTCAATTCAGAATTTTTAGCTTTAAACTCTAATGTTTGAACGTTTCCTTCAATTTTTGAAGATTCAACTAAAATTTTGAAAATTTATCTTTTCAACTTGTACATTTAAAAATTCAACAATTTTTTGTGACTTTTTAACTTGGAATTTTCATAGAAAAAATATTGCAAAACTGTAACAGCCCAATTCCTGATCCAGAGAAAATAAATCAAACTTATTTTTATAAAGGAAATAAAATCTTCAAGCTAAATAAAGCATAGTATATATTCACATATATATATATATATATATATGTTGTACACATATATTTTTTGTATGTTCATATAAGTATATACATGGTATATGTATGTATGTAGAATTACAAAGGAAGGTACATAGAAATAAAAAGAAAATAAATAGAAAAGGAAAAGGGAATGTGATAAATGCTCTAAGGCCGACCCAATCCGAAGCTCATCTCCCCTTCCCGTTCGGCCTACTGGCTCGAGCGGCCCAGCCAGCCTCCCTCTCCTCTTTATCTCCCTCCCAACGCGCCCTACCTTCCTGGGCCGAGGCGACGATTCCGGCCCAATCCCGCGCGTGCGTCGTCTCCTTCCTCTTGCGATCCCCTCTACCTGTCTCTCTCTCTCATGTTCATCATTCGAGACAAAGAAGGACTCCCAATCAAATCTGACAAGAAGCCAAGGAAAGAAAGGACTGAGAAACCAACTAACGTGATCGCCATGGACTATGTGTCCGATTGCCGTCCTATCCTCAAGGAAAGACGGTTTAAATGCGAAGGTTCGAGTTTGAGTTCGACCCGTCTCTGGAAACCCTTACTCCGAATTGAATTGGACTCTTCAAGCAGTCCTGGGTACAAATTTGAGGTCGAGGACCTCTCCCAGGCATCCTGATCATTTTCCCCACCTCCTGCTCTCGAGTTTGGCTGTAGAACCTCGGCTACACCGAGCTCCAAAAGTTGCCATCACACCTTGCCACAGCCAGCCCTCTACGCAGCCTGTCATCGCCCACACGTAGAACAAACGGACTCGCCAGGACCTGAGGATCATCTTCCGCCGCCCGTCGTCCATGGATTAGGACCGTAGCTCGGTTTTTTACGAGCTCCGGCCGCGCGCTACCGTGGGAGAGAGGTGCACCGCCGTCCTTTGCATCGGAGCTGAGAGGGGTAAGTCCTCGTTGTTCGATTTGTTCTAGATGGCCGAGATTGGATATCGATAGATACCACTTCGCGATTTTAGGTCTGAGCCATCCGATCGGATATAGATGCCAAGGCAGCAGTCAGTCAGTGTTTCTTGTTCTTTTTAATTGTTTTTAGGCTATGATGACGTCATGTATACTGATAATAACACAACATATAGGTTTTAATAATTGATTTATTTCTGTTAATACTTTAAATAATGTTTTTCTTTAGTAAAATAATTATGGGAAATAGATATAAATTCAAAATAGTTTTAATAATGTTTAGTGATGTTTTAAAATTTTTATTTAATCATATTTAATGTTTTATATAGTTTATAATTCAAATAAATTCAAAGAAATTCTAAAATATCATAGAAAATCATAGATTGTTTTGAAAAATTGTACAAGAAATCATAATAATATAATCCATATATAGTTATTCTTTTTGTCTGGTTTTGATTTTTTGAAAACCGTAACTTGTTAATGATATATATGATTTGACTTGTTCTTTCGCCAGAATGTTCAGAAAAAGTGATCTTGTGTGTGATGATGATTGTTGTTTTCTATTTGGTTTTTTTTATCTTGGTATTTATGTGTTTCCTTTTTGATTTCGTTCGCGAGTAGAAGCCAATATTCTGAAGGAGCTAGAAGGACTTTAAGACCAAGACTTCGAAAATTTAATTGAGTATAATGAAGGTAAGTTGTGTTTTAAAACATATTGATCCTAATTTTTAAAATATTTTGTTTTACAAACATTCATGCTAGTAATGTTTTTGGGAATCCCAAGAGTTAGGCTATACTCTAGTTTTTTTATCATCCTTGTCGCAATGGTTATGATTTTGGTTGGGGAAGGGTAGGTTATGCTTAACCTTGCTTTGGGATGGTGATCATGATAATAGTTTTTTGTAACTATGATAAAAGTTGATATAACTTTTGCAGCAATATGAAATTAGAATTTAAGCAAGTGGTTGGATGAGACTGATATATGTTGTACAGTTGGGTTTGTTGTGGTCTTGCTCAAATCTAAGAACTGGTTCGTGGAGTGATTTTTCTGAGTTAACAATACAATTACAAGTCTGGTATGGGATGAGCCTAGCAGATTAATTTGCTATACTCTCAGTGTTCTGTAGACCATTGGTTGTATGGAATGAAAGGATGTACTTTTAGGGTTACGAGAAAAAAATACCAGTGCTTACATTGGTACCTTTCGTGACCCAAAAAATGGCTCAGAAGACCATCGACCATCTGAAAGTCAGTGCTGTATAGAAGTTTTATCAATCCGAGTTACCAAACTCACGATAAAAATCTTTAAAGTTGTAGTTTTGAACTTTTTGGCCTTGTATATGACTTTTTAAATCATTCCTACTTGTGTTACACCAAATCTAGCAATTTACTTTGTGGTCAAGTGCGTGGTTTTTCCTTTGATAGTTTTTAGACAATTATTTGGATATCTATAAGGCTTGAAATAAAAAATTTTATCAACACAAAATTGTAGATCTTGTTGAGGGATACAATTTTCATATAAAATTTGTCTCCATCTGGCTCCATATAAAAAAGTTATGAATTTTTGAAGATGGGCAGTATTTTATTATCACTGCCGGTTTTCTTAAGAACCGATAGTGAATGAGGGGGTACGGATTACCTTTTTTAGTAGTGTGAGTGTTTGATTGGCACGGATACAATGGATAATCATGACTTGTGGGTAAAGTGTAAAACTGGTTAATCAGTTATACTCACGGTTACTAGTGGCAAGAAAAACCTCATATGATTAGAACTTAATGGTTTTCTTGGTTTATTCAATCATAGCGGTGAGAATTATGATTGAGGTATTGTTTAACCTTGGTGGTCGGAACCATGGTTGATGTGTTGGAAGGTTGGTGAAGTTAAGATAATTGGAATCTTGAGGTGGGTGCTTACTTATTTTTGTTCATTTAATTATTACTTGCTTTTAAATTGTTTTAGACTAAATGCTATTTTATGAAATAAGTTATGTTATCATATTGTTGTCAAGCTTTTATATGCATATTATTTTCTCATAAATTATAAAGTACGATATGTTCTTACTCTTGCTATCACCAAATGTTCAGTTGGAGAATTCACTAAAGATGAATCGTTCTAAGTTACCTTTTATGTCAGTTTGACTATAGAGTCATCATGAAGAATTAGAGTCCATGTAGTTTCATTGTAGTTTTATTTGTATCTTGAGCCTTAAAGATTACTTTTGTAAGATGTTTGATGATGAATAAATAAGGAAGTATAATGATATTATTTTATAAAATCACTATATATTAGAATTGATTCTTTAGCTTCTCATATAGATGAGATTGGTTATTTTCTAAACCCGTCAAGACACTAGCCACATGATCTTATTTGCGGCATGAGTATGTGCGTGCCCGCAACAGCATGTGCGGCTCGAGCAAGTCATCAAGCCAGCAAGCTATGTGCGAGTAGATGCTGGTTGGGCTCCCAACTGACGCAAGTGTACTAGATGCCCCTGCCTATTAATCCGTAGTGAAGGAGCAGCGAATTATGAGATATTTTCTTAATTAACTCATTCTTAGGGTATGTTGACGAGAGCTTTAATTTATGGATCCTTGTAGAATATAGAGTTTATGGACTAAACAAATATAGTTTAAACCTCTATTTTTAGTCTAAATAGGAATAAGACAACTTATCCAAACATATATTTCCAGCTCTAGCTTAGAAAATTATTAGAGATAGAGAAATCTAGTTCCAACAATTATTGGAGTGGGAGCTTGTTAGATGCAGGAGCTACTGTTCATATATGGTACTGTAGCACATGTTGCTGTAGCATCGCGCCTAATCTATGTTTTATTAATATTTGTGAAGATTATATAGGATAGAGATATAAGATTAGATCAAATACATTAGGAGTCATTTAAAAGGTAAGAATAGATTTGCTATTAATTAGAGATAAAATCGGCTACGAGATAGAGTTGGATTCTATCAGAGATTTTCCATTAAGTCATGTAATCGAACCAATAAAGCAAGATAAATCAGTCTAATGCTCTAAATCTTTCTAATCGATAGTACCTTCCCTCTTCGAACAGTCGATGCTGCCTAACTATCCTCTGTTTTTATCTTAACAACTCTTCCAAACATAATCTTATAGGTCTATCTTGACATCATTTTATTGTACTACGATAATGACACCATGACTGGATATTGGCTCTAAGAATAGAATAATAAACTGTAGTACCAAGCTTCCGCTTACCTTGTTACACTTTCGGTTTTTATAATGAGTGCACCGTCATTCTTGTATTGAGGCCCTATTTGAATACAATTAGGGCTGTGCAAAAATACAGTCCAATCGATTCACCGCACGGAACCGAAGTCGATTCACCGATTTTTGCTGTTTTTTCGGTGTTTGGTGTTCGGCGCGGTTGCTATTTCCATATTGTTCGGTTTGCAGTGACCAGTGCTTTTTCCATGTTGCGAAAGCCAAACCACCAAGGCAATCGATGCATTCTGCACCCACCTAAAAGACCACTGCAACGCCGGCCCAGCAAGTGACCCATGGCACAACCCATCCCATAGCCCATCAACTCCATAAGCTACAAACTTCCTCACCCCTCAGGCCCTCACGCCCTCACCTAACAGGCTAACCCCAGCAAGTGGCCAATCGCACACCAGCGCTCACGTCGGCGGCGGCGATGTTGGGGAATGAGTAGGCTGCGCTAGCCTAAAACAAAAATTCTCTACTGTATTCACTCAGGAAACCTTGCGAGATCACAGATCGTTACCATTTGATACATAGTGCAGCAAAAGAAGAGTTGGAGTAGACGATTTAACGTCGTGCGTGTCCTCGACCAGCTTTGAGCAGCATCGCGTGTTCCTCGACCACCTCTGAGCAGCGAAGCGTGTTCCTCGACCAGCTCTTCGATCATATCCGCAACCAGCCCCACGCAGGTGGTCACGGTCCTCGACAAGCTCTGAGTAGGTAGTCATGCTCCTCCATCAGCTCTGAGCAGCGTTGCCACGATTTGCGACCACAAAGGGAAAACCTCAACCATGTCCTTAACCACAAAGAGGAAGTAGTTGATCTCGTCGACCACCTTATCGATCAGGTACTCGCACTCCTCGAGCACCCCCAAGCGGGTGCATCGCGCTTCTTGACGATAGAGCACGGACAATGCCGTGATCAGAGAGCACGATGAGCACCGTGATCTTCATGCCGAAGAGATCAACGCTGCAGTTGCAGCAACGCCTCTACAATATCCACACGTACAGGGATGGAACACCGTACGCCAGTGTGCTAGCACTGCAAGCCTGACTAGGGTTTCGCAGGGAGTTTGGGAAGAGGTGGTGGCCAGGGTTTTGATGGTGAAATCAACTCATGCACCTATGTCTCCTGCCTCTTCTTATATAGAGTACATTAATAGGCATTTAATCACATTAAAGCCTATCATAACTCTAAACTCTAATGGACATTCAATCATATTAAATCCCATTCGCAGATTCATTCTGCATACGCGATCGCCTCTAAGGCATATCAACAACAGGAAATGCATGTCGCGGGTGTGGGCATGACATGGTGTTGGCGACTTTGGCCAGTACAATGGCGGCGGCAACCGAGTGGCCCATGACCCTCTCTCAGTTCTCTTTCTTTCTTTTCTGTTTTCTCTCAATTTTCACCATTTGTTTGCTACATTTCTTTCCTTGATTTGAATCACCGGCTGCTTGTATGCATTGATGCTAATAAGCTATTTCATTTTGCGTGAGTTGTAGGTGGGGGACAATGATGAAAGCCTTGCAAACTGATCCAAGATTGTTTTGTTGCTTGATAAATCGTCTATGAATGAAGGTCTAAAATGAATTACGGTGGAAAATCGAAAACCGCACCGAATAAACCGAAACCGATCTAAAATGAATTACGGTGGAAAACTGAAAACTGCACCGAATAAACCGAAACCGAAATGTGCAGTTTCTATGTTTTTTTTCAACAGCTTCGGTTTGTAGTTTTTGGAAACCGAAATATTCACTCACCGCAGAAACCGAACCGAAGAACCTGATGAAACTTGAATGCCCAGGCCTAAATGGACATCTTACCCGAATTGCTCTTAATGGGCTTTAGTTTCACACTTGCCAGTATCATGCTTATGTATCATTAGAACTCATTTTGGAAGAGTAGTAGGTTAATTAAATGGTAACAAGAAAAGATGATTGTTTTGGGGGCAATTTCACAAAAATACACTACGATTGTGAAAACTATCATAAAACCATACTCCTAGGAATCAGTTTAATAAAACTACACTTCTATTCTCATTTTGTATCATAAAACTACAATTGTGAATCAATTTTGAAAAAAAAACTATTTTATTGCCATTCCATATTGAAAACTATACTTTTATTATCATTCCATATCGCAAAACTACATAAGTACCATTTGACAAAAGGATAGTTTTCTGTTCTGAAACCACTATAAGCGCAGTTTTGTGATAGGGAGAGATATTAAAAGTGTAGTTTCTGATATGCAATACTGTAACAGTGTAGTTTTACAAAATTTGATTCTTAATAGTGTAGTTTTGTGATACATAATGACCATTGTAAAGTACTTTCTGGTACGCAATACTGTAACAGTGTAGCTGAATCAATTAGTGATACATAATGACCATTGTAAATTTGCTTCTTAAAACTGTAGTCATGCGATGTTTTTTTTTTCTAATTTTAGGGTAGTTTTATAAAATTTCCGCCTGTGTTTTTCTTCATCGAATAAAAGCAAGCCTCATCATATTAAGATTTTTGTTCATTTCGGTTTCTCAAGAATCGTTGACTTGCTTCCGTAAATGAGAAAGTTAAAGAAACATAACACAATTCACAAAGCACCTGTATTACGATACTAAGATTACAAATAAATGAATTATAAAAATATAATTAGGTATATTTCTTCGCATACTCTTATGAAATAAAGTCTGGAGAGAGTGCATGTATGGTGCCTTGAAAGATCATACCTGGTCCAGCATTGAAACTTTGACATTTTCAACACCTCAACTTCTTTATGCAGTATCAAGAGCTTCAATTATGTCCGATGCATTAGGCCTTTTCTTTCTGATAGGGTCCACACATTTTAGGGCTATGTCGATGCATTTTTCCACTTGTTGGGTATAAATTTCCAGTGATGATTCTGCTTGAAATATGGTCGTCCAACTTCCACACACCTACACATTTGCATAAGTGAGCTAGAAATAATGATATGCAAAAGCTAGAATTACTGATCTTACTTTGCCCGCAAACTGTTGGATAGATCCTGTTTCGGTTCTCTGGAAACCATAGGGATAGTTCTTTGCTCCAGTGAGTATCTCTATAATTATAACACCCAAACTGAATATATCTGCCTCGTGGGATATTACGCCTTCCATTAGGTATTCTGGTGCCATATATCCACTGCAACAGAATTTGAAAGTATGAGACACTGCAGGCATAATTAGTTGATGAAGATAGTAAAAACAATGAGTTGTTGCATGAGGCTAGTTTACAGTGATCCCGGCTTAGTTTTAGTCATAGTTTGGGATTTTTGTTCACCCAAGAGCTTTGACAAACCAAAATCCGCAATTTTCGGCACCATATCAGCATCCATCAATATATTTTCAGGTTTCAGGTCCCGATGAACAATCTTGTGTTCCGTATGAAGGAAATGTAAACCTCTACAAATTCCCTTAATAATCTTGTATCTCGAGTTCCAGTCGAGGCCCGAAGATTCATCTGTCGAAATGTATCAATAAATGGAAATGATTTTAGTGATTACACTTGTGGTACCATAACAAGAGAACTTTTTGCATGGGTGGGTGGAATAATGATATCCAGTTTATACTACTCCGTCTGATTATAAATGTAGGTCATTTTAGCCTCCTCAACTATTATTTAAATATAAGTTATTCTCACACTTCTATGCATTTTTTTCTCTTTTGTTTTCTTTTTGCTCTTATTTAATAAATACTATCACTCTCACAAATGAATGAGTTATCTTTTTCAATACAGAATAAATAAAGGGTAACAAGGTCATTTGATCTACTTTCTTAATGCTTGTATATAAGTCTAAAACGACATACATTTGCAATCGGAGGGAGTATGTTTCAGTGCTCTGATGGAGTTATGGTATAGATGGATTTGAAACAGTTCTCTGATGGTATAGGTCCATCGATAATGTGGTATAGTTTCTACTATATTTCAGTGCTCCAACCAAGTAAACATAAGAAAACAGAATTAAAAACAGATGAAATATGTGCTATTTTTCAGAATCTTACCGGAAATATACTTATCAAGGCTTCCCTTGCATAGGTACTCGAAGCAGAGCAACCGAGTAGGTACGTCAGCCAAAATATTCTTTCCGCCCATGGACCATAATTCCTTCTTTGTTTCAGCACAGAAACCTACAAGTTGTACTACATTTTGGTGCTTGATCCCCACAAGATTAATGACCTCCTCTATAAACTCAGCATCATCCAAGTGTACATTTCCAATAAGCTTCTTCACAGCAATAACACGACCACTCCCGAGAACACCCTTTTATAGCATGTAGATGAGACTTTCATTAATTAGTTCTGTTTATGCTAATATTTGAAAATTGGAGAGAAAATTAATTTGTCATATATAATACCTTGTAAACCACTCCATACCCACCCTTGCCAATTTCTCGTTCAGTGGAAAAATTGCATGTTATGGCTTTCAAAAATTCTAGTGGCAGAGATTTTACTTCTGCACTTTGATCCTGCAACTGCTCGTCATATATATCGTATTGACTTACTGCACTCTCCATCCCTAATCAAACAGAAGGTATCTTAGAAAAAAAAAACTAAGATTGTTGAACTACCGGTGTATTAAATAGTGCCATAGGAGGGTACATTTTGGACGGAAGCAAAACTAAGATTTAATTTTTTTGTTGCAGGGGATTGTTGGAATTTTCGTACAAGGAGAGACGGTTTAGGCACTCGTAAAAAATAGTGAGAAAACAGGTTTATTCTTCCTTGTGTCGAGAGAACGAAAAAAATAAAATCAGAATTTGGTGAGAGCTAGGTCCATCTGTCATTGAGCTGAGATGTAGGGAAGGAAAGATTGGACTGGGTTAACACGGTGGTTTATTTTGTCTAGATTAGGTTTAATTGTTGTTGTTAGATCGAATTTATTCTCAAGCATCGGTAAGTAAGAGGCATGGGGATGATATTGACGGAAGATAGGGTATATATTGCATTACCGCTCCCCCTGCATAGGAAAGAAATTGTATGTACGAAATGAATCACTGGAATTTGCAAGCAAAAAAACTGATATTACAAAAATCAACAAATAATATTTGCCTGACTGTAATAGAAAGGTAATTTCTGATCTGAAGGACACAAACCCCTCCGTTTTCACGTTTTCTGGTGAAAATTTATCTAAAGAAAGTGAGGTGGGCATAGGATTGGAAGATGTAGTGTTCAAGCCATGCTTACCTAAACAAGTTTATACATATTTAGTTAGGCAGTCCTTTTGCTAGAAACATACATGCTTATCTAAGCAAAATTGTACATATGAACTAAGCTTGGCTTAGTTCGTTGAGGCAGTGGATGTACGTTTAGGTCATCTAAGTTTGAGTCCTCTTAACACGAATTTGAGTGTCTATTTTTTTAAAATTGTTATGTACATCCTATACATCTTAACGTCTTGTTGGTGTAGAGGTTGAAACTTGTACCTCCATTATAAAAAAAAAAACAAACCTGTACATAAACAAAACCAGTATTGTGTAATATGTTACCTTTGAAGCGCCGGCTTGTTTTGCTTGTCAAATATTTTTCCTGGATCCTGCTTTGCTTTCTCACTGTTTGTTACAAATTAAAGGAATGCATATTACTTGTACTGATGTTGAATCTGCTTGCATGGGAAATATAAACATCATGACGCATGGGAAACACCAACTTTCAGGATCTGCTAAACATTTTTATTCATCATGTTGTAAACAATAGTAGGAATATTCGCTACTCAACATTCTAATGGACACAACGAGTGCTATCAGATCCTAGTTAGGCACGATCTGGGATCTCGCCTTCTAGAATCCCTTCTCCATGTAATCCACTGGATCACCACCTTTCAGCTGGAGATTTTGAAAAGCAGTTTATGAAAGTTGAATTGTGAAAAGCTGGATTATAAAAAGTTGGATTGTGAAAAGCTTTTAATTGTAGATTTAAAAAATTTTGATGAATAATTTAGTAAAATAGACTTTCACAATTTATCAAAAGCTGAGAAAAATCAGCTTCTCAGATTCTCACAATCCAACCAGCAAATTTTAAAAAGCTATAACCAAAAGCTATCTGTTTGTTTCAGCTTCGGATTATAAAAGCTGAAAGCCACAATCCAAAGCTGAAACAAACAGGCCTAAGTCCCATACAGTTGAGATTCTGAAAAGCAGCTTATGAAAGTTGGATTGTGAAAAGCTGGATTATAAAAAGTTGGATTGTGAAAAGCTTTTAGATTGTAGATTCTAAAAAATTTTGATGAACAGTTTACTAAAATGGACTTTCACAATCTATCAAAAGCTGAGAAAAACTAGCTTCTCAGATTCTCACAATCCAACCAGCAGATTTTAAAAAGCTATAACCAAAAGTTGTCTGTTTCTTTCAGCTTCAGATTGTAAAAGCTGAAAACCACAATCCAAAGCTGAAACAAAAAGGCCTAAGTCCCGTACAGTTCTTAACTAAGAAACGAGCTGTTTCAAAGAAAATAAATAAAAAATTGTCTGCATGATCTAAGAATATGGTGCTCCTGAATCCATGATCTAAGAATCACTTGTCCTTTACGATTTTATTTCCCTGTCGAAATATGCTCTTATGATTTTATTTCCCTCTTCTTCTTTTATATATATATAAATATAAATAATGAAGAAGAGGCAGGGAACGATTCTGTAGGTCAGTAAGAAGAAGAGGCAGTAAGAAGGCTCAAAATTAAATCGTTGCCCTTAGTTAACTGAAAGAATATAAAGATTACGGAGCAGTACTTACCTCTGTAGTTCTTGAGGAGATGGCCGCGGCCGAGGCGGCAGAGTCGCCACGCCGACGGCCGCGCAGCTCTCCGGCCACATTATCTGCCTCGCTTTGGCAAAATCCGTGCCTTTCCCGACCTCGACCCCTTCAAGTACTTCCCAAGCGCTGTTCACCAACGCGGCTCTGTCGCTGTTAGCGCAGTGCGCTGAATACCAAGTGGAGGCGAGCTCCTTGCCGGTGCACCGTTGCGACTTGAGCATGAGCAGCTTCCGCAGCCGCGCGTGCGCCACCTTGTCGCGCAGCAGCGCCGACGCGTACTCGGGCAGCGGGCGCCCGCGCTGCGCCTCGGGCAGCATCACCACCGCGTAGTCCCACACGACACAGTGGTCGTGCGCCAGCGCCAGCGCGAGGCCCAGCGACGTCGCGTTGCCGGCCACGGCCGCCGCGGTGGGCACCGGCATCTCCAGCAGCAGCCGGATAACCTCAGCCATGCCTTGCGCGAGGTGCGCCGCCTGCTCCTCCGGATTATTGTCGTAGTCGATGCCATCGCAGAAGGAGCCGATCTTAGAGGTAGTCACTAGACCTCTCAGCTCAGGGTTCTTCCGGACGGTGCTGAGCTTGTCGACAAGCTCCGTTATGGCTTCGTCGTTCAGGTACTGGTGGCCGTCGGTAGTGGCCATTGTGAGGACGAAGATGCCACCGTCTTGGGCGACAAGGCTGCAAAAACCCATTGCTGTATTTTGTCGACCAACTACCTCTTTGGATCTACAAAGTATCATATGAAGGATGCTAAACTACTATTCCAGTTTATGAGCGTTGTAAAAAGTATATAAAACAGTTATATTTGACCTATGACGAGGACGACTTAGGACGATTTTATATATCTTCTGAAATTGATTGAACAGTAAAAATTGAGCTACTGACAGATTGAGTGTGAATTCTTACTGTTAGGTATAGAAAATTTGTCAGTGCTATAATAAATGTATAATTCCAGTAATAATTCTATCACTCCACGTTAGTCCCTGCACCTTCTGATCATAATAATCATGTGCAATAGTGTATCATTGAATTAACTATTTGAAATTTGATCAAATAAAATCACGGATCACATGGCAGGTTTGCTGTATACTGTTGACTTTCCAAGCATAGCATCGCGTGCACTAGTGCGTCGGTTGAATTAATTAACAAAAAACTTTAATCAAATCACAAATCACTTGAAAACTTGTGTACAGTGTCAGTAAAATAAGTGCACCAATTAAGCAACCAGCTATGCAGATTTTCGATTGGGGGAATTGATATAGTCGGACCTCTACTGTTGGAGCAAGAGATCGTCTTGTCCTAACAAGTACGGTGAAAATTTCTTCTAAAGAGAAAACTCAAGCTTGAAGACGAAGTTTGAGAGGAAGGAATACCACTAGAATATATTGATGGTAAAAATATGGACCGGGCTAGGAGGAGTATCATAGAAAAACTTTATGATTATACTCCTCCGTGCTGTCTTGAGCAAGCTCTTTTTCTCTTACCCTCCTTTTTCAGGTGACCATGACCCCCTATTTATAAGACAGTACATAACTTAGTGTATAAGTTATCACGATGTACAAATATCTAGGATCTGGCCGAATTACTGGGACTTATCCTGGATAACTCTTTTACCCTATATAGAAGATAAATATCTACCGTACTAACTATTCTAATGCTTGCCCCCCTGAGGGGTGAGCCGGTTGCCAATTACGGCTCAGCGCCGCTCTGCCGGGGTGTCAGGACGACTTGCATACTGTTGGGGTGTCAGGATAAACACAACTTGCACGAGCATTTATCACCCGTCACCTCGCATCAGGTCGGTGGTAGAGAGGGGGTGTCCTTTCTTCCCCGATATTATCTCCGGAGCCCGATCACGCCTTTAGACTTCGGAAGGCCGCATGGGCACTGGAGGGGCGGCCCGAAGGGGTCCACAGCCCCTAGGGATAAGACCTCCTGTTGAGTTCGGAGGCCAAAGGCTCTGGGGGTATTTGCTGTAGCTTCGAGTCTTCGGAAGACCACGTACCAGCTGGAGAGGTGGCCCGAAGGGATTCGTAGCCTCCGGGTATGGGGCCTCCTGCCGAGTCCGGAGGCTGAAGGCTCTGAAGGGACCTTTGGTAGCGACCGACAACCATTATCCTCAGGCTGGTCTAGATTCCCCCAACAGTACCCCCTCATTCTCTGGCCTCGACATTTGGAGGGGTGAGAGAATGTAGAGGAAAACCAACTCCAGTCTGAGTTTGTAACAAGAATGCCCGAAGGCCAGTCCCTATCCCCGAGGAGTTTTTCGGCGGGAACTGCGGATGTTGATGGTGAAGCTCAATGCTGACGGTGCATTGGTGATGGCAGCACATCCTGAGGTTATGTTGAGGTCGGAGGTGCAGCCGGCGTCGAAGTCGGAGTTGAAGATCGAAGACGTATTAGCAGAGGAGGTACATTCTGGAGCCTATTGGAGTTGGAGTATGGGGTATCGGGACTCGAGGCCAGAGGGGCGTCGGTGGAGGTGATGCGCTCCAGGGTCCGTGCCAAGGCCGATTTAGATTCTTTGGACTTTTTTGGTGATGGGTCTTCTCGCCATTTGAGTTTGTCAGAGTGGGGGATTACGTGTGGGATCGGGGAATCCCCACATTTGCCAGTTTAAGGATAGTAGGATGGGATGTGTCACTGGCGCATTCCTGATTGGATAATGCGTGGGTTCGTCTAGGGTCTTGCGCCCACACCCCTGGCAGGCGCCGAAAGGAGTCTAGGTCATTATTGCAACGAGACTTTCGTGCAAGAAAATGAGGTGTTGCCGTGGGATGTTGCCATGTGTCGGTGAAACGACCGAGATATGGCCACAGGCCCCCAAAGATTAATGAGGGATGTCATGGAGCAACGGCTGAGTTGGTTCTACTTCTCTTCCTAGGCGTACGTGGCCGCTCGGCCTCGGTATAAAGCGGGGGTCATCCGGTTGGATCTATCACCACCCCACGAGTGAGCACTTAACTTGACTTTGAATATGGCATCGTCTTCCTCCCATCCTCTTCGGAAACATTGATGATGTCAACTACTTCTACTTGGGCTAGGCTGTTTCGGCCACCGGTGGTAGTGCTGGTGGCCATCCGGCTTCCGTCCCTGCGATGCGGACAACTGCTTGTTGCCCCTGCCCAACCCCCAGTTCGGGAGACCATACTTGTCAAGATCATCGATATTTCCAACGAGGTGTAGAGATCAATTGGGATCTCCTGCGGAGGGAGAGTGACGAGGAGCAGAATTCGGCGATGAGGGCTGGGAAGAAGCAGGAGGAGTATCCAACGGTGGCTCCTTCAATTTCTTCCTCATCTTCTGATAGCTCGGGGGTCGGCTACTGCATTAGCTTCCGTGGCGGTAGGCCGCGGATGAGGTGTATATGCTGCTCCATGCGCAGCCCCTGCCGGGATCCATAGGAGGCGAAGGTGGCCTTCGGGGGTGCTTCGTGGACATCCCTGTTCTACCGTTCGACAATGGTCCTGCCGCGGGTCATAGTTATCTTTTGCCACCTTGTACTCTTTGTCCCCCTGGTATGCTCTCTCGGGGTTTGCTTCCTCTACAGCGGCCTTTGTACCGTTTGCTTCTTTGTACGCATCCTCCGGATGCATGATTTGTTCGATAATATAATTTAGACCTTCAGGGTCGATTGTATCTCTTTTTGGGCTGAAGTGTAAAGGGATCCTTTGAGCAAGGGACCGCATGTCTATGTGCCTTCATGTCTTCGAGCCACGCTTCTTCATCCCCTTCGTAGGCGATGACTAGTTTTTTGGATGACCGACGTGCCGAGCCTTCGCATAGATCATCACCGATTCCATTCCTTCTGAGGGAGAGGTGGCCTCGGGAATCTGGCGGTGGTAGATACGCAGGGTAACTAAGGAGGGTCAGGTGAAGCGGTGGCAACCTCGTCATTTCTGGTAGGGCCTTCTTCCAAATTTATTCCAGATTTCTGACCCAGCAAAGCCCATCTGAAACCTTGGGAGACAAGGTCCGGAGGTGGTCTTCGACCCTTCGGGTCCTTAGCCGCTGTCTGGCTCTGGAGGTAATCTGCCCGGAGCTAGGCGATGGTGTGTCGGAGGTGAAGCCGAAGGCCAGACGGGAGAGGTGGTCGTCGATCCCCTCGGCCCTTAGCTGCTGCCCGGTTCCGGAGGTAATCTACCCGGAGCCTGGCGATGGCGTGTCGGAGGTGAAGCCGAAGGCCAGACGGGAGAGGTGGTCCTCGACCCCCTCGGCCCTTAGCTGCTGCCTGGCTTCAGAGGTAATCTGCCCGGAGCCTAGTGACGGCGTGTAGGAGGCAAAGCCGAAGGCCAGATGGGAGAGGTGGTCCTCGACCCCCTCAGCCCTTAGCCGCTACCCGGCTTCGGAGGTAATCTGCTCGGAGCCTGTCGACAGCGTGTAGGAGGTGAAGCTGAAGGCCAGATGGGAGAGGTGGTCCTCAACACCCTCGGCCCTTAGCCGCTGCCCAGCTCCAGAGGTAATCCGCCCGGAGCCTAGCGACGGCGTGTCGGAGGTGAAGCCGAAGGCCAGACGGAAGAGGTGGTCCTTGACCTCATCGGCCCTTAGCCACTGCCCGACTTCGGAGGTAATCCGCCCAGAGCCTGGCGATGGTGTGTAGGAGGCGAAGCCAAAGGCCAGACAGGAGAGGTGGTCCTCAACTCCCTCAGCCCTTAGCTGCTGCCCGACTGCGGAGGTAATCTACCTGGAGCCTGACGACGGTGTGTCGGAGACAAAGCCGAAGGCTAGACGAGAGAGGTGGTCCTCGACCCCCTTGGCTCTTAACCGCTGCTCGGCTCCGGAGGTAATCCGCCCGGAGCCTGACGACAGCATGTCGGAGGCAAAGTTGAAGGCCAGACGGGAGAGGTGGTCCTCAACCCCCTAGGCCCTTAGCTGTTGCCCAGCTCCGGAGGTAATCCGCCCGGAGCCTGACGACGGCGTGCCAGAGGCGAAGCCGAAGGTCAGACGGGAGAGGTGGTCCTCGACCCCCTTGGCCCTTAGCCGCTGCCCGGCTCCTGCAATAACCAGCTGGGGATACCATACTATTTCCCGTGCCATACAAAGTGGGCTTTTACTTATTGTTAGCATGATCTTCATAAACGATGTATGAATCATGTCTTTAGATGAGACTGCAGGGTAGTGACTTTACCTGTTACCATATGTGTCTGAGTCATGCGGGCCATACCTCTTCCTGCGGGGAGGGGGATTCGTACCCCTTTGTCCTTTGGCTGTGTCTGTTGGGGGCTAGTGGGCTTCGCATGCCTCCGGCACAGAGGCGCTTGCCTTCAAGATGCCGGGGGATTTTGTTCGATAGGTTTTTAGGAACCTTTCCGTCCGAGGGAGGTTGTGTAAGACTCTCCGTCTTGCGGAGATTTTGGGAGTCTCTCCGTTTTGGTGGATGTTTTGCAAGACTATTTGGTGGAGGTTTTCATAAGATACTTCGCCTCGCGGAGGTTTTTGGAAGTCTCTCTGTCTTTGCCAGAGCTTTTGCAAGACTCTCCGTCTTGCGGAGGTTTTCGAAAGTCACTCCATTTTGGTGGAGGTTTTTGCAAGACTCTCCGTTTTGCGGAGGTTTTCGGAAGTCTTTCCATTTTTGCCAGAGCTTTTGCAAGACTCTCCGTCTTGCGAAGGTTTTCGGAAGTCTCTCCGTTTTGGCAGAGGTTTTGCAAGGCTCTCCGTCTTGCAGAGGTTTTTTGAAGTTTCTCCATTTTTGCCGGAGCTTTTGTAAGACTCTCCGTTTTACGGAGGTTTTTGGAAGTGTCTCCATTTTTACCAGAGATTTTGTAGAGGGCTCTCCTTTTTTGACGGAGGTTTTGTAGGACTCTCCATTTTTGCCAGAGGCTTTGTAGAGGGCTCTCCATTTTTGCCGGAGGTTTTTAGGACTCTCCGTTTTTGCTGGAGGTTTGGTAGGACTCTCCAATTTTGCCGGAGGTTTTGTAGAGGGCTCTCTGTTTTTGCCGGAGGTTTGGTAGGACTCTCTGTTTTTGCTGGAGGTTTTGTAGGAATCTCCATTTTTACCGGAGGTTTGGTAGGACTCTCCGTTTTTGCCGGAGGTTTTGTAGGAATCTCCATTTTTGCTGGAGGTTTTGTATCCCCTTCGGCATGTATTAACGCCGTAGGCTCTACACACTATCGGGGCTACACAATACTTCCAGGAAACCTAGGCAGTCTTACCTTCCAAGCGACCTAGGCATGCTACGTCCGTGGTGTGTAGGCTCGTCGTGCTCCCAAGGAAACACCCCGAGTGCATCACAACACTGTCCACCAAGGGCGTGCCCTGGCGCGTGGCATTTATACGACCGAAGCCATGCAATACCTTCTAGGAAACCTAGGCTCGACGCTCTCGCGGTGACCTAGGCATGCTACGCACGCGGTGTATAAGCATATCGTGCAACGAGGATTCCTTACAGCAGCATTCCTTAGAGCACCGTATTCTCACATTAAGGCAATCCCTTGATATGCGGCATCCACATTACCGATGCTGTGCAATGCCTTCTAGGATACCCTGGCATAATCTGCCCACTGGGTGACCTATGGCATGCTGTGCTACTGCAGGTGTGTGGGCTCCACTGCCTACCAGGGCAAAGCCTACCCTTTGGGAAACCTTTTTCAGGTGACTTTAGGTTTAGGCAAGCAACGCGTACAGGTGCGTGGGCGTGTCACGCCTTCCAAAGAAATCCGTCGGAGGCGCTGCAACTACATTACCGAGGAAGTCCCTTGATAATCGGCATCTACACACTATCAAGGCTATGCAACGCCTTCCAGGAAACCTAGGTTTGATGCCTTCACGGTGACCTAGGCCTGCTGTGCCCACGATGTGCAGGAATGTCTTGCAACAACATTCCTCAGAGCACCGCATCACTGCCCCCCCGGGGATATCCCCTAGGGTGTGGCTTCGACACTGTCGAGCCTATGCAATGCCTTCCAGGACACCCTAGTAAAATCTGCTATCTGGGTGACCTAGGCATGCGGCGCAACTACAGGCGTGGGTTTTGCATGGTTACATTACTAGTTAAGTTTTGCAGTCAACTGTTGGTAATAAGTAGCTAGTTGCAGTATAAGACATAGCTAGGTTAGATGACTACTCACAACTCATGTCAAAGGAAGATATAACTTAAGTTCTACTGCTTACTGCTAAACAGGGACATAATCTAGATTTACCATTCTACCTAATGGCTATTTGTTGTAAAAGCTTCTAGCAGTAAGGTTGGAGGCCTCCAACATATTTTTTATCGCACTGTACGAAAGATAGACTATAGGTAATAGTGGGCGTACCTTTGACAGAATAAAGCCTTTATTATGAGGCTTGAAGGCCTTGAGGCCTACGGCTAGGCCGGGAGAGATGGTAATCGACCCCCTCGGTTTGCCCGGCTCCGAAGGTAATCCTCCCAGAGCCTGGTGATGGTGTTGTCGGAGGCGAAGCCAAAGGCCAGGCAGGTGAGGTGGTCCTCGAACCCTCGGCCCTTAGGTAGTGCTCAGCTTCGGAGGTAATCCGTCCAGAGCCTGGCGACGGCGTGTCAGAGGCAAAGTTGAAGGCCAGACGGAAGAGGTGGTACTCGACCCCCTCGGCATTTAGCCATTGCCCGGTTCCGGAGGTAATCCGTCCGGAGCCTAGCGACAGCGTGTCGGAGCTGAAGCCGAAGGCCAGGCGGGAGAGGTTGTCCTAGACCCCCTCGGCCTTTAGCCACTGCCCGGCTTAGGAGGTAATCTGCCCGGAGCCTGACGACGTCGTGTCGGAGGCGAAGCCGAAGGCCAGATGGGAGAGGTGGTCCTCGACCCCCTCAGCCCTTAGCAGTTGTCTGGCTCCGGAGGTAATCTCCCGGAGCCTGGTGTCGGTGTTCTTGACTCAGTCCTCATCGCTGGGATATTGCACCGTTAGTAGCAGAGTTGGTGGTGACGGAGCGGTGTCGGAGGGCCAGGGAACTGCCTGGGAGTTTCCCCCATGCCTTCGTCCCCTGTGCCATCCTTCGTCGGTTCGCTCTATGCCTAGGAATCCTACATGTCTTTTGAGGTACTCCTCCCGGAAGGTCGTGAGTGTTCAATAGTCGTTAATGTTATGGCTGCACCCTGGTCCGTGCAGGATACACGCGTATGCCTCCGGGGGTACCGGAGCTTGTGGTTGACGTTGAGGTCGCTGCCAGGGGCTGCGTGCCTTGGAGCCCATGGTTTCCCCAAGGCCTCCTTTCCTTTGGGGAGACCTTCGGGGTCGTCTGGCGAACCGGTTTTCGGAGCCGGAGTGGTTCCGACTGCGCCTCCCTAGACAAGGTGGACTTGGGGTTCCCCGTGTGCGGTTAGCGTCTCGAGGGCTACATCGGAGGCGCAGTCGGGGTCTGTGTACTCCGGAGCATCGCACCTCTTCGGATTCTTCCTTTGCCAGGGGGGGGGGGAGGGCGAGGAGGATGTTGGGTGTACAGGTTATCCGAAGGTGTAGGCTCGCCCGAGGCGTCCCAAGTGTTGTCGAAGGAGATACCCTGGGACCAAGTCTAGGCGGGAACATTCTGGGGTTCGATCGCCCAGAACCACTGGAAGGCAGCCTGCTTGGCTGCGACCTCGGTCGTGACCTCTTCTGGTGCAGTGAGATCTTCGCCATGTAGAGGCTGGAAGGGCTCCGTGTTGTCTGGAGTTTTCATACCGACCCAAGGTTCTGGGTCGGTCAAGACCGGAGGAGCGCCGTCCTATATGGCAGTGGAGCTCAAGGGTATACGTGATGTGCACGGTTGAGACAGCCACACATATGGTTGCATGGTTGTAACATTGAGTATGGCGGCTAGAGCTTTGGTGCTTTTTCTGGTGGATTCCTACATCTCTTAGCACTTCTGTATTCGAGATCCCCACAGACGGCACATTGTTGGAGCAAAAGATCGTCTTGTCCCAGCAAGTACGGTGAGAGTTTCTTCTAAAGAGGAGACACAAGCTTGGAGACAAAGTTTGAGAGGATGGAACACCACCAGAATGTATCGATGGTAAAAATATGGACCGGGCTAGGGGCAGTATCACAGGAAAACTTTGTGATTATGCTCCTCTGTGTTGTCTTGAGCGGGCTCTTTTTCTCTTGCCCTCTTTTTCCAGGTGACCATGACCCCCTATTTATAAGGCAGTACTTAGTTTAGTGTACAAGTTATCACGATGTACAAATATCTAGGAGTTGGCCAAATTACTGGGCCTTTTCCTGGATAATTACCTTTTACCCTACATAGAAGATAAATATCTACCGTAGTAACTATTCTGGTGCTTGCCCCCCTGAGGGGTGAGCCAGTTGCCAATTACAGCCCAGCGTCACTCTGCCGGGGGTTTTAGGATGACTTACATCGTGTTGGGATGTCAGGATAAGCACTACTTCCACTGGCATTTATCACCATCACCGCGCGTTAGGTCGGTGGTAGAGAGGGGGTGTCCTTTCTTCCTCAATATCATCTCCGGAGGTCGCTCGCACCTTTAGACTTCGGAAGGCCGCATGGGCACCGGAAGGGCGGCCCGAAGGGATTCGTAGCCCCTAGGGATATGGCCTCCTGTTGAGTTCAGAGGCCGAAGGCTCTAGGGGTACTTGTTGTAGCTCTAAGTCTTTGAAAGGCCACGTACGAGCCGGAGAGGTGTCCCGAAGGGATTTGCAGCCTTCGGGGACGGGGCCTCCTACCGAATCCGGAGGCTGAAGGCTCTGGAGGGACCTTTGATAGCGACCAGCAATCATTATTCTCAGGCTGGTCTATTTGCGCCCAACAACTACCAAAGGCGCCCAATAGGTATAAGATAAGAACATATCTAGCCTATGGCAATATTCATAATTGCCTTAAATTAATTCTAACTCTTACATACCTATTTTGTATAGATGCTTTACTATTATTTTGTTAGTTAATTTATGTGCTATTATTTAGGAATTTAAAATGGGTTATTACGAAACCTACTCTCTTAGAATGAATGTTGTCCTCGATATTCGGACCAGTTGGCAAAAAGTTAAGGGAACTCTATCTTTAGGTCTTTCTCACGCTTGCACGTACCTTCTGCTTCTTTAGAGTGGCGGTTGTTTCACAACTCCTTACACATACGAATGACCTTGCTCCTGGTTACATGTTCTACAACTTATAGAATCTTGATCGGGTATTCTACATAGGTAAGGTCTTCTCATGGCTCCACATCTTCCAATGACAATTCCTCCTCCGGTACTCATAGGCACCTTTTCAACTGAAAGATGTGAAAAACATCATATACATCGACAAGCTTGGGTGACAGTTCCAACTGATAGGCCACTTCTTCTTGTCTAACCAACACCTTGAAAGGTACAATATCTCTAGGTGCTAACTTGCCTTAGACCATAAATTGACATAATCCTTTGAGGGGTTAAACCTTAATATATAGAGACTTCGAAGACTAGTTCTATTCAACTATTATCCACATAGTTCTTATGTCTTGATTGAACCGTCTTTAATTTCTCTAGGATCATTTGTACTTGCATCTCAGCATTCTTTAGAATCTTAGGTCCAAGAACATGGCTGTAGCATCTAGACCCCTCGATAAGTGGTAAGTGTTTTGGTGATTAATGGAAACTGTATCATTGTGACTAACACGTATATTTTAAAGAGAATCAAAAACTTAGTTCAGAATGATTGTATGGGTTCTCTTGGTCCATCATGAGTTTCTACTGGACGATCAAAGGACATTTGCATCAAAATTAATGATCTTCTAGTTCTAAGTGTCATTAGGTGATGAAGGACACTTAGAGAAGATATATGTTCCTTGCTAGTCTTTTGACCATACTATAAAGGGAGGCTAAGTGTTGTAGCTTGATCTAGTTGAGTCTAGACTTAATTGGATTCACACATACGAAAATCTAGCACTAGGTATCTCAAAGAAGCCCATGGGTGAGAAGTCAAGAAGTTAGTGCTCAAAGTCGATTGAATTGGATAAGCCTCAGAGAATTTGTTCTCACCAGATTGTGCGGTGTTGAAGGACTTGTACTCACATGACCTTATTTCTATTCTGAGCAGAAGCTGAATGACCTCACTGGATTGTCCGGTGATGGTAAATATGTGCACCAGAGTATTTAACAGAAAGGATATTTTCTGAGGAAAATTGAAGTTAAGTACACCAGATTGTCCGTTGTTCAGAGAAGATGACCACCGGAGCATTTAACAGAAAGTTGGAATTTTTGGAGGAATTGGAATCCAAGGCACCTAAGTGACATCGACTTGGATTCTTCGGATCTCGAGTATTTCCCACTAGTCTCTAGGTCACATGACGCTGAGGCTAGATGACCCTCTTAGGCTATTCCTACGACTATAGTTACTTTAGCACATGAGACAGCGCCCTCCATGCCCCCTACTACACCTCCGTCAGAGTTCGTTCTCATCATTCAACAGATGCAGCAGCAGTAAGAAGCCCAGGCCGAACAGCAAGAGAAGTTACAGGCAGACATGCTACGCTTGTAGGAGCAACAACTTGTGCTGATGCACTCACTTCAGCAGCAACAGCAGGCCACATTAGTAGCACTTCAGGTTGATAGAGAGAACAACGACTGTATGTTCACATTCATATCCAGTTGTCTTGGTTCTCTCTTTCAGGCATCAGGCCTTCAGCTGCTAGAAGCTCCTCGGGCACCAGCCCCAGCACCCTGTTCTCTCACCGGCAGTGTTAGTGGTCTTTTGGGTACACTAGTGTCAGCTTTTCACCTTTCACCGCTATTCAACACTGGTATCTTTTCTCAGCCTGCTGGGACAATGCAGAGGCCAGTCAAGCTAGTTGACTTCCGACGCTCTTTGTTTTGAGAACTCACCACAACTGATCGTACCATCTCAGCAGCCATCTGTTCAATCTCCACCTGTTGTTCAGTCTGCGTTCAGTCGCTAATTGAAGGTTAAGGACTTCATTAGTGCTTCAAGAGTAGCAAGTGTGCATCTAGCTATTGTTTAGGCTTGACAGGGATCA
This sequence comes from Phragmites australis, assembly GCF_958298935.1. Lineage (NCBI taxonomy): Eukaryota > Viridiplantae > Streptophyta > Magnoliopsida > Poales > Poaceae > Phragmites > Phragmites australis. Next base: position 2,618,306 of record NC_084927.1, read on the forward strand.
AGTGAACCAGTTAGCTTGTTACTCTTGGTGGTTGGCAACACCTAGCCAATCGTGGTGATTGGAGGTGTTTTCCGTGAGCACTTGGAGTTCTTGTGGGAGCCCTAGGAAGAGCTTGTACTTGGTTTGATGCCCGCCAATCTAGAGATAGAGATGTAGCAATCACTAGTGAAAACTTAAGTCTTGGTGAGTCTAGGAGGAGCGATATCCTTGTGTGGATGCTCCAATGAGGATTTGGGGAGAGTGCCAATTCTTTCATACCTTGAAAAAAATTGGTGTCCTGTTTCCCTACTCTCTTTCTATTATGCAATTTACTTCTAGCATCTACTTTCATGTAAGTTTCAATTCCACAATTTACTCTTAAGTTATATGCTTGCATGTTTGTTCTCTATGGTCTAGCTTGCTTGCTTGAGTAGTTGTATTTTATTCTTCTAAGCTAAGGTTGCTCCTTGTTCTAGAAATTGATAGTTGTTTTAAGGTTTGATTAGAGTCATATTCACTCCCTCTAGGGTCATTAGATCTTTTAATTTGGTATCAGAGTCTCGTGCTCTTGATAGGCTGAAAATCCTAATGCAGTGGCCCAAGGGAATGGCGGTAACATGCCAAAATTCGAGGGAAAGAACTTTGCTTGTTGGAAAGTTCTCATGACAAGATATCTTGAGGCAATTTCCCCAAAGTTTGGCTTGCCACCTCCATTGGGTTTGATCAATCATTTTCTAAGGAACAAGTTAGGTGGATTGTTAAAGCTAGAAATGTCATATTTGAGGGAATTAGTGAAGAGATCTTTTCGAGAGTGAAGAGTAAGGATTTAGCTCATGATATTTGGATCAGACTTTGTGAAATTTATGAAGGGTCTAAGAAAATCTAGGAGGAGAGATATCATGTGCTAATGAACACTCTCAATCAATTCAAGATATTTCCTAATGAGCTATGCAATGACATGTACTATCACATGAATATGCTTGTGGAAGAAATCAATTCTCTTAAACTAACTTAATTGTCTCAAGGAGACATTATTTGCAGGATATTGATGGTGCTTCCTAAGCTCATGAGATGTGCTTATTTGGTGATCAAGAAGAATCCTCAACCAAGAAGAATCTTGCTCTCAAGGCAAAAAGTGACAAGAAGAAGAAGATCAAGCTTCCATCATTAAGTGAAAGTGATAAAGATGATGATGATGACTCCTCTCCAATTTCGAGCTTGCTCTTCTCATGGGAAGAACTATAAGGATGATCTCTAAGTTCAACAAGAAGGGCTACAACTATGATCCAAAAAAGAACAAATTTCTTCCAAAGAAATTTGACAAGTCTGGTAGCAAAGAGAAGAAGAGGTGCTACAATTATGGTGAACTTGACCACATGTCATATGATTTCTCTCATCCCAACAAGAAGAGCAAGAACAAGGACAAGAAGATTGAAGAAAGTGAGGATGAGGACAAGCACAAGAAGAAGAGCCAAGATAAGCACTCAAAGAAGAAGTTTTTCAACAAGAAGAGTGGAGGCCGCAAGGCATATATTGTTAGTGAATGGGTCTCCGGCGAAAGCTCAAGCAATGATTCAAGTGATGATGAAGACAATGATTTCGCGGGCCTCACACCAATGAAGAACCACCGCTTCCACCATCACCTATGTGTCTAATGACAAAAGGAAACAAGGTGAGTAGTGATGACGATAGTTATAGCGATGATGATGGTCTATCTCCTAGTGATCTATCTAAACTAATGAATGACTATGCTACTATCATCAAGAAGCAAAAGGCTAACATTAAGTCTCTTGAGAATGTCAATGCCAAGCTTATCTCTAATCATGATGTATTTCTTACTAAGTACAATAATTTGCATAAGAAACATGATGAAATATTTACTTCTAGCAAATCACTTGAGGCTAGTAACAAGAAGCTAAAACTTGAGCATATAGACTTAAAATGCAAATATCAAGAACTTGAACTTGATTATGATGCTATTGATCATAGCTTAATTGAATTGCCTACTATTGAAGTAGTTGAGGTTAATGCATCTACTTCTTGTGATGATCTCTTTGAAATATCATGCTCGTCTTCATGTGATAATCTATCATCTCTTAAGACTAACTATGCAAGGGAGAAAGAACTTAGGAATGAGATTGCAAGTCTCAAATCATGTGTGACCCAGTTGACTAGGGGAGTACAAGCGGAAATTCTCATGAAGAATGCTATGTACTACAACAAGAGAGACCTTAGTTGTTTCGCAAACCTGGTGAAAAACATCATCAAGACACCGGAGATCAACAAGTGCTTCATCAAGGAAGTTGGCTCCTTTGTCAATATTGTGAAGTCACCGATCACCACACAAGAGAGTGTCCAATTCCTTCCAAACCACTCCCTACTTTGCTTATTAAAATATAAGTACACCTTCAACATTAGCCATTTATTATTGCATAAACTTAAAAGTGGAAAGGTAATGGCAAAATTTATTAGAATTCAAGCTAAGGGAAGACTTCCTAGGCAACTATGGGTGCCAAAAGCTCTTGTGACTCACTAAAAGGTACCAAACTTGTTTGGGTACCTAAACAAAAGGCTTGATCTCATATGTGTAGGTGAACTACAAAGATAATGGCAAGCATTAGGTGCTTGATAGTGGATGTACACAACATATGATCGGTAATGTAAAGATGTTTACCTCACTAGAAGATGAAGTGGGTGGACATGACAAAGTCACATTTGGTGATAATTCAACGGCAACTGTGATAGTTTTGGGTAAGGTGGCAATCTCCAATTATCTCTCTATCTCTAATGTACTTTTAGTTGAGTCTCTTAGTTTCAATTTACTTTTCGTAGCTCGACTATGTGATTTAGGCTTCACATGTATTTTTAGTGATGTTGATGTTGTCATTACTAGCAAGAAGCATAATGATCTAATATTTAAAGGCTTTAGACATGGACATATATATCTTGTGAATTTTTTATCTAATTAAGCTAGCTCGAAAATGTGCCTCTTCACCAAGACATCTTTGGGTTGGCTTTGGCATCGTCGACTTGTGCATATTTGGAATGAGCCAACTTAAGAACGTATTCAAGAATGGATTGGTTGTTAGTTTGAATGACGTGACCTTTGAGAAGGACAAGTTGTGAGTATATGCTAAGTAGGAAAGCAAGTTGCAAGCTCACATCCTTACAAGGCGATGATGTCTATATCAAGTCTCTTGGAGCTACTACATATCGACCTCTTCAGACCAACCACCTACAAAAGTCTTGGTGGCAATCTCTATTGCTTTATCATTATTGATGATTATACAAGATACACTTGGATTTTTTTCTAGATGACAAGAGCAAGACTGTTGGGATCTTCAAGAAATTCATAAAGAGGGCTCAAAATGAGTTTGAAGCCACATTAGTAAATATTTGAAGCGACAACGGGATGGAGTTAAAAAATACTCAAGTTGAAGAATATTGTGAAGAAAGAAGCATCAAGCATGAGATTTTATCAACCTACACTCCTCAACAAAATAGCGTGGTGGAGAGGAAGAACAAGACATTGATCATACTTGCAAGAGCTCTGTTGGATGAGTGTGGTACGCTGGAAAAGTTTTTGGCAGAAGCAATCAACATGGCATGCCATGCTTTAAATAGAGTGTACCTCCACCGACTATTGAAGAAGACACCATACAAGGTTCTCATTGGGAGGAAACTCAATATCTCCAACTTTTGGGTGTTTGGTTGTAAGTACTTTATCTTCAAAAAGAAAGAATGCTTAGGGAAGTTTGAGAGTCTTTGTGATTTTGGATTTCTTGTTGGTTATGCATCTAACTCCATAGCATATAAAGTATTCAACAATGCCACTGGTTTTATTGAAGAAACATGTGATGCAGAGTTTGATGAATCTAATGGCTCCCAAGGAGAAGGTATTGCTTGTGATGATATAGGTAATGAACCCTTGAGAAAAGTGATGAAGAAGATGGTCATTAGGGATATCAAGACTAAAAAGGATGAAGAAGAAATACCTTATATTCTCAGTCCATACACCTCCTTAGCACCCCAAATGGATCAAGATGAAGGAAAGGATGAACAACCTCTTCCATCACATGATGCACACATCTCTCAAGAGGAAGCTCATTCTTAAGATGTTGGACCACTACAAGACACATTACAAGAACCGCAAGTGAAGCAAATGCATATCTCAAAGGATCATTCAACTGATTTGATCATTGGGAATCCATCGAGGTGAGTAAGAACTCGTTCTCGTCAATATACTTCATTTTGTGAACATTACCTGGAACCAACTCATATAGATGAATCCCTCAAGGATCTGGATTGAGTGATGGCAATGCAACAATATCTCAATGACTTCACCCATAATGAAATTTAGATTCTTAAAGAGAGGCCTCAAGATAATAATGTAATTGGAACCAAGTGGGTCTTCCACTACAAACAAGATGAAAATGGTGTGGTGGTTCGCAACAAGACAAGATTAGTAGCTCAAGGTTTCGCACAAGTGGAAGGCTTAGATTTCAGCGCAACGTTCGCTCCCATGGCAAGGTTTGAAGCCATACGTATCCTTCTTTCATTCGCTTTGCATCATAATATAAATCTTTATCAAATGGATGTGAAGAGTTCATTTTTAAATGGCTTTATAAATGAACTTGTATACGTTGAACAACTACCCGATTTTGAAGACCATAGATATCCTAATCATGTCTATAGGTTGCACAAGGCACTCTACGGACTCAAGCAAGCCCCAAGAGCTTAATACGAGTGCCTAGGCGACTTCCTTGTCAATCAAGGATTCAAGATCGGGAGGGTGGACACCGCATTATTCACAAAGATAATAAATAATGAGCTTTTCCTTTGTCAAATTTATATTGATGATATAATCTTTAGTTTAACTAACAAGAAATATTGTAAGGAACTCGAGGACTTGATGTCAAGAGAGTTCAAGATATCAATGATTGGCGAGCTTCACTATTTCCTTAGATTTCAAATCAAGCAATTGAAGGAAGGGACTTTCATCCATCAAGAGAAGTACACGAAGGATATTCTCGAAAAATTCAAGATGGATGATTGCAAGCCAATCAAGACTCCAATCAAGGCACCTACAGAAAAGCACCTTGAAAGAAGGGACTTTCATCCATCCAAATGTCATAGTTCTCTTTTTCAGGCATCAGGCCTTTAGCTGCTAGTAGCTCCTCGGGCACTAGCCCCAGCACCTTGTTCTCTCATGGGTAGTGTTAGTGGTCTTTTGGGTACACCAATATCAGCTTTTCACCTGTCACCACTATTCAGCACTGGTATCTTTTCTCAGCCTGTCGGGATGACGCAGAGACCAGTCTTCCCTTCTCTTTATACACCGTTGACTTCCGGCGCTCTTTGTTTTGAGGACTCACCATAGCTGACCGTACTGTCTCAGTAGCAGTCCGTTTAGTCTCCACCTGTCATTCAGTCTGCTTTCGACGAGCTCGATGTAGCATTACAGGAGATGGCTACTCAGGGTACCGGCACTACCAGCTCCACCCCAGCTCCAACTTCAGAGGCCCCTACAGAGACAGTACAGCCTCCTCAACCCGTTGTTGACCCCACTACCATTGAGTTGTTAGATTCAGAAACAGATTTAGGCTAACAGTTCAAGGTGCGACCATCAGCAGTAGCTCTAACTTCCTCCTCTCCTCTGGCTTCAGAAGTCTAGGAGTGTACTCTTTTGATGCTTAAATGCCAAAGGGGGAGAGAGTCTAGGTGATAGGGGGAGTCTTTTATTTTAGAGAGAGATAGTAGAGTAGCTAGTGAGCTTTCTAGTTCTTAGTCTTAAGGGGAGCTTGGGTAGTCTAGGGTCGAAATGTTGGTTCTTCATTACTTTTGATGTAATTACAAGCTATTTGAATCCTAATTGATGTGTTTCGCTTGTCATCACATTGTGTTGCCTTTTGTGCTTAGTTTTAATTCTTATTCTACTAGCATGATAGGTTGCTCTAGTATTAGGCTTTCTCTTACTTAATTGTTATATGTAGTTAATTGCCTAGTATAATAGGGTGTTCTTCAATTCATATCTTTATATTCCTATTTGTGTTATCATCAATCACCAAAAAGGGGGAGATTGTAGCATCTAGGTCCCTAGATAAGTGGTAAGTATTTTGATGATTAATGACAATCATATCATTGTGACTAACACGTATGTTTTGAAGGGAATCAAAAAATTAGTTCACAATGATCGTATGGGTTTTCTTGGTCCCTCATGAGTTTCTATTGGATAATCAAAGGATATTTGCGTCAAAATTAAGGACCTTCTAGTTCTAAGTGTCACAATGTGTTGAAGGACATTTAGAGTAGATATAGGTTCCTTTCTAGTCTTTTGACCGTACTATAAAGGGCGACTAAGTGTTGTAGCTTGACCTAGTTGAGTCTAAACTTAGTTGGATGCACACCTGCAAAAATATAGCACTAGGTATCTCAAAGAAGCCCATGGATGAGAAGCTAAGAAGTTAGTGCTGAAAGTCGACTAAATTGGATGAGGCTCAGAGTTTTTGTTTTCAACGGATTGTCCAGTCCTGAAGGACTTGTACTCACCAGACCTTATTTCTATTCTAAGCAGAACCTGAATGAACTCATCGGATTGTCCGGTGATGGTAAATATGTGCACCAGAATATTTAATAGAAGGTACATTTTCTGAGGAAATTTGAAGTTAAGTACACCAGATTAATGTCCATGTTCAGAGAAGATGACCACCGGAGCATTTAACAGAAAGTTGGAATTTTTGGAGGAATTGGAATTCAAGGCCACAGATGATCCGGTGTTGAGATGTATAACACACCGGAGCATTTTAACTCACCGGATTGTTCGGTGATGTGGTATAAAGAACACCAGAGCTTTTCAGGCAACGACTACTGACAGCTGACAGGATAACTTTTGAAAAAGTTTACTCACCGGATTGTCCGGTGTGTACAAGAGTGTGTGCACCAGACCTTCTAGTGTTCATAGAAAGTGTGGGTGGTTGGGTAACGGCTAGATTTGTACCTCTAGCCTATACATACCCCCACACTCGGTTTTTTTCATCTCTCTTGTAATCCAGAGTAGTTCATACACTGTATGTGTCATCAAGGAGAGCACTTGAGTTGATTTCCAAGTCCCTAATTTAAGGTTAAGGATTTAATTAGTGCTTCAAGAGTAGGGAGTGTGCATCTTGTTGTTGTTTTGGCTTGATAGGGATCAAGTAAACCAGTTAGCTTGTTACTCTTGGTGGTTGGCAATACCTAGCCGGTCGTGGTGATTGGAGGTGTTCTCGGTGAGCTCTTAGAGTTTTTGTGGGAGTCCCTAGATGAGATTGTACTTGGTTTGATGCCCGTCAACCTGGAGATAGAGAAGTGGCAATCACTAGTGAGCACTTGAGTCTTGGTGACTCAAGGGGGAGCGATATCCTTGTGTGGATGCTCCAACGAGGATTTGGGGTGAGTGCCAACTCTTCAATACCTCAGGAATAAATCAGTGTCCTCTTTCCCTACTCTCTTTCTATTTCGTAATTTACTTCTAGCATCTACTTTCATGTAAGTTTCAATTATGCAATTTACTCTTAAGTTATATGCTTGCATGTTTGTTCTCTATGGTCTAGCTTGCTTGCTCGAGTAGTTGCATTTCTTCTTCTAGGCTAATGCTGCTCCTTGTTCCAGAAATCGATAGTTGTTTTAAGGTTTGATTAGATCCCTATTCACCCCCCCCCTCTAGGGCCATTAGATCCTTTCAATGGCCCTCTCTGGTTTCTTTCCAATTCAAGGGTGTTGTACATTTCCTTTCATACAATGCTTCAAATGGTGCTATATGCAAACTGTATTCATAGTTATTATTGTATGAGAATTCCGTGTAAGGGAGATTCTCATCCCAACTAGTGTTTTTTTATAAGGCATAAGCTCTTATCATATCCTCGAGTATTTGATTTACTCGCTTTGTCTAGCCATCAATCTATGTGTGATAAGCTAAGCTAAAATTCCGCTTAGTATCTAGGGACTCATGAAGTTTCTCCAAAAATCACGTTATGAATCGAGTCCTTTGATCTGACACTATATTCTTTGGTACTCCATGTAGATAGACAATCCCTTATATCTACAACTCTGCAAGCTTTGCTCCGCTATACGTAGTCTTGATTGGAATCTGGTGAGCTACCTTTGTCAAATGATCTACTATAACCTATATGGAATCATATCCTAATTGAGTCCGAGGTAATCCTAAGATAAAGTCCATACCAATCTCTTACCACTTCTACTCGGGAATCTTCAATGACTGAAGTAATAATGCTGGTCTTTGATGCTCTACCTTTACTCTTTGGCATGTGTCACATATAGGGTGACATACTTGGCAATTTCCCACTTCATACAAGGCCACCAATAATGATCATTAAGATTCCGATACATCTTGGTGCTACCTGGGTGGATAGAATAGGCGGAGTCCTAAGCTTCCTTCAATATCAGGTCCTTCATATGTCTTTGGACTGGTACATAGATACGTTTCCCAAAGCATACCATACCCTGATCACCTTCAGGGAATCTTAAGGCCTTACCTTCCTTGATAAGGATGTCTTCCTCTAAAGTGGGTTTTATTTCTAGGGACATTGGTCCCATATCAACAACAAATCTTAAATCTAGTCATTGAAATTCCTCATATACTGTAGGTTGTGCCACTTGAACCATGGCAGTATTGTAGTACTCTTTCTGACTTAGGGCATCTGTGATCATGTTTGCTTTCTCAGGATGATAGCGAATCCCTATGTCATTAAATCTAGCCATCTGTGTTGTCTCAAGTTGAGATCTATATACACTTCAGGCTCTTATGACCGGTGTATATATCTCATCGATTACTAGTGAGATAATGCCTCTATATATTCAAGGCAATCACTATGGCTGCAACCTCCAAGTCAAGAGTTGTATAATACTTCTCATGATTCCTAGACTCTTTGGATGCATATGCTACAACCTTGCCATCTCACATAAGAACACATCCACATCCTTGGCGCGAGGCATCACAATAGATGTCAAAGTTCTTTCAGATATCTAGAAATTCAAACACTGGTGTTGTGGTTAATCTCTTCTTCAATTTCTCAAATACTTGCATCACATGCTAATGTCCACTCGAATTTATTTTCCTATTTCAGCAGTGTGGTGATATTCAAGAATCTTTCTATGAATCAACGATAGTATCTAGCTAAACCAAGAAAACTCCAAACTTATGGAACATTCTTAGGTGGTTTCCAATTCAGCATGTCTTTCACCTTTCTTGGGTTTATGGCAACTTCTCTAGCAGATAAGATATATCCAAAACGGTACTTCCTTTAATAAAAACTCACATTTACTAAACTTAGGGTAGAGTTGATGTTCCCTTAGCTTTCCTAGCACCATCCTCAAGTGAATCTCATGTTCTTCTCTATGCTTGGAGTAGACGAGAATTTCATCAGTGAACACCACTACAAACTTGTCCAAGTATTCCATACACAACTTATTCATGAGGTTCATGAAATAAGCTAGGCATTGGTTAATCCGAAGGACATAACTATTACTCGTATAATCCATAGCAGGTGACGAAGGCTATTTTGGGTATATCAAATGTTTTTATCTTCTACTGATGATATCTTGATCTCAAATCTATTTTACAAAATACATATGCTCCCTTGAGTTGGTTGAACAAATATTCTATCTTTGGCATAAGGTACTTGTTCTTGATTGTCACTTCATTGAGAGATTTATAGTCAATGCACATCTATTGACTTGCATCTTTCTTATGTATGAGGAGCACTGGGCCTTCCCATGGTGATGTACTAGGTCAAACATACGCTTTCTCCTATAGCTCTTGAATTTCCTTATTGAGATCAGCCAATACATTAGCAGACATTCTATATGGCATTTTAGCTATAGGAGCAATTCTAGGTATAACATCTATAACAAACTCTATCTTGATCTCGCGGCATACCTGGCAGCTCTTCAAGAAATACGTCTGAGAATTCGTATACCACTCTGATTTACTTTAGTGTCATTCCCTTTAACTGATTAAGCATACATTCCTACGTGTTGAATATCAGCTACAAACTCAACCTTAATTCCTTCTCCATTGGTTAGCATGACTGCTCTTCGGACACATTCTATTACTCCATTAATGTTGGCCAGCCAATACATTCCTAGTATAACATCTATCCCAGTAGATTCTAAAACTATCAGGTTTGCTCAGAAATGTACCACCTTAATTTAAGATTTACCTTAGGGCATACATGTTTAACTCTCATTTCTCCTCCTGTCGAACTTATTATCATATTGTGTTTCATGGTGATTACCGACATATTATATTTCACAATATATTTTGATGTAATGAAGGAATGTGAAGCTTCAGAATAAAAAAAATGGAGGCAAGGACAGAGTTGACAAAAGAACATTCCAAGCATGAAATCCGGTGCATTATAAGCTTCCTCCATGGTAACATGATTCACTGTCCCTTCATGTTGTTATCCTAAGCTCTGTTGGCTAGGGCCATAGTCTGGTACATGTTATGTTCTGAAGCTAGTGTAGGGGTCTTAGCCAGCGTATCGAGGTTGAAGTGAATCATAGTCTGGATTTGATGCTTTTTGGGACACTTGTTGGCAAAGTTTCCTTCTTCATGGAAGTTGAAGCATGGTCTCCTAGAAGTGGCTTGAAGGTTGTTATTCCTTCCTGATTCCTTCCTGAGAGAAGTCTTTGTTGATCAGGCAAGGTGGCTAATAAGTGGGTTGAGGAGTTTGTGCTTGAGGCTTGTACAAGCTAGGAGTGTGGTACTACTGTCCTTGTTGAGGCATGGTATGGGGCGAGAGCTTCTTCCTAAGTGATGTCCCTGCACAGCTAATTTCCTCTTGCGTGTGTCATCCAATAAGCGGTGATTATCCTCTAGGATTGAAGTCTTGTTGACGAGATGTTGGAAATCCAAAAAGTCATGAGTGATTAGTTGCACATGTATCCCATATGAAAGTCCACTAAGAAGCATTTTTGCCTCTTCTCATCAGTGTCTATATCCTCAAGAGCATAACCTGATAGTTGAGTGAACTTGGTCACATAGTAATTTATTGACATAGCTCCTTGCTTCAAGTTGTGGAACTTCCTCTTCATCAAGGTGATGGCTCCAACAGGCATGTGATGACGACAGAAGGCTTCCTTGAACAACTGCTAAATGATTGATTGGTCATCCTCATGAGCATTGCAATAAGTATACCACCAGTTGAACATCAATCTAGTGAATTGATGGATAGAATGTAGGACCTTCTCACGATAATTGCATTGGGCAATCAATAGCTTCTTCTTAATGGTCTTAAGCTAACCATCAGAAACTAGTGGTTGCGTGGTGCGGAAGAAAGTAGGTGGCTTAGTCCTCATGAATATCCTTGCTTGGACTGTCCTTGGTGGTTAGGATGATTAGGTGGAGGGGCTCATTGCATGTTGGTCATTGTTTGAGCTAATCCCTGAAGAATTTGAGGTTGCATCACCATTAGCTACACCATGCTAAGAGGGGTTGGAAGCGGTGGTGGTGTCCGGTTGCCGCTGCACTCAAGGTTGCTCCTAGTGTTCACAATCTATTTTTGGTTGCAAATTGGCACAAGTTAAGCATATATCTAAGAGAGAACTAGAGTGGCGAGAACATGATTTACTATAATTCCTTTCATTAATAATAATAACATCATAATGATATGGACACATACAAGGTGCTTATGAGCGATTATGCAACTCACATAGGATACTAACAAACAATGAAACACTACTACAAAAACTATTTCTACAGGCGGGTGGTAACTCGTTTACATAGGTGTTTAGCGCACCCGCCTGTGATCGAAGGCCTGTAGAAATGAATGATTTCCACAGGTGCAAAAGAGACCGCATGTGGAAATCTATTACCACATGCGGTTCACTTAAGAAATCACCTGTGAAAATAGGTTTCCATAGGCGGTTCTTAAGCGGACCGTCTGTGGAATTTTTTTTCTACAGGAGGTTTCTTAAGCGAACTGTCTGTGATAATTGGTCCCCGAATCGATATTTTTTACCCAAAAAAGCAATTTTTTTGACCGACCAAGCACCCCCCCCGGCGGTCGCGAAGTCGCAAGTCACAAGTCACACGTTTTTTCGCGCAAAATACGCGCGCTACGTAGTTTTTAGCACTCAAACTCAAAACCTCTCAGCTCATGCGAACTCTCCTCACGATCCCACCACAAAACTACTACTAATCATATTAGTATATGTAATTCTTTTGATATCTTCTATCCGAAACTTCAAATGATTATTTGGACATTTAAATGACTTCAAGTGAAAAACTTTTCAACTACAAAGTTGTAGATCTCGTCGAGGGCAACAATTTTTATATAAAGTTTGTCCTCATCCGACTTCGTATGAAAAAGTTATGAATTTTTTAAAATAAGATGTCACCTATTTCCACAGATGGTTCACCTAATTAACCGCTGGTAGAAATGACTATCAATTATTACAGGCGGTTCACATAAGGAACCGCCCGTAGAAATAAGTGACAGCTTATCTTAAAAAATTCATAATTTTTTCATACAAAGTCAAATGAGGACAAACTCTATATGAAAATTGTAGCACTCGACGAGATCTACAACTTTGTAGTTGAAAGTTTTTTTCATTTGAAGTGATTTAGATGTCCAAATAATCGTTTAAAACTTAAAACTATTATTTGGACCTCTAAATGACTTGAAATATAAAAAAAATGTCAACTACAAGGTTGTAGATCTCGTCGAGGGCTACAATTTTCATATAGAGTTTTTCCTCATCCGACTTGATATGAAAAAGTTATGAATTTTTTAATAGATGGTCATTTCTAGAGGTGGTTCACATAAGGAACCACATGTGGAAATAATTATTTTTAGAGGTGGTTTCTTATGTGAACCGCCTGTGATTATCATCCATTATCACAAGCGGTTTACACAAGGAACTGTCTGTGAAAATTTATTTCCACATGCGGTCCGTAACCGTAGGAGGCCCTCACCAACTGTCCAGGTGGTTTTTCGAATGAACCGTCTGTGAAAAGGTACCTTAGGTGTCTCGAAAAATAGTTTTTTAGTAGTGAAAACCCAAATAGAACCAAACTCCAAATTATCCTAAGACAATCACTGAACGATTATGATAATTTTTGGGACATCCTAAATCCTAAGGCTAGATGGGGTGTCCTCCGGAATGGTGTCACTGTCTAAATCTGAAGTGCCCGAACATGAGCTTGAGAGGTCTTCTGAGCAGGATCTCTTACATCCGAAGGAAGGTGGCGGTATCAGCTCTCCTCGAAGCTGGCGCTAAAGATCTTCTATCCAAAGTGTCCTTAAGCTCATGCACAACATCATCCAGAGTGCAGTCCAGGGCCAGGATCAGTAGAATCTGGTATTTGCTAGTCCGAAGCAAATTCTGGACTCAAATCTTGACCTAATTCCTTTGGCATCATAGATGCAAGAAACCTTTCCTTGAGTGTGCGACGTAGATTCCTAATGCCTCACATCCTATTATTGCACCTGCACCTCACCAGTTACATGTTTTTGGGATTTATGTTGAAGAGGAGGAGGACAACACGCTCTATGGTAATGAAGAAGAAGGTGAAACAAGTGATCGCGTGGGTCACAAAGAGGTGAATCATATCTGAGGAATGATGGATGACATCTTGAGGCAATTGATCTTCAAGTGTGGAAAGCTGCCAAAGTAGGTTTTGCCACACCGTGTGTTGCTCAAACTCTCACTCAAGAGGAGAGAAATTTAACTCCCATTGTTTCTCAATGATCACCAAAGATCCAAGATTCAAACAAACACATGAGCAGATTGACCATCTCTTCCCCTTAGCATAGATTTCGACCACTAGGACTACACTTGTACACCAGATGCTTGCAATTAGGTCAATTCTTTTCTTGGCGTGAGTCCATCTCTCCTTTCCCATGGATATTCTAATGATTGGAATGAGAAGCGCTAAGAACTTCAATAGGATCGAGTTTTGACTTTATAAAAATCCACATGATAGATGAGCCATCTTTATCCTAACTAGCTCCACATATCAACTTATACTCTTATCTGAAGAAGTAGGGTAATGATGGCCTTTGGCCTTGGTGAGGATCATACACTTGAGCGATGATAGTCATAGAGGAAATTGCATTCATCAGGAAGAAACTTTACACACCACAATATCATAAAAATATAAGAATGTGCAAAAATAGGAAGGTCGATTGACAAAATTCTTACACCGTTATTCCAAGTTCCAATTGCCCTAGACAAGGTAATAAAATGTTAATAAGCCCCATTATTATATGAGCTATATAACTTGGTGTATATTTTGTGATGGTTTACACTTACCCTTATATTGCTTGGAGTACATTGTTGAGCACGTGATACTTGAAGGGCACTGGCATAGTAGGAACTCCTCATCCACTGGTTTTAAGTTTGACTTTGCTTGGGACTAGCAAACATCAGATCTTGGGGTGTGTTGACGAACGTTAAATAACATTTTTTAATCCTGGATATTGATAAATAAATGGGATAAATACTTCATTTTATGCATTTTAATTGTCCGAACACTCACTTTTCCATTTTACTCCAAAAAGGTGAATAAAAAGGGCGCTATGGAAGGTTCAGGCAAAGATGTGCCTCTTATGGATGGTTTGACCCACTGGATAAACCTTGTCACGTTCAGTCACCGTTCAGCCAAAGAAAGCTAGGATATCTCAAGTTCAGTCACCGTTCACCGAACAACCATACATGTTTAGATGACATTTTAGCCATTCGGCTGAGATATCTCATGTCCCAATAGTTGGATGGGCTACAACAGATTCAGCTGCAATTTTCTGTCATTCGACGAGGGTAATCTACGGCCGATTAGTTGAACAAAAACATCCATGTTCGGATGGCTTTTTTTAGTCCTTTGGCTGGGAGAATGTGTGGTTGAACAGAGGGCTAGCCGATAGGGGGTCTCAGAATGGGCCTGCCGATGTCCTCTCCACCTAGGCCGACCAATGTGCCACTAGTCCACCTGACGTGCAAGAGGTTGACCAAAAGGGGATCTAGGCCATTGGCTAGCCAATCTCTCCATGTAGGCCGATCGATGTGCCACCTAGGCCACCCAACATGTAGCATGCCAACCGAGAGGGGCTCCCCCAAGGCTGATCAGCGCCTCCACCAAGGGTGGCCAAAGCCTTCACTGAGGCTGCCTAGCCCCCTTGGCCCAATTCAGCCGAAGGGTGGCTCGTGACCACGAGGCCACCTAACGTGACATGTGATTCTGCCTAACCGCACATGTAGGCCTCCCAACAAGGTTTCCACCACCTCCCTAGAGAATCTATGGTAGGAACCTCCTCAAGGACCAAACCTCATAGAAAAATCAAGATGTTGCCCGGTGCTTCGTGCTGAGTCTAGTAAAAGAAGGCTACCCAATCCATCTTACTTAGATCCAAAGGCAGCTGGCACCCACGTGTAGGCCAACCAACACCCACATATAGGGCACTCAATGGGGTTGGCATTGCCTGGTGCACCGACCTACCACAGCTAGTGTCCTATAAATAACTCCTCATTTTCACTCCCTCACACCATCAAATGATCCCATTCCATCTCCACCACTTCTAAGGTGCAATGTATGCTCTAGTGCACCTACATGGTGTAGTGTAGGCGACGCTGAGAGAGTAGTAGCTAGGTAGTAGACTAGAAGAAGAGAGTAGAAAGAGATGAAGAGAGTAGCAGCATGGAGTAAACTAAAGCATGTGGCTCTTCTTCTTGTCTCTAGAAACACTTTACATGATCCCTCCTATTTTATATTCTACCTCGATTTGGGCTTCATAATTCTTGCATGTTCTTTGACTAGTTTTGCTTTGTTAGACTATATTGCTAAGCCTAGTTGCTTTGCTTGTGATAACCTTGGTAGAGAATTAGCTCTATGCGTAGACGAGGTGTCTACAACATAGGCTAACTTGGAATGCATGTAACCCCACGAGAGACTTCAGATAGATGACAACTATCACAAAATCAAATACGTTCGGGTTTCTAAATGGTGTTTTCTTGTTCATGTGATAATTGTTACTTGAATGTTTTTCTAGCACCGGTGATGATTTGTAGTTTTCTCCCTATGTTAATGACTAGCTACTAATACTAGTTAGACCGCTAGAACTCTCTTTAAATTTAGAGTTTAGTTTCTACCTATTGACGATTAGTAAACCATCTTACAAAGATGTGAATAAAATAGGAGATACTCCCTTTAACCGAATCGTACACCGGAAGATAGAGATTTATATAAGTTCAAGCTTTTAGAAAGATAATAGCTCTACATCATATATTCTTGTATTGATCTTCGAGATAGATTAAAGAGAAGGGGGTCTTGGTTAGTCTAGATGGAATCTAAACCTACTCAAGGGCTCATGGCTTATAGTCTTGACGAGATACGTAGATCGTGAGTACAGAAGGCTTGGGGCTTGTGACTGGTGACCTGTTGGCAGATGCATCAAGTTTGATGAACCCAATAAAAGTTAATTTTATGATTGCTACAATTATGAAAAAATAGAATAAAAATATATTTGATGACGAATGTGTTTCGGACGGACAAGCAATAGTAGAATAAATGTAGTAGGTTACAGATTAAGTGACAATTTCAATGTCACTCTAAGAAGACCCAGGAAAGAAAACCAAGTGGCATTGTTTTTCTAATGAACCTAAAGAACCCCACCGTAGATTTCTAATGTGCTAATCTTGTTTGCTTGTTATGATGAGCACATAGATGCAGGACCTCGTGACTCATCATCAGCTATGCGTTGGCTGGACATATTTAATTGTTGGGAAATCGCACATCACGCGTCCTTTTCTTCCGGTAGTTGAGAGACTTTTGGTTGATTGATTAGAAATTGCAGGCCCCAAAAGACGGATCAAGACATGAAAGACGTAATCAAATGCTAGTTGCTGTACAAGGTCAAGTCCTGTTTGTTTATTGAGACTCCACATTTCCAGATGATTACAAAAAGTGAATCTTGAAAATGCAACATGCACACTCATGTCACAGTTTGCGCCAAACACGAGGTATGTCACATGCACGCGTGTTCCGCTCTATTCAATATATGGGCTGGTCAGAGGTCAGTAAATTTTATAAGACTTTCATGTGAAAGATTCGTGTGAGATCTTGATTTACGCTGTTTTTTTATACGTGTACAGGAGAGAGAACGGGATACGCATGTCACATGAGAAGAGTGAGTCTTCTGAAAAATCGGATCTCATAAAATTTTCTTCCTAACCAGATCTGGTGTGCTGCTAGCTATACTAATGAGCAGAGCTTGCAGCCAAGTTTACCATATATAGCAAAACCATTCCTACATGCTTAAGACAACCAGAGAACATGGCTTTTCAGAACTGCACTGCCGAATCATCTTTGCTAGTGTCAGGGACATCTTCTGCAGCTACTCCAATTTCAGTTATCTATTAAGCGTTTTGTAGTTGCCGCTCATTGTTAGTGTCCTAGCCTTCGCATAAATGGCAGTCTCCCGACTGCACAATACATCGCTCCACCTGTATCAACGTACAAGCCTTGTGATTTGCAACAGGAAAAAAGTAAGGCCCCGTATTGACCATCGCAAGCACTTTCTGCCATTTTATTTAGGAGAAATTGAAAAACCTATGAACTGCCATCTGTTCTTTGAGTGTCTGGTGGCTAAAGCCATGTGGAAATCTGTTAAGCTGTGGGTTTGCCAGTCAAGTTGTTGGTTTGAGTCTCGTTTTGTGCTGTAAACTAATGAAAATAGTCTAGTTTTAATTAAAAAAAGGGATAGGACAATGTGCCTCTGTTTCAAAAAGAAAATCTTTATGTGCTTTTATGGCATTGAAAAGTCATAAGGCCACTCTCAATGACTTATTTGGTGATGTAAGAGTAGAGAGAATGCATGCATATATGCTATTAGTTTTTTAAAATCTCTCAAGGCAATTAATTATGTCACAGTCATCTAAAATTGTTCAAAGAGCTAATTTCTTCCATAAAAACAATCTTCTTTTCTCTTTTATTTATACATTAACTTTTTATCAAACTAGACACCTAATTAATGTCTAAAAACAAACACCGAGAGAAGCCTAATGGACCAGTCGTAGCTTGCTTACTGAACAACTTTTCAGGACCTTAAAAGGGCAGCGCTAATATTATTCTTGAGAGCCTATTCTGGACAACGATAGGTGTTATAGATTAAGCTCGTCTACGAAAGAGTCATAGATGACAACACAGTTTAATTTAATCATCAAAAACATCCACGAAATCTGAAGGGAGTATCAATTAATAATTGTTTTACGAATGAACCTAACCTTAGAAGAAAGGCCGCACCGCCGTGCATTTGACGACGTGCTAGTCTTGTTTGCTTCTAATCGTCGAGATGATGGTCACATGAAATGGATCTCGCGACTAATCGTTGGTTACCCATTGGATGGGCCTACTATTTTATGAATTGGTTCTTAAATTTCTTAATTAGCAGTAGTTGGAAGGCTGCTTTTCATTCATTCATCACAAATTACAGGGCAGAACACATGGATTAAGATGTGAAAGACCTGATCACATACGCTACTAAAATGAAGGGCAAGGTCAATTCGTGTTTGTTTATTGAGAACCTAGCTAGATCGAAATCTGAAAAGCATCATTCATACATACACTATTATAAAAATAATTTAGTAAGACGTCGTTGTATAGACAGTTATTATAGAACTATCCATAACATTAATACAGATAGTTAGTATTAGGAATCGTATATGATAATAATGGGACACTTTTAGTACAGACGGTTTCTATTGAGAACATCTGTAATATTAATACAGATGGCTCGTCCTTGAAGTCATCTGTAATAAAACAAATATCACAAATGACTCTTAATAGGAACCGTCTGTAACATTAATATAGATGACTAATATTTGGAGCCATCTATAATAAAACAAATTTCACAGATAGTGTCAAATAGGAACCATCCGTAAAATTAGTATAGACGGCTCCAAAGTACGAGCCGTCTGAGAAAATGACTGAATGGAGGTGGGACACTTTATTATAAATAGCTCCAAATATGAAGTCGCCTGTAACATTAGAACAGTATGTCATCTCCTACCTCCAGATCGAAGCAGAACAGTGCCAAACAGTGAAGAACAGTGCACTGCTTTTGGAGAGAGAGGTCAGTGATTTTGCCAAAATTTGCTAGATTTTGGTGAAAACTTGAAAATCCATTGGTATTTGTTACTCTAAGATAAATATTATGTTCTAATTTAGTTTAGATGGTCTAGATTTTGTTTGGAGAGCTAGCTAAATCTAGATCTAGATCTAGATTTTTTCCATGATGACATAGTTTTGTTCTATTAATTAGATGATGTAGATTTGTGTTCTAATTTAGTATTGAGAGATCAACTATATCTACATCTAGACTTAGATTCTTTTTCATGATGATCTAAAATACATTAGTTGTTCTAGGTATATATGTGTTACTATAAATTTTGGATAGATCAAGGTTTAATTATGTGTTACTATAAATGGCTAGCTTTAATTTAGTGTTCTAGATAAATTTTTGGATTTTTGTTATACAAACATAAAATTATCAATAACTATATAGTATTTAACGATAAGTTTTGAATTAATATTTGCCCTTATTTGTAGGTATTCATGTATATAATATAATGGCAATCGTTAATTATTTTTGGATTAATTATCAATTGTATGGTTTATTCATGCATGCATGCATAGTAGCTCTATTTTTTCCGACAAAAAGCTTGGTTGCTCTCTTTTATTAGGTTGATTTGATATTAATTTACTTTGTACATGGTAAATGGATCGTGGCTGCCTGTAGGTTCTCATACGAACCAAGGCTACCTTAATGATGTGATGGCTCTAGCAGCTGCCAAGAAGGATCATTTAAAGAACGGTGTTGAATTTATATATTGTCCTTGTTATGATAGTAGAAATGAAAGATCTTTTCTTAGAAAGAATATAACCCTATAGATCCAAGCACACTTGATTATTAGGGGCTTCAAACCGGACTACACATGTTGGACCAAACATGGTGAATAGCAGAATGTGTTACACGAAGATGTTGATATTGTTGAAGAATCTGAAGTCGACGTAAGAAGAGAAGATGATGAGGAATTTAGTGCAGATGATGATGATTGTGGTGGTGCAGATGATGATGATATGTTGCATCAGATGTTGTGCGATGCAGACGGGAACTTGAGTACTCAGAAATACTTTAACAAATTCATGTGCTTGATTGAGGACTCGGAGAAACCGTTGTTCCCTGGATGCAAACCGGAATACACAAAGTTGTCATTCGTGCTTGAACTGCTTAAATTGAAAGCAAGCAATGGTTGGTCAGACAAGAGTTTCATAGTGCAATTAGAACTATTATCGGACATGCTTCCAGATGGAAACGAGCTTCCCAAAAGCACATACGAAGCAAAGTAGATTCTTTGTCTATTGGGGATGGATGTAGAAAGGATAAATGTATGTCTGAACGACTATATCCTGTACCGTAAAGATCTATCAGACTTGCATTCATGTCATGTGTGCAAAGCATCTCAATACAAGCGTAGAAGTCAATCAGACGACGGTGCGGTGAAGAAAGGAATTCTTGCTAAGGTGGTGTGATATCTGCCTATAATTCTACATCTTAAACGTTGCTTGTGAATGTTTGTGAATCTAAAAGAGACCAAATTGTTATGCTGGTACTCGGAGGGTCATAAGCAAGATAGAAAGCTAAGATACCTTGCCAATTCTCCCTAGTGGAGAAACATCGACACGATCTTCGATGACTTTGGTGTAGAACCGAAGAATATAAGGTTTGCTTTGAGCATGGATGGGATGAATCCTTCTGAGAACATGAGTTGCAGGCATAGTACTTGGCCAGTTGTTCTCAGTATTTACAACCTACCTCCTTGGCTGTGTATGAAGTGAAAGTACTTGATGATGTCGCTGCTTATCCAAGGCCCGAAACAACCTGAGAACAATATTGATGTATACCTAAGATAATTGGTGGAAGATCTAAAAATATTGTGGACCGAAGGGGCGCAGGTATGGGATGCGTACAGAAGGGAGAAGAAGAAGAACCTCTATCAAACACCTATGTTGCAGGCTAGCCTTTATTGAGCAAGAAAGCGTTAGAGCAATTGGGCTAGGAAAGTATGATTCTGCATGACCTATATATGAAGAGGATCCGTGAGAACAAACATCTTTCTCCTTATGGTTTCAGTGCCAAGTTCAAGCATCGACATTTATTGAAACCTACTAGAACCTTCCTCGTGACCTTCGAGGATTTATTCCTCCTCTACCATCGTGACATGCTGGACATCAGTCTAATGAGAAGCCGGATACTTTAATTTTTATTAATCACGGTCTATGCTTAATGAACCACCTAACTCATTGATAGACTCATTCATCTATATTACTCTTATGTGTAGACATATGATTTAAGAAGCCAGGAGAGAGAATCCGAGAATTGGATTCCTCGACCCACAAGTCCTAGGTGGGTCAACGATCGTGTGGTCTCTGTGGGAGGTCGAGAAATATGTTGCGGAGGTCATGGTTAATCTTTGTGGATTGAATGACCTTATTCTTCTACTGTACAACTACAGAGACCATTGGATACTAGTTTGTATCTATACACATAATCAATGATTTCTGTTAACTACAGAGACCATTGGATACTAATTTGATGTTTCATTTCTAAGCGTCGTGATTTCTGTTAGCACACGGTGCTGTGTCTACCAAGTTGGTTATGAGCTGAGGGAACTAGTACTGTGTATGCACTAAAATGAAGTGACAACTTTGGTCCGTTATTAATGAATGAGACCGGGGCTGTGGCTCTTGAACTCTAAAAAAAGAAAGGAAAATTCAGGTTACAGTCAGCTTTTTAGAGTGTCAACAATGAAACTTCACTACTAAGAGCATGTTATTACAGACAAATTTTAAATTCTATCATAGACAGTTATAGATTCTGTCTTTATAAAAGTGTATGTGATATCAGCCTTATTACATACGGTTATAACTCCATCTGTAACCGAGATACACAAAGCCATATTTTCTAAATATTCATCTATAAGTAGTAAGAGTCATAAACGGTTTCATTAAAACCCGTCTGTATATAATGGCACGGACTCATTTTTTTAGAAAACCATCTTTGTGGCCCATTCCCCTGAGAAGCAATTATGCTTCTTGTGTGCACTCATGATCCATATAAATAGCATCACATGCATTATTTACATATCACACATTGACACATTAACAACAATGATCATACATTATTTAAAACTTCAACATAGACATTTACATATCACACCATCCCATATTGTTTAGAGCACATAAACCTAACTAGCTATACATAATCTCTAGCTATACACAATTTACTCCTAGAAGGACAAGATGCTTGACATCATTGACGTTGTCTTTCAGAAGGATGAGATGATTGACATAATTGGAGACACTGTTTTCCAGAAGAACGAGATGATTGACATCATTGGTCGACTTTGTCTTCCAGAAAGACGAAACAGATGACATCATCTCAACCGTTTGTGTTTCAGCACAATATCAACCCAAGTATCATCTTCAATGATCATCTCGCTGTCATCTGGATTAGGCTCCATCCTGACTAACTCAGCCATGTGCCAAAATCAAATTGCACTGCTACCAAACTGCCAACCATGGTTAAGTAAGAAATACGCGTTCAAACCAGTCTTGCAGTTCACGAAAATATCTCTATTGTGACGAACAACAATAGAGAAATTTTCATCTGCAAGAAAACAGTATAAATGGCAAAGCTCTCATAGCAGCTTTCCGGTTGGAATCAGGAGGAGCTCTGCCAAACAGCAGCTTTCAGTTTTTAGCCCCCTGAGTGGAATCCGTCTGTGGGAGTGATTCTCTGAAATGAACTAGAAGTTGGGGAGCTGAAAAAAACAGCTTCTCCTAATTCACTTCCCGCACAGAATCACTTCCTCCATATAGTTTATTCTAGAGGATCACTTTCAGCCACAGAATTATTTCCCCAGAGAATCACTCTCCGTAGACAATTTGAATCAGAGAGAACTCTACCAAACAGACCCAAAATGCAATTCATAGTAAAAACAGAGTCCAAGGAGGGGCCCTTCACAGCTGCGAAGAACATGAAATCCACATGACCGAAATCGATGCCAAGGATCCGCACCGTGGAAGCAGGCATAGGGACAGCCCATTCTGCTAGTGTCTGATAGCAGTGAATAGAGACATTGCAGATCTGAGATAGAAACACCACATTACCCTTAGTTACAGAGATCAAAGAAAACCCTAACAAACTCTAACAAAACTATGATGGAAGCCCTACGATACTCACCACATTACAGGAAACGAGATTCAATGTCTAGATCTCACTCCTCCGACGCACAAAAAACCCTAGCTAATCGTCGCGAAATGGGCTCTCAGACGGCAATGAGTAGAGGGAGGGAGATGAACATTCCTTGTCGCTTTATATTGAGTGAGCGAGAGGAGACACACGGTTGTATGTATGGGAAGCAAAAGAGCCAGGGGAGACGAGCGGATTGCTTGTATGTGTGGGAAGCAAAAAGAGGCAGCGGAGATAAGCGATAAAATTTAAAATAGTTCCCATGTCTTTATATATAAACGGGTTTTTAGAAAATCCGTATGTCTACATCATATAGACACACATGGATCTTACAAGAAACTGTCAGTAACAATATCCCAGATAGTTTTTTCTAAACACCATCTGTGTTTGTATGATAATAACTGGCAAATTTGTAAAAAATGTTTGTGGGTTCAACACACCTAGATACGGTGGTTTTGTTACAGACACATCTGTCTTAGAAACTGTCTGAGAGTATTTTGTCAGTGACGAATCCTAATAAATCATATGTAACACTCTATCTACTTTTATTGATTCTGTGGTATCTAAAGCTCTGCTGTTTTATGATTGTTTCACTAGTATTTTAACATGAGTTCCAACCTCGTGGATTAATTCCGTTGCCATGCTCTCTATTTTTAAACTCTTTTTTCATATATGTTGCACTCAAATGGTCATTCATACAATTTTTATGTTTTCTTTGCAATTCTTTTTTCCATTGACACTTTCAGTCTTACTAAACTTCCACTCACCCCCTAAAGTTGCAAAGAGACGGTGATTCTTTTGTTTAACCTATTTTGTTGGGTGGTGCATTTTGTTCCATATCTTCGCACCCTGGCTTTGTGGACTCAGTCTCCAACATGATATACCTCCTCCTTTTATGTTGATAACATCATCGTGGCTTCGTCCATCACCTCTCTTGCTATCTCAGCTCTGAATTTGCGATGGCCAACATCAGCGACTTGCCCAACACTACTACACAAACTACCATCAATACCGATTTTTAACTAGCAATACAATCGGCAGTGATAGTTTAAGATTATCACTATCAGTTCTGTAAATAATAGTGATATACGCTACTACAGAATATGCCTTATATGTCAGCCGATCACTACTGGTTTCTTACAAGCCGATAGTGATAGACTATCACTGTTGATTTATATCAAGAAACAATACTAAAAATCTATTTAGAAAAACCAACAGTGATAATTGACTATCATTACCGATTTTAGCCACGAACTGATAGTGATACTATCACTATCGGTCCTTTTTATGAACTAGCAATAAAACCTGACTATCACTAGCGGTTCTAGCCACGAACTGACAGTGTTAGTTCATCAAGTATCACTGACCAGCATGATAATGGGTATCACTACCAACTCATAACACGAACTGACAGTGATAATGAATGATAATTTATTTTAAAATATTTATAACTTTTTCATATGAAGTTGGATGGGGGCAAACTTTATATGAAAATCATAGCATTTGATAAGATCTACAACTTTGTAGTTGAAAACTTTTTCATTTGATATAATTTAGATGTCCCAATAATTGTTCAAAATTTCAGACAGAATAGATCAAAATGATTGCATATGCTATTGTTATCACTAGTACTTCTATGGAGGGTGGTAAGGATGTATCGCATGAGCTGAGAGATCCCACGTTCTAGTGCTATGAACTGCACACGCGTGTTTTTCGCGTGAAAAATCGCGTGACTTGTGACTTGCGATAGTGAGCACGTGGGGGTGCCTGGTTGAGGAAAAAATCGCTTTTTTGACAAAAAAAATGTCGATTCGGGGACTGGCTATTATTGCCGGTTTTGAAGCCTTTCGCCGAAAGTGATAAGCGGTTTCACTGTTAGTCCCTGGAACAACAGTGGTAGTCGGGAACTATTAATGTCTGTTTCCTATTGCCGGCTCCAAAACTGGCAATAAAAAGTGTTTTGGAGCCAGCAGTAAAACCCAATCTATTGTAGTGATCCTGGTACTACTACCAGTTTGAGCCACAAACTAACAGTGATATCATCGTCTATTTATGACATTAACTTACAATGATAGTGGTGATATCACTACCGGTTCATAGTTCAAATCGGCAGTGATAATTTTAAAAAAATCATATGGTTCACATATAGTTCATCATCACGTATGACAGATTCAGTTCATCGTTCATAGGCGATTTCATCATTGGAAAATATATATTAATGTATAAAATTACATAATCATCATATGTCCATACTAGCTATTGTGCAGTTTATTGGGAGAACGCATCCCAGAGTCACTCGGGAAGCATCGGAATAGATGACGATCCGTTTACTAGGCTCAGAAAGTATGAGAGGAGCATATACCAATCTCTCCTTCAATAGTTAAAAACTACCCCCATACTCATTCGTCCACTGGAAGTACTTCACTATCTTATGGGTGAATATGGTCGTAGTCTTGGTAATAATAGAGAAATCCTTCAGAAACCACGGTAATATCCTGGTATGCCCAGATAACTCCTCAGCTTCTTCACGGTAGTTAACCTCTCCCATTCTACCACAGTGGAAACTTTGTTTGGATCGAGAGAGATATATTGCTGATTAATGACATACTCTAGAAATCCAACTTCTGATAGCAATAAGAAAATATATTAGACAGCAGAAATAAATGAAGTTCATTTTTTTAGGAAATAAACCATCAGCGGAAGCAACGAATGGATCTACCGAGATGATGCATACGATCACAGACGACACCAGAGGCACGATATTTGTTAACGAGGTTCAGCCGAAGCCTACATCCTTAGGGCATGACTACGGGCGCTCCTCCCCAACAAGCAACACCGGTCGCTTCCCGGGGTTCCCGCAGACTTGCTGCCCCCTGCGAACCTGTCGCTATACCGTCATAGTTACAAACAGTAACCGTCCTCTCATATTTATGAGGAGACCTGGAGACAGGAGTCCTACTAGGATTCCACTAGAATTCTACTAGTATTTGATATAATCCTACTAGGATTTCACCATGTACCGCTAATATAACTCTAAGTTCTATATGTAACCAACTGTGTACAATTATTCGACACATATCCAACAAATGAGTCGAAGCCACCACCTTATCCAAATCCAACAATTTTAACATAATACTCATGAGAGCATGTTCGAGAAATTACAACATTAGATATATATTAATGTATAAAATTACATAATCATCGTATGTCCATACTAGCTATTGTGCAGTTTATTGGGAGAACGCATCCCAGAGTCACTCGGGAAGCATCGGAATAGATGATGATCCGTTTACTAGGCTCAGAAAGTATGAGAGGAGCATATACCAATCTCTCCTTCAATAGTTAAAAACTACTCCCATACTCATCTGGAAGTACTTCACTATCTTATGGGTGAATATGGTCGTAGTCTTGGTAATAATAGAGAAATCCTTCAGAAACCACGGTAATATCCTGGTATGCCCAGATAACTCCTCAGCTTCTTCACGGTAGTTAACCTCTCCCATTCTACCACAGTGGAAACTTTGTTTGGATCGAGAGAGATATATTGCTGATTAATGACATACTCTAGAAATCCAACTTCTGATAGCAATAAGAAAATATATTAGACAGCAGAAAAAAATGAAGTTCATTTTTTTAGGAAATAAGCCATCAGCGGAAGCAACGAATGGATCTACAGAGATGATGCATACGATCACAGACGATACCAGAGGCACGATATTTGTTAACGAGGTTCAGCCAAAGCCTACATCCTTAGAGCATGACTACGGGCGCTACTCCCCAACTAGCAACATCGGTCGCTTCCTAGGGTTCCCGCAGACTTGCTGCCCCCTGCGAACCTGTCGCTATACCGTCATAGTTACAAACAGTAACCGTCCTCTCATATTTATGAGGAGACCTGGAGACAGGAGTCCTACTAGGATTCCACTAGAATTCTACTAGTATTTGATATAATCCTACTAGGATTTCACCATGTACCGCTAATATAACTCTAAGTTCTATATGTAACCAACTGTGTACAATTATTCGACACATATCCAACAAATGAGTCGAAGCCACCACCTTATCCAAATCCAACAATTTTAACATAATACTCATGAGAGCATGTTCGAGAAATTACAACATTAGATATATATTAATGTATAAAATTACATAATCATCGTATGTCCATACTAGCTATTGTGCAGTTTATTGGGAGAACGCATCCCAGAGTCACTCGGGAAGCATCGGAATAGATGATGATCCGTTTACTAGGCTCAGAAAGTATGAGAGGAGCATATACCAATCTCTCCTTCAATAGTTAAAAACTACTCCCATACTCATCTGGAAGTACTTCACTATCTTATGGGTGAATATGGTCGTAGTCTTGGTAATAATAGAGAAATCCTTCAGAAACCACGGTAATATCCTGGTATGCCCAGATAACTCCTCAGCTTCTTCACGGTAGTTAACCTCTCCCATTCTACCACAGTGGAAACTTTGTTTGGATCGAGAGAGATATATTGCTGATTAATGACATACTCTAGAAATCCAACTTCTGATAGCAATAAGAAAATATATTAGACAGCAGAAAAAAATGAAGTTCATTTTTTTAGGAAATAAGCCATCAGCGGAAGCAACGAATGGATCTACAGAGATGATGCATACGATCACAGACGATACCAGAGGCACGATATTTGTTAACGAGGTTCAGCCAAAGCCTACATCCTTAGAGCATGACTACGGGCGCTACTCCCCAACTAGCAACATCGGTCGCTTCCCAGGGTTCCCGCAGACTTGCTGCCCCCTGCGAACCTGTCGCTATACCGTCATAGTTACAAACAGTAACCGTCCTCTCATATTTATGAGGAGACCTGGAGACAGGAGTCCTACTAGGATTCCACTAGAATTCTACTAGTATTCCATATAATCCTACTAGGATTTCACCATGTACCGCTAATATAACTCTAAGTTCTATATGTAACCAACTCTGTACAATTATTTGACACATATCCAACAAATGAGTCGAAGCCACCACCTTATCCAAATCCAACAATTTTAACATAATACTCATGAGAGCATGTTGAAGAAATTACAACATTAGATATATATTAGTGTATAAAATTACATAATCATCGTATGTCCATACTAGCTATTGTGCAGTTTATTGGGAGAACGCATCCCAGAGTCACTCGGGAAGCATCGGAATAGATGATGATCCGTTTACTAGGCTCAGAAAGTATGAGAGGAGCATATACCAATCTCTCCTTCAATAGTTAAAAACTACTCCCATACTCATCTGGAAGTACTTCACTATCTTATGGGTGAATATGGTCGTAGTCTTGGTAATAATAGAGAAATCCTTCAGAAACCACGGTAATATCCTGGTATGCCCAGATAACTCCTCAGCTTCTTCACGGTAGTTAACCTCTCCCATTCTACCACAGTGGAAACTTTGTTTGGATCGAGAGAGATATATTGCTGATTAATGACATACTCTAGAAATCCAACTTCTGATAGCAATAAGAAAATATATTAGACAGCAGAAAAAAATGAAGTTCATTTTTTTAGGAAATAAGCCATCAGCGGAAGCAACGAATGGATCTACAGAGATGATGCATACGATCACAGACGATACCAGAGGCACGATATTTGTTAACGAGGTTCAGCCGAAGCCTACATCCTTAGGGCATGACTACGGGCGCTACTCCCCAACTAGCAACATCGGTCGCTTCCCGGGGTTCCCGCAGACTTGATGCCCCCTGCGAACCTACCGCTATACCGTCATAATTACAAACAGTAACCGTCCTCTCATATTTATGAGGAGACCTGGAGACAGGAGTCCTACTAGGATTCCACTAGAATTCTACTAGTATTCCATATAATCCTACTAGGATTTCACCATGTACCGTTAATATAACTCTAAGTTCCATATGTAACCAACTCTGTACAATTATTCGACACATATCCAACAAATGAGTCGAAGCCACCACCTTATCCGAATCCAACAATTTTAACATAATACTCATGAGAGCATGTTCGAGAAATTACAACATTAGATATATATTAATGTATAAAATTACATAACCATCGTATGTCCATACTAGCTATTGTGCAGTTTATTGGGAGAACGCATCCCAGAGTCACTCGGGAAGCATCGGAATAGATGATGATCCGTTTACTAGGCTCAGAAAGTATGAGAGGAGCATATACCAATCTCTCCTTCAATAGTTAAAAACTACTCCCATACTCATTCGTCCAGTGGAAGTACTTCACTATCTTATGGGTGAATATGGTCGTAGTCTTGGTAATAATAGAGAAATCCTTCAGAAACCACGGTAATATCCTGGTATGCCCAGATAACTCCTCAGCTTCTTCACGGTAGTTAACCTCTCCCATTCTACCACAGTGGAAACTTTGTTTGGATCGAGAGAGATATATTGCTGATTAATGACATACTCTAGAAATCCAACTTCTGATAGCAATAAGAAAATATATTAGACAGCAGAAATAAATGAAGTTCATTTTTTTAGGAAATAAGCCATCAGCGGAAGCAACGAATGGATCTACCGAGATGATGCATACGATCACAGACGATACCAGAGGCACGATATTTGTTAACGAGGTTCAGCCGAAGCCTACATCCTTAGGGCATGACTACGGGCGCTCCTCCCCAACTAGCAACACCGGTCGCTTCCCGGGGTTCCCGCAGACTTGCTGCCCCCTGCGAACCTATCGCTATACCGTCATAATTACAAACAGTAACCGTCCTCTCATATTTATGAGGAGACCTGGAGACAGGAGTCCTACTAGGATTTCACCATGTACCGCTAATATAACTCTAAGTTCTATATGTAACCAACTCTGTACAATTATTCGACACATATCCAACAAATGAGTCGAAGCCACCACCTTATCCGAATCCAACAATTTTAACATAATACTCATGAGAGCATGTTCGAGAAATTACAACATTAGATATATATTAATGTATAAAATTACATAATCATCGTATGTCCATACTAGCTATTGTGCAGTTTATTGGGAGAACGCATCCCAGAGTCACTCGGGAAGCATCGGAATAGATGATGATCCGTTTACTAGGCTCAGAAAGTATGAGAGGAGCATATACCAATCTCTCCTTCAATAGTTAAAAACTACTCCCATACTCATTCGTCCACTGGAAGTACTTCACTATCTTATGGGTGAATATGGTCGTAGTCTTGGTAATAATAGAGAAATCCTTCAGAAACCACGGTAATATCCTGGTATGCCCAGATAACTCCTCAGCTTCTTCACAGTAGTTAACCTCTCCCATTCTACCACAGTGGAAACTTTGTTTGGATCGAGAGAGATATATTGTTGATTAATGACATACTCTAGAAATCCAACTTCTGATAGCAATAAGAAAATATATTAGACAGCAGAAATAAATGAAGTTCCTTTTTTTAGGAAATAAGCCATCAGCGGAAGCAACGAATGGATCTACCGAGATGATGCATACGATCACAGACGACACCAGAGGCACGATATTTGTTAACGAGGTTCAGCCGAAGCCTACATCCTTAGGGCATGACTACGGGCGCTCCTCCCCAACTAGCAACATCGGTCGCTTCCCGGAGTTCCCGCAGACTTGCTGCCCCCTGCGAACCTGTCGCTATACCGTCATAGTTACAAACAGTAACCGTCCTCTAATATTTATGAGGAGACCTGGAGATAGGAGTCCTACTAGGATTCCACTAGAATTCTACTAGTATTCCATATAATCCTACTAGGATTTCACCATGTACCGCTAATATAACTCTAAGTTCTATATGTAACCAACTCTGTACAATTATTCGACACATATCCAACAAATGAGTCGAAGCCACCACCTTATCCGAATCCAACAATATTAACATAATACTCATGAGAGCATGTTCGAGAAATTACAACATTAGAATTGACACCAAAGAAGGACATCTGATGGTACACTTGGTACCATTATGGTAGTTACCAAGTCCTATCTTCTGAAAGCAATTCACTTATGGTAACTATCATTATTGGGTCTGTTTATTAGAGCTCTTTCTGATTTAAATTCTTTACGGAGGGTGATTTTTTGGGAGAAGTGATTATGTAGCTGAAAGTGATTCTCTAGAATAAATTATATAGAGAAAATGATTATGTACGGAAAGTGAATCAGGAGAAGCTATTTTTTTAGCTCCTCAGCTTCTAGTTCATTTCAGAGAATCACTAATACGGATTCTACTCAGGGAGCTATAAACTGAAAGCTGCTATTTGGCAGAGCTTCTCTAATTCTAGCTGGGAAGCTGTTCTGAAAACTTTGATAAACAGACACTGAGATACATGGTTAGCAAAATGTTAGGAGACGAAGGTTGGAAAGGGTGTCTTCCACTGTTGTCTCTTCCTTTTTCCCTCTTAGCTGCTTAATATTCTGATGCTGTTCTGCTGCGTATGGGTGGAGTAGTCGGCAATAGGGGCACCGTGGGTGACGTGCATCGGCTACTATCATCGGTTGCCTAGGGTAGCAGAAGTAACGGCGGCCAAAAAGTCCATTCAGAGCCAAAAAGTCCACCACTATGGACTTATAAATTGGCCATTGCCTCTTTATTTATTTCACTCCATTTATTTGGTGTTGGAATTTGAGACACAGTCGAAATGGGTCCTTGGTGTGACCCAAATTCATTTAGAAAAATTAAGTGGTATGGAAGAGGCATGAGTGATTTAGTCCTATATTGTCTAGTCATGTTAAGGTAATCTAACTTAAATAAAAATCCTATGTGAGGCTTGTAGTTGAGTATATGGGTGGAGAGAGAGGAGGTTTATGGCTATGGTAACACATATGCACGTGAGTTTCATGTTTTGTCGCATGATTAATGTGACTTGTGATGTGATCACGTCGTGATGAATTGTATGTTCAGTTGGGCATCTTCTTTTTCACCACTCGTGTGAAAATACCACATCATCAACATCTAGGGTGCCACATGGTCACGTGGTGGGATAAGCACGCCGCATGTGATGATCCGTCGGTTCTACATTTGAGAGATATTATAGAGTGGTTCTTGGGATATCTGGTAGTTCGATATTATGGGAGTTATCTCCTTCTCTATATAATAGGAGACGTCATGCAGATGAGGGAAGATAGACAACAACTAGAACTATGTTCTTCAGTTTCTGTTGCACACATCTATTCCGAGTTTTTCCGCCTCTCTCTCTGTCGTGCAACAGATCAAGGGTAAGTGGCGTCTCCGAGCCGATGCCGGTGATATGATGCCTGCACGAGGGACCGACGATCAGGTTTTTGAGAAGCACACCAGCACGACCACTCCTGTGACTTCCTTTGCGACATCTACATCGACTTTTTTATTTATTCGTCTTCCACCTAGTGAGATCCACTGTAAGTTAATTCATGTGTAATTATGATATATGTATTATGTTGTTTGTCTATCTATCTAGTATTTATTTACGTTGCTAGTAGATCTATTATAACGTTGTTGCGTACTCTAAGAGTCAAATTAATTGTGTCCTGTTAATTTTAAAACATTTAGTGCATAAAAACTTCACCAAACAGTGAACAAACACACCAAATCTCGAACGAGAGGTTAAGTAAACTGGCTAGCTATTTTAATCCTAGGCAAATGCAGTTCTGATTATTTATGGCTATTTGAGCAGCCATAAGCACAATATATAATCTAGATCCTAGGCGTTTTCTGTCTCCGTCACCGCTGATCGCTATGGGCTTTTGCGAGTTCACTGTGAAGGACGGCATCTTCGTCCTGACCCTCGATGGCGGCGACGGCGGTCACAACTACCTCACCCTGCAGTCCATGGCGGATCTCAAGCAAAAATTCGAGGAGATCCGCAGGCGGGCCAGGCCGTGGAGCAAGGGCCTCATCACCACCTGCTCGGGCGGCGCGTTCTGTCACGGCGTTGACTACGGCGCGCTGTCCCAGCCGACGGTCGACGAGCTGTCGTACCGCATGGCCGAGGTGCTGCGCCTGCTGTTTGAGATGCCGTTCCCGACGGCCGCTGCGGTCACCGGCGACGTCAAGTCATCCCTGGCCCTGGCGCTCGTGATGGCGCACGACGACACGGCCACTCTGAAGGAGGCCACGATCGAGATGCCCGAGGTTCGGGATGGGCACGACAACCTGCCTCCGTACGTCGGGGCGCTGCTGCGGGACAAGGTGCCCTATCCTCTGGCCAGTTCGTCATTGTTGCTCTGCTCGGAGGCCATGAAGGGGTCCCGGATGAAATACTGGGATATCTATGATGGCATCTGTGATGACAAAGAGGAGGTGATGAAGGAGGCCATTCACATCGTTGAAGTTAGAATCGGCAAAATCGGCGACGGCAGGGACTACATCACCACCCGCAAGAGCTTCTTTCCAGAGTCGTGGAAGGCTGTTTCCCAATTCCTTGGCGACCACAATTAACTAGTGATTCCGGCGGCCATGCTGTCCTACTGGTATCAAAACAAGAACGAAAATTATTCAGATGCAATAGTTCATCCATATAGCTGTTGGTACATCTGTTAATGACGTACCCTAGAGGCAATTATGAGGATGATTGTATCACATATATATTTATGTATTTTTGAATAAAATAGTATTCCTTAAATTATTACCAAATACTTTGATGAGTCAATATGTGACTTGTTCCTGAAGTGTATTGTTTAAATTATGATATTATTTTAAATGGTTTCCGGTTTTATATTATTTTTTAAGATTTTTAAGACCATAATGATTTCTATATTAACACAAGTATTTTTGATGATCATGTTTCACGAATAATAGATATAGAAACTATGTCAAATCAATAAGATTTCTCTAATTAATTAGCAGTGCTAATTAGAGTCTCATAATTAGATTTATTTGCAACAAAAGTAGCCTCATCAGTAAGATTTCTCTAATTAATTAGCAGTGCTGATTAGAGTCTCATAATTAGATTTATTTGCAACAAAACTAGCCTCAGCAGATTTTTCTTTTTGAGTTTTACTCCTTTCTTCCTTCTTTTTTAACCTTAAATATTGAGAAATATCACGATTGTCTTTCTTACAGTAATAGCAAAACAATCTGTATTTATGGTCTCTTGATTTAGATCTAAACTTTATTCTATAATAATTATCTTTATTTGATGATCTACCTCTAACAACTAAACACTCATCATTAACTTCTCCTTAGCCAACAAATTTAGTTTAACATTATGAAAACTATGGGTATCATAATTGCCATAAAACACAATTTCTTTAAAGTGCTTAAAGGTAGCAGACAAAGAGACAATCAAAAGAATAACCTTATCCTCATCATCAATTTTTAGATCCAACTTCTCAATGTCAATGATAGTGAATTAAACTCATTTAGATATGATTGGATATAGGTACCTTCTGCCATACGAATCGTGTACAAATGTCTTTCAGACGCAATTTATTGGCAAGGCTTTTTTTCATGTATAACGTATGTAGCTTCGCCATGATGAGGCGGGAGTCGTCTCGTTAATGACTTCGCGCAGAATATCTGTAGACAAACAAAATTGTATGATGGAGAGACCTTTTTTAACTAATTTCTCCTATTTATCATATAGCATGCCCGTAGGTTCTACATCTAACGCTTTTCAAAGTCAACTTATGTGAGAACAATCTTCATCTGAATATGTTATATGGAGATACTGATCTTGCTATCGAACTTCACAATGTCAAATTTAGTGGATGACGTGGTGGAGAAAAATTGCAGATAAAAAATATGGCAGATTATGAAGGAATAATAAACTTCCTGTATGCTGTGGGTGCACATAGCAAATTTCAGCCGAAAATAACAGTAACTCAGATGCCATCAGCGATGACATCATCACCATAAGGATCTTCTGCGTTGGGCTACTTTGTAGTATATCATGTGGCTACCGGATCCCGTCAGCGAATCCAGCGGATGGCGAGCGACGACGAGACGGCATATCCCAACAGCGTGCAATCTTTTTTATTTGTATATTTACACATCAGTGAACTGAGAGAGGAACTACACCGTTGTTTTTTTTATATAGTTGAAGCATGATGTCCTTTTAGCTGGCATAGTGGGGAGCTAGAAAGTAGCAACCAACAATTGACAATGTCCTCCTTCTGCGAGTGGGTGAAGACCAACGGTGTCGTCCATCTGAAGCTCACTGGGGGAGGCGATGATCACTACCTAACCATGGAGGCTCTCGATGAGCTCCACCACAAGCTTGCCGAGATCCGTAAGCTCGCAGCGGTGGAGCCATGCCGTGGCCTCATCACCTCGTCATCGACGGGCTCCTTCTGCAACGGCATCGACTACTACGAGCATGCCCGGGCAAGCATGGAGATGACGGTCGCCGAGAAAGCCAGTGTCCTAGCCGACCGCATGGCTGCGGTGATAAAGGAGCTCCTGGCCATGCCGATGCTGACGGTGTGCGCGGCGACGGGCAACGCGGCGTCCCTGGGGCTGGCCCTTGCGCTCGCGCACGATGACCTTGTTGTCCTTAGTGAGGCAAGCTACAGTCTTGGTATGGTGAAGGAAGGCGTCGCCGTGCATCCACATATCGGAGCTCTGATACGGGAGAAGACGGACCGATGGTACACGCTGACGACGCTCAAGTCACGGAGCCACTCTGGAAACTGGATGAGGCGTTGGTATGTCGCCGACTGTGAAGCAGGCAGCCCGGATGATGTGCTGCGAGAGGCACAGAAGCTCGTCGACGAGTGGACCAGCAGTGACGGGATGGTGCACGCCGATATGAGGAAGCAGCTCTACCGGGAGACCTGGGCGGCAGTGTCTGCCATAGTTCCAGAATGAACTAGCGAGGAGGTACCTAGTTGGGCATTCAGCCCTATGCGTTGTTTCTAATTGTTTCTTCATGGTTTTACTTTTCGTGGCATTGTGCAATGAATGTAACGTTGTGATCCAGGAGGAATAAAATGTAAACTCGGTCCCTGCTTTTCAACTATTTTAATTTAATTAACTGTTGTTATCACAGCAAATTACCATGTAATAAGTGAAAACAAAAGGTATATCACTCGCGGTTTTTTTTATCCGCTACCGATAAAATATCATCAAACGGTTGTCAAGACAGATATGATTATAACAAGAGAGCCATTTAGTTAGGACTAAACTCACAGACGGTTTTTACAAATTTATCTGTTTCTATCAGACGGAAACAGATAGCGTTTAGAAAAACTCATATGTGATATTATTACAAATAGTTTCTTATAAGATCCATCTTTATCTATACGATAAACACAAATGGATTTTATGAAAACACGCCTATATTTGAAGATCTGTGAACTTTTTCAAATTTGATGGCTTGTCTCTCCAAGCTCTTTTGGTTTCATACACACACATCATGCTCGTCTCCTCAGGCTTTTTTGGCTTCCTATATACATAACCTACTCGTCTTCCCTCAATATAAATCGACGAGAAGTGTTCTTCTTTCTTACTCACTATCCTAGTGTTCATATCTCCTACTGCATTGAGAAGAGTCGTCCTCACTCGACATCCTAGTGTCAAAGAAGTGAGATCTTAGGGTTGAATCCCTTTCACTGCACTAAGATGATTATCATATAGTTCCTATCGCGATTTAGTTAAGGTTTGTTAGATTTTAATTGCTTCGATCTGTGTAACAGATGACAATATCTTGTTTTCGTCGTAGATCTGCAATGACGCAGTTCACAGTAATCGGACAGTGGCAAAATGAGGTTGTCCCTATACATGCTTCGACAGTGTGGATGCTTGGCGTTGACTTCGGCCGAGTAGAATTCGTGTTCTCCGCTGCTATGAAAACCCCCTCTATGGACCCTGTGTATAATGTGAATCACGTTCTCTATTATGTTCTTCTATATGAAAATTTCTCTATTATTGTTCTTTACTATAGAGATATTTTCGTCAACAACAAGATAGGTTTGAACATGTATTTCTTGCTAAACTATAGCTAGCGGTTTGGTAGCAACCACTACTAAAAAAATGTTTTTAGAGGCGGGTCGTAACCATTTACAGAGGCGTTTAGCCAAGGCATATGGAAATAGAACCGATTACTAGAGACGGTTCACTTAAGAAACCGCCTATGGTAGTTCTCATTTCCACAGGTGGTTCCGTAAGCCGACCACCTTTAGTAGTCGGTCCCAAAATCGACATTTTTTGGCCAAAAAAAATTAAATTTTTTTTGCCCTGCTAGACAGTCCCTACAGTAGTGCCGTCGCATATCACAAGTCACACGATTTTTCGCATGAAATACGCACGTGTGCAGTTCATAGCATTCGAACACAGAGCTCGCGCGATACGTCATTACCATTTCACTGTAGAATACTAGTGATACTAATAACATATACAATGTTTTTGATCTCTTATGTCTGAAACTACAAACGATTATTTGGACATCTATGACTTCAAATGAAAATGTTTTCAACCACGAAGTTGTATATCTCGTCGAGGGCTATAATTTTCATTTAAAATTTGTCCTCATCCCACTTCGTATGAAAAAAATTGTAAATACTTTAAGTTAAGTTGTCATCTATTACCAGATGCGGTTCACATAAGAATCTGTCTCCAAAAATAACCTTTTACACAGGCTATTTACATAAGGAACCATCTCTAGAAATCATATGATTAACACAAGCAACTATCATAAGCAGTCATCTATAGAAATTTATTTCGACAGGTGGCCCGTAACCACAGAGGGACCCTGCCAACTGTTTAGGCGGTTTATCATATGAGCCGCATGTGGAAAGACACCCTGGATGTTCTGAAAAGTAATTTTTGTAGTAGTGAACGTAATCTGGTTTTGGCT
Organism: Phragmites australis; assembly: GCF_958298935.1. Taxonomy (NCBI): domain Eukaryota; kingdom Viridiplantae; phylum Streptophyta; class Magnoliopsida; order Poales; family Poaceae; genus Phragmites; species Phragmites australis. Next base: position 2,656,363 of record NC_084927.1, read on the forward strand.
CAAACATAAGCTAGTCAGGTGGAGCCTAATCCAGATTACTGCGAGTTGCTGATCAAAGATGATGCTTGGGTGGACATTTTGCTAAACGCAAGAGGTTGAGATGATTTCAATCATCTTGTCTTTTTGGAAGACGGTGTCGATCGATCAAAGTTTGTCAATCACTTTTCATCCTTCTAGAAGATGGCGTCACCATAATGTCTATCACCGCGTCGTTTTGGAAGACAACGTTGCCAATTATGTATAGCTAGGGATTGTGTTAGGCTAGCTATTTATTTGTTCTGAACCATGTGTGATGTTCTTAACCCTTGTTATATATAAATGTATGTGTTTTATGGTCTGAACAATATGTGATGGATGTTATGAACAATACGTGAATGATATTCTGAATAATGTGTCAATGTATTGTTTAATTTATGAATCATGAAGTGTGTATTATCATGAGGACAACCACAAAGCAAATTTTGCTTTTAGGAGGGAAATGGTTACATAGACGATTTTTTTTTAAAAAAAAAACTCTATCTGTGACAATTAACATAAATAATTTTCAACAAAAACCGTCTTTGACTCTAACTACTCACAAACGGGATCCTCATTACGCATAGACTATTTTATAGAAAATCCGTCTGTGTATAACTCTATTACATATGGTTTTGAAATTATTTGTAACAATGTCGATATTACACACACTTTTGTAGAGATAAAACCTATAATCATCAGTGATAGAGTTTAAAATCCATCTGTAATAATCCGTTTTGAGATAGTGAAAATTTTAAATGTCATGTCACCTATTGAGTTCATGAAATCAATCTCTTGTGTGGCATTTAACATTAGCACATAGCACGAAATTACACGTCTGTAGATAAGTATTATGACGACCCATCTATTTCAATCAATAGAACGGGATCTGAGTCAATCAGAATTCACAACAATATTCAATCTTCACAACCTCTGCCGCCTAGCCTCCAACTTTTCATTTGTTCGAGCGTTGCCACCCAGGTTTACCAGAAGCAGCAGCAGATGACTAAAAGTAGGGATGCACATCCAGTCCATCAGAATTCAGGTGCCAGACTTTACACCGATATCAAATACAAAAATGAACCTTCATCTTCAGAACCGTCATCACAAACGGTTTACAAACCATCATAGATCAATCTCTAATTATCGTTGATGGTTGTAGAACCACCAATGATAGTAAATATTATAAATTCTTTTTTAATATGAAGTATCTGAGATGCTATGTGTCAAGTATGTTAGACGGTTATTGGAAGAACTGTATGTGATATCCCACCACCCATTTGGAATTTATGTATTTTAGCTAGTCATGCCCTCTGCACATAATCAAAACCACAGATAATTATGCTAGAACATAGAATTCACATATCACATTCAATTTACAAAGTATGTGGTGCATCATATGTTTCAAAATCTCAGATGTAACAACACAAAACAGTTACAAAGTACATTATTACATAGAAGCAGTCATATATTATTTCAGTCATTCACATAAGTCACATGACAAATAAATATAAGAACACGAAATTTTACAATCAAATCCTATAGGCAAAGGTGGAGGTACCAATATGGCAAGCTATGGCACTAGACATAGCTAGATTTTGCCGGCCCAAGTGGCATTGACTCTGAGGCCTTACAAGTTACATATTACGTGCCTGCCGAGTGTGCAATAAGATGTCTGATGCTTGGTTTAATGACTTGATGGCGTACTACATGAAGATAGGGATATTTGAAGGACTTGATCTTGGTAAAATTAAGAAAGAAATTCAAAATAAAGGTAGGCATCATTGCCTAGGTCTCTAGACACAATTAAAGCTTCAATACTAGTATATCTTTTGTCTTCACTTGCATGTTTCTATTCCCAACATGACACTACTAAATACTAATTTATCTATGGTGTTTAGTCTACGTTGGTAGGTCATTTCTTTGTTTGACAAGTTAATATATATTTGATAAATTGATAATCAATTGTCATATAATCTTCGTTTAGTGAGGTATTTTTTTAATGCCCTACTTTTATTTTATCATGTTTCTATGTGGATTTTACTTGGTGATTCTATCAAGTGCCATATAATTTTATTACTATATGGATTACTTTTATTTTACATCATATTTTATTGTCTATACTACCGACCGCTATACTTAAATTTAATAATGCCTCTGCTACTACCTCTAGTTATTTGGGTCATGGAACTCACCCTTATTTTTCTTTTACAAGGAACATCACAAAGAAGGCAAGCTGTTCTCGAATTTGTTCCAGTTTAGTTGGCAGTAATACCTTTGAAAGAATTTTCATGCACCATGAAATAAACTGTAAAACCATTAACATATATAAGGAAAAAGAAAAGTAGAAAAAAAAATTGTGTTGCTAGAATGACAAACTTATTTTGTGCATATATTGGCAAACATAATAGTTACAAAGGTGATATTTGAAGGACTTGATCTTGGTAAACTTAAGAAAGAAATTCAAAATAAAGGTAGGCATCATTGCCTAGGTCTCTAGACACAATTAAAGCTTCATTACCAGTATATCTTTTGTCTTCACTTGCATGTTATATGGTTTCTATCCCAAACATGACACTACTAAATACTAATTTATCTATGGTGTTTAGTCTATGTTGGTAGGTCATTTCTATGTTTGACAAGTTAATATATATTTGATAAATTGGTAATCAATTATCATATAATCTTCGTTTAGTGAGGTATTTTTTTAATGCCCTACTTTTATTTTATCATGTTTCTATGTGGATTTTACTTGATGATTCTATCAAGTGCCATATAATTTTATTACTATGTGGATTACTTTTATTTTACATCATATTTTATTGTCTATACTACCAACTCCGCTATACCTTAAATTTAATCATGCCTCTGCCACTGCCTCTAGTTATCTGGTTCATGGAACTCACCCTTATTTTTTTTACAAGGAACATCACAAAGAAGGCAAGCTGTTCTCGAATTTGTTCAAGTCTAGCTGGCAGTAATACCTTTGAAATAATTTTCATGCACCATGAAATAAACTGTAAAACCATTAACATATATAAGGAAAAAGAAAAGTAGAAAAAACTAATTGTGTTGCTAGAATGACAAACTTATTTTGTGCATATATTGGCAAACATAATAGGGTAGTAAAAAATGACACACAATGAGTTGGAAATATTGGTTTGGACTAGATCATGTGTTGGCTTATTCGGATAATGATTGACAAGGAATATGTAGTTATTAAATTACTATAATCACATAAATATGGCATACCCTAAGACAGGGTGTCTGTCACACGCGTGCCCCTAGCCTAATACGGCAAGTTCCTCGACCACCATTAGGTAAATAAGAGAAGTAATGATATTATGACAGTTCATCATATTGTAAAAGGAAATTTTCCTTAATTAGGAAGTATCCTACCGAGTACATGACAGATTCATTTCGGATAGGTTACACTGAAGACTCCGAGTTGGTTATGACACCAGGCTCCGGGTCATGGGCGAAGCCCAATGAGCCAAGGTGCACTGGCAACCGGACCCAACAAAATCAGTGTTTAATATGTACACCCCGTTGGGCCAATTGTGAAAGGTGCATGTGTAACTGTTTTTGCGGTTGAGAAAAGATAGACTCGGGCAATAATTGAAGGAAGGCCAAATTCGTTCACCACCCTCAGGCCCAGCCGCGCAGCCCAGCAACCATTCAACAACCACAGCCCATCAAGGAGGAGGCGGCTAGCAACCATCACAGCCCAATAACACGAGCCAGAACGATCCGGATCAGGAGGCGGCTGGACGGAAAGACGAATAGATAGATGATGATCGGCCTTCGTCACGCTCACGCGGCGGCCGGCGGCCCCTACGCGCCGTCGCCGTTGTCCCGCGGGTCGCAGCACCTCATCGCCTCGCGCAATATCACCCGGAGAGCAGTTCGTGTTGGGCGCCGCTTCCTCCAATCCTCCGCCGCTTTCTCAGAATCTCAGCTGCAAGTGCAAGGCATGATCTTTCCTTTCTTAATCGTGTATATGCTATATCAGCAGTAGAGCGTAACATTTCTTTAACGAGAAGGGAAAAAGTAAAACCTGACAAATAGCAGTAGAGCAGTATTTAGATTTCCAAATAATCGTTTGATTTTTCATATAGAAGATATTAAAAAGATTGTCTATGCTATTAGTATCACTAATATTTCTGTGATAGAATTATAGAAGATATTAAAAGTTATGATTTTTTTAAAATAAACTGTCATCTATTTTCAGATCTTATCTTAAAAAAATTATAGCTTTTTCATACTAACTCGGATGGGGACAAACTCTCTCTATTTCTACAGGTGGTTCACATAAAGAACAATATGTGAAAATAATCATTACTATAAATAATTTCTTATGTAAATCATCTGTGTTAATCACCCTATTTTTATAGACGGTTCACATAAAGAATCGCCTGTGGAAATAACATTTTACATATGTAGTTCTTATTTTCACAAGTGGTTCACATAAGGACATGTGAAAATGATCTTTTACATAGACGGTTCACATAAGCAATCACCTTTGAAAATCAAACTATTTTTTAAGGCGATTGACGTAAGCAACTGCTGTGAAAATTTATTACTACAAGCGGTCCAAAATCGCAGGGGGTCGCCGCAAACTGCTCAGATGAGTTTTTATATAAACCGTATATGGAAAGACACCCTAAGTGTGTTGAAAAATAGTTTTTCTAGTAGTGCACCTATGTTAGATACAAGCTTAGGATGTTCAATATTGTTCATGTATGTGATATTGTTATGCACTGTTTTCTTATTAATATACATAAGGGATGTTATGGTTCTCTATTTGATCTAGTTAGTGGATAAGAGCTAAAGAGAGACTTTAATCTTAAGTTTTCACTTGGTCCTTACGATAATACAAACTGAGACATGCCTATAATAATTTTATCATCAAAGTTTCATATTTGCTACACTAGTACTTGGGTTCGATGCTCACACACGCAAATACCATACCACGAATTACACCATCCATGTCAAAGGAAATTTGACAAATCATCTTTATTTGGTAATCCCATATGTCCAACTCCATGGCATGTCGGTTATAATACAAATTGAAAAATAAACAAACACCCATCTCAGTTACACTATGCGTGTGGGCTCCACATAGTGTTAGTTGTAATATAAATTGAGTAAAATATATATACCGGCTCATCACTGCCAGTTTCTAATGGGCCAGCAGTGATAGAGAATCACTGCTGGTTCATAAGTCGCGTGGGAAAAATACAGTCATCGTGACTTACGAACCGACAGTGATAAGAGCATCACTACCGGCAGTGATGTCCTGCTCTATCTTCACTGTTGGTTTAATCCACCGACCGACAGTGATAGCAGGGCATCACTGTCGGCTTGTTATATGAGCCGGCAGTGATGGCTCGACTATATAAAAGCCGCCCTCTCCTTTCCCAAGTCCGAGCACACAACAGAGAGGAGCTTTGTTTGCTCGGTGGCGGCTATTTTTGATCTCCAAGTTCTTAGTGGCTTCAAAATTTTGAGGAATCCTTATGCCCTTGGTATTTCAAGGTATGTAACTTCATCTCCAATCCATTTCTAGTTGAATTTTATTTGCTAAATTGCTCTAGATTTTGAAAAGATGAAGATGCACTTATGGCCATGATGTTTTAAGACAATGTAGATGCAATTATATCTTATTTATTATACGGAAGCTTCAATTAGTAGGTTATGGTGGAAATTGTCTTTATTATTGATTTACATTAGCTATAGGTTTGAGCATTTTATTTTTTTAATTAATTTAGCAAGCTCCTAAATTGAAACTTTAGGTATGAGCATATTTATTTTGATTTATAATGCAATAGAAAAATTAGTCATGATATTTAGGTATGTCGCAAGATCCAATTATATTTTTATATTTTAATTAATTAGCATGCTCCTATATGAAAACTTTAGGTATGAGCGTATTTATTTTGATTTTTAATGAATTAGAAAATTTCTCCACGATATTTAGGTATATAGCAAGATCCAATTATATATTTTATATTTTATTTAATTAGCAAGCTTCAATATATAAAGTTTATGTATGAGTATTTTTTTATTTTTACTTAATTAGTCCTACAAAAGGGTTTAATAATAAAGAAAATTTTTAGGGATGACACCAACAAATACTCATCGGAAGCGTACGTGAAAGCATACAAAAGGCGGCTCCTCCAACTCGGGCCAATTGCCGATAGGAGATGATGAGGTAATTTATTTGTTGGTGATCGTAAAATTTTCTAGATGTTATGAATTTGGATTTACAATAATGAGATAATTGTAGATGGATAGAGGATGGATGTACGATGCGAGCCATATGGGCGCAGAGTACAAGAACGGCGTGGATTGTTTCCTGGTACAAGCCGCGAGGCACAAGTCAAATACATAGTCTCAATACATGTGCTTTCTATGCGTCGATTGTGAGAACAAGAAGCAGTTTTCCACCACCCAGTAGATACATTCCCACTTGATGCCAATGGGCTTTATGCCTGGCTATACTCGTTGGACCGAGCATGGTGAAGCTGAGATCGTACAGAAAGGGCAATACATTGGCAGAGAAGACGAAGACTTGTGCACTGATATGTCGGCTGAATAATACACTGATATGCCCCCTGCCAGAGATACGTTGGTCGATGATGATCTAGAGGAGATGTTGGCCGACGCCGACGCTGATGATCTGGAGCAGATGTTGCGCGATGAGGAGGGGAACTTCACCAATGAAAGAGAGTTTCAAAAGTTCCAGCGTATGGTAGAGGACTCTAAAATACCATTGTTCCTGGGCTGTGAGAGGGAGCACACAAAGTTGCGTACTGTGCTTTCACTGCTACAATTGAAGGCAAGCAACGGATGGTCTGATACAAGCTTCACAGAGTTGTTACTGTTCTTGCAGAAATTGCTTCCAAAGGGAAATGTGCTACCAGAAAACACATACCAGGCCAAGCAGGTTGTGTGCCCATTGGGGTTGGAAGTGTAGAAAATACATGCATGTACAAATAATTGCATGTTGTATCACAGAGAGCATGCAGACTTGAAAGCATGTCTCATCTGTGGTGCATCACGGTACAAGTGTGACCATGATGATATCGATGGTGAAGGAAAGAATAAAGGCCTCCCATCAAGGTGATTTGGTATTTTCCTTTAGTCCCCCGGTTGGAGCGTTTATTCGCGAACAAAAGGCATGCTAAACTGTTGCGGTGGCACACCGAGGAGAGCAAGGATGATGGAATACTGAGACACCCTGCTGATTCTACGTAGTGGAGAAACATCGATAGGAAATACAAGGAGCCCTTTGCAGAAGATGTGAGGAATATAAGATTTTGGTTGAGCACGGATGGGATGAATCCATTCGGCAACATGAGCAGTAGTCATAGCACTTGGCCTGTGACTTTATGTATCTAGAACCTTCCTCCTTGGTTGTGTATGAAGCGGAAGTACATTATGATGCTGGTGCTGATACCAGGGCTGAGGCAACTTGGCAACGATATCGATGTATACCTGAAACCATTAATGGAAGATCATGTAATACTGTGAAACGATGGTGTGCATGTATGGGATGCATTCAAACGAGAGAACTTCACCCTACGCGCAATGCTATTCATAACAATTCAGGATTGGCCTGCCCTTGGCAACCTATCGGGCCAGACTGTCAAAGGCTACTGTGCATGCGTGCATTGTTTGGATGAAACAGAGAGCTTGTGGCTGAAGAATAGTCGAAAAATAGTGTACCTAGGTCATCGTAAATTTCTTCGCAAGAATCACCTGTACCGCAGCAACATGAGAGCTTTTGATGGAAAAGTTGAGACTCGATCACCTCCTAAGCATCGCACTGGGAGATAGGTATATGACGTGGTAAAGGGACTTAGAGTTATTGTTGGAAAGGGACGCGGGAGTACACCGGTTCCAAAAACTAATCTTAGAGCTCCTATGTTAAAAAAGAAATCTATGTTTTATGACTTAGCTTATTGGATGGATTTGGTGGTTCGACACGCAATCGATGTCATGCACATTGAGAAGAATGCGTGTGATAGCTTGATTGGTACGTTACTAGATATACCTGGTAAAACAAAGGATACACTCCAAGCACGGAAGGATCTGAAATGTTTGAAACTCAGACAAGATCTACATCCCGAAGATATGGAAGAAGGCGACAAATATCTTGGTCCCGCTAGCTACAGTATGAGAAAGGCGGAGAAAATTGCAATGTGCAAGTGCTTGCATGGAATCAAAGTTCCATCGGGTTACTCCACCAACATAAAGAGACTAGTAAACATGAAAGATTTGAAATTAACTGGCATGAAGTCTCATGATTGTCATGTGATGATGAAACAGATTCTTCCAATTGCAATTAGTGGTATTCTGCTATCGAAGGTCCAAAACCCAATCATAAAGCTATGTTCGTTCTTCAATGCGATATCACAAAAAGCCATCGATCCGACCAAGCTAGATAAGCTACAGGAAGACGTGGTCGAGACTTTATTCCAGCTTGAGGCGTTGTTCCCTCCATCGTTTTTTGATATCATGGTGCATCTCATTGTTCACATTGTGAAAGAGATATGGATTCTTGGCCCCTTGTTTCTGCATTAGATGTACCGTTTCGAGAGGTTCATGGGAGTTCTGAAGAAATATATTTGTAACCGAAATCGGTTGGAAGGCTGCATGGCCAAGGACTGGGGAACCGTGGAGGTCATTGATTTCTGCGTCGACTACATGAATCTCAAATCGATTGGTGTGCCTGTATCTCACCATGAGGGGAGGCTACAGGGGAAAGGGACGATAGGTGCAAACTCATTCACACTAACAACCCTGTTTCATTCACGCAAGCACATTTCGCAGTTCTACAATAATCAGTTGTAGTGGACCCATATGTCGAAGAACACCAGAAGATGCTACGCACCATAAACCCAGGGAAGTCCGATGTTTGGATCGCGTGAGAGCACCGAGATCATTTTGGCACCTGGTTACGTAGACAGGTGATGTATAAGCAGATAGAGTGTGCTCAGTTGACTGTGTTGGCTCACGAACCGTCAACTACAATACTCACATTCTAAGGATATGACATAAATGGCTATACATTTTATACGAGAGCTCAGGATAATAAGAGCGCCAAGCAAAATAGCGGTGTCCATATAGATGCCTACGACTGCAATGGAAATAGGGAGACCTACTATGGATTCGTAGAGGAGATCTAGGAGATCGACTATTGAGTGTTAAAGGTTCCTCTTTTCCGGTGCCAATGGGTCAGACTCCTAGGGGGTGTGAAGATCGACAAGTACGGTATAACTATAGTGGACCAAAAACTCGTTTGATACAGAGAAGAACTATTCGTACTTGAGAACGATGTTAGGCAAGTCTTCTATGTAAATGACCCAGACCCGGCTAATAAGGAGGAGCGCCACGTGGTTCTTCAAGGAAAAAAAAAGGATTGTCGGAGTGGAGAGTGTTGTTGACGAGGAAGACTACAATCAATTCGACACGCTACCTCCTTTCGGAAAGGATATTGACCTAGGTCCCATAGAAGACACCGACGAACCTCCCTATGTACGCCGTGATCATAATGAAGGACAAATCGTTATGAGAAGGTAGCTAAATTGTATTAATTACTATGTATGAATTTGTTTTAGATGCAATTAATATACCTCACTTTTGTTATGGAACCTTCAGTTTCTAGTTTATGGTGGAACATAATTTTGGTATATAGCAAGTTCAAATTTAAATAAATATGTATTAGGATTTTAGGTCAACAGAATGTTAATAAGTATAGATAGTACAAAATAAATCGAAATCACTTGAGTAGCGCAACGATTTGTTTGGTCTTACTTATGCAGGTCGTGGGTTTAAGTCTCTTCACGCGCGCGCGAAACTTTGAAAATTTTTTGCACCCCAAGCCACCAGCAGGGAAAGGGGTTTCACTGCCAATGGACATATTAGGCTGGCAGTGAAACAACTTTCACTGCCAGTGAAGTTATTGGGTCAGTGAAAGTACCCTTTCACTGCCAGTTGTCATATTGAGCTGGCAGTGAAGGTACTCTTTCACTGCCGACGCTCAAATTGAGCCAGCAGTGAAAGTACCCTTTCACTGCCGGTCGTTATATTGAGCCGGCAGTGAAGGTACTCTTTCACTGCTGGTGCTCGAATTGAGCCAGCAGTGAAATCCTTCCCCTATATTATATTGCTCGACGCCCACCCTCTGACACTTAGAAAAATTGAGCCCTGCCCCGATGCCACCGTCCCCGCGGCATCCTCCTCGACTTCCGCCGTCCCTAGAGCCCCGTTGTCCCCGTCCCCGGAGCCCTGGCGTCCTTGTCTCGGAGCTTAGTCCGCCGTCTCCGTCCCCTACATCACCGTCCCCCGTGCCCCTGTCCCCTACAACATCGTCTCCATCCACCGTCGTCCCGCTCGTGCCTCCATTGTCTGCGCCCGCCCGTCTCGCCGACCGATAGAGCAAAGGTAAATCCCCCACCCTCCTTGGTATTGGGTGCCTCACCGACTGCTGTTAGTTTGGTTACTATCTTCCTTTGATCTCAACAATCTGGATGCATGGTTCTATTGCCAAGTGATGATTAAGTTCATTGAAATTGGACTAGATAAGTGGGTACAATAGATAAGGTCTTGTTAGTTCTCTGGTTGCTAAAGGCATAGGCAGTAACTAGTATTTGAGCTTTGTTTCTGTATGATCAGTTCATGTATGTCAATCTTGAGATTTTGTTGGTTTCAGATTACTGCCTAATTGCATTAAACTCCTGGACATGAGTTGATGTATGATAGAGCAGCAGGTTGATGATTCTGTGTCCGAGGCTTCAAGCTCCTGCTATTCTGTTGCGCAGACAGCTTCTTGTTATACAAGAGCTTCTTTCTCTACCAGTGTTTAGTCACTTATTCAGTAACTCTGTCCAGGATGTTGTAGTAATTTAGAGAATTGTTTATCACAAATGGCCGCAACTGGAAGATCATTGGTAAGCCTTTGTAGAGTACAAGTTGTCGAAAGAAGCACATAGGTTGAGTGAGGTGAACAAAGCAAACTCGAAGAAGAACTTGTACCCCCACAGAGTCGGGAGTTGTGGGTACGTGAGGAAAGAAAGACAGTGGCAACAACAACTAGATGAACTACAAGAGAGAGGTGTCACGCCTGAGACGGAGGGCTGGATCGAACTATCGACACACTTCCTTCTTGGGAGGGGTGCTTCTTACTCGTCTGATGGAAGCATATCCTTTAGGACCTCCAAAGACCTGGAAGTGATGCAAGATCTTACAAAAAAGCTTACAGAAGCCCACAAGTAGTCTTCACAAGGCTCTTTCAAGCGAGAAAGGGATAGGGATGAGCTCACCTTCGCCCTAGGAAACAAGGAGCACGGTGGTCGCACACGAGGCGTTGGGGTGATGGGTTGGAAATTTTGATTCCCAAGTGACGTCAACAGTTACAATAGTCAAAAGAGATCCCAAGCAGCGCGAGATGCAAAATGAGCGACAGAACAAGCTAGGATGATAGAAATACTTGAACAAGCGCTACAAAAGGAGAGGGAACATACAGAAGAAAAAATAGCACAAGCAGTGTCCCAAGCCCTCATGCATCAACGGGGTGCCATTCTGAGCGAACACGAACGGCCGAAAGCGTCTGTTGATGGTGTGCGCTCTAGCTCCGGTGGTCGTCGGAGTAGCTATGTGTCTACGAGAGTTTCGGGAGCTGAATCCATCACTTATCCTGTGGACCTCATCACAGAACGGACACCGTATGAACTACACATTGGTGCTAGGAACATTACCATCAAGGTGGCTTCCGGCGTGGCTTATCCCTATGGCTCCCATGAATAATTGCATGGACGTCCGATACTGGAGGGCTACACTTTCGTCGAAGTAAACGAGGTAGTTGACCAGTACCGCCTTGTTGAGGTGGACTACCCCACAGAGGAGGAGGCGAACATTATAGGAGAGAATGAGCACACATTCATCATGTGGGAGAAGGCCTACATAGTGTTTCCACCAGGGACAGCTCCCGAGACCATCTACTCTCCAGTACACCTCGGGCCGTCATCGCCTCTTAGATCTCCCTCTCCTCACCCATCTCCTAGAAGAAGTCCACCTCCTCAGCCATCGCCTCAAAGAAGTCCACCGCTCAAGAAGCCAGCACCATCAAGAACCCAGTCATCAGCTCGGCAAACACGATCAGGTTCCGCAGCATCCAAGCAGATGACATCATCTAAAAAGTCGGTGGCATCTAAGAAGTTGGTGGAACCCAAGGATGTCTATTCACTCCCTGATGAGGAAACCAAAAAGATTGTGGATGCCAGTGTCACGTCTCATTTCCATCCTCCACCACCTCCACCGAAACCTGTTGTCCTTGAAGATGCCGTGAAATTTTTCACGAAAATGGCCAAAGTTAAACAAACAGGGGCGGCTTCAAGAAAGCCGCCGACTGATTATGAACACATCAGTAAAAAGCAGGCCAAGAGCAAGTCAGGCCCAATCATTAAAGATGCTCCAAGCATTGCGGATTCCTAGCTGAATCAAGAATAACAGCAGAGGAACTAGCATGGCTTACTATGGGAGTGAATATCCAAAAGATGGGTGTTACATGGCCGTTTGAGTTAACCAAACCTTTGATTGAATCAGATATAGAAAGAAACCTTACAACTCAAATACGCCGATTACATCAATGGTACTTGGAGTATTCCAAATAGGGTTTTCAGGCGTTCCCCATAAGATATACAGATGATTATTTCCTCAACGGGGATGGCTCCTTCTGGGTGTATTTCAAGGACTTGTAAGAATTGTATAAGGCAGATGCCCTCGACGTGTCTATAGTCAGAGTGTGGACTCTGTAAGTGGCTTATGCATATAATTCACGTTATATGATCTTGTACCTTGAAATTGCATAGCTAACTTCTCTCTTTCGTAGAATGGAGATCCAAGAATGCGGATAAGACTTAGATAAGAAAGTAGGATTCATCGATCCTGGGCTTGTGAACCAGGCACTTATAAGTGAGAATCCGAATTTCACCGAGGACTACTTGTTGAAGTGTCTGCTTCACCACTAATACAAGAAATTCATACTCTTACCCTAAAGGTATGAGTACGTGTATGCACGCAAGGGCGTCCTCATTTTATGGGTAACTCGATTCTAGTACTAATTTGCTACGGTGACAGATTCTGCAGTTTTCAATGGATCCTCCTTGTCATCCACCCAGACTTGAGCAAGATCATTATCTTGGACTCACAAAAGAGAGATCAGACGCCTTACCAAAACCTCATCGACATGCTAAACAGGTTAAATCGATCTTTTAATCTTCTCAACGATTGCATCTAAGTTTAATTGGTATTCATATTCACATACAGGGCGTACACAAGATACCAAAAAAGAGTATCATCTACTTTCCATTCAGGAAGCAATATGATGTAAAAACCAACTTTTCGGTATGCAGGGAATATTCATGTATTGCATTTCCTACTAAATAAAAAGGTTCAATTCATTCCACTGACGAATCCTTCCCTCTTGAAGTGTATGAGGCATCCAGCCGGCAACAATCTCTGCGCGTTTTATGTTGTTACTAACATGCACGCATTCAGCACAGATGGAGACGCTGTTAGGTTCAGTGATCTTGAGGTATGAAATTAATAACATATCTATACCTTCTTTTCAATTTCTATACATGTTCAAGGACTAATTCTTTCGATTCTTCAAATGCAGCGCTCGAAACTACGTACAAATGCGTTACAACCTACAGAAATACATGCCCTTCAAGAACAAATCGTCGGGTTCTTCTTAGAACATATTATCAACCCAAACGACGAGTTTCATGAATCGATCATGCCGTCCACGCGTCACAGATCTTGATATGATACCATTCCTTCTAGTACAGAGCATGTGACAAGGAGGAAGGCTACCAAGGGGCTTGACAACGTATTATATTTCGGCAAATGACACGATATTAATGCATGTCATTAATTACTATTTATTAATGAATGATATGAATTACTATGTATGGTGCAAAGTTGGTATCGACGGGATGGCCTTCCAACGATGATGCGAAGGAGTAGCAAGAAGCAACGGCCAGGAAGCGTGCCCAGGACGAGGATGAGAGGCTGGCCCGTCAACTGTGCGCTGCGAAGGAACAAAAAGCTGCGTCCTATAAGCGTGCCCAGGAGGAGGAGGATGAGAGGGTGGCCCGTCAATGTGCTGTGGAGGAGGCCAAAGGCTCAAACCGTAGAGGCGTTCAGGCGTCAGACTTCGATGTCTTTGACACGCTGGTGAGCCTGGAGCTTAGGCGACGCTGCGGTCGATCAGGCGTGGCCGGGTCCAAAGCTCCTCCACCATCAGCCCCCCGCGTCCCCGGATGTACACACGCCAACAGTCGACAGTGCGGAGACGCGGTCCTTATCGCGGGAGAGGAAGTAGAGGTACATTTAGAAGGATACTGGACTGGCTGAACTCGACCGACTTTTCAGGGGGTGACTTGTGAAAACTATTATGTACATATGTGTGTTTGTCGATGCCTATGACTTGAAATATGTGTTCATTACTATGTATTAATGAGGTGCATTTATTATTAATTTACATTAAATATATGTATCATTGTATCCATGTATTGAGAGAGAGACAAAGAGATCGAGGAGTGCGAGGGAGTACAGAGAGGACAGAGAGAGGGAGGAGGGGAGGGAGGAGAGGCAAAACACTGCCGGCTGAATCTTTCAGCCGACAGTGATTTCAGGTTTATCACTACCTGCTGAAGGATTTAGCCGGTAGTGATGTGATAGTCTTGGACTATCACTGTCCGTTACCCACTGCTGGCTCCAAAACCGACAGTGAAGGTGGTTTTGGAGCCGGCAGTGATGGGGGTTTCTGCAGTAGTTAAAAAATCATATGTCGCATATAGAATTTAAACTAAAATGTAATCGACATATTCATATGTTCCTGCTCAGCTCAGGGGCTATACCTTCATCTTCATGAATACCATGTCAGGATTTGATAATCCTGGTAAAACTAACAAAGATAAACAAATCATAAATCATGTGCTCTGTTGCATAGATGAGTAAAAACTCACTTTGGTTATGCTACATGCGTGGACTCTATACTTTTGAGTTCCACACGATGCTAGTAGTAATATAGGCTGAGTTAAAATAAACTAAATGAATAGCAAATTTCACTTGGACCATATATTAAGTACATTTGGTACACTTTGAACTATATTTAA
The DNA here is from genome assembly GCF_958298935.1 of Phragmites australis. Lineage (NCBI taxonomy): Eukaryota > Viridiplantae > Streptophyta > Magnoliopsida > Poales > Poaceae > Phragmites > Phragmites australis. Next base: position 2,671,569 of record NC_084927.1, read on the forward strand.
CAATAAATGTTACTTTGAACCATATATTTTACACTAGTCTTTCAGTTTACACTGTGTTTAATGATTGAGCCTTTGACCATACTCACGTGATAAACAGTTCTATCCACCTCGGCTCCATGAATTCAATTGGGAGGGTGTACTGTTGTTTTCAGCCCATACATTCTCTCTCAGTTCATTCTTCATTGCATGCTTCCTATTTGGCCTTAAGTTGCTAGAGCCACCTCTCCATATTAGGCTTCCAAGGTCCAAGTACCACCGCTCGCAAACTTCATCATCTTCTTATATTTCTCACTAACGCCACCATCTCAAGTTGCCACTTGCACAGCCGCTCCTCTTCAGCCATGTCTATCTTACCACCACCTCTGCTCAAGTCACCACCTGCATCACTGCACCACCCCAGCCATGTCTACCTTGTCGTCAGCCCGACGTCTATCTCCGCAATACTAGCAAACAAATAATTAGAGGGTCAAATTACATGTAGGATGTTGATTTTTTAGGTGGTTGACAGCGCCATAAACTGGACACCATCCTACGCGATACGGAGAGGCAGACCTAGCAACTTGGGGCTAAAGGCGAAGCAAGCAACAAAGAATGAATCGAGAGGAAGAAAGCTTAGTCTGAAAAATAGTAGTCAACCCTCCCAGATGAATACGTAGAGATGAGGTGGATAGAATTGCTCGTCATGTGAGCATGATCAAAGGTCGATTCCTTAAACACAGTGTAAATTGAAATATTAGCATCAAATATATGATTCGAAGTGAAAATTATTGTTAAAGATGGTTCAAAATGCACTAAGTATACTTATACATGATCTGGTCAACAGTGAATTTTACTCTTAAATGAATCCTATGTTGCGGATAACATGTAAACTAAAATACCATTAAAATATTTCATCTCCTGCTCAACACGTGGGTCCTATTCTGCTGAATATCATGCTGAATATCAAAATGAATAATAAATACATTACGTCTTAACTATGCTATGTGCATAAATTCTATGGCACTTAGTGGTAGCTTAGACCCTAAAACATCCTTCACGGTAATTTGCTAAGTGATTATGCAATGCTAGCAGTAATTAATGCATGCAAAGTCAAATCATGCATAAAAGTTGCATGCATGACTATGTAAAAAATGAAGCCACGCCATATTTCACGTGAGGAAATAAATCAAGTTATATAGATTCTTCGGTAAGCATCCATCCATGGCAACGAGACTGAAGACTCCTTTTTTTATTATGCTTTTGTAATAGTTATATACTGTAATCTTTCTTTTATGTTTTTATGTTGAAATTTTTAATTAGAGGTTTTCTCTAAGGAGATGTAATTAACTGAATTTTTATGTAAATATATGAATTCAGGAAATAATGTACTCGCAATACCTGATTTTCTTTTATTTTTTCTATTCAAATTAAAATCAAACTTATCTCTTTTGATATGGAGGCAGGTTCCCACCCGTTTCGCAATACCTGGTTTTCTTTTCTTTTTTTCTATATTAAATTTAAATTAAAATCAAACTTATCTCTTTTGATGTAGAGGCAGGTTCCCACCCGTCATCCTACAACAAAGAAAACTTCTTAGAGTTTCATGACTCAATAGCAGAGATGATGCTTTTGCCATTGCGATGGGTAATGATTTAGCATGTAATAGCTTATGGTGGCTGCTGAAATCTAGAGGGACATTGCTGAACATTTTGCAAAACAAATTCTGCGTTCCATTCTAGAAGAATTTGGAAATAACATCTTTTGCTTGCTAGCTGATGAGTCTAAAGATGTGTCTTGTATGAAACAAATGGCCGTAGTATTGAGATATTGTCAATGATTGGAGAATCGCCGATCTAACGAACTTGTTGATAAATTGGGGGATGCTTCGAGTAGATGAATCACAAGAGTAACACACAGGGGTTTTTAGACAGTTCAGGCCTCCTGGAAAATAATAATCCTACATCTTGTTTATCGATCTTGTACTGATATGGGCTTATTACAGGGGGGGATAGCTAGCCTAGATGGATCTAAACTTAGTTGATGACTTTCTCCTTGGCTTTTGTTGCCTTCGTGTCACTTGTCTTGACTTGTTTTGGGCTTGTCCTCCGCAGGGCCTCTTGTCTCCATATATATATGGGGGTGTTGTCTCCTCCTTCATATTCTTGGAGTTAAACCTTCTTGGTTACGGAACGCCTTGGGTATCTATGGATGGTTTTCTTTCTTTTAGGGATCCCCTTCTCAGAGATAAAGATATACCCTATGAATTACAGGAAACCTTAGGGTGCCTGGCTATGATAACTATCCATTATTCATCGTCAAGCCCCCCCATCAATATTTGAAATCAGGCTTCGACTGTTCAAATACATAACCAAGAAATATAAGATTTTTATCCGACCATGTCATTGAGTCAACTTAGATTTCTGATTAGGATGAAACATCTAACCGGATTTCCTGGGTTCTCAGATCATCTACTCAGGATTCCAAACACCTCTGAGTTCTTAAAAGAGAACTGGATTCTTTGTCCCATCCGAGTAGGTTTCTAGTCGACCCAAAAAAATTATACTGTCCTTACCAAGCATATGGGAGATAGGACTCATCGCTGGCTAGGCTCAGAAGTTCAACCATGGCAGCGAAAAGTTTGCGTTGTGGTGAAAAAAAAAATTCTGTATCATGAATGCAAAGGGATTGTTACTCCATCCTTTCGATTGCTCCCATGCACTGGAAAACACAACGGATAGACAACTACACCAAAGTTTGCCTCTTTATTCATATCAGTCAGATGAAAAATGTAGCCTTGATGACCGAGCGTCGCTTGGGCATCCATGACTCAAAATGTAGCCACGCCCAGAATTAATGCCCTGGAGGTAAGGCGTCTTGCCTCATAAGCCATTGGTCTATATAAATCTTTGGGTGCCGGTTCTTAGCCGCACCAAAATTGAGTTCAAATAGGGATCCTTCTCCTCAGTACACACTTTCTTCTCCCAACTACTCACCTTCTTCCCCCATGTACACACCCCTCACCCCGCCATTGTCTCCCACTGAATCTTGTTCAGTGGTGGAGGTCATTTATGTCTCCTCTGACGAGGAGGGTGATGAGAAAGTGGAAACTCACGGTGTCCCAGTTAAAGACAGCAAGCCCCCGGAAACTCCACTTCAAGACAAGGTGGACTGGGACCTCCCGGAGGTAGAACTAAGGAAGAAGAAGTAGTGGCCGAGGTGGAGAAAAAGGGGGACGTCAGGCAGTGTCTCCGTTAAAGATGGCAAGACACCCGTCGCTTCATCCTCTCTGTCCTCGTGCTATTCCGACGAGCACAGTCGGAGGGAGTATCCAAGGCGGCGGCCTCGACGATGGCAGTTGGGAGCCAATATCTCATCCAAATCGTTGACGTAGAGCAGCAACCCCAGCGATGGTGGTGGAGAGTCAATGCCTCTCCCAAATTGTCATTGTCGGACATGTCGACAATCTTGAGCTTGGGACACCGGTGAGTTCGGCTGGGAGCTGGGGCGTTGTTGACCTTAATCTATGATTGGGTAGGAGAATTAGGGAACTCTCTCCTTCCTCTTTGCCGGGTAGTTATTTTAGGACTTTTTGTAATCATCTCTCCCTTAGCTTATCTATAAAAGAGCTTAAAAAAATCTGTTAAATGGAAGAATCCTATTTTTACTAGAATACTTGTGTATGACTATGAACCATCTTTTAAATACAAGGAAGTTTAAACAAATGTACGGCATTTGTTTTGGATAGTTCTGAGGTTTGCGGAATTCTCGTCGGGATGTTTATTGCGACGACCTTAGGTTCAACTTCAAGCGGAAAACATCTGAGTTTTCAAGCACTCGGGGACCAGATAAGGTTCTCCGCTATCCCTAAAAGAAAATTTCTTCCCTTCTCATTAGGAAAATGATCTGCATGACAAGTTTTGCACTCATAGCATACATAAAGCCCCTGACTAGCTATTGGAAAAGGATTCCCGGATAGGCGGTCCAAAAGCCGAGTGCACGTGTCGATATAAGTTCTCGAGTTATGGCTTATCTCAGTTTTTTTAAGGTATTCCTTCGAGGATAGGAGAAAAATGTATAGTAATAATATGATAATGATTATTACAAAGTATATTCTAAGTACTTACACATAAAACTTATGGAGCTAATTGACATTCCAAGAATTTTTAAGGACTTGTCCATCCTCCATAGCTAACCTATACGATCCTGGTTGGTTACATTCGACCATCCTATAAGGACCTTCCCACTTCATAGATAGCTTGTTGCTATTCTTCTGGCTCTATACGAGTCGTAGAACTAGATCTCTGGGTTTAAAGGATCTTTTGCAGACATTAAGGTCGTGGTAGCATCGGAGAGCTTGCTGGTACTACGTTGATCTTATCAATATTTGTATCCTTTTTTCCTTGAGAATATTAAGGTTATCGTATCTTCTCAGGATTTCATCCTTGTCGCTGTACAGTTCGACTTGGGGAGATTTGATTTTTAGTTCAGAGGGCAGCATTCCTTAGGCCCCATGGACTAGGAAGAAAAGTGTTTCACCCGTCACCCTACTAGGTGTCGTTCGAAGTTCCCAAAGTACATTAGGCAACTTAGAAGGCCAAGCTTTAGCGTAGGTAGATAAGTAGTTGAAGACACGGGTTTTGATTCCTTGAAGTATTAGGCCATTTGCCTGCTCGACCTATCCATTGCTTTGTAGATGTGCCACGGACGCAAAGCAGACTGTAATGCCGAGTTCTTCACAGTAATCGATGAATGTCGTGCTGGAGAACTTAGTGCCATTATCGGTGATGATTCTACTTGGGAAACCAAATCTTGTCATGACGCTTGTCATGATGAACCTCTTGGCGGCCACTAACATAACTTTTTTGACTGGTTCAGCTTCAATCCACTTGGTGAATGTATCAATTGCAATGGATAGGAACTTGAAGCCCCTAGGCGCTATCAGGAAGGGCCCTAGAATGTCCAGCCCTCAAGTCACGAATGGCCATGAAAAGGGTATCATCTATAGGGCTTGAACGGATTGATCTATTCTTCTGCTGTGAAATTGACAGCTTCTGCACCTTTTTTTTACTAACTTGCTCGCATTATGGACAATCGTAGGCCAATAGAAACCTTATCTAAATGCCTTTTCGACCAGGGTTAGAAAGGTAGCGTGAGATCCGTACACCCCTCCATGAATTTCTTTGAGTTTCTCTACCCTACTTTTGAGAGATGCATTTTATGAGTACTCTGTGAGCTCCTTTTCGATAAAGAATGCCATCCACCAAAGTATACATTTTGGATCGATGGCAAATTTGCTTAGTTAGTGCATCATCCTCAAGCATAACTTGATCTTGAAGGTACTTGCGGATTGTGGTCATCCACGAAACTTTGCTTTTGAGCTGAGCCATGAGTTCCCTCGCAACTCCCTTTGGGTGCGTCAATTCCTGGCGAGCCCCCGAGCTGGTTATAGGTCTTGTAGACCACCACTCCTTTGGCTGCCTCCTTTGGTGATTTCACAGATAGCTTTGAGAGTTTCTCTATGAAAATCCCAGGTTGTCCAAGAGTCTATGAAGATGTCGTGCGGGCAAGACTATCGGCAAGGAAGTTGTCCTTCCTTGGGATATATTTGACCTCAAGTTTGATGAATTTCTTTTCCAGCTTTCTCACCTTCACGAGGTAGTCCATCATGGTCTTATCTGAGGTTTGATACTCCTTGCTAACATGCTTCACCACCAATTGTGAATCCCCTTTCACAAGCAGGCAGCAGATACCAAGAGTTGAAGCTACTCAGAGTCCAGTGAGCAGACCCTCATATTCAGCTATATTATTTGTAGCTGGAAAATCAATCTGCACAGCGTATTGCAGGCTTTATCCTATTAGAGAGATCAGTATAATCCTAGCCCCTGTTCTTTCAAGTGTGAGTGATCATAGAAGAATAAGGTCCATACATCTGATAAGTTTCTAAGGTCATCATGGGGTTGTTCTTGTTCTGTCCATTCGGCCATGAATTCAGCGAGTGCTTGCGACTTGATTTTTGTTCGAGGCATGAAATGGACATCGAATTCTTCGCGTTCAACTGACCATTTGGCGATTCAACCGTTGCATCTTTGTTGCGCAGGATCTCGCCCAGTGGGAATATTGATGGTATGGTGATCTTTGTGAGCCTGGAAGTAATGTTGTAACTTACGAGAGGCCATCAGTATCGCATATAACAGCTTTTGCACTTGCAGATAGCATTCTTTAGGACCATTGAGCACTTTACTAAAGTAGTACACCAGTCATTGGCTTTGATCTTCTCGGGGTTGACTTCTATTCCCCGGTAAGATACTAGATATCCGAGTAATTTCCCCACATTAACTCCAAATGTGCTCTTCTCCATGTTCAGCATGACTCTATTCTTGTGCAGGTTGTTGAATGTTTCATGTAGGTCGAAGATGAAATATTCCTTCTTTTTGGTTTTGATGAGATCATCGACGTAGGCCTCTATGTTCTGGTCAATCTGATAGTGTTATTTGCATTCCTCGTTGGTATGTAGCACCAGAATTTTTCAAACCGAAGGGCATTTTAACATAGCAATAGACCCCAAATGGAGTAATAAAGGAGATCTGATCCTCATCCTATGGATGCATGCTAATCTGGTGATAACTAGAATAGGCATCGAGAAGGCTTAGTTAGTCACAGTCAGAGGTAGAGTTAACTATCTGATCTATTTGTGGTAGAGGAAAAGCGCCCTTGGAGCAGGTTTGTTGAGATCCATGAAGTCGACATACATTTTCCATTTGTAATTTGACATTTTGACCATAACAGGGTTTGCAAGCCACTCAGGGTGATCCACCTCTCGAATAAAACCTGCCTTGGTGAACATTTCAATTTTCTCTTTAATGGCTTCTTTCTGACTGGGTGCGAATTATTAGAGTTTCTATTTGACCGGCTTTGGGACAGGCTGGATAGCTAATTTATGCTCAATCACCTCCCTGAGGATCTCGGGTATGTCTGACGGTTGCCAGGCGAGCACATCGGTGTTTGCCTGGAGGAATGTGATGAGCGCGAGTTCCTATTTAAGATCCGGGTTGGAGCCGAACCGAACGATATTGGATGGCTCCATTGGGTCCAGATGAATTGCTTTGACTTTGCCGTGAGACTTCAAAATGGCCTTAGACCTTGACTTTTTCATCTCCTTGTTAGGTTGATGCTGTGTGGCCATGTCTAGACTCCATTTGTCACAACGCAAGCTTGCTTTTGTGCAGCACCATATGGTGATGACTCCCTCGAGTCCCGAGATCTTCACACACTGATAAGTGTAATGTGTGGCTGGCATGAATTTGGTAAGAGTAGGTCTTCCCAAGATGGCATTGTATGTCGTCTCAAAATCAACCATGTCAAATAAAATTTTCTCTGTCTAGAAGTTTTCATGCTTCCCAAAGGTAACGGATAACGATATCTGCCCAATAAGAGTGGCTGAAGATCTTGGTACTATACCGTGGAAGGCTTGAGTGACCAGCTTGATAGCACTGAGAGATCTACATTCCTTCGTGCGTGTTAGTGAATAGGATATTCAAGGAACTCCCTCCATTGATAAGGACTCTGGTAACTTTGCAATTGTTTATCAGGGGTCGACCACTATCGGGAAATGGCCTGGCCGTATGAACTTCTCGGGGCAATCTTCTTGGCCAAAAGAGATTTTAGTGTCCGGCCACTTAATGGCCTGACAACCCTTAGGGATGTTAGCTAAGATTTCTCAGGCCACTGTCTTGTATTGCCGTTTGGACTTGTAGGATGCAGAATCACTAAATATGTGGTCTATTGTCCTCTCGCCTAGCTAAAAAGACATTGGATCCATCACTACTACCATAGCTAGAATCCCTACTCTTGGCCATGACCTGGGTCTTCTTTCCTTTGGCCACCTTTTGGACCTCCGCCTTGACCAACTTTTTTCAGAGGCGACACTCATAGATGTTGTGGTTGTCGGTTTGGTGGAAGTCGTACCAAGGCTTTCCATCTTGTTCCTTGGAGCCTGGTGTAAAGCTTCTACCCCGGGAAGGACCAGAGCGCTGGTCAGGATGGACATCGAGAAGATCTACAAAATTTTTGTCAGATTTAGCTTTCTTGTCCTTACCTCCCTTGGTTTTCTTCTTGCACTTGCTCTTGACCTTGTCGCCATCGAGCCTGAGATGAGGAAGCTTGATGCCCTGAGTCTTCTCCTTGACATCAAGGAGTGCATCCTCCACCCTAGCAAACTTATCGATGATCTACATGAGCTGTTTAACCATTTTGGACTCCTTTCTAGTGATGTCTTCAACACAACACCAACTCTTAACCCCTTGAGTGAATTCCTTGATGACATCGTAGTTGCTAATCTTGGGGATGGTATTTTGGGTTATGCTGAAGTGGTGCACGAACTCATGCAAGGTTTTGTTCCTCATCTGCTTGCAATAGTGGAGATCATTTTTTATGCCAGGGCAAATGTACATACCTTGGAAGTTAGCTCGGAACACATCGCAAAGCTACTCCCATGAGTAGATTGTCCTCGGTGATAGATTAGTCAACCATGTCCTGGCTGCCCCTTCTAGGGCTGTAGGGAGGTAATTCACCATTACCTTGTTATCCTCACCTGCTACCTGGATGATCATGGTATATATTTGGAGAAACTCAATGGGATTTGTACTTTCACTGTATTTCTCAATCATCCCAGGGTGGAACCTTGCTCGCCAGCTTGCCTTCCGTAGATCTGGAGAGAAGACTAGGCATTCATTGATGGCACCTTGCTTGGTTCCAGCATCCCTAAAAGTCTTCCCTATGATGATTAGAGATTGGTACCGATTTTATCGATGTTGGCATATTCCTTGATTAGATCGATGAGAGGTAAATGAAGCCTCTTTAGAGGCCCTCGAGCGTCTTCGCCGGTCGTTGATGACCTCACACAAGTCATTGATCGGGTGACCTCTGACTGTCAAGGTTCAACGGCGGTTGTTTGCCTGATTATCATCCCAGGAAGCCTTGTTCCTAGGGTTATGCCTCTCCAGGTCCGATGTGGCTCGTGATGGGGAATTGCCTGGTCTGCCCTAATTAGTACTATTTTCCAGTTAGGGCTAGATGAGAGTTCTCGGCCTGGAGGATGATCTTCCTTGTTAAGTCAACCGTCGAGTTCATCCAAACATTACCGGCTAGGGTAGCCAGATCTATGGTTGGAGGGTGCATGAGGGCCTCATGTAGAAGGATGATCCTCTTTGTAGTTGCAGACTTAAAGCGGTCAGCCCCCTGCCAATGTTTAGGAGATGGTAAGACTGAGGCCCCGTTAAAGACCGGGAGTGTTGTGGTCGCTTGAGACTGACCATTGTTTGCCGCCGGGGCCGGAGGACCCTGGTCGTTTGTCGGGTCATCGTCATGATGACCCATATCGTCACCCCCATATCTAATAGTGAAAACTTCTTGGGTGTAATCTTCGATAGAGGAGGTGTCCAGATCCATCATGGATGTTTCATCGGATTGCTCCAGGTTGGTTTCTTGACAATCCACGTTGTTAGAAACTGTGGGGATGGATCCTGACTTGCCGTGAATCGAACATTCATAGTTTTGTTGGCAGCCGATTGGTTTGAACTCAATACTATAATCTTTGGCTCATTGATCCATAAATCGACTAACCCCATCGCCGAAATCCACACGATCGATCACCAGTTCATCGGGAAGAGACTTAAAGTTGTTGTAGAATACCTTGTGTGAAAAACTAATTTCGGGGAAGCTTTGGGCGATGTCGACAACATTTCATGTGTAGATTCTTCAATGCATTTTTTCATGATCCCTACGGACGATGCTATCTGTCGATGATTAGTGAACTGCCGATCTGACGAACTTGTTCAAGAATTAGGGGATGCTTTAAGTAGATGAATGACAATAGGAAAACACATATATTTTAAGACATGTTTGGGCATCCAAGAGGATAATAACCCTATGTCCTGTTTGTCTTTTATTGATATGAGCCTGTTACAGGAGGCTAGTTAGCCTTGATGGATCTAAACCAAGTCGACGACTTCATCCTTGGCTTAAGTTATCTTCGTGCCACTTGTCTTTACTTGTTTTGGGCTTGTCCTCTTTAGGGCCTCTTGGCTCCATATATATATATATGGGGCCCGGGTGCCATACGTCCTCTGAACTCCTCCTTCCTATTCTTGGAGTTAAACCTTCCCGGTTATGAGACTCTTTGGGTATCTACGGGTGGTTTCCTTTCTTCCAGGGATCCCCTTCCCAGAGATAAAGATATACCCTGAGAATTACAAGAAATCCTATAGTGCCTGGATATGATAACTATCCATTATTCATCATCAAATAAATTGATAAAGGAATTGTGAAGGAGCGACTTGTTGGCATTGTCTGTGTGACGGAAACAACTTCGTCCTACCTCAAGTCTTCTATTAATCCTCTCTTTGAATACTTTAAGTTAAGCTTGAAGCAAGTAAGAGGACAATGATATAGCAATATATGAGGTGAGTTTAATGGGTTACAATTATTGATTATGAGAGAAAGTAGTTTCGCTTATTATGTTCATTGTTTTACCCATCAACTTCAGTTAGTCGTTGTGGATATTGTGAGAAAACATAGAGGCATTAGCAATTTCTTTGGTATGATTTATGTCTTGTTGAATGATCTTCTTGATTTTGACGAGGGAGGTAAATCGGTAGATTTAAAGCTTTATAGATAAATGATATGTTGTTTGGTTTACCTTATCACATCTAGGCCTGATATTATGTTTGCATGTGTGCAAGGTTTCAAGCATCACCTAAAGAATGCCATTTAATGGCCCTTAAGTGAATTATGAGATATTTGAAATACTCTCCTAGTATAGGCCTTTGGTATCGCAAATGTGCTAAGTTTGAGTTAATTAGATATTTGAATTCTGATTATGCGGGTTGCAAACTAGATAGAAAAAGCACCTTCAGGAGTTACCAATTTCTAGGTAGGTGGCTAGTTTCATGGTCATTAAAGAAACAAAATTCTATAGCTCTACTCTACCGCCGCAACGGAATATGTTTCCACGGGTAGTTGTTGTGCACAATTGCTATGGATGAAGCAAACCTTATTAGATTATGGAGTTAAGTTCAAAATTGTGCCTGTTTTGTGTGATAATGATATCGTCATAATAAAAGCCACAAACCCGGCCCAACACTCTAAAACCAAACATATTGATATTCATCATCATTTTCTTAAAGATCATGTGAGCAAAGGCGATATCCTAGTAGATAGTGTGAGAACCAAAGATCAATTGGTGGATATCTTCACCAAACCTCTAGATGAAAGTCATTCTTGCAAATTAAGGAATAATCTTAATGTCATTGATTTCTCAAATGTTACTTGAAACAATGGGCACATGGTGTTTGTGAATTTTTATGTTCTAGAATCATACCATGATTTACATGCTCATATTCCATATGCTAAGTTCTCTCTTGAACATGCCAAGTTGATGCATGATTTCAATTTGAAATACTCCATCTATGGTTATGATTGATTTGTGTTGCTAGTGGAGCTATTAAAAATCATATCTTTAGATTTCTCAATCTCCAAAATCCTATCCCTGGTTCAAATCTAAAAATCTGGAGTTTAATGGTTCCAGTGGTCTGACCGCCAGACTACCAATCTGACCATCAGACCTATACAGAGATGTTTTAGCCTCTGTCTACGCTAGAAGCATATTTGCATGGGACCGACTCTTTTATTCCCTTTCTCCTTGTATGGTCCCATTCACTCCAAACTGAGTTGTGCCTTTCTCCTCTCTCTCTCTCTCTCTCTCTCTCTCTCTCTCCCTCTCTCTCTCTCTCCCTCTCTCTCTCTCTCTCTCTCTCTCTCTCTCTCCCTCTCTCTCTCTCTCTCTCTCTCTCTCTCTCTCTCTCTCCCCCCCATGTGAGCTCAGTGCAAACTGTTGGGGGAGCCGTAATCTTCATCCTCGGTCAATCCAAGAACATCCCTAGGTTCACCGTGGACTCCCCCACCACGTCCTCCTTGTACTTTCTTGTTTCCTCTTCTCTCTCCATACGGATCTAAGTGCTTTACATGCTTAGAGTTTAGAAGATGGGATCTAACTTTTGAGGCATGGATTTGAGATGAAATTGGTTGGAATGAGTTGCTATTATCCAAATTAGTCTTTCCTCAAAGTTTTATAAGTTGAAACTTTGAATTCCTTGAATACCCAGCAAATTGGATCTGCTGGGTGCTCGTGGTCAGACCGTGGGGTGTGCCAGTTTGACCGCCAACACAGACAGTAGAGGCTACTCTCGCCAATTCATCGTGTATCGTCTGTTTCACCTTTCTAATGCTTTGTAATGTCTCATATGATCAATGGACGCAAGTTGACCAAGATGTTGGCAAGTCATACTAAGTCAAAGAGAAGATTGGTGGACTCAAACTACGATAATGATCCTTAGGACTTCGACTGGATTCCCTCAAAGGGAAACATTGGTGAGGAATCATCGTCATTTGTTGGGAATGTTGGTAATCAGGATATGCATGATACTAGTGATGAGGATGAGGAAATAAATCATCAAGCATATAGAGGCATTAGGAAATCTTGGACTGCAACTGAGTATAATAGAGCTAGGAATATCTATCAATATGCTCTAGATATCTATCAATATGGTCCAGCAAGATGATTTTTATGGTCACATTCTTAACAAGAACATTTTTTTAGCATAAATGGATTGATTGGAATTATAAGAGGTCAGCCAAGTATGCATGGGACTTGCTGAAAATTTTCATGAACTTCGTCTGTATGAGCTTGTCAATTTCAAATGTGATTGAAATGCTACTATTGTAAGGCAATCGTATGCTATAATTGAAATTTCTCATGAAGATCAAAAACTTGAGTCGATGACTGGATCTAGAAAGTATGAGGCTACCTTTAGGGGTTTTGCAAATGTTATGAGAATTCCCTTTGATGATGTATATCGATCCATTGATGTGAATTCTGAAGATTGCTTAACTGAGGATGTGTGGAGTAATTTTTATGAGCTGGGAGTAGTACCTAAGGTTGGCCTTGGAATAGTGACTAGATTGAATATTCTACCTGCAGTGGTCAACAAGATTGTGAGAGCCACTTTTGCTCCTAAAGTGGAAATAGTGATGCCATTCATGATCACTATTGGAGCATCATCAATCACATTCTGAACAGGCACAAGATTGATGTGATCACTTTTATTCTGAAGACCATTGATTATATCTAGTGAGCATCACTCATATTTTGTACTTCACTCCCTATATTATATCACTCATCCTTATGAAGTCTAATTTTCGTAAGACCTTGTGTGAGTCGAAGCATATAAGATATAGACCTTTTAAGGTGAATCCTAGTTTTCTTTAGAGAGGCCAGGAAGGTCAGGGTGTTCCCATTGCTCAGGGACATCAACGCGAGGAGCCTCAAGAAGATATTCCTACTTAGGAACCGCCAACTCCACAGCCAGTTCAACTTCAGTGGGCAGCTCCAGTTAGGTTCCTTGATACTTTCATGTCATCTATGCAGCAGAACTTTTAGCAAAGTTTGGACTTTTTCCAGGAGATCTTCCATCAAAACTATTATCAACCTATGATGTCAGAATTCCAGTCTACCTAGCAAGCTATCTCTCTCGTCCGTGAAGACATTGCAGCTTTGAATGTTTAGAACCAAGAGTTGAATGACATGTTTCAAAACTTGTTTCTTGGTCAGCAGAGTCTTTACCAGCAATTCACCAGCTTCACTAATCACTTCTATAGTGTTTATCCCAGGCCTCCTCCTCCTCCTCTTCCTCCTTCTCCTTAGAATGACTAGATCTTTTTGGTATTTGATGCTAAAGGGGGAGAATATTTAGAGAAGAAGTGAAGAGAAGGCACAAGAAGCTTTATTAATTTAGTTTTAGCTTGTTATTTCTTTCTTAGCTATTTAAGTATGAGATTTGGTTCTTATTGTCTTTCTCTTATGTGTCATAAACCTTATTACTTGCATGCTGCTTCTTTTGGGTTGAGTGATAGTCTGTGTGTGAACTTATTGTTTATCTTGATTAAGAACCTATGGTATTGTAATGTGATGAACTATGTTAGTTTGCGTATCTTTTTGTTCATTTCTATTACTATGTTCTAATGTTGTTGTTGGATGCCTTGAGGAATCGTTTTTCATGACATATTCAAACTAGTGATCTCATTGATAATACCTCTTTTTTCTCGGATCCAAGAATACAAGGTAAACTCTGCCAAAATTTTATTCAAATTCTTAATTTATGCCATACTTTTATTTCTAATCTTATGGGCACATGTGTAGGAGGTTTACCTTATATCATGAGTTTTGATATCATTTATCTCTACTTATTTTCATATCTTTGAATTATTTGCTATTTGAATCTCGCCCTCGAGTCATCTTTATTCTTTGTGCTAAAAGTGGGCTCAAAACTAAAATCACATCACTTCTTAGTGTTATTATCATCAATTACCAAAACGAGGGAGATATGAGAATATTTAAATATTTTGGTAATTAATGACAATATTTAAATGTGGACTAACATGTTTCATTGATATATGAGAAGATTAGTCCAAGAATTGTTGAGAAGCTAGAAGAAGCATGTGCGGAAGATATGTAAATGGCTAACTCAAGGCAAAAGTATAAAATATTGAACATTTTTTTTTTACCGGTCAAGGATGATTAGAGAAGAAAAATAACCAGATTAATAGGATAAGTGTCATACTATTAAGAGGATTTAATGTGCGTTTACTTGAGACATCAAAAGTGCTATAATTGCTCAAACTTGGATTTCATCTGGAGTAAAGAATTCACTTAAGAGAAGCTGGAAATCTTGTATGAAGGATTCACTTTTAGAAGAACCGAAAAAATATCCATGAGATGTTTCTAAGTAGCTGGCGATTTAATCGCCAGGGGAGGCCGGTCTGACTGCTGAATGAGCAAGGGCAAATTTCCCCTCACTACAACAAATCTAGCTTTTTATGACGATAACCCTCATGACGAAATGCAAAAATTTCATGTATAGTGAATTATTTGTGACAAACTGTGCGATTTTGTCATGAAGCAAAGTAGGGTAGGTTGGGTAGCTACTTTTTTGACAATTAATTGTGTTTTTGTCATAAAAAGTCAAAGAATCCATGATAATTACATGCTTTTATCATAAAAGAATTAACATTTTGTGGCTATAGTAATATATCTTGTCATAAAATGTTTTGGGCGAACACTCCATATTGTGGTGCGCATTAAAAATTTGGACCAAAAAATTTCTAATCTAGCCTTCAACACTTACGGAAATGGAGCCACTAGCGATGAAAACGGGACAGGAAAATCCTGTTGTATCTGACAATCGTATCCCATATTTTCCTGCTCGTTTTTGAATTCATGGGTTTTACACAGTAACAGGACGGGAACAGAATGATCAATCTGGGATACGAGATCAAAAACGGTTTAGATCTCATCCTACTCGTTTTATCGGTTTCTGTTTTTAGACAGGATAATCCTGTTTTCAGTCCTGTTTCTAATCTTCACGGGATCAGCCCATAAGACCCATCAGCGGTCAGCCAAGCCATCAACACATCGCGGTTGTGGTGCAACACCTAGACGCTGTGATGCGCTCATGCACAAACCCTACCTCCTGTTCTCCTCTCCTCAGCCGGTCAGCCCCCCTGGCCCCACCCCCAGTCGTCCCAACCGGCTAGGCCCCAGCCGCACGCCCGCACCAACCGCACACGCCGCCGCCCGGCTGGCCCCAGCCGCGGAGTCGCCCCATCCCCCGTCCTGCACCGTCGCTGCCCGCCAGGCCGCGTAGCTCAGGTGGCTGCCAAGCCGCTGCTCGCCAGGCCACCCTACCTCGATTTGATCCGTTTGTGGACGAGGTGCTGGCGATTGGAAGAGCGACCCGGGCGGGCGAGCGAGCGACGACACTCACTGCAGCCTTGGTGTTTCTCTGGACGTCTGGTGGAGTGAGAGACCACAGTGAGTGAGCTATCTTCCTTAATTTTGGTTTTGGTAGGGCATTCCTTTTTTGTATTACTATCTTTTGAGTGCTTGTATTGCTGAAAATATGTGTTGTGAAAACTCGAAAACACCTAACCATTTCAGCTGAGAAAAGGCAAAAACTTTGGAATCGTTTAACCCTTGTCTCCTTGAGATTTCTGAGAAATTAATCCCCAACGTCCATAGACAGGTTAAATAGAGGCTCCAGATTTTCAGAGGCTGAGCTTCTAGATAGGGTCGCAGTTGTTTCTTTCCATCGTTTTGTTGAAATCTTCTTGCATTCTGAAATTTGCGCTTGAAATTTGCTCCTTAGTTCCAAGTTCTGGCCACAGATGCGGTGATCGACAGAGAGGCTAACTCCATGGTTAGATCGATCAACCACAAGGCAGGAGGCAAATATTAGTTCCAATAGCCTATATTTACTTATTTAGCTTGTCTATGCTTCAGCTATTGTGTCTTCAACATATATGGCTAGAAAGCTTAGATTTGTGCGGGCCCATCTAAATGCTATTCGATGAGTGCATGCATGATGAATCTAGTCATTTTTGTTTCTGAATGTTTTCTGGAAGTCCTTTTTGATGATATATATTCATCGTGTTATTGTGGATGGTCCCAAATTCTAGGAAATAGAATAATGCAATTGCAGTATCCCCATGATTGCACTTCAATTTGTCCCTACATTTAGTTTTTCCCCCTATGCTTACTATAATACCCAATTCCCTTATGTTCATGGAAGTATCTGTATTCATTGTGTGTTATCTGTTATTTGGTTTTATATTTCTACAGGTTTGCATTCCTAGCACCAATTTTCTTGAGTTTTAACTACAATTTACTTCTTGATGGCTTTGAATGAGGTGAGGATGCGGCCCACTACTGGACAGACTCCTTCTGGTTCATCCTTGGCTCGCTTGCTCTTTGGGGATATGGCGCTGCTGCCACTTGCCAATGACAAGTCCAACACCTCTACTGAAGGTGCACCTCTAATCCAAGAATTCAAGTAGCACTAGCAACTAATATTGTCATGTCCTATGTCATATATTTGTGTCAATTGAGAGAATGGTCATGTGATCATATCATACTGTCGTGTCAAAATTATACTGTTCCCGATTCATCAAGTTTGGGAATTTGTAATGCTTTGTTCCAATTATCTCACTGCTATTTCAGTTTCTTTCAAGCAAAGCAAGTTAGTGCTTTTATTAGTCAGTTTTCTCTTAGCCAAAATGTAGGATTATGGTTTGAATTGGTGTTTTGCAATCCATATGAATTAGGAGTAAATTTTAAGTTTCAGATTTGGTTGATATAGTGGCATCCTGACCCTGCTCACCATTTGTTCGTTAAGATGCTTACAAAGACTGCTTATTCCCCATGCCTTTTTCCTTGCTGTTATTATGGAAATTTTTTGCCATTAGATCACAATGATATACTTGAAACGACTTTCCTTTTCATTTAATAGCTAGCACATCTTGACATTGATTTCTGAAATTTTTCTATCTGAACACATGTAGCACAGTTGTTGAGACCAAGGATGTGAGAGGAGCTGACTTGGATTGAGATGAAGGGAAGTATTGTTAGCCGGTAGTAAGCATTGCTATTTACACTATAAAGCAACTATAACATTTGATTTCCAGTTTTTAGTCTGCACATGAACTAGAAGTCAGTTTTACAGAGATAATGTTGCACTTTATTTCCTTCCTGTAGTACTAATGTACTACAATAACTTAAAGAATAGCAAGCAAGTTTTCATTTTTTTTAGTTCTAACTCTTTTATGGTTAGCTCTACTACATCTGAGTTCAATCAAATTTATTTATACAAAGAATATTGCCCTTTTTCAGATGTTATGTGCAAATTTCAATTTAGTAACTCATGGTTGAGTGTTTGAGCCTCCTGAAATTCAACATTTATATTTCTCCTCACATCTAAGGAAGATAGTTGAATAATTCACCTATTCCTGCTTTGTGCAACTGGTATTATATGTTGTGTAGCACCACAATCCTTCTCAATGTATATGTTGAACCAGTTATCATCATCTTTATCTTCTGCTAACTATTACTAACTTTGGATAGTTATGCACACTGAATTTCTCCGCTGTGCTTTTTAGATATGAAGACCACGAGTATGATCAAAGAGAAGATAATTATTTGGCCTTTTTGTTGGCATTCCTTTTCATGAATCTGTATAGATGTAGCACAGTTTAGTTTGGTTATTGCTTGTGTGTGGAGTTATGTATGAACAGTTGTGAATGCTGGTATAGATGTAACTGGAAATTGTTTATCGTTATATATGGAATAATATATAGTTATGTGTTTGTACTTTTGTGACAAATATACTTCATATCAATTATATTGTGTCACAAATTCTATTCATGTAATTGGTACATCACTCAACTATGACAGAAAGTGAAAATGCATGACAATTTTTTTTTGTCACAAATGGGTTACTGCATGACGATTAAAATTTCGTCATAGAATCTATGGTGCCTGGCCGGGCAGCTTGCCCCCAGCTTTTTGACGTTTTGTGAAAATTTTGTCATAAAATACATTATATGATGCACTATTTATGACGATGGGCGTGACGATCGATTTATGTCACAAAATATCACCTATGACAAAAAATTATCATTTTGTGATGAATATTGACTGTCATATAATGCCAAATATGTTGTAGTGCGTAGTTTCTTGAGTCACGATCTCAACATAGGGATTCCTCATCTGGTTGCCAAGGGAGCAAACAATTTGGACTCTCTGCTTTGGCTCGCGGTCTGATCATGGGGCGTCCTAGTGTCACTGCCAAGGGAATATATAGTTTTTACTCTTTATTCCAGGCTCACGATCTGATCGAGACCTATGGCGGTTTGATCACCATGTCAATATTTCATTAGAGTCAGAGGAATAATTGCACTAATATAGCTATTG
The DNA here is from genome assembly GCF_958298935.1 of Phragmites australis. NCBI lineage: Eukaryota > Viridiplantae > Streptophyta > Magnoliopsida > Poales > Poaceae > Phragmites > Phragmites australis. Next base: position 2,690,407 of record NC_084927.1, read on the forward strand.
GACTAGTGGCGATCTAACCACCAGTTGTACTACGGTCTGACTGCCATATGCAGAGAGAAGTTAGCTTTTAGGTAACGGCTATATATCAGGTTGTGGTCTATTGTAGGAACGAGAATGACGACTAGAGGGAAGGTGAATAGGCATCTCAACAAATTTCTTTCGAAATAGATGGTCTTTTCCTATTTCTCACCCAACGTACCTCAAAACGCTCAAGCGGAAGCAAAAGAATTAGAGAGACAAAGCAAGAAGATTAGTTCCATGGCAACATGACTCCACAGATGGAATATGAATCATAGGTTCCATTCAAGACCATTCCATGTGTCTTTGTGCAAAAAAAAACTCGCAACTTTCAAAGAAACTAGAGAAGATGGACACCGGACAAGGTTATCCTCCAAGATGATAGTCTAGGGGCAAGGGATTCAAGACCCGCTCAAATACATGAGCATGTGAGTGTTTAAGCCACTAGCATCAAGAAAAACAACCCTGCAAAGGTGAAAAACTGCAGCTGAAAGAAAAGATCACTGAGTAAAGAATCGCTCCAAGTTGATGATCTAGAGGCAAGGGTACTCAAGACCCATGAGCATACACTCGTATGTGAGTTTTTATGCCTCTAGCAACAAGAAGAATGACCTCACAAGGTGCTGAAATTTCAACCAAAAAACCAAAACGAAAATTAAAATCGAAAACAAAAAAACTTGTAAGCTTGTAAGGGAACCAATAGAGAAAAACTAGAAGGAGGGGAATTCAAACATATGCAAAAAATATAAACTTTATTACTCAAAGAGGTCAGCTCTATTTTAGGCAGATTACAAAGATTTATCTCTCAATACTCTTACCTATTACATAGGCTAAGCACTCATCCTTCTCTCCTCTAAAATCCTAGCTCTAAGACTCTCAAATGGGTGACACAAGGGGGCTCAAGTGGCTGGTTCAAAGTTTTCTCTAGCCCTACTTATCTATTTATAGGCCTAGGAAACTTGGCTCCTAAGTTTTCTAGATTTTCCCCAAAATACCCCTCTCTTGTAGTACACTCCTATTTACCAACGAGGGTATTTTGGTTCATTTTTTTCTCCATTCATCGAACGGCTGTGGCGCCTTCATGACTTAACTTCGCCTCGATGCAAGCTTCACGATGGTGCCACATACTCCTCCAGTCCTCCTACGGTTTTGAGGCCAAACTGCGAAACCGCCTGCACGCTTCTCAAAGCGTGACTCACCACCTTGCTTACACCTTAAGCAAGCGCTTCGATATCGACGCGTGTACTCCGTCATACGATCTTGACTGCTGGCAAGTCTCTCCCGCTCCCGATCCCTCGAGTCGCTTTGTCATTTGCACCGGTATCCCCTTCGCTTGATTTTGTCAACACGCCGTCTCCAACCGACTTCAATGCTTTGCTTAACCTCCACGTGTTTAGCTAGGATCACCCTTGATTTTGCCCAGCCTCCTTGATCTTCTGGCACCAAGCACTCTGCTTGGCTCCGATCATCTCGCCGTCCACCGCCAAATTGCATCCATCACCTGCACACCATGAGACAAGCAAACACATATCTCCAACTCCAATTCCAATTAGTACATAATCAATATGCTCAAATGAAATCTCAAATCAATTCAAATAACATCAAAGCTAATGCAAAACCGAAGATCCGTTTTTTGCGGAGGTTTTGTATCCCCTTCGGCATGTATTAATGCCAAAGGCCCTACACACTATCGGAGCTACGTAATACCTTCCAGGAAACCAAGGCAGTCTTGCCTTCTAGGTGACCTAGGAATACTACGCCCGTGGTGTGTAGGCTTGTCGTGCTCCCGAGGAAACACCCTGGGTGCACCGCAACACTGTACACAAAGGGTGTGCCCCGGTGCGTGGCATCTATACGACCGAAGCTATGCAATACCTTCTAGGAAACCTAGTCTTGGTGCCCTCGCGGTGACCTAGGCATGCTGCACTCGCGGTGTATAAGCATGTCGTGCAACGAGGATTCCTTGCGACATCATTCCTCAGAGCACCGCATCCTCACATCAAGGTCATCCCTTGATATGCAGCGTCCACACTATCGAGACTATGAAATACCTTCCAGAACACCTTGGCATAATCTGCCCTTTAGGTGACCTAAGCATGTTGCACTGCTGTAGGTGTGTGGGCTCCACTGCCTACAAGGGCAAAGCCTACCCTCCAGAAAATCTTTTCAGGTGACCTTAGGTTTAGGCAAGCAATGCTTATAGGAGCGTGGGTGTATCACGCCTCCCGAAGAAATCCTTCGGGGCCGCCGCAACTACATTACCAAGGAAGTTCCTTGGTAACCGGCATCTACACACTATCAAGGCTATGCAACACCTTCAATGAAACCTAGGCTTGATGCCTTCGCGGTGACCTAGGCTTGTTGTGCCTGCGGTGTGTAGGCATGTCGTGCAACGAGGATTCCTTACGACAGCATTCCTCAGAGCACCGCACCTCCGCCTCCGAGGATATCCCTCGGGGCGTGGCTTCGACACTACCGAGGCTATACAATGCCTTCCAGAAACACCTTAGCAAAATCTGCCTTTTGGGTGACCTAGGCATGCGGCGCAGCTGCAAGTATATGTGCCTCACTGTCTATCGAGACTACGCGATACCTTTCAGGAAACCTAGGTATTCTTGCCTTCCAGGTGACCTAGGCATGCTGCATCCGTGGTACGTGGGCTTGTCACGCCTCCCTAAGAAGTCCTTCGGGTGGCGCCGCAACACAGTCTATCAAGGAAGTCCCTTGATATGTGGCAACTATAGTGCTGAGGCTACACAATACCTTCCAGGACACCTAAGCAGTCTTGCCTTTCAGGTGACCTGAGCATGTTGTGTCTGCAAGAGTGTAGGCATTTGCATGGTTATGTACTAGTTAAGTTTTGCAGTATACTGTTGGCAAAAAGAGGCTAATTGTAGTATAAGACATAGCTAGGTCAAACAACTATTCATAACTCATGCTAAATGAAGATGTAACTTAAGTTCTACTGCTTACTGCTAAACAGGGATATAATCTAGATTTACCATTTCTACCTAGTGGCTATTTGTTGTAAAGGTTTCTAGTAGTAAGGTTGGAGGCCACCAACATGTTTTGATCTTACTGTATGAAAGATAGACCAACTAGGTAAATTATCAATAGGTAATAGTGGGCATACATTTGCCAGAATAAGGCCTCTATTATGAGGCTTGAAGGCCTCGAAGCCTATGGCTAGGCCGGGGGAGGTAGTCCTCGACCCCCTCGGCCCTTAGCTGTTGCCCGGCTCTAGTTGGGAGAGGTGGTCCTCGACCCACTCAGCCCTTAGTCGCTGCACAGCTCCGGAGGTAATCCATCTGGAGCTTGGCGACTGCGTGTCAGAGGCGAAGCCAAAGGCTAGTCGGGAGATGTGGTCCTCGACCCCCTCGGCCCTTAGCCATTGCCCTGCTCCAGAGGTAATCCGTCCAGAGCCTAGCGATAGCGTGTCGGAGGCGAAGCCGAAGGCTAGTTGGGAGAGGTGGTCCTCGACCTCCTCGGCCCTTAGCCGCTGCCTGGCTTTGGAGGTAATCTGTCTGAAGCCTGGCGACGGTATTCTCCGACTCAGTCCTCATCACTGGGATATTTTCACTGTCGGTGGCGGAGTTGGTTGCAACGGAGCGGGGTCGGAGGGCCAGGGATTTTCCCAAGAGCTTGCCCCAAGATTCTGATCCCTGTGTCGTCCTTCGCTGGTTCCCTCTGCGGCCAGGTATCTTGCTTGTCTTCTGAGGTATTCCTCCCGGAAGGTCGTGAGGATTCAGCAGTCGTCGGTGTTGTGGTCGCACTCCGGTCTGTGCAGGATGCACCCGTATGCCTCCGAGGGTACCGGAGCATGTGTTTGATGTTGAAGTCGTTGCCGGGGGCTGCGTACCCCGAAGCCCATGGTTTCCCCATGGCCTCCTTCCCTTTGGGGAGATCGTCGAGGTCTTCTAGTGATCCAGCTTTTGGAGCTGGAGTGGCTCCGACTATGCCTCCCTAGACGAGGTGGACTTGGGGTTCTTGATGTGTGGTTGGCATCACGAGGGCTGCATCGAGGGCGCTGGCAGGGTCTGTGCATTCTAGAGCCCTGCGCCTCCTCGGAACCCTCTTTCACCTGAGGGGCTCGAGAAGGATGCTGGGTGGACAGACTCTCTGAAGGTGTTGGCTAGCCCGGGGCATCTCGGGTGCTGTCGAAGGAGATACTTTGGGATCAAGCCCAGGCGGGAACACCCTTGGGTTCGACTGCCTAGAACCACTGGAAAGTGGCTTGCTTGGCTGTGGCCTTGGCCGCGACCTCTCCTGGTGCGGCGAGGTTTTCACTATGCAGAGGCTGGAAGGCTTCCACGCTTTCTGGAGTTTCCGTACCAACCCAAGGTTCTATTTTGGTCATGGCTAGAGGAACACCGTCCCACACGGCAGTGGGGCTGGAGGGTGCATGCGGTGTGCATGGTTGAGACAGCCACATATGGCCGCGTGGTTGCAACGGTGGATATGGCGGCTAGAGCTAGCACTTTGGTGATTTTTCTGGTGGATTCCTACCTCTTTTTAGCACTTCTGTGTTCGAATTCCCACAGACGGCGCTGTTGGAGCAAGAGATCGTCTTGGCCTAGCAAGTACGGTGAGAGTTTCTTCTAAGGAGGAGACTCAAGCTTGGAGACGAAGTTTGAGAGGGAGGAACACCACAAATGTATTGATAGTGGAAAAAATGGTTCGGCCTAGGGGGAGTTTCACAGCGTGTCTTTGTGTTTGTGCACCTCTGTATCCTGTGTGTTGCCCTCTGTGTTGTATTAAGCGTTCTCCTTGCGACCCATCCCTGCAAAGATGACCATGATCCTTTATTTATAGGGTGGTACGTAGCTTAGTATACAAGTTATCACGATGTACAAATATCTAGGATCTGGCCGAATCACTAGGCCCTATCCTATATAACTACTTTTTACCCTACATAGGAGATAAATATCTATCGTGGTAGCTATTATGGTGCCTACCCCTGAGGGTGAGCCGGTCGCTAATTGCGGCCCGATGCTGCTCTGCCGGGGGTGTCAAAACAATTTTCATCGCATTGGGGTGCCAGGATAAGCACCACTTGCACCGACATTAATCGCCCGTCACCTCGCCGCATCAGGTCAGCTGCAGGGGTGTCCTTTCTGATATTATCTCCGGAGACATGCTGCATATTTAGGCTTTGGAAGATGTCCTTTATTCTCTCGTCATCACTTATGACCCCTCATTAGTGACATGTCTTGATCGAGTTCCAACCCGAACCACACATTAGTGATAGGTCATCATTTAACCTATCACTAATAGTGTATTAATGACACGTACTAAGTATCCGGCACTAATAACATATCTTCTTTAATAATTTCTTACGTAGTGCATGGGCCTATGGACAGACAGGGGAGGCCCTGGTGGCCATGTTAGGAGGCGGAAACCATTGGTAGAGCTGAAGGTAAAATTTAGAGGCAGCAACAAATCCAAAAGGCAATTAGCCGCTTAATTTTATTGATAAGAGAAGATGAGACAAATTATCAACATATTCCAGGTGTAGGAGTGGTGTTGTAACGGTAGTTCATGGCTTAACTCTCTTCATTTTAGTATAATAGGCTTCTATCCTTTCAGTTCGTTTATCAATCGTATCGTCCAGCACTATATGAAAAAAAAAAGGCTATGGGTGATAGATGGTAACTCTTATTAGTGATAGGTTTTATACTCATTATCATGAACGTGTCACTGATAAGTTGTCATAGGTAACGGATTAAGACCCATCACCTATGACAATTTGACCCGTCACTAATGACTGAACATAAGTGATAAGTTGTAATAGTGACCCGTCACTTATAACTAATAAATATTTCTTGTTTTTTATATGAAAAATTCAAAAAAATACTTTTTCACCCGAGGCACCCAACACATGAGCCTATGGTATATGCTACAAGCCATACCATTTTTTAAACTATTTTCTGTCTTTGCATTCTATTTAAATAGAACATGCAATCTCTCCTCGTGTGCGAACCACTCTTACCACCTAAGCTATCATGTCCTTGTAACAGGAAGCAGATATTTTATCTTTTTAATATTTATTGCCGATGGTCATAGGTAACTTATTATAACCGTGATCCGTCACCTACGACTGATTAGTGACATGTCAAAACAGTGACCTGTCACCTATGACCATGTTACCATTAAATTACAGGTTGCTCCAGAGCTTAAGAGCAAAGAGAATAGAAATATTTTTAATGGTTAGATTCAAAGTTTTGGAATAACAGAGTGGAATTAAAGTTTAATTGAGCTGTTCATTTTGACCCAAAGCAACAGCAAAATTGAAATAAGCAATATAACGAATATTTTAAATAGTGACCAGAGTGTCTTTTTAAAAACGGACATAACTTTTATATACGGATTTCGATTTTAATATTTTTTTTACTCTATAAACATCTATAAAAAAAAAGTTATAGCCATCTCTCCTTGACTTTGTCGAGTTCAGAAAATTATTCCAGAACAAATTTGCTCTGAAAGATTGAGTTCTTGGGCATTGTTGCACCAAAGTGAGGAGGACAGACAAAGAGATGATGCAGTATGTCACGCTCTTAAGACTACAATTATGCATATTTTTGTCAAATATAGGTGGATATTTAGTAATAGCTATGTTATGTGTCTACTATAGTTGTTCATTCAAAACTATGCTGGTATTTTATCATTTAGTTATTCTCATTACGGGTTTGTACGATGTTAACCGTAACTCTGTAATAAGTGGCGGTTGGTGCTTCTACACAAGCTGAGATAGGTTTTATTTCATTATTAAAAAACAAAGATATCATTAGTGATGAGTCATAATTTGATCTGTCACTAATAACTGATTTAGGATGATCCATCACTAATAAATAGCTAGAATGACACGTCACTGACGAGTCGTAATTAGTGACATATCACAACTACAACCTGTCGACTCATCACTAATTTTATGTCTCTTTTATTTGTTTTTCACGAAGTGCAGAAGTGTTAACGTGCATGAGCTACCGTATACGTTTATACATGTGCGATCGACAAGGGCACCTGCACGAGCATGCATGTCCTGCACACATATCAATGGCATGCATGAGCAGGTGTTTCATGAGTGTATAAACATGAGCAGATGTGTCTGCCGAACTTGTTAAGCAGCTCCTGCTTTTGTGTCTGCCCAATTGCAGGAGGTTGTGCACAGTAACGTACCTGCACAAAACGTGATGTTAGATGTACGTACTTATCGACGACACTGCAACGACGGCGCAAAACACTGATAAGTCCATGTTTGCTCCTTGAGAGTTATTCACAAAAGAAGTTTAGGCAAATAAATTAAAGTACACACTTTTCTTCCACCAATATATCCAATGCTGCCATCTAGAAATGAGATTGTCCGGAAGGGGCGATAATACATAGTAAATTTCTTTCTAGTTTTCCTCGTAATTTTGTGTACTACTTCCTTTAAAATAGCTAGTTTTAAAAGTTGAGTATATCTTGAGGGAAATAGCAATTGTTTGACAGTTCGCTATTTTTCAAGTGCTTGAAACCAGCTAATTTTTTCGGTTACTATCCTAGCTTAACATCCAATTACTTATGGTTAATATGGTTGTATTTAACCAAAGGGCCTAGGATTATGAATGAAAAATAAGATGGTTTCAAACAACCAAAAAATTGTCACACCATTGGTTGTAAAAGAGTCAATGCGGATTGCAGAACTAACTAGTAAGATAACTACTGCAGAATACATCATCAGTGTCGGTTCAAAATCGTCATTAGTGACGAGTTATGAACCGACATTGATTACTCGGCACTGATAGTCAGTAACTATTAGTGCTGGTTCTATCCACAAACCGGCACTGATAATGAATTATCAATGTTGGTTCCCTGTTAGGAACCGGCACTGATAGATATTCGGCAGCTAAAAAAAATTACACAATCCAAAATACATCACATGCACATGCATCCATTCTTCAAATGTTTAAATCACGATAAACACTTAAAACATTAATTCAAACTACAGGAATTTCTAAAATTACATCAAATACCATTACATGCATAGTTAATTTCTAAAATTTCAACTCCAAATATTACATCAAAATAAGTCAGTACATAAATGAGTGCGCTAGTTGTTGCTTCAAACGGAAGTTCCATTGGACTTCTGTAAATAATAAAATTATTACTATCACACTGAAACTTAAGATGTGATTCGTACTTTTCTTCTCGGACCTTTCTGCATTAAGGACTAAGTAATGTGTACCCCACTACTGGGCAAGAAGACATAAGATTGAAGTCAAGCTACGATCCATCCACATCTGAGTGTTTCAGTAAAAATTCTATAGACAAAGAGAAACAATATAGAGGAAAATTTTAATATTACTAAAATAATCCTAGCTACAAACTAGAGGTTCATGTCACCAACCGTTTCAGTTACATGTAACTGCGAGAGCCTAGGAGTCATTGCAAGCACATTCTCATTTTTTTCAAACGCTTTCAATTTGAAATAGTTGTAGTCCGGAAACATGGATCCAAGTTGCAGGTTAACCTATTGTAGAAGCGCATAAACAACAGATCTTTCAGCCATAAGTCTTTGGTATATTTCGACGCTTGATGCTATTAAATGGATATATCCTTGTTTAGGAAAAGCAATGCTAAAAGAGATAGTAATCTTTATTGTTATCAGCTAATGTGGTCGTCACCACAGGTGGTGTGCCACCAAGGTCCGTAATAATGTCATGTAGCCATTGTAGATAAGGAAACATCTACATCAATCGGTATGTTAGTTTCTAAATTTGTTACCTACAAACTGCAATATTAACTGACCTTCTTATAATTTATAGAAAAGAGATTTTTATCTCTGAATATGCATATGTACCTAAGATAAGTTATTGGTACGTTTACACACCCAGAGAAAAAAAAACGCCAATGCCAAAACTGGCACATGTGGATAATCTCGTAATTATGTCAAGTCATCAATTGCAGAACAAGAAAGTACCAAACTAGTTATTGGGAAGTGATACATCTAAAATACCGATATAGCGATACACATCTAATATCATGACATACACATCTAATAATAAGCCAACATATTTTGAACTAAAATACATATCTAATTTTAAGACCTAAATTGAATAACTAAAATTGCTAACTGACAGTGCCGATTCTTAGCGTCTCAATCGTGGTTCGCGCTCGGGAGTTTAAGAACCGGCACTAATACATCAACAGTACCGGTTATGCTCGAACTGACACTGATGAGGCGCTACTTATGACCTATTCTGTAGTAGTGAATAGCCTTAAGTGATGGTGCAGTTACAGTAAGAGAACAAAGAGGTTATAAATTTGAATAAGTGCAAAGTCCGGGGCGTACTGTAACATGTGATGGTTGCTACAGTAACACGCAATCAAATACTGCAGCACTAAATCTTATCTATCCCTTTACGATCCAACGACTCACAGCAGAGTGAAGTCACTGTGTAAAGTCAGGGATCCTTGTCCTAATAGACGATGGAGCTGACGAAATGGGATCCGAATCCCATGATTTCATAGGTGTGAAGTCAGGGGCGCACATTAACTTGTGAGGGGTGCACTGTAGCACTAAATTTTATCCATCCGTTTACGAAATGATTTCACTCCTCATGAAATCAGGGGATCGTTGTCCAACGAAATGTAGCTACTCAGCAAATCAATCATTTAATAATTTTGAACTCAGTGGACCCACATCCTCAACCTTGCTTTGCACATCCGATCTGCATCGTTGTCCTTAATTATTTCCCTACCACCACCTAGGACCTTACTCGGAGTGGCACCAAATGGAAGAAGTGGTCAATGTGGTGTCTCCTTTCACTCCTCTCTCACTCGACCTCAACACCACACTCTCTCCCCCCTCTGCTCTACCTTCCACTGACAGTAGATGCGTAACCGTCTGGCACCACGGAGCCTAGATTCATCGCATTGGCAGGGACAGGTGGAGCTGTGACCGACTGACGAAGGTGGCAAATCTACCCTGGGTTGGCCCGTCGGCTGTCCGAGAGACGTTAGAATCCGAGAGACTCACTTGCTAACACTGATATCTCAGTCCTTGGCTCTCCCTTTTCCTAGTTCCTCACCAAGGAAGATACACCAGCCTCATCCAAATATTTATCTTTAAGCCGCCTTTGGAACCGCTCAATGGGTTATTTTGATAGTTTTTTATAGTCCGCGGGTTGTTTGGATGGTTTTATAATTTAGGGGCAAGTAGACCTCGAAGGTCAGGTGATTTCGTTTTTTTTATTTTTGGAAAGGAGAAACTTTATTCACTCTCAATGTTACATCGAGCTGATACAACACAAGATTGTCCTCTAGGCATCTACATAGCTAAGATGCACACAGCCAAATAAAAAACAAAGTGGCAAAGCCAAAAAGGAAACCAACAAGCTAGAATGAGAACTCTTAGACACGATTATTGAAATTAGCTTCAATGTGTATACTAGACTACCATCCAAACCAGTTGTAGTAACCAGCATGCGATGCACCTGCTAGTGCAATATAGACCACGAACGGAACCGATATATACATATAAAAATAATCAACAATATATTAGCTTGTTAAAGACAACATCAATATGAGCGGAGCCATACTACTTCTTTTTCTTGTTAAAGATAATATTATTTCTGCATAGCCATATGGAACAATAAAAGTGGCTGTTGCTGCCAATATATTAGCTTTCATTTTTACTAATACCCTGAAGCCAATTTTCAAACATATTCGGTGCACTTCGTGGTGGGTAAAGATTTGAGACCACATAGACTATGAACTATGTAGGATGGGCAAAACGACAATCATAAAAGATGTGCTTAATTATCTCTTTTTTTTTACAAAAGCAACAATTCTAATTCCCTACCCATTCTCTTTTAATTAGGTTATATTTTGTTAAAGGAATTCCTTTCTGAAGGTACCAGAGAAATTTTTTTATTTTTAGCAGTATTTTAAGCTTTCATATTAGATTGTTTGTGATTAGTTGGTCACCCCGCACAAGAACCTTATAATGGGAGTTGATGGAAAATATTCCGGACTAGGTTAAGCTCCATCAGAATTCATCACATTCAGGTGCCAAGGTGATATTGGTAAGGCGAGCCAATAAATCTATCCATGCTATCAACTTTGGACCATCAAGATCCCGCCTGAAAGCTATGTTTGGGGCATTATTTTGTAGGGCTGAAGACACAGTCTCTTGTTTGTTTCACGCTATAGTATAAAGCTGGGGATAGGTGATGGGTCATAATGTTTGTTGCCGAAGGTCTTAGGTAACATGTCATAACTGTAACCCGTCACATATGACAGATTAGTGACGGGTCTGAATAGTGACTCGTTACCTATGACCATGTTACCAATTTGAATTACAGATTGCTCTAGAGCTTAAGAGTAAAAGAAATAAAAACATTTTTAATGGTTCGATTCAAAGTTTTGGAATAACATAGTAGAATTAAAGGTCAATTGAGCTGTTCATTTCGACCCAAAGCAGCTGCATAATTGAAATAAGCAATATAACAAATGTTTCAAATAGGTGACCCAGAGTGCTTTCTGTAAAACAGGTATAACTTTTGCATACGGACTTCGATTTTGATATTTTTTTTTACTCTACAAACATCTTAAGAAAAAGTTACATCCATACCTCCCTGACTTTGTTGGATTTGGAAACTTGTTCGAGGCCAAATTTGGCCTGGAAGATTGAGTTCTTACCCTGTAAAGTTTCTGCACCGTTTTCGGAACACGCGTTTGAGTCCATAACCACCACCCCTTACATTAAACTTGAGCAGAAATATATAATGGTTTCTATTCTAGTGCTACTGAGGTGAGAAAAAAATAAGATAAAGCTTTAAGAAAAATAAAAAAAATATAGCATCATGCTTATTGTTCCTATTCATAAGTCAGAAGCCCTATTCAATTTGTGCATAGCCTATTTCGCTCTTGGCATTCTGACCTCTTTAATCTTTATGCTTAGTCAAAACACTTTGTTAACGGTCATTCTGTGTTTGATTTTTAGTACAATGATCAAGAGAAATATATTGGCTCAACTTTTGGGCACTGTTGCATCGAAGTGAGGAGTTTGGACAAAGAGATGATGTGGTATGGCACGCTCTTAATACTACAATCAAGCATATTTTTGTCAAGCATGGGTGGATATTTAGTAATAGCTAGGTTATATGCCTACTAAGTTCGTTCATTCAAAACTATGCTCAAATTTTATCATTTGGTTATTCCCGTTATGGGTTTCTATGATGTTAACTGTAACTTTGTAATAGGTGACGGGTTGGTGCTTCTACAGAAGAGAGGCCGAGATAGCTTTTATTCCATTGTCTAAAAAAATAAAGCCGTTATTAGTGACGGGTCACAACTTGATTCTCACTAATGACTAGCCTAGGATGACCCATCACTGATGAGTTGATCATTAGTGATGGGTTACAATTTGATCATGTCACTAATCCTAGAATAACCTGCAAAGAAGAAATATATTTCTTCTTGTTAAAGAAAACATCATTTCTATATAGCCATATGGACCAAAAAAGTGGCTGCTATTGCCAATATATTACCTTTCAAATGTTTACTAATACCTTGAAGCCAATTCCCAAACATATTCGGTGCACTTCGTGGTGGGTAAAGATTTGAGGCCACCGAGACTATGAACCATGCAGAACAGACATACAATAATAATAAAAGAGGTGCTTGTTAAAAGAATTCCTTTCTGAAGGTACTAGAGGAAATTTTTTATTTTTAGTGGTATTTTAAGCTTCCATATTAGGTTGTTTGCAATTGGTTCGTCACCCCACACAAGAACTTTATAAAGGGAGTTGATGCAAAATATTCCATACTGGGTTAAGCTCCATCGGAATTCGTCACATTCATGTGCCAAGGTGATATTGGTAAGGCACGCCAATAAATCTGTCCATGCTATCAACTTTGGACCATCAAGATCCCGCCTGAAAGCTATGTTTGGGGGATTATTTTGTAGGGCCAAAGACACGGTCTCTTATTTGTTTCGCGCTATAGTATAAATCTAGGATATTGGTCTCTCTTAGGGGCAAATTGCCCAACCAAATGTCCTTCCATAACCTAATTTTGGAACCGTCCATCACATTGAAGGTGCATTAGCGGAACATGATATGTTTTCTTTCATCAGACCAGCCTAGAAGTGTAAGTCACCTGGTTTGTCTTCAGTATACAAAAGATACTTGGACCCTATATATTTGTTCACAGCAAATTTTGCCAAAGCCCGTCTTCGATTAGTAATTTATATAACCATTTGGAGAGGAGAGCGACATTATGGATCTCTACATCCTAGATCCCTAGTCCTCCATGGTCCTTGGGTTTATAAAGGACTTTCCATTTTGCTAGGCGGTACTTCTTTTTCTGACTATCGCTTTGCTAGTAAAACCTAGAGTAGAAGTACTCAAGCCTTTTGAGTACCCCACAAGGAATATGGAAGAAGGACACCATGTATGCGGGTAATCTGCTCAGGACTGAATTTAGAATGGCTAGCCTGCCACCCGTGGTAAGGTACTTAGCCTTCCAACTGTTCAACCTCTGTTTTATACGTTGTTCAACTCCTTTTGAATTCTTGAGTTTATGATAGTGAATTGAGATACCAAGATAGCGCAGGGGTAGCTCACCCTTTGCACATCCAAATATCTTTGTATATTGATTGTTTTTATCTTGTGCCGAGACAAAATAGAACAATTCACTCTTATGGAAGTTTATTTTTAGTCGTAAGAGCTGTTCGAATGCACAGAGCAATAGCTTCATGTTATCCGTCTTTTCCAAATCAACTTCCATGAAGAGGATGGTGTCATCGGTGTATTGAAGGATTGGTAGCCCATTGTCTACTAGATGGGGCACAATTCCTTCAACTTGGCCTTCTTCTTTGGCTCTCTCGATTAGGATTGCTAACATATCTTCAATGATGTTGAACAATATCAGAGAGAGCGGATCACCTTGATGAATGCCCATTTTTTGTTTGGAAGAACATTCTGGTTTCATCATTCACTTTGACTGCTACGCTACCTCTGAAAATAAATTTTCAACACAAGAGCACCATTTAGGTGAAAAACCTTTGATCCAGAGGGATGTAGGAGAAATGGTCATTTGACTTTGTCATAGGCCTTCTCAAAGTTAATTTTGAGTATTACCCACTCTTCTTTTTACGGTGGAGTTCATGTATTATCTCCTGTAAAATGACCACCCCTTCTAAAATGTTTCGACCCCACATGAAGGTCGTCTGTGTGGGATGGATTATTTAGTCTGTGACACTATTTATTCTATTAGTGACCATTTTAGTGAAAATCTTGAAGCTAACATTTAGCAAATAGATTGGCCTATATCGTTGTATGCGGTAAGCTTCTTTAGTTTTTGGTAAGAGCGTGATCATGCCAAAATTTAGATTGTGAATCGGTAGGTTTGCATAATACAGTTCGTGGAAGATTTTCATCAGATCATCCTTTATGATGTCCCAGAACATCTGGTAGAACTCTTTCAGAAAGCCATCTGGGCCCGGTTCCTTGTTATGCTCCTTTTGGAAAATGGCATCACACACTTCCTTTTCAGTGAAGGGAGAAGTAAGGAGGTCATTTTCATTATCCATCTCTGGGATAATGTCATATGTCCTTGATTCTTGCATGGACATGTGGCAAATTTTTCTGGTGACTCGAGAATATCCTTATAATACTTAGTTATGTAGGCCTTTAGCTGATTTGGGCCCTCAATTTTTTCTTCATCTTGTTCTAGGTACATGATGTGTTATTTCCTATGTTTTCCATTTGCAACCATGTGGAGATATCATGCATTATTGTCACCTTGGAGGATGTTATTGACCTTGGCTTGTTGGTGCCACTTAGTCTCCTCTTCTCGAAGCAACTTAATTAATTTTTCACTGGAAATATTTTGTAGTTTATCTCACTTTTTGTAAGACAACGGAGTTCCGACAATTTGTCAAGCTCATCAATGATCGGAAGTAGTCTTTGTTTCTCTTGTATAAATCCCACTAGTATGGGAATCCCATCCTATAAGGTGCCACCTCAAGGCACTGAGTTTTCATGTCCACCTTTGTAATACCCAAAATAATAATATAATAATGTGAACTTTTAAACGGTTGCTCGGTTGGACGATTAGAGACCATGGATATATAGATCGCATCAAGACATTTCAGTTTTCCTATCTAACATCGCGTTTGGGCACTTGGTGGGTCCGTGGCGAGCCCAATGAGTTTAGACCGTTGGTTAAAAAAGAGAGGGTAAGGCTTGGTGGGATAGGCTCCTTGGTGGGATAGGCCCCACCTGATCCCACCTCGCACTTGCTCGCTCAGCTCGACCTACCCCCATCTGCCACCTCCTCTAGGCCTAGCCGCCAGCCACCACCGCTTGGCCCAGGTTGCCCCCGTGTTGCGCTCGTCGGCCCAGCCGTGCGCTGTGCCCGCCTGGCCACCCCCGACTGATGCTAGTGTGTTGTTGGCCAGGGAGAGGCTAGGCAAGGGAGGAGTAGGGGTGTGGGGGGGGGGAGGAAGAGCAGGGGCCGGCTGGCCGGTGAGGAAGGGAAAAGAAAAGAAAAGAAGAAAGGGAAGAGGAAAGAAGAAGAAAAAAGAAGGAATAAGAGGAAGAAGGGAGGAGGAGGGCTTCCTTGAGTTTGCCAGTTTTGTTTGGCGATTTGCAATTCCGCTCCAAAGGTGACTACTCTGTAGTCCTTAGATGCTTGTAGGACTCTGGCACTAGTTTCTCATTTGTCTCTTTGGGCTTCACTGGTCATGCAAGTCTTTCTATGCAGGAAATTGGATAGGTCATGGTGGTTAGCTCATCGTGTGGCCTTATGTCTAGTTACAAGGTCTGTCCAGGTTGTCTAGTATTCTTGGCTGATGAGGAGTTCGTGGTGAATGTGGTGGTGATTCCTTTTGGAGCCGTTCGATGACATCCTTGGCATGGGAGGGCTATCTCAATACCAACCAGTAATCGATTGTTCTTCAAAGACCGTTACCTTGCCATCGCCGTCTGGGCAAGAGGTGATTTTTCAAGGGAGTGCTCTCCAATACACTCTCTCGTTGCTGTATCAGATGTTTCCAAATCGTAAGATGCTAAAATCTGGGGTTCTTTTGTCGTTGGTTGATGGTGGGGAAGCCGAGGTGTGTTTGTAGGATATTCCAGTGGTTTGTCAATATCCTGATGTATTTCCCAGTGAACTTCCAGGATTGCCACCTGAGCGGTATCACGTCCCAAAATCTGTAATTACATAATTAAGCATAAATATGCTTCATAAGCATTATTTTTAATTTTGTGTGATTTTGTTTTGTAACTATAAAGCAATTTGTTTAAAATCATTTGGATAAGAGAAAAAGAAATTTGGGAGAGAAAAGAATAGAAATCACATTGGAAATACCTCCTTTCTCTAACATGTGGGCCCCACAAGTGGCCCTACCATCCCAATCACCAAATGGGGTAGCACCACCTGCTCCCTCTCTCTCCTCCCTCACTCCCCACACCCTCACTTGAGCAGCACTGCTGCTGCAGCTCACTCACCCCCTCTCCCTCAAGCTCTCTCTCCCTCGGATTTCTCTCTATAGGAGCAACATCAAGGTATGCATGTGGTATCTATGCATTCTCTAGCTCATGAGCTACTCATCTATCCAATTTATTTTCGTTTTCATGGAAGAATCGAGTAGTTCTTGAGCTTTTTGGAGCAAATATAGAGTTTTAGACAAATTTGAGATATAGAGTTTGTTGCTAGTTGACGAGTGAGTTATGGGACCCTTGGACTACCCCTAACATGTTCCCTTTAGGCTTGGAGAAGATTGCAACTTGAATCGACCAAAAATCCACTCGAGAACAGCTTTTCTGGGCTGACCCGGATACTCCGGC
The DNA here is from genome assembly GCF_958298935.1 of Phragmites australis. Lineage (NCBI taxonomy): Eukaryota > Viridiplantae > Streptophyta > Magnoliopsida > Poales > Poaceae > Phragmites > Phragmites australis. The sequence continues at coordinate 2,707,263 of NC_084927.1, forward strand.
CTCACCCGGATACTCCGGGTTCAGCAGAAATCGTCCGTCGAATTGTGTTCAAAATTTGTTATGGTTTAGGGTGCAAGATGGGTTTAGAATCCTTTGGATATGGCATATACACGTTTATGTAGCATAGATTTGTAAAGTGAGTCGAATCGACCGAGGGAAAATTTGTGAAAATACCTAAGCCTACCTCACCCGGATAATCCGGGTAAACCTGGAGACTCCAGGTAATTGCGTTCATGATTAACCGAGAGCCTCTCCCGGAGCCTCACCCCGAGTGTCCGGAGTGTCCGGCGCAGCCTGGATAGTCTGGACCAGCCTGGAGGTTCCGGGTTAAGTTAGAAAAGTGGCTAACCGAGCACCTTCACCGGAGGATGGCCTGGGGGCTCGGAAACCCGGATACTCCGGATTCACTTGGATACTTTGGGCCAGTCAAATAAAAAGGCAGTAGCCGAGCGTCTCTTCCGGAGGTTCACCCAGAGGGTTCGGATCCGGATACTTCGGACCAACCCGGATACTCCGGGTGGCTGTTATTTTTAAGATTTCATTTAGATCGTTTAGTATTGCATTGATTCGCATGTCTTGTACTTCTAGCATGTTGTTAAGTATTATGGAATACCTTGTTGCATTCATTCATGCTCATCATTGCATGCGTTCTTGTTTAGTGAATAAGGAGCCGAAGCGTGCCGTGGTTGCAATTGAAGACCACGCCCACCTCTTGGATTTCTGCGAGTGTTGTGTGGGTAATTATAGGCAACCACCTGAGCAGCAAGGCAAGCAACTAAGCATATTGCACCTTTGTTCAATTGAATGAAGTCTAAAATTGATAAATTATGCTTATGTATATTGCATATTTAGCGAGTCGGTATCGGATATAAATGGGCAGATCCTATGTTGGTTGCATTAGCTCTACCTTGGGATATTGTTTACCCACATCCTTGTAACCTTGAGAGCATGTTGTCATCTAAGTACAAATTAGACTTAAGTGCTTAGCAATGCATAGGTCAACGGTAGAAGTCGAGCGGTGGAATGTTCCATCGTTCACGAGCTATAGGTTTAATTGTTGTTCACAATAATTTTAACCTTGATGGGTTGTTGATGATGGTTGTATGAGTGGTTGAGTATGAGACAAGATGTGGGCGGTGCTAGGGGTGTTTTCTGCTCCGAAGGAAAGTCTTGGGGGCAGTTCGGGAGAGGGTCCCGGACACTGTAGACTGCTTGCGACATTTAAGCATCGATCATCGGTGTAATCAGCTTTAGCACTTACCTTACTCACAACATGCTGATGTAATGATAAGGCGAGCTGAATACCTTTGTAGCTGTGGTCATTTGAGGCCTGAACATCGAAGGTGTGAGCGGGCGGGCTTGTAGTGGTACTAGTTTGCTCCGTGAGTAGTTCTAGTACCGCCGCGCCGAGCGATGCATGTTTCAAATGATCGGGACTTATTAGGAAAGGTTTACATGAGTATGCCCTTGTGTGCACTTTAGCGGGTGGCACAAGCCGTATGGTCCTCGTGTCGTGTGGGTCCAAGAGTCTCCCCCTGCAGGGTGTAAAAACATTTTGAAATGCCGCGCTCTCAGTCATGAGAATGCTTCTATCCATCTGCATCGGTCGTAGAGTTTTCGCTTGTGGTTGATGGTTGGATATGTGGGAGATGGTTGAATTGGTCTTTGTTACATGTATGTTCTTATGGTTCCAATTATTTATGTTCCGTTGGTTATGACAGGGTAGATTTATATTTCGTTGGTTAAGTTAGTTGCTCACACATATGTGTCTAGGTTGCTTACCGCTTATGTTTAACTTAACCATGTGGCTTTTCCTTGCTAATGGTTCAATGCATAATCCTTGGAGTTGAGCTATGTATATGTGCTCTATATGGTTTAAATCTTGTGAGTACCTTCGTATTCATGCCTGCATTTTCAGGTGCTGCTGGTGAGGAAGAGCCAGTGTTTGGCTACTTCGTGACTGCCGATCCGGGTGGTGGGCAAGAGTAGTGCATCCTACTCTCGGAGGTCATGCTTTTGGGGTGGAGCCTAAGGGCATGCGGCTCCACTCTCTTTTGTTGTATAGGTTTATGTTTCCGTTGCGTAGTTGTTGTTACCTTTTGATGTAAATTGTTGCAAATGGTTGCATGCTTAAGAACTTGTAATATAAATGTTAATTACTTGCTCTTTCTTAAGCTATGTTGTGATGCTAAATGTTGGGAGGCATGTGTTCCAATCTTGGGCACAAAACACATGCCGGGACTACCGGGATGATATTCTGGTTAATCATCGAGGTTATGATTATGAATAATGATCCTCCTAGTGATTAATTAGAATATTATTTGGACGGTTCCTAACAAGTGGGAAGCTATGTTTCGCATTGAGCTTGTTCCTGGTAAAAGGCCCATCTATAAGACCCCATACTAGATAGCTCTAGTTGAGCAGGTGGAGTTAAAGAAGCAGCTAGATGAGCTCCTAGTTTAAGGGCTTTGTTAGACCGAGCATATCCCCTTGGGATGCTTCAGTCTTGTTTGTGGAAAAGAAGGATGGCACCAAGAGGCTTTGTGTGGATTATGTGGTGCTTAATCAAGTCACCATTAAGAACAAATATCCTTTGCCTCACATTGATGATCTCTTTGATCAGTTGAAGGGTGCCAAGGTATTCTCTAAGATTGATCTTCAATCTGGTTACCATCAGTTGCGGATTAGAGATGATGATATTGAGAAGACAGCTTTCAGCACGAGGCATGAGCACTTTGAGTTTGTAGTTATGTCCTTTGGACTAATAAATGCCCCTACTATTTTTATGGAGGCAATAATCAGGAAGTTTCATGAGCACCTTGTTGTCTTCTTGGTGGTTTTCATCGATGACATCCTTATCTATTCGGGAGGAGCATTTTGTGCATCTTGGCTTGGTATTGTGTCCTTTCTAGCTATCTGAAGTGGGTTTTTTTGGGCATGTCATCAATGAGAATGGTATCACAATTGACCCAAATAATGTTACAGCAGTGATCAAATGCTAGAGGCCAATCAGTGTGACCGAGGTTAGGAGTTTCCTTGGGTTTGCAGGCTATTATCGGTGTTTCGTGCAAGATTTCTCCATCATTGCTAAGCCATGACCAGGCTCACTCAGAAGGGGGTTCCATATGTTGAAGAATAAGTTGGTTAATGCACCTATTCTTTCTCTACCTATGAGTGGCAAGCGCTACACCGTGTACACAAATGCTTCTCAGATTGGTTTCGGTTGTGTGCTGATGCAGGAGGGCTGTGTCATTGCTTATGCTTCCAGGCAGTTGAAATCTCATGAGCAGAATTATCCCACACATGATCTTGAGTTTTCTGCAGTTGTCTTTGCATTGAAAACTTGGAGGCACTACCTTTATGGGGAGTCGTGTGACATCTTCATCGACCATAAGAGTCTCAAGCACGTCTTCACTTAATGGGAGCTAAATTTGAGGTAGCGCAGATGGCTAGAGTTGATAAAGGATTATGATCTGATGATTCAGTACAATCCAGGCAAGGCTAATGTGGTGGTTGATGCTAAGCAGGACAGGTGTCTCCAGGATTGTGATGTCTTTGATCTCAAAGTTTGAATGAATGCATATATCTTTCTGTCTTACCGGTGTTACAAAGGAAGAGACATAGATGATCATTCAGTCTGCCATACCCGAGCATGTTCGTGAGGCTCAGCATCATGATCGGCTTCTTTCGGATGTAAGGAAGAGGATCCGGGAGGGTCGTTCTCAAGAGTTCAGTTTAGATGGGGATGGTGCAGTTCATTTTAGAGGCTATCTTTGTGTGCTACAGAAGTCAGATGTGAAGATAGATATCCTTCCTGAGGCTCAGCGGACACCATATTATGTACATCCGGGTGAGACTAAGATGTATTGTGATCTGAAGCCGATCTTCTGGTGGAAGTGTATGAGGGTGGACATCGCTAAGTATGTTGCTTCTTGTGGTGTGTGCCAGCAGGTGAAGGCCGAGCATAGGCATCATGCCGGTTTATTGCAGCCTTTGCTAGTTCTTGACTGGAAATAGGAGCATGCCACGATGGATTTTGTGGTTGGGTTCCCCTTCTCTCCTCGTGGTCGAGACACTATGTGGGTTGTTGTGGATAGGCTTACCAAGTCCGCACACTTTATTCACATTAGGGAAGTGCTCAGATTGCATAGAGTGTCGAAGTCAATTGTTTTATATCGGGACTCCGAGTTTGTGTCCCACTTTTGGTGGATCTTGCAGAGTGCTTTGGGCACAAAACTCACTCTTAGTACAACTTTTCATCCTCAGACGGACGGCCAGTCAGAGTGGACTATTTAGACTTTAGAGGATATGTTGCATGCTTGTGTTCTGTCTTGGAGGGGCAGTTAGGAGGACCATCTAGCTTTGGTTGAGTTTGCTTATAACGACATATTTCAAGAAAGTATAAAGATGGCTCCTTTTGAGGCTTTGTATGGCAAGAAGTGTGCCTCTCCTCTTTGTTGGGATGTTGTTAGAGAGAGATCTTTACTTTGTCCATACTTCGTTTAGCAGACCTTGGAGAAGGTATAGGAGATTCACCAGAATCTGTAGACCGCTCAGAGCCAATAGAAGAGTTATGCTGATGTATCGTAATCTGGAGTTTGTTGTTGGGGATCATGTGCTTCTCAGGGTGGACTGACCAAGGGAATTGTTCGCTTTTGTGAGGAACGATGATTTCCTAAGAGGGGGGGATTAGGACACTTAGAAACTAATGGCTCCAAAAACTTCGCAAGATAAACCTATCTCAACTTCTATTTAAATGTGCTCTAGATTTATCTAGTGTGTCTACACTACCGCTCAAGAGGATTGCAACCTACTCTAGGAAGGTAAATTACAAGAATATAAATGTAAAAACGTAAATAAAGTAGAGAGACAAGCTGTACAAGGGATTTTATTTCATGGTATTGGTGGCACACAAGCCATCCCTATTCCACGTTGGAGCTCCACAAAGAAAATGCTCCTGGTCGCCAAGTGTCTTTTGGTCATAACTCTTGAGATACCAAGTCATCAAGACAAGGCCTCAAGCACGATGAGCCACTAAGCTACCAAGGCGAGGTCTCACCATTATCCTCTCTTCCAGTCACTTGTGTGCCATCTTCACTTCAGAGCTTTAGTCCCAAAGACAATGGCCTCTACATCCCCGCACAATCTTCTTGCCGCCACTCCACACTAAGTTGGAGGGTCAACAAGTTACCAGTGAGTCACCAAGACTCCAAGGCGCTGACATACCTCTCGGTACACGGTTGGATCACTCCTTGATCCACTCTCTAGGTTGCAGCACCTAGCAACACTTCTCTCTAGGCCTATAAGCACTAATCACTCTCTAATCTTGTGCTTAATCGCCTTGGATGAACACTTTAAACACTTGGATAGCTTGGATGTCATCTCAAGTGTGTATGAGGTTCTCTGAACTCTAACACCTTCAAATGACCGATTGGATGGGTATATATAGCCTCAAACCTACCAACTAGCCGTTGCTCCAACGGTTCAACTTTACTGTGAATACTGGATGATCCGGTGACAACCGTAGTGTAAGAACCGAACCATTCGGTGTGTACATCAGTGGATACTAGCCGTTGGAACATCACTCAAATACATTATGAACATCGAATTGTCCAGTGTATCCTTCACTTCCATCACTGGACTATCTGGTGTGTTGTCTTGCCTCAAGCCGAGTCACTTCTTCTCTGTACACTTAGTCCAGTGTGTAAACTCTCTGATCATCGGGCCTTTCGATGTGTTGACATTCATCTACTTTAACATCTTCCTGGAGAACACTCCGGTGTGTTGGCTTCTTCATCACCGAACCATCCGGTGTGTTGAAATCTTTCCTTCCCTCATTTGCACAACTTTTGTTAAATGCTCCGATGTACTCACTCTTCTAATACCGGATCATCTGGTGTACTTAACTTTAGTTTATGTTGAAGATCAACCCTTCCACTAAATACTCCATTGTGCTTCTGCTCCTATCACCAGACCATCCGGTGAGTATAACACACCCAAGAGAAATACTCTGATGTGTACGAAGTCCAGAGCACCAAACCATCCGATGAGTACAATATGATTTCAACTCAGTTTTCCATTTTTGGATAATGCTCTGTTGTACAACTCCGGTAACACCAGACCTTCCGGTGTAGTCTTTTTTCCTCAGACTTCTTCAATTCAATCAAACTTTCGGTGGCTTCTTCATGTATTGCATCTATGAGACCTACTAACATGTATTCTTGACAAACATGTTAGTTCCAATGACTATATTATCATTAATCACCAAAATCATAATCATGGTCTAATAGGGCCATTTTTACTATAGCTTTGGTAGCACCAGGAAGCTCAACTCGTGGTACATTGGCTAGTTTCCTGTTGTGGCCCATGTGGGTAGTTTGGCCTATCATCTGGACTTGCCAGATTCGATGACGGGAGTGCACAATATATTCCATGTATCCATGCTACGGAAGTATCTCCATGAACTTGAGCATAAGATCAATTTGGAGTCAATCACAATGGGGAAGGATCTGACTATGGAATGCCATCCGGTGTGCACCTTGGACTCGTCTAAGCAAGTCATGAGGAGGAGGACCATCAAGTTGTGAAGGTCCTTTTGTTGAATCAGTCTGAGCATGAGGCAACATGGGAACTTGAAGATCAAGTGCGAAAGAAGCATCCCAAATTATTCAAAGCTTGTGAGTGTTAATTATTGTTTATCATCGTATATATGCTTTGTTGTCCTTTCGTATCGTAGCTTCGGAGCGGATATGAATCATTTTAAGGAGGGGATAATGTAATACCCAATAATAATAATATAATAATGTGACCTTTTAAACTATTGCTCGGTTGGACGATCGGAGACTGTGGATGCGTAAATCTCATTGAGACATTTCCGTTTTGCTATCTAATATCGAATTTAGGCACTCGGTAGGTCTATGGCGAGCCCAATAAGTTTAGACAATTAGTTAAAGAAAAGAGAGGATAAGGCTCTGTGGGATTGGCTCCCGCCCGATCCCACCTCGCACTTGCTCACTCGGCCTGAACTGCCCCCATCCGCCACCTCCTCTAACCTTAGCTACTAGCTGCTGCCGCTTAGGCTCGACTACCCCCGTGCTACGCTCGTCGGCCCACCCATGCGTCGTGCCCGCCTCGTCGCTCTCGGCTGACACCATGTGCTACTGGCCATGGGGGAGGCTAGGCAAGGGAGGAGTAGGGGGCGTGAGGGAGGGAGGAAGAGCAGGGTCGGCTGGCTGGTGAGCCACAAAGGGAAAAGAAAAGAAAATAAGAAAGGGAAGAGGAAAGAAGAGGGAAGAGGAAAGAAGAAGAAGAAAGAAGGAAGAAGAGGAAGAAGAAGGGAGGATGAGGACTTCCGTGAGTTTTTCGGTTTTCTTCGCCGATTCGCAATTCCGCTCCAAAGGTGACTCCTCCGTAGTCCTTAGATGCTTGTAGGAGGTTGAGTTTGGTCATCCTCGTCGTTGGTTGAGTGTGTTGTTGGTCCGGTTAATGAGTAGCTCGTTAATTCCATTTGAGGTCTAACCGGTGTCGGATGCGAGTGTACGGTTGTTACGGAGGTTGTTGTTCTTGTCACAAGCTTTCTGTTGGCGTTGGTCCTTCTCCCTTTGGTTAAGCGGTGTAGGAGTTATTTTGGCTAATTGGTGTTACTATCCGGCGAGGTTTAGCCCATGCTAGAGGAGGTTCTTGCTTGGCTTCTAGCGATCTAGATGGTAGATGTTCTTTTTGAAGCCTTCGGTTGTCAGGATCACAGGGTTTTGGGCATAGAATCGTGCATCTTCTTTTACTTTGTTGTTGCTGTGTCTAGGTGCTAATCGTGTGTTTGATCAGGTAGTGCCGCTTTAGGTTGCAACTAGTGTTTCCTTCATCACCGGTGAATGCAAGTGAATGTAGCGGATGACTACACTTTAACTTGTTATTTGGTTGCCTCCATTCTTTTAATTGCAATGCATACATTTAATCTGATATATTGTGTACTTGATTATTTCCATGTTGTTTACCTTTCAGAAGCTAACTCGGTTCTTGAATTATGCAGTACAGTAAGTGTGATATGTCATTTGCAGTCGTTCTATGCTATATTGTGAAATGTTGAAGTATGAAGCATATCTTGGAAGTGATATGGTTGGATATGTATGAAGAATGTCATGCATATGCATCACATGCATTGGAAGTAATGTCTTATAGCCACGATCGTATCAGTACGCATCATACGTTGCCTGAGGAGGGGTACACACACCCATACATTGCCCATGGAGGGGTAAGGGTAAGGATGAACATTGCATACGCATACGCACACATCCACATTCATATGAGGTTTCTTATTTTTATCGCGTCAATGTATTATGCCGAAAGGAAGTCTTTAAGTTTTTGCTCATATGTGATGCGGTTGTGAAGGATCGAGCTAGAAGATGTTATAATTGGTGGTCTTGCTATTGGTTTGGCTTAGCCATATTATCTGGATGTTCCTAGTCTATTCCGTTTCTAGTATTCTATGTAAAGTTGATTGCTTAATCAATTGTGGTTAAATAGCTCGTTAAAGCAAATTTGCTTGCTGAGATTGTTGAAATCTCACCCTTGCTTTCTTTCTAGGTATATTTTGAGGTGATGGCGCACACGTGGGATGGGTAGCAGCACAATCCTTACACTTTCACCTTTCTCTTTTGGTTAAACATGTTATGTTGTTAGATGGCGATCTTTTGCCCTCTGATGTTATGTTTTTGGCCCATCGTGGCTTGGATGTATGGTTGAAGCTAGTTGCTCTGTTGCTAGGATGTATATATTGCTAGTGTTATGATTTATAATCTGTTATTTGCTTGTGTGTGTTTATTACCAATCATACCTCCATTTTCAGGGGAGGTGCTACCGAAATTTCCTTTAAGCTTCAGTAGCCCTATATGTTGCTCTGAGTGACAACCTTTGGACACAACCACTTGGAACTCTAGCCAGAGCAGAGACTCAGTCACCCAACGAGACCGAGTGTTTTGTGCTGCTCTGAACAACTTGCAACAAACTTTGATAGAAAAAAGACTAACGGACTGAAAGACAACAAACTACTCCGTTGAACATCTGAAAGACAACAACTAACTAATCGGAAAGACAACAAACATGAGCAATTGCGCATGGTCGTTGTTCAAGATTATTTAGTTAATAGACTAACAGACTGAAAGACAACAATTAACTGATCTGAAACATCTACTGATCTGAACATCTGCTGATCAACCAAATAAGAAACCAAGAACTAATCTGTGCCATAGCCTCAAGTATTCGCTCGATCTGCTGAGCACAATTATTGCTGATCTGTGCCATAGCCTTATCAACGAGGCATCGCAGCTAATCTGCAAAGGAAGTCACCCTTGTCTTTCTAGCATAACTTTTTTTATGTGCGGAATATCATATCCATTGCCACCTCCATCTTTCATGGCTTCCTACATAACAAGATGAAAGGTCAAGAAAATTCTGTTCAACTAACGCACCGAATATTCATGGAAGGCCTGAATCATAACAAGATGAAGTATCAAAATGTCACCTCATCTTAAAGTGGAAAGAGCACGTCACAGTGGTAAAAAAAGTTGCACATTACCTTATCAACATCAGCTACAAGTTCAAATGATTTTGTTGTTGTCTTGTACTAAATTGATTGAACAGAATTAAAGAAACCCAAATCTAAAATGTTAAAATCAGGAAAATTTGCAGGTGACAGATCAGCTGAATATCAAACCCATCTTGCTTGGCAGCATCACAAAATAATTTTTCATTATGCACAATATGGGGTCGAGCATTGCCTTGTTGTATATATATGGGCTTATTGGCATCTTCACATGGCCATTTAGCACGAATCGCAGGTAAGACCTTTTCAATTAGAAAAGTTCAAGTGACCTCCTTTGTAATAGAGTCAATCAGCTTCATCTCCAATGTCCCCGCAGAATAGTTGACACTTGAACTCTTAGCTAGTTCAAATGTCATGAGAGGGAAGCACCCAATTTTCCCATCAAATGTGCAATTTCCATAAGAGTCAAATCTTGGTCAAGCAAGAGCAGTCAAAATCATGATCTTAGGAATGAAGTTCTTATTTTTACATGTTCGTGTGGGCTCATCTTCTCCTGGAACTATATAATATCTCTCAGTTTTCCTTGTAATATTAAACCATTTCTCATCAATGGAAGCAAAATCAAATAGCCCTTTAAACATTGGGTCATTGGGTATGCTCGCTGGGCCAAGATAAGATATACACCACTTCAGTCTATCCTTCTTGTTCTATTCTGTCAAGTATGGATTTATGTTGTTTGAGACTCATTTTATGATACCTTCCCGTTTCATAGCTAACAGCTTGCCTTTACTCACATGTAAGTGGGCACACAAATCATCTAGCGTAGTTCAGCTTGACAATAGAAGATCACTAATCCCAGATATATCCACTTCAATTCTCTTATGGCCAGACTTGCACTTCCCACTAGAAATATCAACCAAAATACCTTGATCAAGACAACTTTTACCTTGCTTCCAAATGTGTTGTACCATCCGAATATGTACTTTGAATGATGTAGAAACATTTGCTATCACATGTCGATTTAGACTTCCATTGTTGGCTTTTGCTAGCAAAGATTCAAATATTCTTTTTCGTATATCATTAGACACTTCAGTCATGTGTACATTCTCTTCAACATACAGAGCACTTTCAGCATCTTCATTAACATCTGGAGACCTAAAATCATGATCAAAACCTGTATAATCAGATTTAGAAATTATTCTTTCATCAGTAAACAAGATGAAGGAATCCAAAACTTGGTTTTGACTAAGAAACTTGGTAAGGAATCACATTAGCACAACAAAAATAAAGAAAAAAAGGTAAGGAATCACACTAGCACAAGTTTTCTTCCCAAACATTCACTGCATATCTTATCATTTATGGTTTTGGGAATGCCTATTAACAATGACAGATTTTTTTTGTGCATTCATGGTCTTGGGTTGGTATGGCTCTAGGTTTGCAAGTTTTGGGTTGGTACGGCTCATACAAGTTGTTAACAGGGGTTAAAGTAGAGATTAAGATGAAACTATAGTGGACCACATTTGACTTTCTTGCGCTTTGAGGTAGGGTATTCTTCGTTATAGCCTACAGATTCCTAGGTCAACCCAAAGTCCAAATTTTTATATTTAAATCCGTAATGAAAACTAAGAACTCCATTATGCAAGGATATTATGTCTTGGTCAATTTGTTAAACAGAAAGCTCTCTTAGCCGTGAATGCGAATTACTCTGGTACACTCTTTTGAGTAACTCAAATTCAATGGAATTCACAATTCAGATCATTTTTGGCGTGTAGAGGAAAGGGACCAAGTATCACATGCTGTCATGCATATGAAAATGCCAAAAAAACATTTCAATCAAGTTGTGTTTAAAATATATTGTTAAAACATGAGCTCATGTTGTGTTTAAAAGAAATCCAGATGCGGGAATGAGATGCATATCCATGCTCTGCTACTCACTTTCTAGTGTTCCAAAATATAGCCTTTTTTTTAATCCTCTCTCTATATTTTGTTTCAAACTCTAGTTACCAGTTGCATTAAAACAAAGCAAGAAAATGAATGGACATGGAAAAAAACACTTGGTTTTGAGTAAGAAATGGAAAGAACACTTGGTTTAACAGATTTACCAGCACAACTAAAGAAGATGAAGGAATAAACAAACTTGGTTTTGAATAAGAAACTTGATAAGGAATCACACCAGCACAACAAAAATAAAGAAAAAAATGTAAGGAATCTCAAAGGGGAAGGAAAATGAGAAAGCTTACCTATCAGCAATTCAGCATTCACTTCTTCTAGCTCCACATTCAAATCAATCTCTCCTAGTGTTCTTCGACCTCCATAACTTGGTGCCACGTTCAAATCAATCTCTCCTAGTGTTCTTCAACCTCCAGAACTTTGTGACATGCTTTCTCTAAAAAAGGTTCAAAATAGATGAAAAAACTAGGAAAAATGACTCATGCTATAAATTCAAAACAAGAGGAAACTCAAGGTTGCTAGCATATGCGTACAATTGCAGAAGAAACAAGAACTAATAATGATGAATCTATGGTTAAGTGTGGTACAATTGCAGAAGATAATTCAAGCAATAGATTAACAAGAGGGAGGACTGTGTCCAGATGATCAGTTTTGTAGCACCCATTTTGCAGCACTACTCTCGAGTGGGTGATGGACTTGGCTGCAATTGTTGAACTCTGACAAGGTTGCGCACTAGTTCAGCACTGCTCTGCAAGTGGGTGAGGCACTGATGATCACTGATATTTTCCTAGTCTTACGATCACACAGACTTTTATTTTGGCATAATGCAAAATCAAGGAGGCCAGGAGATTGATGTACTACTAAAAGAGCCCAATCCTGGCAAGTTATATGAAGCTCACCACTGTCAAAGATAACACAGATGAACACGAAAGCAATAGTTCATGGAGAAGGCATTGATCCTCAGAGACAATCCTTCGAACACCTGGTGGGCACTGATGACAGCAATATCTGACACAAACAGATCGAGCTGATTAGTGGATGGGGTTAGCGACGACATTGTTGGGCATGGTGGTGGTTGAGGATAGACTTGGTTCTAGCACTTGCAGATGGCGGTGGTGTGGGGTGAGAGGATGGCCGCGGTGGGAGGCGGAGGAGGATCTCGGTGGAGAGATCCTAGTCTTCTAGTGGGCTTTCCAGTGAGGTGGGATGGCGGCGGCGGCTGGTCATCACTCGATTGGGGACTGGATTGAGCAGGGGAGCAGATGAAAAGATTGAGTACCTTCATCGCTGGCATCAGCGGAGGAAGTTGAGGAGGCCCTTCTCCCTGATGCCCCTCAGGACGAGCTGCACCACTGCCGCAACCATGGACGACGACGACGCACTCGCCAGCAGTAGAAGCGGTTGTTGGGGAGTGACGGAGGCATGCAGAGCGAATGAGTAGTGATCATAGACCACGACAGCGTGCGATGGTGGTTGAATGGAGGTGGTACATGAGAGAGGTTGTTCTCGCGTGGTGGCTGAGGCGGCTGTGGTGGTGCGTCAGGCGGCAGTGGGTGCATGGAGGTGGCGGTGGTGGATTGTTGCGTGACGACTGTGATACATGAGTGTGCGTGAGGCGCAAGTGAGGACAGTGAGACGGGAGGGTAAAAGAGTCAAAAGGATTTTACGGACCATCCCAACTATTTTCCCTTCATTTCATTCTCTTCTTAATTTTCTTCTCCGTTCTCGTTACTTTTATTTTCTTTTGTCTCTAACAACTTCTTTTCGAAGAGATTCATAAAGATAAATGAGAGAGAATCCTGTCCTGAAAGGAATGACCTTGAGAATCCCTTCCTGAAAGGAACGGTGAAAGGAATCTATTGAAACATTAAAACGAACGAAAATCCTTTCGTGAAGAGATTCTAGTCGTCAAGGGAATCTGTTGATCATAGTCTAATTTAATTAAGATGTCGGAAACGACATAGAGGGAGTACCCAATTAAATAGTAGGATCCCCTGACATATCATGAATGAATCCCAAGTGTTGATGGGAAAGATGATAGGATTAATTTGAGCTTATGCAGTGATAGTAGTGTGATAGGTTTGCTGGGCTCTCTCCCAGGGGAGCTACATGTGGCCTTGTTGGACTGAGATCTTCTGTCTTTTACAGAGCAAAGTCATTGCGCTACAGTATCCATGACATTAGCCTTTTTAGCAGTTGATGGGTAACGGACGATCCAGATTTGTTGCTACAGTGATGCTACAATGATTCACTGTAAATCACTGTAGCGGCACTCACATTTTACTGTCCAAAATACTGTAGCGCAATGAATTTGCTCTGTAAAAGAAGAGGATCCCAGTCCGGCCTGGTTCTGGGTTGTTCATAGTGTCACTTTTCTTTTTATCGCTAAGTGGGGGCCTTGCACCTGAGATACAACCCATATCCAGCTTGATTCTCACTGACCGCTTGATGCTCTCTTATCACATGAACCGGTCCATCTTGGACCATTCCCTTTTTCCAGATATTTTTGGGCCCGGATTTGAAAGGGAAATGATGAATAATACACTTATTAATCTTGGGTGTCCTAACTGAAATGAGCTAGTAGGACAGTCATTAACAATGCTGAGCAGCTGAGAAGAGTTGTTCATACGAAATTTTATATCACTCCAAATGTATTACTAATTGTAGCAGCTCAAAATGCTGGCCTGCTGTTATGCAATATCTGACACGTATAGGATGTATAATTCTTGGAACAGCAAGCTGGTAGCCATTATTTGAGGCATTGTACCGCAATAATCAGAATCGGAGCGCATAATTTCTCTACGTGATCAACTGGGTCGTATTTGTAGAAAAAAGTTAGGAGTATTTTTTGGTAATTTTTCTACTGTCCTGTGAGTTAGTTTTCATTTACTAAGGTTTTAAAACTATAACTCGGAATTTGTATTAATCCTCACCACCCCTTAATAAATCTCCTGTTTGTCATAGTTGACTATGGAATCTTGGGCGGTTGGACCAGCAGAGGCAGGTAGTGGGGTGGTGCAGTGAGATCTCATCTGATTTATAGTAACTTTCCATGGCACAGCCAATGGGGTTGGGAACACAACTAACAGTACTGCTGACCCCAGATCCAGTGTTGGGACAGCCATAGGACAAGAGCCAGGAATTCCACAGCCCACACCACACTACCATGTTTCCTGCTCGATCCCAGCTGAAGCAATGATGCCTGAATTGAAAGAGACACTTCACATCTCCTTTCCTTTTCTTTTTTTTTCTTTTTTTGAAAGAAACCTGAAAGAGCTCTGACAATTTTATACTGATAAAGGAGGAGAAAATACAAAATCTTTAAGAGATCCTAAACAAAAGAGGAAAATGAACCCAACCCTTTCCTTTTATGAATACTAAATTCAAAGTGGAGAGAGAGGGAGAGGGGTTATTTGTAAACACAAGAAAGACATTCATACAAAGAGAAGAAGTAAATACAAAAAGATTACAACAAGAGGTGCTGCCTCTTCTTCACTAACCAAACCATAAATTAAACTAGTGCTACAAAGTGTAGTAGTACACTACACTGAAGTGTATAGAAAGAAAGAAACAAGGTCAACGACAAGAGCCTCTTCTTCCATCAACAGGTGCTATTTACCAAGCTAGCGCCCTTAGCTGCGGTAAAAATCCCCTAGGGCTCACTCACTTCCCCACTGACGGGAGGGCTCCACCTTTTTCCTTTTACCTCACACTAGTCACTCTCTGTGATCATGTATAACCTACTTAACAACTCCATTGATTTGACTGGCTACTACTTAAAGAACAAATCAACAACAAATTAACCAAGGGGATTGGACTGACTGACTGACTACTAAAACACCATTAACAAGTGTGTTAATTTGTGTGTGTGCTTCAGTTAGTTTTATAGTCTAATGCATGGCTGGGATCAGATTAGAAGACGACGGAGATGCACCGCCTGTGGCAGGCTCCGGCCCTCTTGTTGGGCTTGGTCTCCTCCTTCCACACGTTGCCGAGGTCCTTGGCGATGCGCACGGCGTCGGCGGAGGCACCGGAGAGCCCGCGCCGGGTGAAGCCGACGGCGTAGAGGCCGGACTGGCCCTTCCACCCGTGGGGGAACGCGGTCTTGGGGTATCCGTCCTTGTTGAAGAAATCATTGCCCTGAACAAATTGTAAGTGGTGGATTGATCAGATAAATGTTGCGTTGCGTTTCAATGGAACAGTAATCAAGTGGCATGCGTTTGATGGATTATTGGAATGTGAATTTACCTGGAGCCATTGGGGCACGTTGCTGCGGTAGCCGGTGGCGAGGACGACGGCGTCGAAGTCGAGTGCGCGGCCGTCGGCGAGCTCGACATGGCTCTTGGCGAAGCGTTTGACGGCGGGGACGACGGCGATGTCACCGGCGCGGATGCGTGCGAGCGCGCCGTAGTCAAGGACCGGGGTGCGGCCGTGGGTCTCCTTGAGCTCGAGTGGGCCGGCGGCGGGGCGACGGAGCCCGAGCTTGGCGAGGTCGCCGAGGACGAGCCAGGCGAGGAGGACCATGATCTTGTCGACGATCCAGAGCGGGAGCCAGCGCATGAGGAGCACGGCGAGCTCGAAAGTGGACTTGCCGAGCACCTCGCGGGGGAGGACGTGCACGGCGTCGCGCACCACCATGGCGGGGCGGGCGCCGTGGTCGCAGAGGTCGAGGGAGACCTCCATACCGGAGTTTCCGCAGCCGACCACGAGCACGCGCTTGCCGCGGTAGGACTCGCCGGACTTGTAGTTGCTGACGTGGGTGACCTCACCGGCGAAGCCGTCAAGGCCCGGGATGCCCGGGACGACGCTCTCGGCGTTCTCGCCGGTGGCGACGACGAGCCAGCTCCCGATGTACTCCACCTCCCCGGCACCGGGGACGGCGGTGCGCACGCGCCAGAGCCCGGAGGTCTCGTTGTAGCGGGCCGACAGCACGGTGCTGTTGAACTCCGGCTTGATCTCGAACTTGGCGGCGTAGTCCTCGAGATAGTCGATGAACTGGCGGCGGGTGGGGTACTCCGGGTAGTGGTCCGGGAAGGGCATCCGCGGGAGCTCGCAGAACTGCTTGGGCAGGTGCAGCTTGAGGCGGTCGTAGGTGCGCTTCTGCCACAGCGAGGCGATGCAGTCGGCGCGCTCCAGCACCACGTAGGGGACGCCCTGCTCGCGCAGGCACGCCGCCACTGCCAGCCCCGAAGGACCGGCGCCGACGATGATGGGGCCGTTCACCCACACGCAGCGCGGGGAGAAGAGGCTGTCCATGCGATCAGCGGGAAGAAGCACCATGGTTGACTGCTGGATTAATTGTTTCCTTGTCTTGGTTTCTTGGTTGGCTGAGGAAGGAGAGGAAGAAGAGGAAGCTGTTTGTGTTGCTGCTCTGTTGTTGCAGATGTTGGTGGTTTGGGGTGTTGGGCTGGAGGTGCTTAAATAGGGAGGGAGCCGTGGCTCAGGTCAGGGATGGTGGAGGTGACTGCTGGGCAGCTGAGCTGAGCTCTCGGCATGTGAAGGAGAGAGGAAGTTGAGGAGAGAGAAAGTGAAGCTAGTGGCGGTAGTGCTGCTGCTGGTGAGGGACTGCCGAATGCATGCATGATGAGAGAGAAAGAATATTGATAGAATCATGCAGGGCAGAGCAGAACAGATACCTATAATGGTGGTAGGATTACTTGGAGATTGATAGGATCTAGGTCCCTTTTTTTGAGTTCGAGTTTTCAATTCAGTGTTCTCGTTCTAGGAGGACAGAGAAATTCGATGTGATTTTATCTCATTTTATTTTCTAGAGAGAGGGACTATGGGGAGGGAGGGAGAGGCAGTGGGGAGCATGCAGAGATACCCGCCCTACCTGCAGTGCAGAACATGATGGAGCCACCCGCCCGCCCCTTGTTTCGCGTCCAACAACAGGGAGGGGAGGGGGTTGCCGCCGCTCCCCCTTTTCTGAATTAGTTTTGCCACTATTATTAATCGAGATCTTCGAATGATCCGTCTGGTTGATTAACTTAAATCGTCACATTGTTAAGCAACAGAAAGTATATATGCGCGCTGATCGACGGCACTTAACACCTTTTACTGTTGTCATGGAAAAAAAATCTATACAGCGATGCTACAAACTGATCCCCTTGGAGCACCATCTAGATTGCTGCCACTTGTCCTAAGTAATCTCAAAGCGAGCCAGCGAGCAAGCGCCCATAGCACTGAGCAATCGAGCCGAGCAAGACCCTCGTGCATGCCTGATTCCCACCTACGACCAAGCCTAGCCTTGCCTGGATTTTGAGGCCACAATCACTCCAGTACCCGGATTCCTTGGGACCATGTCCAGTTGAGAAGGCAGCAAGACGATGGCCAATTGGCCACTGAGAAGAACCGGCGGTGCCGCTCTGGACTTCGACGGCCATGGCCATGCGTCGCCTATTGGACGTGTCAATGAGGTCAGGATCGTGTAAAGTCAATGGCGTCGGGCGAGGCTAGGTTGATGAGTCCAATGCGAGCGAGGGCGGGACAAATTCAGGCACCTGCAGCCTAATCCAATTTGAATGGGATAGATCCATGCGTTAGCCTCTGGATTCAGGTGCCTCCGACCCGAGCACGGGATGACAGTTGCAGGGGGAGGCCTGGACATAGCAGTCGGTTCGGTTCCTATTTTCGTGTTATTTGGTGGTCGATTTTAAGTTCAGTTATGGAGTCTCAAAAAGCAAAATCCCGAAGACTGATGGCTTAGCCTACCTTTCCTAGTGCTTAGGTTCACCCCCTGCCCCACGGCCCCATTCAGCTACCCTGACCTGCCCACCCCCCGATGACCCAGCTAGCCCAAGCGATGAAGCAGCCCACTCCACCCCCTGCCTAGCCAGCATTGTTGAGAAAACCCTAAGCCGTTGCCAGCACCTACTCCCTCAATCACTCACCACCGCTGACCCCCCAAGTCCTCGACCCACCCACGACCTCGTCAAGCGCTGCGACCTCGCCATCGCCATTGCGCTTCTTACCGCCGCACGCCTCTACACGCCACTGTGTGCCGAACGAGACGGTGCCTCGGTGTGCGAGCACCATCTGCAGTGCGGCTTGGACGCTTGCATGAGGGAGAAGCATGGTGCGGTGCAGTACGGATGGTGCGACGACGGACGGCAGTCGTGCCGAATGGTGTGGGGGAGGTGAGGAGAGACATGAGGCTCAAGTGCGGCGGGGCAATGTGCGGGGTTACATGAAGAGGCTCGAGTACGATGTAGCTAGCGGGGACTGCAACGGCGGCGCTGCAGCAGCGACTATAGGACTCCAGGCTCTAGCGCCTACTTTTTTGGTGAAAACCGAAAGTAAAAATGAGCGGTTTTCCAAAAATATTCAAGAACTTTGGTTTGTATTCTCTAAAAACCAAAATATTCATACACCAAAAAAACTGAACTGATATAACTAAAAAAATCGAATGCCCAAGCCTGGGGGAAGGTGGTGATGGTGGCTAGGACGTTTAGTGGCGGCGACAGGGTTTGAGGTGTCTGCATTGACCAATTTGGCTGGGTGCAACCATTCTAGGCAAGGCCATGGAGGAGGCAGCACTTGTGTAGCAAATAGGTGTTGGGAGGGAGGATAGGGAAAGCGATGGGAAGAGAAGGAGAAAGGGGAGAGAAAGGAGTGGTGGGATTAGGAAGTAACAAGGAGATGTGGCTTGAAATCATCAAGGCCTAGGCACGAGGGTCTGGCACGGTTCGATTGTTCGGTGCTCGAGGGCTCACTCGCTAGCTCGCTTTGAGATCGATGCTTGGGGATAGTTGGCAGCAAGTCGGATGGTGCCCTAAGGGAATCGATCTACAACACCGATGCATACAATTTTTTTTCCCAATGTCATCAACATATATGCATGCAGTAGTAATGCATAACTGGTTTTATTTATGGAAAAATGATACATTTGCACAGTAATAGGATTTAGACTTTGAGCTTGCTGGTGGTAGCATAACCAAGTTAATTATTTTCAACATACTCAAGAGTTTAACACATCTTTGCAGTTCATATAAAATTTAAGCATTATAAACATGCTGATATAATACAAAAGAGAATTATGTTTTGTAAAATAAAAAGGTATAGTAGCTGATAACTCGCTGCTACTGTCGTGGATGAAAGCTATATGCCGTAAATTCACTATCTAATAATACTGAAGCTATTTTTTATTAATTAAACTTAAACTTGATTAAACCAATAATCCGCCACCTAAAAAATGATTTCTCGTTTTGCAATTGATCACGTAAATGCAGGGTTACTAACTAACTACCGATAAATTAACACCTTGTTAAATTAATCATCAAATATCATGGCCAGGGTTTCAAATCTTTGCGCGTGGTAGCCAAATTCAAATATATTAAGCATTTAAATTGAAAAAATCAAACTGGCTACCAAAAAACCGGTTCCCGCCATTACAAGCTGAGAGCCACCGACCATGTTTCTCAGCTTAGAAACATTATGCTATACTCCACTAAACCGTGTGTAAGATGAAAACAAAACATCCTAAAGCACCAACTGGTACCATGCTGTCAAAGTGCCAATCATCAATTTCCATGTTGGAAAACAAAAAAATAAAAATAAAAATACACTACTACTAGGTTGCAATGCACTGCCATGTGGGCCCCTTACACTTTACAGTGCAGTGCCAGCATCCATCGTTCACAGTGCGCCCTGTGCCAGCAGCTCGCTTTTGAAGATCGAGAGGTCCATTTTCTGGTCAGGGTGAGCTGAGCTCTCCAGCTCAGTCCACACCGTTTGCAATTGTCGATTGTCATTAGTATTAACACCGCACATACCCAAAAATTCTCTCCCTCCAACTTGTAACTTTTGATGCAACTCTATCGATCTCCAATAAACTAGGAAAGGCACAGCTCAAAAGTTTTGGTGTACATCGCTTGTGTTTGTCATGACCGCCCTCATGGGATTCTATCTATCTTGTATAGGAGTATTCAAACACCCACGGGGGTATGGTATATTTTTTCAATAATAAAAACTTTTTTGACTCTTATCATTAGATCAAGAGTATACAATCGCATAAGAGTTTGTATCCGGTCTCTACGTAGCTAAGATGCACACAACCACATCGATTAATTGAGGAAAAACTAAGCATAAAACTACAAACACAACGGGCAAACTACGTAACTAAATTAGACCTAGAGCACTGCATCACCCCAACTACCTAATTAAACTAGGCCAGAGATAGTCAACAATGCTGCCGAATAGACCAAGGTCAAACCCAAGCCGGCCACCACCCGAAAATGCAAGACGTCGATGTGGCCGCTGAATAGGAACTCGAGCACTAGCCGTAGCAACAAGCACCCAACGTCTAACACATCGCGGAGTAGTTCCCAGAGCTCCAAACTTGTTTGCCCTTGTGACCCTAGCGCTACCGGCCGCACTGCATGTGAAGACGGCGCGCAGATCTACAGGACATGCACCTTGGGCATGGCAAAAGCGTGTGACCACAAGTGGACTCAATTTGGACAGTGTGATGGTCTCAATCTTAATGCGCATGATGACAAACGCCTAGCCACCGCTACCCATAGAGATAGGCTATTGCCGCGTATGATCCTTTAGATCTGGGCCACCGACGTGTGGATCCTGGTCGGGTGAGTAGATCTAACCTCCACCGAAGAGGATCTGGCCACTATAGATGTGTTGGAGCAAATCGATGCTGCCGACTTGCGGATCCTAGCCTGGTGAGTAGATCCAGCCTCCACCAAAGAGGATCTGGCCGCTACAGATGTGTTGGAGCAAATCGACACCACACCACTACCATTCGAACCAGGATGAGAAAATTAAGGTAGGAAGAAAGAGTAAGGGAGTAAGGCAGAATGTAACATTCAGGCGATTCGTCAGAGAAGAGTTTGTTCAGACGAACAGTAACCTCTTGCGGGGATAGAGCTAAAATAGAAATGAGGAAAATCATTCAAAAGAGCTCGACTACAATAACAAATGCGGTAGAGTGCTAATTAAGTCTTACATTCGGTCGCATCCTTGGAGCAATCTTTGACTCCATTGTCCTCTCGGGCGAAGTGTTCATGTGCCTTCAAGGGGCTCAACCTCTGACTAATAAAATCTTTGGCTACATGCCACCCAGTTAGGACGAAATGCTTGAGCATGCTAATTCAATTCGAATAGTAGGAGGTGTGGCTGGTCTTGCGGTGTTTCTTCGTTCAAGATAGGATTTGATGGGGAAAAGGCCTCTATAGATTAAGGGGAACTCGACCGGATTAGGATTGGAGACATAAAACCAAAGTTTTTTCCAATCTCTCAACCAGGAGGAGATCAGGGGAACTATGATATAGAAATTCTTCATTCCGTTTCTCAATTGGAAACTACATCCCTCAACATTTTTATTCTCCTTAAACCTTTTCATCTGGTAAAAGTACTAGAACAGATTCAAACTTGGCTCGATGCCGAGGAAGGCTTCACAAAGATGAACAAAACACTAAGCATGGTGATGGAGTTCGGGTTCAAGTGGTGAAGCTTGATTTGGTTCCAATCGAGTACATTCAAAAAGAACTTGGAAGGAGGGACATTGAATCCACAGCGGAAAAATGATTCAAAAACCATAAATTCATGATCAATTTTGCAGGTTGGAAACTCCTCACTGGATGAAGGCCTCCATTCAACCAGATCGCGATGGGGCGCTATTCCTTCAGCCTCGAGGTCCTAAGCCTTGATTCTTGCATCAGGGAGGCCGGCCATATCTCAGTTAGGAGCTCTATCTCGTCAAGCTGCTTGGGCGAGGCATCGGCGAACTCCACGTCGAACTCCTCCTCCGCTGAGGAGGGAGCGGGCGTCTTTGAAGGAGAACCAGAATTCATGGTTTCCCAATGGCGGCGAGTGTATGGGTGGAGAAAGATGGAGGCTTGTGTGAAAAGGCTAGCGATGAGAGCAAGAAATAAATGCTATAGTTCGGCTAGTATGGGTAAATAGCCCAAAACTTACTATCTTTTGGCAACCACTCCTGTCTGTGGCTCCTCGATCGACATGAAAGGCGGAGTGATGATATCGTTTGAATCTTTTCATGCATTAAATTCGCCTATACCTATCGATTCAAATTTTGAAAGATTTTTTTTTAACTCTATTCAAAATCGGGTGTCAACTAATTGAGATTTTAGTCCTTACTTGAGCTTCGAGTGCAGTTAATAGCAAGGCCCTCGACCCAATTATGTTTCCACTCGATACTTGGAATAGGATCTGTTCTTACTCGATTCTCTTGACTGCAAGCCTGAACCACCTTACTTGACCAGGCTTAGACTTGGCGGTACTTGAGTGAGAAATTGCAAAAACCCTTCCTCCCAAGCAGAGTTAGGGGGCTACTATCAAATATCTAACTATGGGGTATATACGTATAAAAGAGTATACCATATACGGATAAGGTATGTCATGTACTTGCTTCATAACTCCAGATATTACAGAACCGAATCTATAGTACCTGATACTTCCAAAGATCCAGAAGGCACATACTAGGAATGTCTCGATTGGTTACCCTACTCGAGAATAACTACTATCCCAACCGGATTTATCTGATCTTTCTTGGTGGACAAGATGAAAGACTCTCTATTGACTATAGCGAGATAGGAGGCAGTACAAGACCCCTATATAAGGTAGGGACCCAAACCCTCGAAGGAGACTCTTTTTTGAGGGGAACACACGTCATCTACAACTCGATGCAAGCACTCGGACCACATGAGATACTTGGCGACTTTATCATTAGTCTAGTTTAGATCTCATCTACTCCTTGTAATAGATCTAGAAATATTGCCTGTACTCGAGTGAATATAAATACATTATCAACCACACAGGGCATAGGATATTACTCCTATCGAGGGTCCAAACCTGTATACATCGTATGTGTCTCATCTCTTGTTCGATTCCTGCATCATGAAGACAACCCTGTTATTCTCGCACACATATAGTCAGGGAAATACTCTCGACAGTTCTGCTGGTGGGCAAACTACCGGTTGGAAGTTCGACTTCTGATCTCACACTCGCACCTAGGTTGAGCCCGGGTTAGGCTAGGGGTACATATATGCATGCGTATTCGGTGGTACTAGGTATGCTCACGCACTGGAGGTCTTGAGCATCCCAATCCCTTCTTAGTGTGTGTATAGACGCGCACACATGTGTATGCATATGATGTGAGTGTGCAGTATGTGGGTTATGTGCATCTCCTTGTACTTCTCAAATAAATAATAAAATCAACATGCGAGGGGGAACACAAGAGTCTCACATATCATTGCACCACAATCCTCTCCGAACAGAGCACTACTCTACTTGATGCCTATCGCCTCACTCCTCTTAAAACAGAGCATGACTCTTTAGGTTGATGTCTTCTTGGATGAGTGATGCCATCTCGCCCGGGTGTTTTCACAAGAATTGAATCTTTGCGAATTTTCTTGTGTTCATTAATGGACAATCATGGTTAAACCTGAAATGTTAGTTGTCCTTTGTTCCATATCGTTTGCTTTTGTTTATCATGCAATTGTAAATTTTTATGTAATGGACAGTTAATGTATACATGAATAATGGAAAATTTTGTAATTCATACACTCTCTCTTCATATTTCTTCACGATCCATAGTACATGGTATTGGCCTTGTTCGCCACACCCGCCCCTGGTTCCGCCACTGGCCACGATTTCGATTGCACAAAGATCACCTCTCTCTTCCAGGCTGTCTCTGCCCCATGCAAGAATATTACTATTTTCCACACAAAAAAAGTTGTCTTCCCCATGCATGTATTCAAGACCATACATTTTGGATTACCATTTTTAGACACACTATGCCAATTTATTTCTTCTCAGCTTAATGTCAATTGTATTTCTTACTTTATTTTTATCTAAAAGTCGTACAAATGCATCACTCCAACTCTTGGGTGACCCGGACATCTTCTTGTCAACTTTTCCAGCAGCAAGTGTACGTAGTATGGCAAAACCAAGCCCCAACTTCAAGCAGGTGCTGAGCAGCTTCACTAGTCACTACGTTTGTGTCCCCACAGAAGCTGCAAAAATATATACATTGTCCTTTGCCGACCTATATCAAGAAGAAAATCAGCAAACACAAAAGTGTGACGTGGACATATTTTCTTACACAAATTAAAGAGGAGCATCAAAGCGTCCAAAATCTCGCAGGTCCAAGCACCTTCCTGACTTGGCGCCATCTATATATCACAAAAATCTCTCAGCATCACTACCTCACTAGTGATCACTGACATCTCCCCCATACCATGACTGTGTCATCATCGTTATCTACAAAACACAAACTGATCAGCAAGTGCATTAGCTAGCAAAGGGTCAATGCATCACTTTCTGCAAACTTCGGTCAAAGATATAATGTAGTTTGCATCAGTTTCACTACTTTATTTGCTTTAGATGTACTGTGCCCATACCTAACCTAACTTATATTTTCAGTGTCCTTCTATTTTAATTGTTTCCGTCCTTGCATGGACCCAAAGCTGCAGTTCACATTTTCCCCTTTGCACCTAATATTCTCACTCATCCATCCTATATATCAAAAAGGAAATATATGAAACTGAAACAAGCCATTCTTTCAATTTAATTGGCAACAACTTTGTACATATTTTTCCGAGTATTATCTATAGTACGTTCCATCTGAGGTGCAAAATTAACAATGGCGAGCATGCTTCTTTCGGTGAGACGCGTTCGAGAGGATCGAGACCATAAACTGCTGTACATGCAAGTTTATATGCGTACTACATTTGGCATGCTGCATGCATCAATATGTATATGTCTAGAGTTCTATGTGGTAGCTAGCCCTTGTCTTTCACACCATAGGTTGAGGTCTCTCTGAATATACCGCAATTTTAGTGTGTCTTCCATGACATTAGTGGTTAATTGGACAAGATTGAAGACTTTTGGTGCAATCATCTCATGTGCATATAATCATCGATGCAATCATTAGGATGGTGTGCCGAAGATCTGTCAACACGTATCAAGCTATATATATTATGCATGCATGGTTCATGAACTTGCATCGTGGCGCCAATGCTTAATTTTCACTGAGAAAGAGGTCCCCATGCCATCCATACATGATCACGAACCACACAGCCAAATGCGGTGTACGTACGCTTTCGGCACAAATACACAAGTGATCATTGACTTGATCGAGGTTAGGATCTCCTAGTCTCTATTTGCTTGAAAGCATTAGTCGTTAGAGCTTGCTTTTAGGGAAAGGATACATGTATGAAACCTAGCTAATCAAAGCCCATAGTAAACTGTATATATGCGTGTATGTATGCATGATCCATGCAGATGCATTTGCATGGATACAACAAAACTAACCATTCATCGATGTACGTCTCAATATAATGTATGTGCACACCATCAGTGGAAATGGAAGAGGGGGGGCATGTGCGAGAGGCCTTGTTTCCCTAACTTCACACTCCTTTCCATGGCTCAAAAGAGGTGAATATTCTAGAAAGAAGGCCAGTGCATGCACAGTTGTTTTAGCTCTTCCATGGCTATCTTCACCCTTTTGCAAGCCCTAGAAGAAACACGTAGAGCCATGCTAGCCATTCCCCTTGGCAGTGGCATGGCCATTTTTAAAACCCTGAGGGGACACCTCATCCATGATGCAAATTGCATATAGCAAGTTGATGCATGCAAGATTAACATGAGCTGGCAAGTACTTGATCACCTTTTTCTCCCTAGAGCCCATAGAACCAGCTGCTTAAACAGGAGAAAGCCTGTACTCGATCCTCTTGATGTAGTGCACAGTTTATACTGGTCGGTTACTGCCTCGGAAATCGTGTTGTTGGTTAGTTTGCCTTTAATCAGAGCCTCAGATTAAAGCCTGTGTTATCGTGGAATTTAAATAGTAAACCCTAGCTAGGTAGGGTTCTAGCTCTGTTAATCAGGGCACCTCGGGAAGTGGCCATTCGCATGATTGTCGAGAGTCGCCGACCTATACGGATAGAAATTTGTTACTACACCTAGCTTTCTATATACACTTGGGAACATCATTACAAAAATCATTTTGTGTTTGATTTCTGTCAGTTAACTATGGTCCTAGGTGGGTATGGGCTCAATGCAAAGAAATATATGTTGAGTTTAAGGTCTTATTTGTTTCAGCTCAGAATTATAATAAGCTAGTTTATTTGTCCAGATTATTATAAGTTAAAATTCAGATTATAATAATTTCATAAGCCGTAAAAAGGAGTTTATTTTAGTTTATTTTGATATTTTACTATACTACCCATTAAATTTAGGAGAAATTACCTATCAATACCACTCCTCCCATCCTATACCGAATCCCCTGCCCCTATTGAGGGTATTGCAGACTTTTACCAATAATCCAAACTCCAATAACATAGATTGCCAAATAGTTCACAGCTTATTTCCCTCCTGCTATCATAATCTAATTTATTATAATCCATCATCTATAAACCGCTTATTATAATCCTGAGCTGAAACAAACAGGGCCTTGAATTCTTCTCGGAACAATCGATTTGTTAGTTGGAAAAGTAGTTTGCTTGAATGCTCATCTTTAATACAAGAGTGCGAGTGTTAACGAGCAGTAGGAAATCTACTCCGGTACTATTTTAGTTTAATTTTACAAATTTGTCATTAGCATGATATAAAAGAAATAAAACTGACCACTAGTAAATTCCAATAAAATTTGTGATAAATCCTTATATAGTATATATGTGTCTAACGATACATATACTTGATCTGCATGTTTATATATTTTTTGTCACAGACATGACGTGTGTGGCGGTGCAGCATGAACTGCAGAAGCACTCTCGTCTTACACTCTATTGAAATTAAGCATGCATTCTATCTGATTCGCTTCCACCAGTGTGCGTCCAAGTAAGGAGCTCGATATGATCATGAGCTTCTTTGCGCCTTCGCAACTTTCTATGGCACTTGCTACGTGCTTGCCCTAGTATGGCTACAAGATTAGCTCAAAAGGGTCATCACCGATGAAAGAGCCCTATTGATTAAAAACACTATATTTCAGTGCCTTTACATGGCCAAGCTCAAAAGTGCAAATCACCAGAATGTTTTCTTTACAAACTTCGTGATATGCGTTTATTGTTTGTTTATGAGAAGCTAATCCCGCAGGCTTTATATAGAGATTGTTTAAGCCTTGCTCAATATTCCGTGGGGCATACAAGAGAAAAGTGCATATGATTGGATATTCTATATTCATAATTAGAGAAGGGCTCTTTTGAAGGAGAGTAATGCTAACTATATAAAGGGGACTACCTCTGGCGTTAGAGGTGTGAGGGTACGACTCCATCCATTAAGATTTAAATCTTAATGTCTACAATTTACACACAAAAGTATTTTTAATAATTTATTTGTAGACACCTGATAGAAGGCGCTCCTATAGGGGTGTGTGGGTGTGGCGTGTATGCGTGATAGTGTGTGATGGTGTGTATATGTGTTATCCTTGTAATAAAAAAACTATATATATATATATATGAACGTCTCCATCACCGTGAGTGAGAAAGGTTCATTTTTAACATTAGATCATTTGATGTATATGAACGTCCCCGTCATCATGAGGAGAAATGTCTTATTTTGATACATTAGACCAACTTCGCGGAGTACTGTAGCACTAGAAATCGCACTCCGGACAATACATCATTCAGTGCTACAGTGCCAAACAGTGATGCTACTGTGTTGCGGAGGGAGGGCCTGTATTTCTGGGGGACTGTAGCAGGGTACTGTAGCAGCACGTATCTGCAACGGTACTGTAGCACACTGCTAACAGGGACTGGCAGTGGGCCGGAGGCAGAAAAACGCATCGGTACTGTAGCGACACTGTTTATAGAGGTTGACAGCGGACCCGGAGAGAGAAAAAGAGGAGTAGAAGGTAGGAAATGAGGTGACTGCTGGAGATGAAAAAAATAAGGGATGCTGTAATAGTGATAGAGGATGCTGTAATAGTATTTTTGAGGATGAAAATTTGAGTACCTGCTGGAGATGATCTTAGATCATTTAAGATAACAAATGATAATAGTTTCGAAGCATTGGGAATAATCATCTCTCTTATTATGATTGCAATGAGCAACTCCAATACTTAATTCATAAAAGAGATTATTGAGCCCAATAGGAGTAGCACAAGCCAAATTAAAAACAAACCAAATGTGCGCCTCTAGCAACTGTGTGAGCCTTAGGCCCTCTCCAGCAGAGGAGGCATTTCTGCGGATCCGGCTGCTACAGTGATTTTTGCGGGGGACACTGTAGCAACTCCAGCAGAATCGGTACCCGGTTATACAGTGTACTACAGTACTGTGGAGAGGGAAAACGGACAGCAAATCTGCGAATCTACTGTAGCACCGTAACACTGTAGCAGTATGTAGCAACACTGCTCACAGAGACTGACAGTGGGCACGGGGAAGGAAACAATGTCTCTTACTGTAGCAGTACTGACAGAGGCTGACAGCGGGTCTGGAGGGAGAAAAAGAGGAGTAGAAGGTAGAAAATAAGGTAGCTGCTGGAGATAAAAAAATAAGGGATGCTGTAATAGTGATAGGGGATGCTATAATAGTATTTTTGAGGATGAAAATTTAAGGTAACTACTGGAGATGACCTTAGCCATATATAATCACAGTCTGATGGATACAGTCTAATCCCCTTCCCTTCATCACTGCTAAAAAGTATCTACCCATTTTAGTTTAAACATATAGAAACATCATTTAATATTATATTATACATTATTAGGATGAAAGTAAGTATATAAATATTTGTGTTTAAAAATTAATCTATACATTAGAATAAGTTTGATTTCTTAAAAAAATATACAAATATAACGTACGTCAATAGACAAATTCATATTAATAATATAAATATTTATTTCATGAACATGTTCAATCCCCATGGGGATTACCGCGAGAGACGAGGCTAGTGTAAAATTGTTTTCCCCCCTTTAAGCTTGGCGGGTCTCAAGGCAGGGGCACCAGGACCGTCCTTTATGGTCAAGAACTTGATTGCCATCCTTGGTCATTGCCTACCAGTCATGAAGGCCAACTACCATCGCATTCGCGCAGGATGTAGTTTAAAATGTCATTTTTTTAATTCTTGGCCATTTTCTAGACTTTTTATTGATGTTTAAAAGCCCTTTCCCAATTTTATGAATTCAAAAATATTTAAATATTAAGATAAACTAATAATTTAATTCAAAAATATTTATTTGCACTATGTGATTTTCTTGTCATTTCTTTGAGTTAATGTATGATATTGTAGGATCGATTACACTCTAATAAGGTAATCAGAGAGGATGAATGATTGCAGAAATCAAATTCAAAAATTAATTCACCCTAATAAAAAAATCAGACATAAACTCGGTATTCCACTCAAACAGATAGTAGACACATTACTAAAAATGAAGTAGATCTAAATCCGTAGATTTGATTACCTTGAAATTTGAACAATACAAACTAGACTTGAATACACAATGTTTCCAATAAGAATCAGGACTGTCATATATGTATATCAAAAGTTATGACCTTAGCAAGCATGTGGTATCAAATAGTATCAAGAACAACGAATTCTAGTTGGAATTATCCAAAAACTACTTGAGATTAAGCAAAATCTACTCAAAAATTCTTCAAATCAATTTCTCAATGTTCTAGCAAGGTTTTGGATGGATTAAACCAAGCACTACTGCAGATTCCCCCTTCACTACTGGCTCCAAAACCCCCTTCACTATCAATTTTAGAGCCGACAGTGAGCTACGGGACTATCACTGCCCGCTTGATGGACCGGTAGTGAAGAGGGTTATCACTGGCGGCTGAAGGATTTGGCTGACAGTGATACCCAAGGCATCACTACCAGCAAAAGCCTTCGACAGGCAGTGATTCACTGGAACCACTGTCGGCTGAAGGTTTCAGCCGGCAATGTTTTTCCTCTCCTCCCTCTTGGTCCTCCCACTCTCTGTCCTCTCTGTACTCCCTCTCTTTCCCCGATCTCTTCGTCTCTTTCTCAATACATGCATACAATGATACATATTTTTACTGTAAATTAATAATAAAATCATCTTCATTAATACATAGTAATGAACACATATTAAAAGTCAGGAATTGACAACCATACATATATACTTAATAATTCTCATAGGTCATGCACCCCCTAAAAAGTCGGCCAAGTTGAGCCAGTCCAGTATCCCTCTACCTCTCCCGCGATGAGGATCGCGCCTCCGCACTGATGATTGATGGTGTGTGTACGTTCGGGGACGCCGGGGGCTGATGATGGTAGAGTGGAGGACCCGGCCATGCCTGATCGACCACAGCATCACCTATGCTTTAGGCTCGCCAGCGTGTCAAAGACATCGAAGTCTGACGCCTGAACGCCTCTACAGTTTGAGCCTTCTGCCTCCTCCGCAGCACACTGATGGGCCACCCTCTCGTCGTCCTCCTCCTGAGCACTTTTACGGGACACTGCTTCTTGCTCTTCCGCAATGCACAGCTGACGAGCCAACCTCTCATCCTTCTCCTCCTGGGCACGCTTACGGAACGCTTCTTCTTGATCCTCCGTAGTGCACAGCTGATGAGCCAATCTCTCATCCTCCTCTTGGGCACACTTATTGGCTGCTGCTTCTTGCTCCTCCTTTGCATCATTGTTAGAAGACCATTCTGTCTAAGAGTCGTCCGACGGTACTAATTTCGCATCATACATAGTAATTCATATCATTCATTAATAAAATAGTAATTAATTAAAATTCATTAATATTGTGTCAATTGGTGAAATATAATACGTTGTCAAGCCCCTTGGTAGTCTTCCTCCTTGTCACATACTCTCTACTAGAAGGTACGGTGTCATCTGAACGTCTCTCACGCATGGACGGCACGATCGGTTCATGAAACTCGCCGTTTGGGTTGATAACATGTTCCAAGAAGAAAACATCCATCTGTTCTTGAAGGGCATGTATTTCTGTAGGTTGTAACACACTTGTGCATAGTTTCGAGCGCTGCATTTGAAGAATCGAAAGAATTAGTCCTTGAACATGTGTAGAAATTGAAAAGAAGGCATCAATATGTTATTTCATACCTCAAGATCATTGAACCTAACATCATCTCCATCCGGGCTGAATGTGTGCATGAAAGTAAGAACATAAAACAAGTAGAGATTGTTGCCGGGTGGCTGCCTCATACACTTCAAGAGGAAAGGATTCGTCAGTGGAATGAATTGAACTTTTTTTATTCAGTAGAAAATACAAGACATGAATATGGATTGTGTAGCGGAAAGTCGGTTTTTACATCGTACTGCTTCCTGAATGGAAAGTAGATAACACTCTTTTTGCGGTATCTTGTGTACGCCATGTACGTGAGTATGAATACCAATTAAATTTAGATGCAATTGTCGAGAAGATTAAATGATCGAGTTAACATATTTAGCATGTCGATGAGGTGTTGATAAGTCATCTTATCTCTCTTTTGTGAGTCCAAGACAATAATCTTGCTCAAATCTGGGTGGATGACAAAGATGATCCAATGAAAACTATAGAATATATCACCATAGCAAAATAGTACTATAATCGAGTTGCCCATAAAAATGAGGATGCCGTGGCGCGCAAACACGTACTCAAAGTTTCTGATTCACAAGCCAGGGTCAATAAATCATACTTTCTTATCTAAGTCTTGTTCGTATGCTTGGATCTCCATTCTACGAAAGAGAGAAGTTAGCTATGCAATTTCAAGGTACAAGATTATATAATGTGAATTATATGCATAAGTCACTTACAGAGTCCATGCTCTCACTATAGCCACATCGAGGGCATCTTCCTTGTATAGTTCATACAAGTGCAAGAATTCCAATCAGAAGAAGCCATCCCCGTTGAGGAAATATTCATCTCTTTATCTTACGGGGAACGTCTGAAAATCCAACCTGGACTGCTCCAAGTACCTCTAATATAATTGGCACATTTGAGTTGTAAGATTTCTTTCTATATCTGGCTTGACCAAAGGTTTCTCAACTCAAATGACTATGTAACATTCAACTTTGATATATCCACTCCCACAGTAAGCCATGTTAGTTCCTCTACTATTATTCTTGAATCAGCTAGGAAGTCCGCAATGCTTGAAACATCCTTAATGATTTGGCATGGTTTGCTCTTGGCCTGCTTCTTGCTGATGTGTTTATAGTTAGTTGGTGGTTTACTTGATGCCGCCCCTGTCTGTTTAACTTTGGCCATTTTCATGAAAAATTTCAAGGCATCTTCAGGCACAACAGGTTTCAGTGGAGGTGGTGGAGGATGGTAATGAGACGTGACACTGGCATCCACAATCTTTTTAGTTTCCTCAGCAGTGAGTGAATAGACATACTTAGGTTTCACCAACTTCTTAGATGCCACTGACTTCTTAGATGATGTCGTCTGCTTGGATTTTACAGAACCTGATCTTGTTTTTCGAGCTGATGGCTGACTTCTTGATGGTGCTGGCTTCTTGAGTGATGGATTTCTTCGAGGCGATGGTTGAGGAGGTGAACTTCTTACGGGAGATGGCTGAGGAGGTGGACTTCTTCTTTTGGGAGATGGCTAAGGAGGTGGACTTCTTTGAGGCGATGACAGCCTGGGGTGTAGTGGAGAGAAGAGATTCTCAGGAGCTATCCCTGGTGGAAACACTATTTAGATCTTCTCCCAAGCGACGAGTGTGTGCTCGTCCTCTCCTATAGTGTTCGCCCCCTCCTCTGCAGGTAGTCCACCTCAACATGGTAGTACTGGTCATCTGCTTCATTTACTTTGACCATAGCGTAGCCCTCCGGTATCGGACGTTCGTGCAAATATTCATGGGAGCCGTGGGGATAAGCCACGCCGGAAGCCATCTTGATGTTAATGTTCCTAGCATCAATGTGTAGTTCACACGGTGTCCGTGTTGTGATGAGGTCCATAGCATAGGTGATGGAGTCAGCTCCCGGAATTCCCGTGGACTCATAGCTATTTCGACGACCACCGAGGCTAGAGCGCGCAACATTAGGAGACGCTGCCGGCTGTTCTTGTTCGCTCACAATGGTAACTCGTTCATGCATGAGGGCTTATCGTAGTGCTTGTGCTATTTTTTCTTCTGTATGTTCCCTCTCCTTTTTTAGCGGTTGTTCAAGCATTTTCATCATCATAGCTTGTTCTGCTCCTCGTTCTGCATCTCGCTTTGCTCGGGATCCCTTTCGACTCTTGTAACTATCAATGTCACATAGGAATCCATATTTCCATCCCATCACCCCAACGCCTCGTGCGCGACCACGGTGCTCCTTGTTTTTCAGGGCAAAGGTGAGCTCGTCCCTATCCCTGTCTGGCTTGAAAGAGCCTTGTGCAGACTGCTCATGAGCTTCCACAAGCTTTTTTGCAAGATCTTGTGCCATTTCTGGGTCTTTGGAGGTTGTAAAGGATAAGCTTCCATCAGACGAGTAAGAGCACCCCTCCCAAGAAGGAACTGTGTCGATCATTCGCTCCAACCCTCCGTCTCAAGCGTGACACCTCTCTCTCGTAGTTCATCTAGCTGTTGTTGCTACTGCCTTTCTTTCCTCACATACCCACGATTCCTGACTTTGTGAGGGTACAGGTTCTTCTTCGAGTTTGCTTTGTTCACCTCACTCAACCTTTGTGCTTCTTCTGACAACTTGTACTCCATAAAGGCTTGCTAATGATTTTTCAGTTGCGGCCATTTGCAAAAATCTGGCGTTGTACCTTCTGCATATATGTTATGTTCAGTGTCCCCTCAGTTCTTAAATG
This sequence comes from Phragmites australis, assembly GCF_958298935.1. Taxonomy (NCBI): domain Eukaryota; kingdom Viridiplantae; phylum Streptophyta; class Magnoliopsida; order Poales; family Poaceae; genus Phragmites; species Phragmites australis. The sequence continues at coordinate 2,741,432 of NC_084927.1, forward strand.
AAAGACCCATGATCATTAGCGTTTTACGCTTAACTACTTCCATATATGTCTCTTTAGGGAAGTCGAACTTCTCTAATATCTTGAGCCACAAGATGTCATTCTTGATCAAATCAGGAACCATGTGCGGATCACCTCGTTCGTCAATCCACAATCTGTATCTAATGGGCACGTGATCCTTGATCACTATAATCTTAATTCCTCCCTAAACCTAGTTCCGAATCTCAGTTCCTCCTGAACCTAGTTCTGATCTCATCATCGATCACATTTTCCCTCGAACAACACCTGCACATGAACAACCAATTTTTCCGAGTATAAGTTTTTCTCAACTTGACTCAGCATTAGTTCACGCAACACTACTCACACGAGCATATTGCATCCAACAACTAGTATAAAGCATCCATGCTAATACTAGCATATCCAAGAAATATCTTAGCAATACCAAAATATCATCATAATGTTATTATGCTAAATCACTTTATTTTGCCAAATTCATCGCTCAACCAATTTTTCATTAATTGATCTCACAAAAAAATTGCATATAGAAAAAACGAAGTAATTTGGTTGTATGTGAGATATTTTCTCTCCAAAACATAATTTTAATAGGTCCGTGTGTCGTGGAAAATGACAATGAGTGTTCCTCATATAGCCATTTTTTTCTTTTTACTATCAGTATTAGCAACCACGTACGTGTTACACACATAAAATCAATAATATTGTGACAGGGGCCAAAAAATTTCACAGGAAATAATAATATTATGCCATCAACAATAAGAACATTCAGTTAGATACTCACTGTTATTTCAATATTTTTTTATTCATATGCTCTTTGTTGGATGCTTAGATGCTCAGCTAAAATTGGGTCATTGTTCTTTCTATCCATTTTTTTTCCAGCTTAAATAATGTACTTATAAAGAAAGAGAGCATTCTTCAAGTAGCGTAATCAAAATAACATAACACATGAAATATCTATATCAACAATAATGGGACTCGAGTAGATGAAGAAGGTGATGCAGCCGATGGTGGGGGAGGGAATGCCATGGCACCGGCGGACTTGTAATGGATTCTTTGCACCATCAATCACACCATAACATAAATTTCACAACATGCATGTCAAAATCACAATGAAAAATGGTGCATCTTTTGCAAGGATATAAGGAACAATAAAATCACAATTATGTTGCAAAACTAAAGATCATTGCAATCAACGATAACGGTGCGAACCATGTATAAGAAAAAAATCTTCTAAATTATTAGTTGCTACTTAATTTAATAGGCATAGAAAGAAAGAAGCGGGAAAGGAAGGAAAGAAGATGGGAGACCTACTTCGATTGTTGACCGTTTGATCGTATAAAATGTACAATAGAGATTGTTTGGATGTACCACAACTCATCAATTTTATAGGTGTATAGAATTATAAACTAGCAATGGTTCTACAAATTACCATGCATGCATGGCCCCTAAAAATCTTTTTTTTGGAAGAACCCTTGATGGGAAAGTGGCATTAATTAATTCTAATCCATGGGATGTAGATAAGCGACGCATCGCCATGCATCAAGCCACATGTATCCCAATAAGAGTGAGTCATATACAAGTCTACAACACAACCTAGCTAGCTAGATAACCAGCTCTTTGAGAATGAACTATTATTCCAAAAAAAATGAACCAACTAATTATTCCTCAATCTGCTAAATACTCGCCTATATGATAGCCAACTTTGAGCACTTGATCGATGCCGCCATGTGATCTTCTAACGAACGCATATATTCCAATAATTGGCATGTACAAATAATTGAGTCAACCAGCTAATTGCAAGATCATGCATGAACATGGCAGGTACTTTATGATGATCACAACCAAGATATCAAACTTGGTCTGAAATAGGTCGCATCTGGGTCATACGCCCTTTGCAAATAATTTAGCCTCGTATATCGACTCAGGTCGATCACATCGGATCTTAAGGTATTAGAAGCTTTCAGCTTTATGATATTTTTTAGTTGGTAGAAGAGGAGCTAGTATAATGCCATGTTTGATCATTTGGAATGTTGTTATCGGTGGTTTAGATTCTAAGGGGCAAATGGACAATTATGATTATTCTTGATTAATTCATCGGTAGTTCTACTCAGATATACAATGTCTTGTCTATTTGATCTCTATTAGTTTTTACCACGGTTGGTTTCAGTTTGCTCCTTAAATTTGATTTTTTTTATAAGAGATATTCACCACATTAGAAATATAGAGTGAAGTTTGCAATGTGTATATATATATATATATGTTTGTCTATCCTGTTACAAAGAAGTATCGCACATGCAAAACTGCAGACAGCTCTTGTACAGTATCTTGATCCTATATATACAAATATTGTACCTTTAGTGTAATCATTTTTATTTTTCCAATTACTAAACTTTTAGTGTTAGCGTAACAATAGACATACAAATATAGAAACTTGGACATAATTTGAACGTTATAAAATATGCAAAAAGGAGTGAAAACAAATAAATCAACACAAAGAAATATTTGCTCTTCCCAAACATTAAACAATAAATACAAATACATGATGTTACTGAAAAACAGCACATGCTCATTAGGTTACAAAAATCACAATGAACTTACAGAAAAAAAGTAAATATATATCTGAAATCTTTGAAAAAACAGAAAAAAATATAATACAGGACAGTTTTTTTACAACACGATGCACAAGACAATGAAAAAGACATTCTTCAATATCCAAAATATTAACTTATTTAAGATGACATATATTTATTTTGACATTAACTATAATTATTGGAAATAAGAATATTTAAATTTTTGCTATGTTTAAATGATAAAAATTAATTTGCATGATTTGAACATATTTGAAACTATAAATAATGGTCAACAATAATTTACTCCCTCCGTTTCACAATTTTTGTCCACAGCATCCGGACGATTTGTTTCAAAATATTTGTTTATGGAGGAAATCAATAGTGTAGTTACTATGATCTTTCCACCTTCTGTCCTTAACTAAATGTTTTGAAAGAGGAAGAATAGTTGTGTTATACCATTTAGTAGGGATATGCATGGTCTTTTCACACTAACATTCTCTTGGATCTAGTACTTTCTTGGTCAGTGCGTATGGTGGGCTCTCAACAAATATTGTGAAATAGAGGGAGTACATAATTAGCACACTTAATCATTCTATCTCTTTTCAATAAATACATTCTATTAGGTGACTATATAAACCTACATGCTTTTGAAAAACTAAATCGACGCATCTTCCAAAACTTAGCAAAGCAACTAGGTCACCCTAGAGGATAATAACCAGAGTCATGCACTATTTTTACAGGGTTGAGGTGCTTCTGTTAGTCGGGGATGTTGCCTCCCCTCATGTAATTCGTTTGCTCCCTTCCTTAATGCCTTGTAAGGCAAAACCGTCTGGGTTGTTAAATTGTAATCTTTAAACTGCTCTTTAATTTCTCTCTTAATTGAATGCGGCAGAACTCCTGCCTGGTTCCGCAAAAAGAGTTTCATTTTCTTATATATGTCACACTTCTTAAACTTCATCTAAACATGGAAAAATAAAAGTTGTGGACCGTTACGCCTAAAACACAGTTAACAGATAACCTCTAAAAAGCAATGAAGAAGAAGAAGATAGACGCTCGAGAACAACGCCCACATCTTGGCACGCACATGGCATCATGGGATCTCAATAATCGTTTCGTTCAAAGCACATTCTCATAGTTCGCAACCCCAATCTCCAACATATATGTAAGTAGAGCCTCCCCCAAATATGCAAGAGACCAAACTGTTCATACCCATGGTATATTGATATATACTGCTATGCATTTTTAATTCATCTATGATCAATTAATCCCATATGTGGCAGCTTGCTTTCTTTCCTTAGTTTCTAGAATCAATATATATAATTAAGTCCTTAATTAGGTGAATGTGGGGTTGATGACCTCATCGATCTTAGCTTGACTGAAACTTGTCTCTTTCCCCGAGGAGTTTGACCTCACACCAACTGTTTCCTTGGTCGGTTGTAACGGTTTAACTACCATGTGATTGCTCTATAAAGAACATTTGCCTGATTATTCTGCAGGTAATCTTTTTCCCTTATTTATCAGTTTGAACCACTATGCTTAGAAGATTCTTGAATTATTTTTGGGCCTGACACAAGTTTAGTTCAGTTCGGCTAGCCGATCGAGCCGTTCATTAGTTTATTTCAGTCATATGGGCCTGAGAATCTCAGTCAGATGGTGGAGGGTGCATGCAGTGGCAGGCTAATTTCTCATGTGGCAGCCTCGTGCATGCATGACCCACGAGCTAGCTACTACTCATAGCATGCCGTGTAATTAATCATATTTTCCCCAGAATTAATTTTGTCTTATACATATTGTGGACAAAATACAAGAACTTGCATCTTAATCTTTTCCTCCGTAAAGCTGCAACAATACAGGTTAATTAATTGCTAGCTACTTATTGGTAATATTCAGAATATTTTGGTCTAAGAGCATACACAGTATTATATATATATATATATCAAGGTCAACCAACAGAGTTTTTTTCAAGAAGAAAAAAGGAGAACAATGTTACTGATTTGTGCATATTAATGTTATACTGAATATGGAAACATGTTGGTATATTTTCACTTCGGTTCTGGCATAATACATCAACTACTCCTAGGTGCACCACATGGTAAGCGGCGATATTATAGGCATATTTAGTTTAGTAGTACGAAGATACGCAGAAGTTATTTTATTGTGGATAACCCCCGTTCCACTTGTAATCTGTGGTCTTTCATTTTAGATAAGTGTTTGTTTAAGTTGGTCAATGAAATCGGTAGGATTCTCATGTGCTTGGTTCCTTACCCCTTCCCCTAATGGAGAAATGTAATACAAACTCAATGAGCTTCAGAATTAAGCAGATGTATCTGAAGAGGGTAAAATATGAAGATCTAACGCCAGATCTATGTGCAAAATGAATTGCAATTTGTGTCGCTTTCAGGCTCAGAAGTCCAAACCTAGGGCTAACAGAGGACCATTATCGTCAATACATTGGAGACACAAATCTAACAGTAGATTGCGTTTGAATTCAATTCACGTCACTCCATGCAAAAGCAAAGTCTCCACGAAAAATGTTCAAGTTTCAGATTAAATCCCATAAGCTGTCATCAGCCGTATTTTGTATTTAATTTTTACACAATCTCTCCAAAACTGACAACACATAGCTGATCATGTCAAATTATCTGAACTTTCTCGATTTAGTAGTAGGAGGAGGACACATGGCAAACACTTGTGCAAATTAAAGATTAATTGATCCCTATTGGCAATTAACTTGGTGACTGTGCAGCCTGTGTTCCATGTTTGGGATGTCAAGTCCAGGCCAATCGAGAGGTTTGTCAAACTATTACAGGCACCACAAGATATTGATCTCATCATTGACTAATCCACTGCGTTGATATATCATCTGATGGCCATGAATGGGTGCCAATAGTAACCACTATGTGGTGGTGGCTTGGCTTCTCCACCGTACCTGATGCGCATTTCTCCCAAAGGATCTCTTATCTTAGGACATCTTAGATCCATCTTAGATCCATCTTACATCAAGGAAGGCGACAGATAAGATTGTGTGAAACCTATCGACAAACAAATCGACATTATAGATGGGACTGATGCCAAAACATTGGCCACAGGATACCACTATTGTGGAAAAACCCATTTAGCATATTTGGAAGTGGGACATGCAATACCATTGTACCTCCATGGTGACCTTGCTCTGGCGAATGGAACAAGCTGACAAAAAGAAACACATCTGACAGTTTGTGGACTCAGAGAGTCAAGAACCTATCAAATACTCGATCCGTACTCGCAATATTGGCCTTGATTGTAAGGTGACAAGAAGCTGCGTCTCTACAAGTAGTGGAAGAATATATGGTGGCAAGATATGTGTGCATGCGTGGTCTCCAAAGAGAGGGGCAAATCATGATTGGGAGGTCACTTGTGCAATTGCATTTGTCCCAAGCTTTTTCCTGACAAATTAAAGTCAGGATCATCCCAGTTTGAGGTTGATGTAATGTTTGCAGTAAAAGTGTCTAGAACCATACTAAACCAGTTTGGCCCAAACTGCCATGACATGGACACCACTTACCAACACTGGTTAAACTGTCATAGATTGGACGAAACAAATATACGCATATGTCTCTGTCAAATGATTTTGACAAGGGTAGGAGATTCAATTGAAAGATCCTTGCACTCAGCAGCCTGCCCAGCTAGCTAGTGTAGTTTCATGGTCATAGCACTCTTTTTTGAGTGCACCATGCATTACCTCATGTTTGCATACGCACGATGCATGCAAAAGTTCACTGCGTTCATATTTGGACAATTCTTAGTGCAAACAGGCACAGCTCTCCTGCATGCATATTCTCATAAGATAAAAATCGTCATATTAATCCTGTTATAAGTAAACTCTGTATTGTCACCCATGTCTTCAAAAGAAAAGTAATCCTGGTGGATAAGAAATTGACACTAGTGTATATATTTGTATCCTCAAGTACCAGAGACTGTTAGACACACATAGGAAAAAAAAAACACCAGACAGCACAATATGCAGAAATTAACAGCGCGCTACCACTACGTGAAAAAAGTTAAGGGTGATGGGTAGTAACCATCATTAGTGACGGGTTCCACATTCGTTATCCTGAACGTGTCACTGATGAGTTGTTATTGATGACAGGTAAAGACCCATCACTAATGAGATTATAGGTGATGGGTCACAACTTGACCTGTCACAAATAAAAGTTATAGGTGATGGGTCGTAACAGTGACCCGTCACCTATGACTGAACATAAGTGACAGGTCTTAACATTGACCTGCCACTTAGGACTGATGAGCGTTTTTCATGTTTTTTAGACACGAAAAAAATATATTTTTCACCCGAGCCACCCTAGCATAAGGGCCCATCGTATATGCCTCACAAGTCATATTATTTTTCAAACTGTTTTCAGTCTTAGCGTTTTGTGGGAATCGAACCCACAACCTCCCCTCGCGTGCGAACCCACCTACCACCTCAGTTATCACGTCATTGTGATAGAAACCAGATATTTTATCATTTTAACCTTCGTTGCCAAAGGTCATAGTTATGACCCTGTCACTTATAACAAGTTATAGGTGACGGGTCACAGTTATGACCCATCACTGTTGACTATTTTTGCTTAATTATTGAGTACTGAATTGTTTGATACTGAATTCATTGAATTGTTGATTTACATATAAATTTTTCTTCATCCAAAGTTGTACAAATATTTTATGAATTTATGAATATCTCATGCTAATGATCACAATTTGATAAGTGAATCGGACTGTCTTCGGTAAAACGGGTATAACTTTTGCATACAGATTCTGATTTTGATGTTTTTTTGACTCTATGGACATCTACAGAAAAAGTTACATATGTTTATCTCCCACTTTGTTAGGTTTGGAAAAAATTTTGAGGCCAAATTCAGCTTGAAAGATTGATTTCTTCCCCCCTGAAGTTTCTACATCATTTCCAGAACTCACGTTTGTGTCCATAACCTTCACCCCTTAAATCAAAATTGAGCATAAATGTACAATGGTTCATATTCTAGTATTGGTGAGGTGAGAAAAAATAAGAGAAATTAAAGAAAAATAAAAAATAGTCATATCATAATTTATTAGTGATGGGTCGTAACACTGACCCGTCACCAATAAAATCATTGGTGCTGCACGAGAAAAAAAAATACTGTCATTAGTGGTGGGTCACAATTTGACTCATCACTAATGACTGGTCTAGGACAACCCATCACTGATGAGTTTATCACTAGTGACGAGTCACAACTTGACCCGTCAACTAGGATGACTCGTCACTGATGAGTCGTCATAGGTGATGGGTTACAACTACAACCCGTCATTATTATCATAAGTGACGGGTCATGTTACGACCCGTCACTAATTTCGTGTCTCCTTTGTCTGTCTTTCACGTAGTGTACGTACAGTACGATAATGAGAAACAGAACGCAAAACACCAGAATAATTGGTCTATCTTCAAACAGTTCAAAACATATAGTCTTTGACATAACTAGCTAATGAAGCAGAAACTAGGCTGATTAGAAAATATTTCCTATTGTCACTATTGTGGCTAGGGCCGAAGCCCAGTGAGGCCACCCTGGTGCATTGGCACCAGGGCAAAAAAACTACTAGTATTTTGGCCCATAATTACATTATGTGCATCACGGTCCAAACAACTCGTGCACTTGGGCTACTGGGCCAACCATTCATCTTGTCGCAAGCCGTTCACATTGGCCATCCGCCAGGGATTATATATAGATCCTGACTGTTATTGGGGTTGATGGGAACAAGCAAGTGATGTTGTTGGACTTTGTATTTGTGGAGAGTGAGAACACCAGCATGTTGTATTGGTTCATGTACCATATCAGGATGATAATTGTGGGTGCTCGGCTGAACAATTGCCTTATACATGGCCGGAATGCAGGGATGCTCAAGGCTATTCAGGATTTGTAGAAGGGAATGAATGATGGTATGATGGGATCTGTGTGGACAGATCTGTAGAGTTGGTGGTGCATAAGGTATTTGAGTGTAAACTTTTTTTGCCAATTCAAGAACAAGAACCTCATGAACATGTTCAAGAGGTTGTGTGGTACGAACCAGCAGCGGAATTTTGATTCTCTTTGGAAGACACTTGATGAGTTGATAAAGAAGAAAACACAGGAGCGTGCACGGAGGCTCGTGAGGGGATTGGAGGACGAACCAATACCTCTTGAGTCCCTGCTAATGGATAATGAAGCTAGCATAATGCAGAGGACTGAGTTATCTATCAGGTCATTTAGCGGGTGTATTGAGAATGAGCTGAAAGGAAAGGGGCTCTACTCTACGACACAAATAGGGCTAGTTACGACATTATGACTAAGAGGTTTGCAACAAGGTGATGAAAGGTATGAGGGGGTTGCCGCTGGTGAGGATTGTAGAGTTCATATTTCAAGGCACCTCCAAGTATTTCAGGGAGCACTATGCAATAGCGCACTTGACGCTAAATGATGCTCGTATGATTTATGGGATAAAGATGATTAAGTACATGGAAGACAAGACGGAGGAGGCAAAGATACACTAGGTGAAGGACATGGGAACTGCATAGCACAGATACAAAATTCTATGGAGGGACAAAATAAGGAGGGAGGGTAAGCGTGAGAGAGTTATCCAAGAATGCACCCTCTATGATGACAGGTGTGTTTGCAGCTGCTGCAAGCAGATGCTACTGCACAAGCCATGCTCACATATCATTGTCATGTGTGTTGTGACGGGGATGAGGACTCAGAGGTACGTTTCTGACTACTTCAATAGGGAAGCTCTATTTAACACCTGGAACCATGAGGTCTATTGTTTCAGGATTTATGGTTCCTTCACGAAGGAACATATGCCCAATTGTGTGTTCAACCTTGATCCTGAGAAGATGAAGCAGAAGAAGGGACCACGCAAGACGACGAGGCTCCATAATAACATAAACAAAGTAGAAGTCAGGCGTCGCGTCAAATGGTGCAGCAAGTGCAATGGTACAAGGTAGACTTGCAAGAAATGCACCGTTGGTGTTCCAAGTGTCAACCTTGCGGAAGCATGTCCTTCTGGCTCAACTGTAGATGGGAAACATCCTCATGCTCATCGATCGTCGGCTTCGTTGACTCATTGAGTTCGATTACTGTTGTAATTCATGATGTGATGGTTATTCGTGTGCACAACATTGTACTTTACTGTTGTACTAGTGAGACTATCACTATGTTTTAGGTTGTAGTGTGTTAAGTTATGATTTGTTAACATATTTGTGTACGCTTTGAACAATCTATTATGTCATGTTATATGTTACACACTTACTTGTTACTATGTGTTTGTTTTCCTTATCAAACTGTAAATAACTTGTGAACATGCAGGTATGGCGCAACTGGAGCTGCTTGACCCTCATTTGAACGTTAGGCACCGTTCATACCTCATCACCGTGCAGGCTAAGGAGCTCCCAGTACTAAGACCCCATGTGCCAAATGAGATCATGAGGGTTGACGCGCGCTAGATCCCGACGTATGTACCATTTGTGTGTGACATTTTATACAGCTTGTTATCGGTATTGTTCGCTAACTATATTATGTTTGCAGGTTACGTGTTGCTGGACTACTTTTGTTGTGTTGGCTAGTGGATGTGGACGCATTGGTGGGGAGCTCGAAGGTGCCCACGTGGATCAGCTGCAATAGGGCCCTACTCGTGGCCTTTGTCAACAGATGGCGTCCCGAGAAGCACACTTTCCACCTCCCACGTAGCGAGATGGCACCCACACTTGAGGACGTCTCCCTGCTAATGGGGCCTGCCTTGTGTGGGTTCTGCTGTTGGAGTGAGGGATGTTAGCGTGGCGTGGAGCAACGAGTTGCTAGGATGCTTCTTCGTTGATCAATGGAGGGACGACCTAGCCTCGTTCAGGGCTTTTCTAGAGTCTGAGAAGCACAAACTGAAAAAGGTCTTTCTCATTCAGTTATAGTATGTCCGTCTTGTACGGTTTTGTCAGATCCTTTACATTACTAACTAATGAACATATTTGTAATTCTTTGTTCTTTAACAGGCAGATAACATCTACCCACTGGCAGGCGACAAGGACGTCTGCCGCCACTTGGAGGTTTACCTACTGTGGTTGTACATGTGGACAACATTTACTGAGAACGAAGAAGTTATGACTCATGAAAGATTTAACCTATAATTAAATTGAGAAAAAGTGAAATGACACTATTCATAGGTGGGCCCACAGGTGGGATCCACTGAATAGTGATGTGGAGCCCACTGTACAGTACAAGTTTTGGGCTAGATTGGGCTGCATAGTGTTTGGGCCGGGTTTGCATAGTAGCGTCCCACTGAGATTGGGCCCCTCAGCCTTGCGAGCTCTGATAGCTAAGCTGGCCCACGGTGGCATGGCCTCAACCATGCTGAGCTTTATCCAGCAAGCTGGCCCACCGTGGCCGAGCCTCAATCTCCTTGACCGGGCCGTGCAGGCAAGGTCGAAGGCCTGTGGGACATGTGCTCACACGGGCTCAGTGGCGGAGTGGAACGACAGCGGAGCAGGGAGGGGGCAACGGCGAGCGATTGTGGCGAAGCCACATCGAAATTGGGTTATCACTAGGGTTTTACGATGAGAAATGCACGTCGAACATCTACGTGCTATGGGGGAATCCATTTGGGGCCTCGTCGATGGCAAGTAGTGGCCGGAGTGGCATTAGACGGCGACCAGAGAAAAGTTGGGCAATGGAGCAAAGCTGGGCGGTGGCTCTGCAGTATTTGTATGCAAGGGGACCCTACAATCTACAACTATGGCTCGCTAGATAGCACAACAGCACGATGGCCAGCTTAGTTGGGAGTGCGATGGGCACAGGCGATGAGCTCGGCATGGCGGTGGGGAAGGAGCTTGCAGTTGTACACTACTACATGAAGGGGGGCACAAGAGTGACAACACACTAGCTAGGGGGGAGCATAAGGGAACGGGAAACCTCACCGAGCTCAGAAACAGTGAAGGGCAGGGTGGTGGCTGCTCGGCCTCAGTTCGGCGTGCTCCCTTTAGAGTTGTGGAGAGTAAAGGAGGTACGGGGAAGATGGAGGGCTTCCGTTGCTCCTCGACTGCTCTCGAGGGGGGGGGGGAGGCGGTGGTAGGGCAGTGGCAGTGAAGGGAAATGGCGACGACGATGGATTTTGGGGAAAACATGAAAGAGGGAGCAGGGCTGCCCTATTTATAGAGAAAGGAGGAGAAACAAAGCGACAGTGACAACGCGAAGACGTGGCATAGCTTCTCGGTGGTGGCACCTACTAGAATTTGCGCAGTGGCCGCAGCTCTATGCTGGACAGCGTGTTCGGCGAGCGAGGAAGTCACCGTGTGTCAGGGGGCCTCGGGCTACGCATGAAAGAGTAGAGGGAGGGAGGGCGAGCAGAGAGAGCAAGGGGTGAGAAAGTCACCAGCGCATTGAATGCGCTAGCCATGACGGTGGCGCGCGGACAGCGTGATGGCATCATGCTGGAGGAGGGAGAAGGTGCCGAGTGGTGGGGTCCGCATCTAGCGAAATGATCATGTGCGGGTGAGTGGACGACTGCGGGCTTATGCGTGTGTGGGGGGAGCTAGGCTGGGCGAGTGCGGGAGCTGGGCCTGGCAAGCCATCGGGGCCGCGCGGATGGGCTGGGGAGCTAGGTTGTGCCACATGAAAAGAAGAACGGACAACCCGAGAAGAAAAGAAAAGGTTTTGGATTGATTTGGGATAGATTCAAATAGGAGTATTTGAATTTAGATTTGACTTTGGACTTGGATTTGGTAATAATTCAGACAAGAGTATTTGAATTATAATTTGGTTTTGAACTCTAAGATTTGGAAGAGAATTTGAATTCAAAAAGATTTGAATTTAATTTTAATTTGAGCTGAAAAGAATCTAAGAATATGCTCCCTCCAGTCTGCAAAAAGATGTCGTTTTAGACCTTGAATATTCGCATGCGAAAAGAAGTCGTTTTAGCTTTTTGATGGTCATTTGGACTCATCTACCCCTACTGTTAATGCTAGTTTATTTACTGTGGCATGCAGGCCTCTTCGTTTTGCAAAAACCTTCAGTCTCCCTGTATTTTACTCACATACAAAAACGTTCAGCGCGAGAGCCGCTCGCCCTGCTTGCATGTACTTGAACTTGTTTGTTCTTCAATTTAGGAGATCGCCAAGAGTATTTTGGTTAAAATTGTTTCATACATGTCTACTGAACATGGGGGAACAAAAAGTTCAATGCATAAAATGGTTGCGACATTCACTCTTGCAAATTAAAGGGTTCCATGCATACTTGTATACCAATACATTTTGGTATCAATAATAAAGCAATAATGTTATCTCTTGTCAAATTATTCAGCAAGCTGGGTCATAGCCTCGCCTACAAATGATGACTCACAACCGATATGCAAAGACAGGTGCCCAGTCTTTCTAGGGTCCCTTTCTTCATACGTAGGATCTTGAAGTTATTTCCCTATCCTACTTTCATTATCTCATTCATTACATTTTGAAGTGTCTAAGAAAATTCTGTTGGACTTGTATGTGCAGTACTCTACGAAGGCTGTTTCATGTGAATATGGTTAGCTTCAAAGCAAATTGACATGAGTATAAATTAACCAAAGAAAAAAGGCAATATCTCTTCAACAATTAGAACAAGATTTGCTATTATTTTCGCAGCTTCTTATACTGAATAGATTGTATATCTTAGAAATTTGGTGAATACATGCAGTTTGATGCATGGCAAAGTGATTTTGGCTTCCTCCTATGTGTGGCAAAGTGATTTTGGCTTAGCATGCAGTTTGATGCGTGGCCAGGGCTTCCATAGACGCACGGCACCATCCAAAACTTGAGCGAATAGAAAAGGCAGCGCGGCTGCGATTAAGGCAGGAGTGACATATGATTGAATTTATTGCAAAGATTAATTTAGAATTTAATTTGATGCTCCTTAGAATACTTAATCAAAATAATATATTTGATTATATATACACCAGTATATATATTTAAATATATATATATATATATATTTTTGATTTTATGTTGCTTTAATAATTAGGAAAATTTTAAATTAGAGTGAATTTTTGATATATTCTAAATGCTAAAACTCGGGATATTACACATTTAGTCTCCGATGCCGGTGAACCCCTCTACGGAGTCACAGCATCCATGCTAGCTTTCATCGGTGCTGGTGACCACTTCCACATAGCCTTCCTCCACTGACCTAGGTCATTCGAGCTCTTGTGTCCCCGGCTCAGGTACGACACTCGCTTCATGAATAACCAATTGTTACGTATGTCATGCTTTATCGGTGCTAATATATTTTCTTCGTTGTTCCATGTGCAAAGATCGACGCTCTCGGGGACGTAAAGGCGCATGGTAGCTATACGGAGTTGCTCACCAGGGACGGTAGTCGGGTCCCTAGGTACTCGTACATCTTCAAAAAAAGTGATGAGCTCGGTGCATCGCAGGTATCTGGTGTGCTACTTATGGAGACACAACTTTCGCAGGACGACTATGCTGCTCCACACCCCACTGGATGGCCTACACAGGCGATCGTTCACGTACTCAGCTCATCAGGTAAGAGCACAGAGATGCAGGGTCTCTCAGGGTGGATGCAACCAGGGGGTCCTCTCTAAGAGGGGACGTAACCTATAGGCTACTATGTTATTGTTAGTTTCATAGTGTTATATTATTGTCGGTGTTATGGTACTATGTTAATGTCAGTGTAATGCTACTTTGTTTTTGTTTTGTGATTCTATTCAGACCATAGAGTCGTACCATGAGCATTCCATAACAATCATAATAAACACGTCGACCTAATGTAGAATGGCATATACGATATCTCTAGTGGTGTATCAGAGTTTCACCTAACATGTCTTAGGGAATATAAATGGGCGAAGATCGCCGTCCTGACACTGGTTCTAATCGTACTGACTTAGAGTGAACTACGAGGAGGCTCCTGAGTCCCAATAATCTCCAGCACCGTATTACGCTGACAGAGGAGGAAGAGCATCCATATTGTGTCATGTGCAGGTGCACCATGGATCGATGCATACAGAAAGGGTCCTCCAGATGTATTACAGGAGGACTTGGTATATTCTCCATCTCCATCTGCAAGTCAAAGATTTGGTCTCACAAGTGGTGGACGTAATCTTGGATATGATGCAAAATAGGAGAATTGACCCATCTTGTGTACTGACAGTTGTCAGGATCATCGTCAGAGGCCTGCAAAAATACAATGGTCACAATGTGTAATGTTTTCAAAAAAGGATTTGGATGGTGATGGTGATATATTTCTCACCCTACCAAGAGGACATCGAAAGGATTGGCACCCCCATGAATGCTCCCATCGTACATCTGAACGACACAATTGTAGCCATGAGAGCACTTAGGCCATGCCTCATTTGAGTGCTCGTAAATCCTTAGGTGACTTGGAGGATTAAAATCACACCTATCCTG
The DNA here is from genome assembly GCF_958298935.1 of Phragmites australis. Lineage (NCBI taxonomy): Eukaryota > Viridiplantae > Streptophyta > Magnoliopsida > Poales > Poaceae > Phragmites > Phragmites australis. Next base: position 2,756,441 of record NC_084927.1, read on the forward strand.
CAAAGGAAAGTTGTAGAGAGGCTCCTCGTAGTCAGTTAGACCAAACGAAATCTCCCATCTCCCATCTCACCACCGGCCGCCCCGCCCCACTTCTTGCTTGCCCCTCCCGCCCATGCCCTCCACTGATCGTTGTGACTTCAGTTTCTAGAGACATGAGCCTTTTATAGATGTATTATACCCACATATGTCCTTTTACCCCATCATAATATTACCGTCAAATTTGTGTTACCTGCGCACATCGAACCTTGATAATAAAATATATACTCCATTTTCAGACCTACCTTTTCAGAATTAGCCTTCTCAGTAGTAGCCTTTTGAGACCAACCTTTTTGAGACCTAACCTTTTCATAAGTAGCCTTTTTAGACCTAGCCATTTTAGACGTAGCCTTTTCAGATGTTGGCTTTTCAAAAGTAGCCTTTTCAAATGTAGGCTTCAGAAGTAGGCTTTTCAGAAGTAACCTTTTTAGTTGATATGTCCACACTTTACAGCAGAATCAACTATTTTCTCTGGGCCAATTTCCGTGGACTTAGTCCATGCTCTAGCACGAATGCGCAGTATAAATAGATGATCTCCTTGCCACATGTTGAACCAAACCAATATCCTCAACCTCCACAACTCCAACAAAAATGACCTTCGATCCTTTCCCCAAGAAATACTTGCCAGATATTACGCCTGATGTGGTCAAAGTGCCCATATGCTAGTGTGGAGACCTTTGTACGGTGATGAAGTCCTCCAAGTTCTATGACACCTACGGAAGGATGTTCTTCATCTGCCGCAACTACGAGTATGATCCATTCCAGGGAAGCACCAATGATGGCACCCGCCGCCAGGCAATCACTTATGGCCAAACTACTCCAAATACAACTACACATTACCACTGAACATTTTGGTCTCCGTTGCAGTCTCTGCCACCACTATGTGACTTCTTACTGTGGCTAGATATGGAGCAGTCGCAAGTGGACATCTTCCTCCTGCATACTCAGCATTGTACTGCATGGAGACGCTTCCATGAGATGGAAGGCGATGAGAGGATGGAGGCTATGCGCAAGCACATTCACGAGGAGTAACAGAAGATGAGGGAGGAGCATAACCGTATGATGGCAGAGGACCATGAGGTGGAGAGGGAGAGGAAGCGTGAGAGGGCACATGAGGCAAGACTGGAAGTGGCGAGGAAGGGAAAATATGCATATTGCACTCAGTGGACCAGATGTTGTGATCATGTTGTTTACATTCCCTAAGGCATGTCAGTTTAGACACGATACTTGTTTAGGTTAGAATGATCGTGTACCAATTATGCCACTATCTGTGTATGCTGCAGTTCCCACTAAAATCACCATGTTCAACTTTCCATTTTTATCAAATCTGGATATCAAAAATATCACACAAAAATCTAATAGCACTGGACAAATCAAAAACAAAAAAAATAGCAATGCACGTAATCCTATTATGCCCCAAATAATATTAAATTCAGCCACAGCAAGATGTTGCTCGTTCAGTGGGCGACACCTTGCTATCGCCCGTTTACTAGGCGATACAAATGTGTCACCCGTTCAGCTGGCGAGAGCAAGGTCTCGCCCAGTGAATGGGCAACACCTGGCACATCACCACACTTTTTTTATTTCTGACCGATGGGGCTCACATGGTGTTGCTCGTTCATCGATCGAGATCTTGCTCTCGTACGATGAACAGGCGATGGTAGTTTATTATTGCAATTTTCTAAAATGGTTATGTAATTTTGCAAATACTGAAAATATATATAAAAAGTTTACCCTATCGCTAACTCGCCAAGCCACCCAAGCCTGCTATCACCCTCACCCAGTTGCCCATGCACTTGGCTAGCTCCGACGCTCCGCTCGATTAGGATTCAGGAAGTCGAATAACCCAGCTGCAGCACCTGCTCGCTACCCTCCTCCTCCTTTGCAGCGCTCACACAGCCATGCCCCAACCCTCGAGCCGGCGAAGGTCACCATGCGTCCCGCGTCCGGCGTCGCCGCCCATTCGCCCAAGCAGAAGCAGTCAAGCACGCTGGTCATGGGTCATGGAGTGGTTGATTACTTCTAATTCTGTTTGATTAGGATCTCTTCTATGTGGTGGTTTCGCATGCAGGACTGCAGGAGGAGGAGCCGTGGTGGTTCGGTTTGATTAGGATCTTTCCAAGTCTATTTCTTTTAAGAAAATAAGGTAGTGTTTCGATTTCTTGGAACAAATTGGTGCCTGGATTTGCCCGAAATGGTGACCTCAGTGCGCTATGTCTGTTTGACAAAATGCGGCTAAGATATGTCGAGCTGGGGATGAATTCTTGGAATTGCGTCATCTCGGTTGTATGCTGAATTCTATGAAGAGGCTTGGGGGAATTCGTTTTTCAGAGATGTGCAAGAGGCCAAGAGCGATAGGTCTGATACGGTGACTATGGGTTGTGGCTAGTATTCTCCCTGCTAGCGCTAGCTTGTAGGTACTAGGCATTCTTATGTTTTATGGTATGGAATCAAGCTCAATTATATTGAACACTGGCATTCAACCAGGTCCTATTAATTTCATTTCACTTCTTGCAACTTGTAAGCAAGAAGGTCAGTTAAATGAAGCTCAGAACTATTTCTAGTTTTCTGCAGTATGGAAGATTTGAAGAAGCTTTTGCATTTCGTTTCTTCTAAGTCACAATTGGGGACTTGCAATTAGAAAAAAAAAAAATGCAAAACGACACTAAGTGGTGAAGGATTCTGACATGAGACTCGATAATTGATATGCAAATATACAAATACCATGAGAAGTAAGCTTCCAATGCTTGATTGAATTGAATTTTTATGTTTCTTTCTCTTGATTCTATAACACGAGTACTAAGTATTGGAACAATGTTAATGGTACCATTTAACTAAAATACTGAGCATGGCCGATACAGTCGATAAGGCCAGCTATCGATGGTTATTGAATTTTTTTAATAAAATTTGACAAAAAACTAAATTTGATTAAATTTTGCCAAAAATTCCAAATTGGAATGAAATTTAGTGAAAATTTCAAAATTTATCCAAACCATATCATAACATGTATATTGAATGGTGCACCAGGGTCAAATGAGGTCTAGCTGCGCCCCTGGTTGTGGCGGGCTCCAATACTGGAAGTGGAAAAGACCAAATACAGTTGCAGGGGAATGGAGTCATCAGCTGAGTGAATCCTAGCTCTGAAGTGCGGCAAGAGTAGTACTCCAATATTGAAATTGACCTACGCCAATTGCAATGACACATAAAGAAACGAATCCTTTTTGTTTTTCTTGCCGCCTTCTTTTTTCCGAACAAGTTATTTTTCGTCGTCTTCTACATGGCATGCCACAACATGTTCAATTGAAGAGAATGATTCCTCTGATGAAATCTTGTGCACGAGATCACAATGCCATGTTGGTTCCATTTGAAAAAGCACAAATCCATGTGACAAGACGAAGAAGAAACAAAAAGAAGTATTATGCAAGTGACACGGGTCATGGATGGATGCTCGCCACGTGCACCGGCTACAGGTGGACAACCTAGATGGAGAGAGATTCCCAGGGCACATATACTACTGCCACTACTGGTTTTCCATGTGGGATAGGCGGTTATAGGAATCTTGAACACATCTGATTCTTTCTCCTCTTTCTGCCATTAGAAAGTAATTTTCTCAGTACACAGATTTGTGAAACGAGATCAGAAGTGGAAGGATCTGTATATAACACGTAGATATCCTTCTCTCTATATATATAGCATTTTCTATACTTCCGGTTGTACATTCTCCCCCTCTAATGAGTGTTTAGAAAGAAGTACGTATATCTTTAAAAGTAGTATATATATCTCAGGAAAGAAAAAATCACTTATAAAAAAATATATACATCTTATAAAATAATATATACATATCAAAAAGTAGTATATACATCTTAGAAAGTAGTATATATTTCAGTTATAATAGGATCAATTATGAATCAAACCAGAAATATAGACTAGTTTTCCTATATATAAAATCCTTTTCTGTAACTCCCGGTAATGGCGGGCCCATCATTTTCAACTTGGGTGTACATAACCATCGCGTGCGCAGCCACGTGCTCCTCATGTATCATCCGAGAAGTCGAATCGTCATTTTCCTAAAAATCGTCAGGTGTCGCTTCGTTTCCTCGGTTTTCGGTGAATCAAGTGAGTTGGAATTTATTTTTATTTATGGTGAAATGCTAGAAATTTTTTTATAAAAAAACAGAACTAGGGCCAGCTAGGCCGGCCATTGGGCTGGCTAAGGAACCGCCAGCCCATCCCACGAGCCCAAGCCGCCCCTTCCCCTAGCAGCACCACATTCCCCTCACCCCCTGGCTGACACCCCTTCCTCTCCCTCTGTTCTTGGGCGTCCTCCATCCCCCTCTCTTTGATCTGCAGCAAGGGAACAAGAAGAAGGGGAATCAAGGGAAGAAGAAAGGGAAGAATAGGAATCGGAGGAGAAGATTGTTTCCCCGGTGTTTTCCCTCATGATTCCCACTGTTTCCCCCCCAAGAACCAAGTGTTCTACACGCAGGCAGTTTGAGTAGTGTGCATGTTTTTGATGTTTCAACGACCTAGATGCATTTTTCTGCAGAAACTATCAACTAGAAAGTTGTAGATAATGTCTATAACTAGTTTCTGACAAAATTTCAGAATTTTACTCACACGGTTTAGGAGATATGACTGTCTGAATTCAACAGTATGTTCTATTTCAGTTCAGAAAATTCAGTTTGAGCAGTGCTGCTTTGGCAGTCGATTTGATGACCTTAGCTATGTTTCCTCAAAATTGTCATAGCCTAGAATGTTGTAGGGCATGAAATTATATTTCTATTCATGTAGAGTTCCCTGTCATAGCCTCTGTGGTTTGTGAGATATGCCCTGTTGAAATTTGTTGCTGCAGTTTCAGCTTTAGTTAAATAGTCCCTGTTCGAGGGATGATTTAGAGGTTTTTTAGACCTTTGAGTTATGACCCACCAAAATGAAAGTTGTAGATCATGGTGTTATATATTTTTTGCAAAATTTTCATGTCATTTGGAGTTGTGGTTTGGCCGCGATACTTGTCTGAATATTGATGTCAGGACATGGGAGACATATTCAGACATCTGATTTCTATTGCTTGTTAGGCATAGATAATTTCAGAATTTAAATATCATGTATTCGTGGAAGTTGTAGCTCTAGTTCTCTAATTTTCATAAATGTCATAGCTTTATATGTTTGTGCATTAAAAAAAAGATATAAAATTGTGAAGTAGACTTGTTGTGGTATGTTTGAATTTTCAGTTTTCCAGTTTTTTCGTGTTGTGGGGTTTTTCAAATGTAGGAGACGAATGCATGATTTGTGTATGCTTTGTGGTGTTGTTACATAATGAAAATGTATTTTCACAGGTGGTGCTACTTCGGGACACAATTAGTGTCGTCATCTTCGTCGGTGAAGGCAATTGAGCGTTGCGGTTGTTGCCATAATTTAACTTGTTATTTTTGCTACCTCCACTTTTAATAATGCATCACACATGATTATACTTATTAATTTGGAATATTATACTTATTTGCTCTGGATTTATGAATTTGGCTTAATCTTTTAGTTATAGTTGATGGAGTCTTATGCAATAGTGATGATGCCTTGTCGGTTTAGTCGTTTCTAGCACAACCTCATCTTATGTATAATGGTTAGTTTACTTGCGAATAATGATATCAGTTATGTAGAAGCTTATAGAAGAGGACATGCTTTGACTGGTAGGTGGGTATTTAATTCTTTTTGAAGGGTTGTTTCAAATGTCTATAACTAGTTGGAATATAACCATTTAAAACCATATGCATGTAAATGATAAGCTAGCAGAAGCATGATCTCATATGCCAGAGAGGTTGCGGACACCAACCCAGGGGAGGTCCCGCAGCACAACTGGGCTTCTGCTTTGCTGGTTGCGACGTACTGCGTCCTGTGTGACACCTACACGAAGATGGATGACAACGCGATTCTCACCGGGTGTCCCCTGCTGCTTCAGGTGTGGTCATACGAGCACTTCACCATCGGTAGGCCCGTTGTGGACCATAGCGTGTACTAGTTCCCTGTGGATAGCATCGGCAGCCCCACCATGGGATCGTTGTGGTGCAGCCAGAGAGTAAGAGCTCTGAACTTTGCACGTATTTGTTCATTACTTCCTTTTTTGTTTGGCTAACTTAGTTTGGTTGCACAACCACTTTGGTCCAGTGTGCAGACACACCACATGTACCTATATGTCATTTACCAGTTCGATGAGCTGACGGTGAACGACGTCCGCTAGAGGCCATACATGGAGGAGGAGGAGGTACATCGACGCACTCCGCTTGGACTTTCAATGTTGTGCTTACGGGACTGGGAGTACTGGCTCACGCGGTGCATCCTCGTCTACGACATCTACGTCAATGAGTATTCACTACATCGCGTGATGCGGTAGTTCGGGAAGTTCCAGGCGTTCTCGCTCCTGATGACTAGGAAGGTGCCTATCAACATACACAAGTACATAACGTTGTAATTACCTTTTCATTGGAGACATTGCAGCATGTTTTTTCATTTGATTATGTTTTTGCATGTTGACGCGCAAGGGGCTCAAAGCACAATCACATTTGCGACTCACATGCAGATGTGGGTTGACAAATGAGACCATGCTGTCAAGAACATCGTGGACGAGAATCAAACACACTCTGAGGAGTCGTACGTGGAGTACTTGTTCTAGTTCATGGATCCGATGCGCACTCGGGTTACATACACACTGATCAAGCTTTCGTGTCACGTATTGAACATGCGCGACACATATCTGACGCATAGGGACCAGGCGCGTTCGCTTGAGGTACGTATAGTACTACGTGACTCCTCATTTACTACACTTGTTGGCATAAATAAATTGTGTAATCAAATGAAACTTTTATTTGCACAGAGGCATTCCTCACCAAGTTGAGATCGAGGCATAGGCAACCAAGGTCTGGATCAAAAGTGGCCTCAAGGTCCCCAGGGCCGAGATGAGCGCAGTGTTAGGCCGGATTATTCGATAGGTGAACAAGGTCTTCAGGTCGCTCAGCTACAGGTCATCCTTGGATGTTCTGACGGGTGCACGAGGGTCGGCTCCTCCCCCGACATGCCCGTCCACCATGTTCGACCTTCATCATCGAGCCGTCGATGCCATCTTCCACCCTGACTTCTAACTACTACTATGACAATGCCTTGGTGAGGCAGTCCTTCTCCGGGGTTACTGACCTACACTACAACGGTGTCTGGGCTAGGCCTTCTTTCTTCTGCGGCAGTGACCCCTTCTATAGCGTGTAGGCTAGCCTTCACGGGTGCCGGTGACCACTTCTACACCGACAGCGGATCCACGCAGCCTTCATCCATGGACCTAGGTCCTTCGAATTCTCATGTCCCCAACTCAGGTACGACACTCACTTCATAAATAATCAATTGTTACGTATGTCACGCTATATTAGTGCTAACATATTTTCTTCATTGTTCCATGTGCAGAGATCGATGATCTCGGGGATGTAAAAGCGCAGGGTAGTTACATGGAGTTGCTCACTAGGGATAGTATTTAGGTCCCTGGGTACTCATACATCTTCGGGCACAGTGACAAGCTCGGTGCATCACCACTACCTGGCGTGCTACTTATGGGGACACAACCCTCGCAAGACAGCTACGCCACTCCACCGCCCACTAAACGGCATGTGCAGGCGATCGTTCCATCGGACCCGTTCACGTACTCAGCACACCGGGTGAGAGCGCAGAAGCGTAGGGTCCCGAGAGTGGATGCGACCAGGGGGGTCCTCCCCAAGAGGGGACGTAACCTATAAGCTACTATGTTATTGTTAGTTTCATAGTGTTATGTTATTATCGGTGTTATGGTACTATATTAATGTCAGTGTAATGTTACCTTTTTCATGGTACCGTGTTTTTTTTTGTGATTCTATTGGCTCATAGAGTCGTACCACGAGCATTCCATAACAATCAAAATAAATATGTTGACCTAACATACAATGGCATATACGATAGTCCTAGTGGTGTACCGGAGTTTCGCCTAACATGTCTTAGGGAATGTAAAAGGGCGAAGATCGATAGGATGATACACAAATTACAACTCCGTCCTGACACTGATTCTAATCGTACTGACTTAAAGTGAGCTGCGAGGAGGCTCCTGAGTCCCAATAATCTCCAGCATTGTATTGCGCTGACAGAGGAGGAGGAGCATGAGGTGGAGGAGCATCCCTACTGTGGCACAAGCAATTGCACCATGGATAGATACATATAGAAGGGTCCTCTAAGTGTATTATAGGAGGACTTGCCATATTCTTCACCTCCCTCTGCAAGTCAAAGATTTGGTCTTGCGGGTGATGGACGTAATCTTGGATATGCTGTAGAATAGGAGGATTGACACATCTCGTGTACTGGTAGTTGTCAGGGTCGACGTCAAAGGCCTGCAAAAATACAATGGTCACGTATAGTGCTTTCAAAAAAGGATACGAACGATGATGATGATATAGTTCTCACCCTACCAAGAGGATATCAGAAGAATCGATACCCCCCATGACTGCTCCCATTGTACAACTGAACGACATAATCGTAGCCATGGGAGTACTTGGGCCATGGCTCATTCAGGTGCTCATAAATCTTTAGGTGACTTGGAGGACGGAAATCACTCATATCATGCAAAGGAAAGTTGTAGATAGTCTCCTCATACTCAGTTGAACCAAACGAACCCTCCCATCTCACCACTACCCTCGCCGCCCCCCTTCTTCCTCGCCCCCTCCCGTCCCTATCCTCCATTGATCGTTGTGACTTCAATTTATAGATACATGAGCCTTTTATAGATGTGTTGTAGCAGCATATGTCATTTTACCACAGCGTAATATTACCATCAAATTTGTGTTACCTGTACACATGCAACCGTGATAATAAAATATGTACTCCATTTTCAAACCTAGCCATTTCAAAATTAGCCTTCTCGTCAATAGCCTTTTAAGAGCAACCTTTTTCATATCTAACCTTTTCAGACGTAGACTTTTCAGATGTAGGCTTTTCAGAAGTAGGTTTTTTCAAAAGTAGCCTTTTCAGATTTAGGCTTTTCAAAAGTAGCCTTTTTGGAAGTAGCCTTTTAAGTTGATATACCACACCTTACTGCAGAATCAACTGCTTGTGGCCGATTTCTGTGGACTTAGTCTATGCACCAGCACGAATCCGGTATATAAATAGATAATCTTTTACCCACATGTAGAACCGAACCACTAGCCTCAACCTCCACAACTCCGACGAAAATGTGCTGGTGTGGAGACATTTGTAGGGTGATGAAGTCCTTTGAGTTCTCCTACACCTATGGAAGGAGCTTCATCATGCGCTGCAACTACGAGTATGATCTACCCAAGGGAAGCACCAATGTTCGCTCCCACCGCCAGGTAATAACTTCTTACCAAACTACTCCACAAAAACTAAGATTTACCACTTAACATGTTGGTCTTCATTGCAGTCGCCGCCGGCACTATGTGACTTCTTACAATGGTTGAATACTGAGCAGTCGGAATAGGATGTATTCCTCCTTCACACTAAGCATCGCGTCGCTTGGAGACGCTTCCATGAGATGAAAACCGACGAGAGGAGGGAGGCTTCACGCAAGAGCATTCAGGAGGAGTAACAGAAGACGAGATAGGAGCATAACCGTATGATGACAGAGGCCTGTGAGGCGGAGAGGGAGAGGAAGCATGAGAGGGCACGTCGGGCATGTGACATAGGACCTGAAGCGACAAGGAAGGAAAAGTACCTACGTTGCACTCAGTAAACCAAATGTTCTGATCCTGTTATTTACATTTCTTAAAGCATGTTAGGTTTAGACGTGGTACTTGTTTAGATTATAATGATCGTGTACCGTACATACCAACGCCTGTATATGTCGTAGTTCCCATTAAAATTGTCATGTTCAACTTTCTGTTTCTGTCAAATCCGGGTATCCAAAACATCGCACAAACATTATCGCAAAAAATATGGCACTGGACAATTCGATAACAAAAAAATTGTAGCGCACAGATGCCTATTCTGCCACAAATTAAATTAATTTAGCCAATACGAGGTGTCATCCTATCAACGGGTGAGACAAAGGTGTTGCTGGTTCACTGGGCGATAGCAAGGTCTCGCCTGGTGAACGAACGACACGTGTCATATCACCAGATTTTTTACTCCCTAATAGTTGGGTTCGTCCGTTCATCGGATGAGATCTTGCTCTCACCCGATGAATGGGCTACTCAAGCATATTGTTGTAATTTTTTTAAAACGGTATGTAATTTTGCAAATATTAAAAAATTTGTCATTTGGATGACTCTATGCCGATGAAGGAGAGAAGATTAGCTGGCCCGGCGAGGACTCATCTGATGACTCTATGCCCACGAACTAATACCAGATGGGCCAATGAGTAGTTGGCATGTTGCCTAAGCCCAACTTGACACTGCATAAGAACTGAGAGAGACTTGGGAACTGAGATACTGCTATAGCAAGCTGAATCCAAATCGGCAAAAAGAGTGTACATTCAATTTACAAATCACAGTCTTTCTTTCTAGGATACACAAGAGAATTGCGTATCTTTGCATTAAGTAGAGGTTAAAAAGGTTTTCGTACAGAAATTTCTACAACACGAAGCAAATTACAGTCTAATTCCGGTTTCCAATAAGTCATAGTGAAGGAGCCAACCATCAGAGACATAAATCACAAGAACCAGAAACTTCAGGCGTTACAAGTTACAACACTCTGAATTCATCTGCATGCATAGAACCAACAATGTCATCTTTAGATTGATCATTGGATTGTTTAATCATACAGAGGATTTTTGCTACAGATTAAGTAGCTCTAGGATATGGGACTTCTTTGTGTATTCCTCCAAATTCAAACACTATTTAATTAGATCAGCTGGCCAACAAAATATAAAGATGATTTTTTTTTTTTGTTTAAGAACACAAAATTTCTTAAAGCGTGCTATGTCGAAATTTTGACCTCATAATACTACACAATTACAATTAGCTTGGGACATAACGAGCATGTTCTCCCAAAGACCAAACGTTGCTACCAGATGGTTCTGCGGTATGCTACCCACAGAAACTGACTTGTTGCATTTCATGCAACTTTCCATTAAGCCAAAAAATCCACTGGAACTTTGCTATAATCCAAATGGAACTGTAAGCTCAAATTTCCCATTGTACAACAGGTACCTTAATTTCCTTTACCAGCACCTGCCCTGGCATTGATGGTCCACTGGCCAGTTCTAAGGAACCACTGCAGCCTTGAAGGTGTCAAACTGTTTTAAAGGTAAAGGGAAGGAATCCAGGTTGCTGACCTGATTGAGATGTGAATATACAGAACACCAGGAATTGTCAAACAGATACAGAACACCACGATTCCAAGTAAAATGTGCATTTGAAGCTACACTACCTTAACTGGCTCAATTTCAGCTTCAGCATTATAATCTGGAAGACTCTGTAGTATCTAATGAAGAGTAGCAATGGCTGTCAGGATCATGGAGAAATGAAAGTCAATCATGAGAAAGAAAGTAACTTGAGTAGTTTATCCATAGACTTCATACAGGTACCACGAGATGTAAGCATCTGTAGCAGCATACTGAAGTTGATTTTTGGAGAGAACATAAGCCTCCCAGTTTCCCATTCTTGTAGGCTTCAGCAACTAGACAAGAAAGTTACCATTGGTAAAGTGCATTGCAATATTTAAATTTTTAGTCCAACGAAGCAAAGAAAGCATGGATCAGCAACCAAAAAGAATTTCCAGTTTCACATTTATTATCAGTATAGGTGGTACTCCAGAGTGAGAGATATGCTGAACATAACACACAGTTTATTCCATACATAGCTGCATTACAGCAACCTTACATGGTGGCTCTCCTGCAAAAGACCACAACGCCGGTTATGTTCCATCAGATAGCACTACTTGCAAGAATGAAATCACGAAACACTCCTAAAAAAGGAAGCTCAAATTTTGCTGCAGTTAAACACATTGAAGATGCTATTGAAAATTCTGATAGAAATAACAGCAAACCTCTTCTTGGAAAGGGCCTACACTCGAGATCAAACCCAAGAGAGACCGGGCCAGAGGCCTTCATGCTCTCAATTTTGCCTAAGATGTCCATTTCAGCCTTCTCCGCCTCTGAAGGTATCCTGCAGTAAACGATCTGACCACTGAATGAAATTGGCTGTTGCCTTGCCCTCACACACCCTGTAGTGCAAAATGAAAAGGAAACATGATCCCCATTTCAATCACATAAGAATCATCATGTGGATAAACTAAAACTAGGCGTGAATCTACACCAATAGACCAACCAAGGAATTAACCTATCTGGTTGTCATAGCAATGTCAGAAAGCCCTCAGCTCTAACAAAGTAACACAGAAACAATCACAGAGCTGCCATTGTACTCCAAAATTGCGAGCTTTTCTTTCAAATGATGTAATTGTAGCACCAAGAACCCTCCTTCTTTAGTACCCATTGTGATCCAAACCCAATGCGTCAAGAATTGCTAACAGAAGTAATTTCTACGCCCCTAACTAGAAAGGGGAAAAGTTTCGGTTTCTCATTGCATGGAGGGTCACCATGAGTACACAAGCTATATTACATTCTCCATAGACTGACCACTTGGGTTCACGGGACAGTCATACAACCATTATATAACAAAAGACTCATAAAAGACTCCTATATCTTCAGCGTGTTTATGCACTAGTGACGTATTCATCGAGTGTGCCTTGTCCCCTGGTTCTACTCCATGATCTCCATCTATAACTACCTGGCTGAAGCACTCTGTGTAACACCTTCCCCTCCATCAGATGTTCCTTGTCCCCAAGTAACAGCATTAGAAAATCGTTTGTGCATCATGTGGAGATCCTCCCAGGTAGCATACTCCTTTGGCAAGCTCGTCCACTTGATCAGAACTTGGGGAACGGCCGCATTTCCTTTTTTACCAACCTTCGCTCAAGCATGGCCTCCGATTCAAGTAGATTACTGTTCAAATCCACTATAGTTGGTAACTCTGAATATACAAGAGCATAATCTGGGGTAAACGGTTTCAATTGTGACACATGAAAGACCAGATGCACCAGGCCGCTGGCAGGAGATCCAGGCGATATGCTGCAAACCCGATGCGCTCTAGAACTTTGTACGGGCCAAAAAATTTGAAAGCCAACTTTGGAAAAGGGTGATTTACCACTGAAGATTGAGCATATGGTTGTAATTTCAATGACACTTGCTCGCCAATATGAAATTCCTGATCAGTACGCTTCTTATCTGCCTGAAGTTTCATCCTGTTCTGAGCATTTGCTACATGAGCCTCTCTTTCTTTTAACATTTCTTCAACTGCCTGATGATGAACTTGAGCTAGATTAGGAGCAGCACCAAAATTTGGCTCAGCCATACAGAGCCTTAGGGTAAGTGGAATTATACCAAAACTCTGTCAAGGAAAGCCAAGATTTCCACTTCTTTGGAGTATCATGCACGGCACATCTCAAATACATCTCGAGGCATTGGTTAACTCTTTCACTTTGTCCGTCAGTTTGCGGGTGATATGATGTGCTAAAAAGCAATTTTGTATCTAGTTGCTTGAATAACTCCTGCCAAAATGCACTGGTAAACACTTTGTCACGATCAGAGACAATTGTACTAGGCATACCGTGCAATTTAACCACTGAATCCAGTACAACTCTTGCAACCTGAGGGGCCGTGAGAGGATGTCACAATGGTAAAAAAAATGTGTATACTTTGAAAACCGATCCACGACGACCAAGATGACATCATAGCCTTCAGATTTTGGCAATCCCTCAATAAAGTCCATAGTGATTTGTTGCCATGCTCTCGCTGGAATCGGGAGTGGTTGCAGCAAGCCCGCTGGGTGCACACGCTCCTGCTTTGCTTGTTGACAAATGGCACACTGCCTTACATAATCCTCCACATCTTGTTTCATCCTGCGCCAGCTGAAAACTCACTTGAGTCGTTGATAAGTTGCCTGCACACCTGAATGTCCATCAAGGGCACTAGCATGTAGTGCAGCGACTAGCTTGGTGTGTAGGGCAGAATTTGCAGCCACCCAAATTTGATCTCCATGGGGAATTATTCCTTGTGTCAATGAGTATCCATGCTCATTTGGGCTGCTGACTGCAAGCTGTGTCAATAAACATCGAGTATCTGCATCCGTCACATATGAGTTGATCACTTCTTGAATCCACATGGGTTGCGCTGTTGAGATAGCCCAAATAGACATCAAGTGACCCACGTGTGATAATGCATCTGCTGCAACATTTTCTTTGCCCTAGTGATATGCAATCTGGAACTGCAGTCCCATTAGTCAAGTCATGGCCTTTCGCTGAAATTCAGATTGTAAGTGTTGTTCTTCAAGATAGCATAAGCTCTAATGGTCAGTGCAAATTACAAACTACTAGTGTTGCAGATATGGCCTCCATTTTTCTACAGCCATAATCACAGCTAAAAATTCCTTCTCATAGATGGGAAAATGTATGTGCACATCGCCTAACGCTTTGCTCAAGAATGCTGTTGGTTTGGCTTTCTGCATCAGCACTGCACCCAGCCCCGTATCACAAGCATCCGTCTCTACCAAGAAAGGTTCAGAGAAATCTGGGGGGGGGGGGGGGGGGATCAAGACTGGGGCAGTGGCCATAGCATGTTTTTCGGGTTTTGAAAGAGATTTCAGCAGTAGAATCCTAAACAAATTGTTTCTTTTTCAATAGATTATTAGTTAGAGGTTTAGCGATGGTACCATAGTTGCGGACAAATTTGCGGTAGTACCCAGTGAGGCTAAGAAAACCTCATAGTTCTGTGATAGATGTTGGTTGTGGCCACTGTAACATTGCTGTAGTCTTAGTCGGTTTGGTGGAAACCCCTTTATTAGAGATAATGTGTCCCAGATAAGTTGGTGTTGTGCGAATGAGCATTTGGAAAACTTGATGTTCCCTGAGCTTGGATAGCACCATTCGAAGATGTATTACATGATGCTCCAGAGATGGACTGTATACCAAGATATCGTCAATAAACACCATAGCAAACTTGCAAAGATAAGGCTCCAAAACTGAACTCTTGACGCATTAAAATGTCGCTGAGGCATTCGTGAGACCATGGTGTGTCTTGAAGTCTTGAACGTTGTTTTGTATTCATCGTCTTCATTCATGCGTACTTGATGGTACCCTGCACGCATGTCCAATTTGGTGAAGAACTTGGTGCCTGCCAATTCATCTAGAATTTCATCGATGAGTGGCATAGGAAAACGGTTCTTGATAGTCAGGTCATTCAATTTGCGAAAATCAACGCAAAAATGACAGGAGCCATCCTTTTTTGGACTAGTAAAACCGGCGATGCAAAGGGGCTGGAACTAGGAATGATAAGTTCTGCTACCAGTAACTCCTTGATTTAGCGCTCGATTTCATCTTTATGCAATGGTGAATATTGATATGACTGAGAATTTACTGGAATAGCCCCTGGGATCAGAGGTATTGTATGGTCATATTCTCTAGCTGGTGGCAAATGGTGTGGTTCTCCAAAGACATCAGAAAATTCAGCTTTTGACCTGGCAAGACACCTTGAAGTTTTACCGTCTTTCCTCCTTCCTCAAACTGAATTGTCTTGTTTTCCCAATGACACACCATAGGACTGCGTGGTTTCAGCCAATCCATACCAAGGATGGCATCATAAGTGCCTAAATCTAATACTCTCATAGCAGTTCTGAAAGTAGACCCCTGTGCCCACCATTCCAACTCTGAAACAGACTTGTCAATGATCAAGGATTCTCCATTTGCTACCTTCACCAGAACTGGGTTTTGTGGGTTGTGGTGTAATTCCAACTTTCCACAGAAAAGCACCATTGGCAAAGCTATGGGAACTCCCTGAATCAATGAGAATCAACACCACTTTGTTCTGTACCAAGCTCTCACATGTATTGTGTCACCTTCTTGAGTCCCAGCGATAGCATTAAGAGACAATTGACATAGCTCAGCTGTAATAGCGTCCTCCTTTTGTAGCTGGTCCAACACCTCGTTTGATAGTTCCGTGTCTAAGTCTTGTGATGTAAGAGCGTACACTTTCTGTTCGGCTCGTTTGGGACATTTATCTGGGTCAGATGGGTCATATTTGTCTCCACAATGAAAACACAACCCATGTAGATGACGATAATCCCTTAACTGTCGTTCTTTCCACAGATCGCCCACTAGAAGGGATCATTTGCTGTCTGATTTACTGACTGAATTTAGAAATTTGGTGCTGGTAAATCACTTGGCCGAACGAACTTTACTCTTCTCTAACACTTCTTGCTGCACTTGGGCCAGCAAGACCGCTCGATCAACTGATTCAGGTATTTGAGATTGTACTGCACCCCTAACTTCATCCTTGAGCCCTTTTATAAAATGAGATACAAAGAACAGTTCATCCAATCCTGTATTGCGCATAGAGACTTGATACCTCATTTCTTCAAAAGACTTTGCATAGTCCTCCACTGATCATTTCTACTGGAGACTCAGCAGCTCATTCATGGCTTTGCGATAGTCGTAAGCCCTAAATTTCTGCTCAACTGCTGCCATGAATTGATTCCATGTGCCTAATCCATCTTGAATCTTGTAAACTTGCAACCAACGTGCAGCGTTCCCTTCCATATGCAAGGAAGCTGCTGCAACCCACATAGCCTCACTGATATTGTACAATCCACCGCACGCGATGCGAGATCGACATGTGCAAAGAGTTATTGTTGTGTGGCGTCGATCGTACCCACACGCGCGAACAACAAATCCAATGACTCAAACACCCTACTCCACTGTTCATCTTCTTTTTTTTCGCCTCCTCCATCACGTCCAAGACAAACTGGGTTTGAGCCGAAGGTTTTGAGGCCGTCGTCGTGACCACACCACAAGTTGAGCCAACCGAAATTAGGATTTACAGGATATCGAGTTCGCAACAACGAGTCGGACAAACTCAATCTCATCCAACCACCTTCCGAAAATTTACAGCTTCAAGCCGATGGAATCCATGTTCAAACATAGCACATTAATGTTATCAATTGCTAACTTTCAACAAAATTGGAAATTATTTGCTAATTGAAATGTATATTTCAAAATGCCTAATTCACCATGTAGTCTCAAAGGCTGTAGACAGCCTTAACACTTAGCTATGTTTGAACATGCACAATTTAAAGTGTAGTAGTCTTCCTAAAAATTACGTGTGAGGTTCAGCTAAAACATATTCTAAATTGTCAATACAACAAATTTGGTAAGACTTAGACCTCAAATGACAATTATTGTTATAGTACAAATTGTAAGAGATACCAACATTTGAAATTGTAATTCAAATTCTACGACACAAATTGTAACAGATACCTAAGCACAGTTGTTGAATACCTATATCATCTCAAGATGGCGGTGGAAAGATTCAACGCAAATTAGCGGAAGAATGTGAGTTGTGCCAATCAATACTATCAGGATAAGATGGTTATCGTCTCCGAGGTGATGATGGAAAATTGTAAGGATAGATACAAACAAATTCACCATCATCTTCAGGGTCATCAGTGTCCTTCAGAGATGGAGGTCTTAGATGGAGGGGTCGTTGTGACATGAAATCGTTGTTGTCGTCATCTTGAGCCATCACGATAAGAGAACGTCCTATTTTATTGTTGGTTGTACGCCATCTCGATGTGGTGCATGAACGTCCTCTTGCAGTGTTCTTTAAACATTTTCATGTATTGCTGCTGGAACATCAAGGCGTTGGTGGCATGAAATCATCATCATCGCCGTCCTTGTCATTTTCAGATTTAATAGTAGAGGGTGCCCCTGTACCCCTTAGGTTCATTGATCTTCATCGTCTTCTATGCGAACTAGGCATCACACCCCTGTCAAAGAGCATATACAGCACCAAAAAGTTTGTGATGTCTTTGTTGAGCAATTTTATGTCTTCCGGGAATGCCTAATGTAAAGGAGGAGCATTCGAATCAATAGAAAAAAGATAAGTAGAGTGACTAAATAGAAAATGAAGAACCTGAATATGGGATGCATAGTGGTTGGGAAACATCACTATTTGCCTCCTCGAGAAACCTAGCACGGAAAGATGGTCGGCTAGTTCGCACACCCTGAGGTACCTTTTACACTGCTCATGCATGAGGGCCATAAGGTTGTCGTCGGTGGTTACATGTTGGAGCGGAACGGTTAGCGCAAAACAAAAGAGTCTTGCATGTAATTTGGACACAGTTTGGATTAGGTTGTTCTCCTTGAAGGGATCATCCTTACCTTCACGCACAACCTGCAAGAAGGCATTAAATGCTATATCGATCGTTGTAGGTATCCATGGAAAGCCTATAGTAGAAGTCCTATGATAGATTTATTGATCCTTGACTGCAATATTCTAGCTATGCACCAAAGCACGAATCCCTGATTATTTAAGAAACATTAAACAAGTATTAAATATTATAATTAGTACTCCCTCCGATTGCAAATGTAGGTCATTTTAGACTTGAGCACAAGGATTAAGAAAGTAGATTAAATGACCTTGTTGCCCTTTATTTATTCTGCATTGGAAAAAATAACTCATTAATTTATGAGAGTGGTAGCATTCATTGAACAAGGGCAAGAAGGGAACGAAAGAGAAAAAAGTGCATAGAAGTTCGAGAATGACTTATAGTTAGAGAATAGTTGAGGAGGCTAAAACGACCTACATTTGCAATCAGAGGGAGTATGTAACAATATTTACTAAATAACTAATAAATAAAGTTATGTGGTATAATTATTTGACAAATATTAAATAAATTAAAATTAATTACATTAACAATACAGTGAATAGGACATAATACAGATGACTACGATAATAAAGCAAATAATACATGTGTCATAAACAAGTATAAGTGCACCAAACAACTGCACTTGCTACTTAATGACGATGACGCCGCACACAATCCTCATGAGTGTAAGCGCCTAGCATGTGTGTGGCCCTTATCCCAGCAACATGAGTTGGCCCCTGCCACATGTGCCCTTGCTCATCATCATCATCGTCCTACCCTATGAGACCCTCATCGAAAGTGTATCCAGACCCGATAACTTGCCCTACATGTACCATGATGAAGGATCCTCATGTGGAAGTGTGGATGCCTCTAGTATGTGCTATGATGGAGTTCGGTGTGTCGAAGGCCCACCCTGCTGGTACCACTGTGAACCCCTAGGTGTATTGAGATATTGGGGGTATTGTCTGTTGAGGAGCTCGGTGAAGCTGACGGCCTACATTGCAGCATCCCAGTCAAAAGCATATGTGTCGCTCCAATCAAGCATCTGCTGCGTGCAGTCAATGATGTCCTCGTGATGAGTTGGTGTTGTAGGTGAAGGTGTCATCGTAGTCTAAGGAGGCTGTGTCCACTGCGAGGGATGTGAATCCAGTGTACATTGCTCGACTCGGGAGCCTGCGTGCACTCCTTAGCCTCAACACCAGAATGTGACACATGATGCTCCGCAGCCGAAGGTGCCTCTCACAACTGTGCCTGAACGGGTTCCTCATGGGCACTGGACGAGCGCCTGTTGTGGGAGGCACAGAACGGGTCCATGGCTGGTAGGTCATACCCCCTCCAACACGGGGCACAACCACCTAGACCATGTATAGCGGATAGCAAGCAGGACCCTCTCGTCCTCATGTAGTCTTAGAGAGCGTTCCGATCCCTCCACATTGATGACCCGCTTGCTTCCCCCACAATCTTGCTCCGCGCATCTCGTACGCCTCTTCGGTCTTTATACGATGAGGGCTATGTTAGTAATACGGAGGTTTAACCAATGGAAATCGTTAGAAGTACCACATCACTTACCACAACATGAAAAGGGCAAGCACGATCCTTGGAAAAAGGGTTTGGGGGCTGGCTTTACAAGTCCACTAAGTAAGGTGACAGCATACGCTGATGGTACTATGAAAGGTACTCCTAATACGTGGCGTCGTCGTATTATCTAGCAGGAACGATGACATCCATGACGACTGACTCCGTCCACCTCTATATGTGCTCAGCATTCACAGATGGTCAGTCCTGCATGCCTCTCGCTCCCCTGTGCGCTCCTCTGTACATGACATAAATAGTTATAATTTCTTAACTTGGGTCACCTAAGGTACTAATGGTACCTACAATAATACACTAACTCGTGCGCCCACCCAGTGTCTCATGGGGGAGGTACTGGCACCACCTGTCGGTATCCAAACTGCCTCTGTACATGCTCCAGAGAATATACTTTCATATTTTTCATGTACAACAAGAAACATCTGGTCATCCATAAGTTTGAGTCACACAAACAAGAGGAAGCGATGACCCCTCTAGTCGTAATTTCGGCTACTCATGCCCATATCACGATCACCAAGGAGTAGATACCATGGTCTTACTGCTGACTCCATCTCAGGCTGGCATGAATCCACTGATACCCCATTGTAGGCCTCATGTCATCTGTAACGTCATCGGAGATGGGGACTGGATAGTAGCTCTTGCTCACCTAAGACTGACAAATTAGGAGGTACTCCCAGCTCCATAGCTATAAGAGGTGTAGGTAGCCTGTAAAAGATCCCTTCTTCTTTAACTGTTGGGTTGCATCACACAATCCTCTGTAAGTTGCAGCCAGCACAGCAGATCCCTAATTGTAAGATATTGGCTCATAAGTGACATGAGCTGACCCACTAACCATACAATATGGGGGAGGACATAATCATCTACCGTGTTGCAAAATATGATGTCTCCCAGCAGGATGTACATGTACACCTCGTAGTGCTGCATAACTATAGCATCGTCTGCATCCGGTGGGCATAGACCGAAATGTGGCAGCCATGAATCTAGGACATGGAGAGGCCATCATCCTTCATGTCATATTTCACACCAAACCTACAAGATACAAAGGGTCAATGAAGCTTAAATAGTACTAGAACATTTGAAGTGCATTACATAACAAATAATTATCTGCCCTCAACGTAACACTTTCACTGCTCCTTTGCTGATCGCGAAACTAATAACAGGGCACCCCTGATTGGTAGCTTGGTCAGCATGGACACGTCCCTCAATATTATGCTCATCTCGCCAAAAGAAAAGTGGAATGTGTGCGTCTCAGGACGTCACCGGTCGACGAGACCTGTGAGCAGTGTTACCTCAATCAGCAGGAGAGATGTCCTGCTACCGCCCACCATGGGAGCTCTGGCCATCATAAGAGCAAAAGGTAGTAGTCCTACCTGTGCGAGTGGCTCATGGAATCGAGGGTCTAACTCCTTAATCGTATGGACACTCCGGGCACGCAACGGAAGCAACTACAAAGGTACCTAATACATGTACTAAGTAAGTAATAAATTATCATGACTATTAAAAAGCACATATACTCATGGTACTTGTTGCCCTGTGAAAATCATCCTTCCCCTATGGTTCTCGTCGTACCTCTGCTGAAGAAGCTCGGGAAGACCACCATGAACCATGACAATTATTTAGAGCTTAATGGTTCAATAAAAAAACATTGTTTGTGATGCCAATACCATACGATATATTACAAAATATATAGTACAACTAATAGGTGAATAACAATTTAGAATACAAACCACTGTCTACGAATAACTTCATAAAACAAACTAAATTGCAACAACTCTAATACAATACAGTTCGATAGTGGACTGATAGTTCACTATCGGGTTGGACAAGTCCTCCGGTCATGACCTGGCTGTTTGTAATTTTGCACTTGCGTAGGCCATCAACAACATCTGCTGCATCCATGTCACCTTGCAGCCTCATGGGTCTAGGATCTGTACGTCATGCTCAATGATAAGGTACTTACTTAGGCCCCTTGATCACTTTGTAGCTGCTTTCGATGTTGAAGGGATGCATCTTTGGAAGCCATGTGCTCCTCAATGCATCGATCGTGAAGTACAGTGATATGTGCTGTGATCCGTCATTGCCACCCATCTCCCTGCAAGCGATGAAGACATGAGAGCATGGGATATGGTGCAGTGTTGGCTTATTGAATGTGCACTTCACCTCGTGAGACCTAAATTGACATTGATGTACGGTGTCCCTTGCGCTATACTCTGAAGCATACCTGCGGTGGCACAAAACCTCGTATTCATTGTTGGACAGGTCGTAGACCCTGGTCCGATGAAAGTGTGTCTTATTCTTCCTTCTGGATATGATTTTCTCCACCTTAAGTGTGAAATGCGTGTTGCACTCCATAGTAGCATTACTACGGTCTCAAAAGTAGTATGTTGTTCTATAGAATGTGAGCTCAATGATGGCACATAATGGGAGGCCACGTACACTCTTTAGGACATTGTTAAATGCCTCCGTTGGGTTCATTGTCTTGATGGTGTACCTAACATGAGATACGATAATTTTAGAATGGTTATTTGCATAAGAAAGGGTAAAATATAATAAAAATGATATATGCTAACCTAACACTGTTAGTGTCATGTATTAGGACCTAACGCTCCTCTGGCTTCCCCACTATCTACTAGCTAAACATAGCACGTGAACGGCTAACGATAGTTTGCCCCCCCCCCCATCATTTGTGTCCGTAGATAGTCCTCATGTGCTTGTTGTTCTTCCATCATCTTGTGAGTGGTCTCATTTAATTCTCTTCATATCTCGTTGAACTTCGTATTGTTGTTCTGAAGGCATAACCCATTGAATCTCTTTACAGGAGACTTGTGGTGGTACCTTGTGTACATGTTCACGCCCAAGTGTTGCATGCACCACCTTCTCTCCACATCAGGCCATGCAATGGAGTAATTTGTGCTATCATGCAGCATGTCCAATGCATACATAAGGCCCTCATTACGGTCTGAGATGATGCAAACTCATTCCCTATTACCCACAACACGTGTTCTCACCAAGGTGAGGAACCACAGTCAGCTATCATTGTTCTCACTCTCAACCATTGCAAAGGCGAAAGGAATGATCATATTGTTTGCATCCACTGTCATCGTTGTCATAAGGGTACCATGATACTTGCTGCTCAGAAATGTGGTATCCACGCATACAACTTGTCTGCAATGTCTGAAAGCTTCAATGCATTGTCCAAATGACCAGAATAACCTAATAAGGTATCGGTCAATGGTTTTGTATGACCCATCCTCTAGCTTGATCAGCTCATCTGTCATGGCCCACTGAGTCCCTAGATTTATCATGTCAATCTTCTACAGTAGCCTCAGAGCATAGTTATAAGACTCTTTGAAGCTTCCAAAAAACATCTTCAATGCCTTCTGCTTTGCTCGTCACGCGGTGTGGTAATTGATCAGCATACCCATCTTAGTGTGCACCTCCTCCATAATCGATTTTGGAGACAAACATATGTCCATGCCAACAAGGGTCATGAGGAGTTGAGAAATGAACCTCGCATCAATGGTATGGCTCACATTCCTAACAGTCTCTTTACTGCATGTATGTGGGGTGTATCGATCTATTGATCACAAAATAGTTGTCATATTTTGGCTTATATGCTTGTACAAAGTAAGGACAACTGGGGTACTTGATACACCTAATCTCATACTCCGTAGGGTTAGACCGGACGCACTTGTGTTCCTTTCTTGTGATTACTGCATAGTTGCTAATAAAGTGGATGACCTCCTCCCTGTTACGAAACTGTTGTCTGACCTGGATGTCGCTATTCTGGTATCCCTAATTAGACAAGGTGTTATACTCAACGGCGGTACAATCAAGCAGCTCAGCACCATGAAAGTACTGGATCGCCAGCACCGGGTCATCATTGTTAGTAGCTTCTTCATCCCCGCTACCACCGGTTTCATCATCCATGCATCCTACATCTACCTCAGAAGGGTCCACTCTAGCTCCCTTTGTACCGCAACTGACCTCCCCGATAGGCCTGGCAACGGGGCGGGTCGGGGCCGGGTGCAGCCAGAATGCACCCGACCCGAAACCCGAATAAAAAAACCCGACCCGAACCCGAATCACATGTCGGGTGCAAAAATGAACCCGACCCCGAACCCCGCGGGGACCCGAAACCCGACGAGGACCCGAAACCCGACGAGGATGTGACGCGGGCCGGGCATGCGGGGTGCGGGCCTGCAAGGCTGCAACGTAAATGGGCTATCGGTTGCCTCCACGGACGTGACGCGGTGACGGGCCACATACTACTTCGGGCCCCCGTGGAAACCCCACGGGTGATAATTTATCCCCGAACCCGACCCGAACCCATTTTGGGGACCCGACCCGCGACCCCCGCGGGTCTAATTTCGCCCCCGCCCCCGCCCCCGCCAGGTATAAAACCCGCGGGGCCCCGACCCGACCCGACCGTTGCCAGGCCTACTCCCCGACATGCATTTTCTCCTCTTCATGCATCACCTACTGGCCTAATCCTTCCACGCTAGTCACTGCATCACCTTGCACCAGTCCTAGCACTATGTTTACGTACACCCCCATTTTGATGTTCTCCTTCAATGCCTTGTGTTGAGTACAAAGCATATGTGTTGTTTCTTCTCATCTCGAACAACGTATGAACAATGACCGAGTTGTTTGGAACAAGACGTGGCCGCACACCCTTCAGGACAACAATATGACACTGTTGGTTCACACGCAAAAGGCTCATAATATGTGGTTTTATACCATTTAGGTCAATAGGTAGCTCAACCGGACTTTCTATGTGCTGGCAGTTCTAAATTGTTACAAACCTCCCGTGTAAAACAGCGAAATATTCTCCATAATAAATATGGATAGTCATACCATATATACTAAACAAACATACATATGATAAAATAACTACTTAGATGCATGTACAATACAAAACTAATTACGCCCCTCAATAAATAATAAGTAAATTAATAATACAAATTAAATAGTATAGTACTTAACAATGATAAATATTTAAGTAATTAACAATGCTAATTGAATCATCAATATTGAATTCAAATGAAATAATTAATATTTAAGATTGAATTAAAACATTTAATAAATATTAACTAAGTATTAATATACAACTATTGTGATTAAATATTTAATAAACATTAAAAGCAATACTAAACATTTATACTGGTAGATGAAATTCATGTTATTAAACTAAATAAATAATCTAATTATACTGTCTAATCAAATTCATATAATCAAATTAACCATATTATCTAAGTACTCTAATTTACCAAATTAATATAATTAAACAAATATAATTAAATAGATTAAACAATCTACTTACTCTAATTATTATTACTAATCTAAGTATTAATTAAATACGTACTCTAAGTACTTACTATAACTGAAGGGAGCACTCTCAAAATGTTCAACTCGCGTTGATGCTCCTCGCCTGTTGCTTCTCCTTGCCTCACGCTACTGCTCCTACTCTTCTCGCGCTGGTGCTCCTCTCCTCGCGCTGCTCTCTTCTCACATTGCTGCTCTCAACTGATGGCACCTCGCATTTTATAGCACTGGCTAAGCGAAACTGGTTGACAGCAGCAGCACACTGAACAAGAGGCACCGAAAGCACCAACAGCACGCGACAGAGGTGACAAGATGGCAGAGGCGACAACATTGTAGGCCTGGCTGTATTCGGCACATGAGATGCCAAAAACACCCAGGCCTTCACTTCTTTTTTTTTTGCACGATGTACCAAAAACCTATTTTCGGTGAACGAGGTACCGAATACATATGCTATATTTATAAATACAATATCATATTATCTATTTTTAAATACAGTCTGATATATTATCTAATTTGAATTTTTCCCTTTGTTTGGGGACATAAGAGAATATAGATATCAGATATGCACATCGTCACGGAAAAGGTTAACGGAAGGGGGCTGCGTAGTTTTATGGTAAGCAAGTTCAAAGTAGACAACCTTGGTATCTAAATTGAGATCGAAAAATATAATGGTGACCAAATTCTTAGATTGTTTTTAGCTTCTAGTTTTACACCGGCTTGCTATTGTTCCAGGAGAATGTCCAAGAGCAAGCCAGTTGAGTGCTTAGGAGTTCGGATGGCTCCTATTTCTTGAGGTGAAAAGTTCAGCACAGAAGGAACCAACCTTCCATACTCCATCCGGTCATTTTTACTTGACGTTTCAGACAATTTGTTTAGATTAAGGCAGCGATCATTTGACACTTTTACACTCGTACTCCCATCTCACGGTCCTCCCCCCTCCGATGTGATTAATTATTAAGAGTTGTATCTATTGAGAAGAGATATCTTTTCAATAGATATGTTCTCTCATCATGTCTTTTCACCATGTATAAATATGTAAATACCATGATCAATAATATAAGAGTTCATTTGCTACTCTATTGTCTCTCTCAATTACTATCTACACTCCAACGCGTTATCAACACGCTCATCCACTGTGCTACAAAGGCGATGCATTCGCGCTCTACAAGGCGTTCATCGGGATCAACACAGAGAAGAAATCGATTCCGGCCATCTAGAACTGAGGCACGAAGACCATCAGATACTCATTGATGTCATACTTTCAACCTTGATGGCGTTGGAGACCGCATATTCTTCTTGTTCTTCTCCTGATTATTAATGCAAATCAGATAATTATCTCTTCCACTTGATATAACACAATGTTCCAAACCTTTGCATATTGGTCATACACTAGGTAGTACTCTAATACTACTGCGGAATCTACACTATGTCTAACACATAGTGACTATCCTTAAAGTGCGTATCCAATGTCAAATTTGGAATAAAGGTCTACACTTTTTCAGATAATTACCTTAATTCATATCTCATATTGGCCATACACTAGGTAGTACCTTAGTACTAATGTGGGATCTATATTATGTTTAGCACATAGTGACTATCCTCAACGTGTGTACCAATTTGAATATGAATTAAATAAAGGTCTACACCATTTTGATGATTACCTTTAAAGTGTTAACACAAGGTAATAGAAACATAGGTATCTA
This sequence comes from Phragmites australis, assembly GCF_958298935.1. Lineage (NCBI taxonomy): Eukaryota > Viridiplantae > Streptophyta > Magnoliopsida > Poales > Poaceae > Phragmites > Phragmites australis. Next base: position 2,783,304 of record NC_084927.1, read on the forward strand.
TTGACTAATGTCAGATTATGCCTCCTACTACTGTGAGATATGCACCACATCTGGTGATTATCTTCAACGTGTTAGCTACATAATTTGAGGTCTACACTATATAATTCAAGTTTCAACTTGACTTTACAAATTTTGCATTATTATTACAACATTACCATAATGATTTTTAATTTACCTACTGTAAATTAATCAAATCTATGGTCAAAATCCATGTACGATACAAAAACCGACAAAGGGTTCGATGAACTCACACTCGACGGTCACAATTATCCAACATGGACAATGGACGTCAAGATTAGTCTTGTGTCCCACAGAATAATAGCGGCACTACTACCCCCAAGAGGGAGAACCACCGCTACAAGATCATGTTTATATGGTGCATTATACATAAGACATCATATCCATCTGGATCTAAGTCTGAGTATCTGATGGAAGAAAATCCGAGCACTTTGAGGCTAGCTCTCAAAACCAGATATGAACAGCACTAGACAGTCATTCTGCCTGATGCAAATCATGATTCGACACATCTTCGACTCCAGGATTTTAAGTCCGTCGAAAATCACAAACATGATGTTCATAAATCTACTCAGAATTGCGTTTTTGCAAAAAAAAAAAAAAAGAACCTTTAAATGTGGAAAAGCTAGATAAAACTTTATCTACTATGCTTTTTTGCTGATAGGATCTTACAGCAACAATACCGTGCAAGAATACCAAGTTTATTCTGAATTAATCCATGTATTACTTCAGGCCGAGAAATATGATGACCTCCGTCTAAGGAATCATCATTAGCATCCAATCAGCGCTCCTCCTTTACCTGAAATACATGCTAATGTTCAGAATAACAATAAGTTTGATGGCTCTATTAAACGCCATCTGAAGAACTTCAATGGTAAACGCAAATGCAACAAAAAACAGAAGCCACGTGGACTGAATTAGGGTCAAGGCATTTTCAAACTTGACAAATCTAATGTTTGTCGCAAATACGGATGCTACAAGCATTCCACTAAGAAATGTCGCACCTCCAGACATTTAATTGATATGTAGTTACAATCTATAGGATATAACTGACCTGCTCAAGGGAAAAGATTTGAAGCACACTTCAATCTTCAAACTGACTCCACCAAGGAGGCTAGTTATTCACAACAAGTTCTACAAGAATCAAGTAACAATCAGACTCTTCTGCAACCAGAAGATCTCACGAGCACGGAAAACATGTTTGTCGAATTTGCTTTGCACAACATGTTTGGAGACCTTATCTAGTCTCCCAATTCATTAGATACCATGTTATCTACGTCCCATTAAATGTTGTAATACAATGTTGTATCAACACTATGATACTACAATAAAGTATGTATGTATTCTATATATCTGAAAAGAATTTTATATCAAATTCTTCAATTCTATATGGGAGTCAATCCGATGGAGGAAATGTGTCTTGTGGATAGTTACACCACAAATTCTATACTTAGGGAAATTAAAATATTTCGTCTTACTAAGAGATAACGAAATGTTTGACAATCGCTGGACGCGATGTAGTGATTATTGACTTTGATCGTGCCATAATTACTCTCCCTATGGGTACACAAGTCATAATCGTTGATGCTCTATAGTATCTCGATTCAACCCGTACCTTATAAGTTATAGAGATATCCGTCAGAATGGTTTCCATATCGAAACCCATGAGGAATTTCTCCTCTCAATCAACGGATATGGCAAGGTTCCCTATATACCATCTGGATTGTAGTATACATATATTAAATCCCGTACCACATATTGCGTACAAAATAATTTTTCTATCTTGATTACATCAAGGCTTGGCATGTTGCCTTGGTCACTCTACATTAGAGATGATGAGAAAAATTATTATCAATTCTATTGGTCACAGTATTTCCAAAATCTTCATATTTATGTGCACCGCATGTGTCACAGGGAATTTAATTTTAAGGCCCTCTTACCTTAAAATTCACAATGCGCCACCCAATTTCTTGAACGCATTCAAGAACATACATGTGGTTCTATTTCAACAATTTTATGGACTATCTAGGTATTATACAATGTTGATTGATGCATCTAGACAATAGTCTCATATGTGTCCTTTATACATAAGGCCCCACACTTATGCCAAACTAATTGCTCAAATTATCAAAACTAGAGCGAATAATCCTGGACGCAGGATCAAATCCATTCACATGGATAATGCCGTTCCTTAACGTGCATGCAATTATTGTTTGGTTTTGAACACTACTGCATTAAGTACCATATGTGCACATCCACAATGGTCTAACTGAATATCTCATCAAGAGAATCAAATCATTTGCCTGATCGACCAAAGAATTGTAATTAGCCAACATCTTGTTGGTGACATACGGCTTTACACACCGCATCATTATACCAAATTCATCCAACTGCAATCATACGGCTCCCTCCGTTGCAGTTAATACGTGGAAATTTGGCCTCAGCCAAGTATTTCCAATCTGCGAATCGGTTATGTTCTGCACGTACCGATATCACCACCATACATCATACATCAAAGGGCATTGAGGATCTATATGAGGTATAATTATCCGTCAATCATATAATACCTCAAGTCCCTCACAGAGGACATATTCATTGCATGTATGCTCATAACATTTTGAGGATAATTCCAGGCATTAGGGGGAGATTAATACCACAAATAATGCCAGGAATCATAAGAGAATATCACACACGTTCACATTTAATCCTTATATCCACGTATCTGAGATCTGAATCATTATTCAGACCATCTTGTATTTGTAACATATTGCAAATCATCTGCCAGATGCGTTTACTCGTCATAAAGGTGTCATCAAATCCTACATTCCTGCTAAGAATGTGCCGGAAAGAGTGGAGGTACCAAACAAAACCACTCAACTCCCAAATCAAAATAAGAGGGGGAGAAGTACGGTCACAAAGGATAAAGCTTCTTGTAAGCTACCGCGGAAATAGAGGAATCCCTCCTCTACAACAGTAAATGCAAATCAACAACATCAAGTTGATAGACACCTTATGGATATTCACTATCTAAACGTCTATGGATATTCAGCATCCAAATACCCAGCACAAATGTGTACACAAATTTAGGTGCTGGGTCATGGGAATATCCTAACTCCATTGTTTTGGGAAATACACGGAGTTAAATGAGATAATATTTCCACAAACTATATTGATTCCATAGAATCAATCAATACCAAAGACTAAAAATTGTCGACAAATAATTTCTCCTAGAAAATTGCAAAAGATCTTCAATTAGATCCAGTCCAAAGTCCATGGCCATGGCAGAGTGCCTCAAGCACTCGAATTGGACCAAATAGAAGGAATCAATTGAGGTAGAATTGCACTCGCTCACAAAAAAGAGGTATTCACAAAAGTAATACCTACACCTCTAATATCTTCCCTACGAAAGCAAAATGGATTTTTAATCTATAAAGTGGTGAAATAAAGAGGCTTGTAGTACATGGGTTTACGCAGAGGCTCAGCATCAATTATGATGCTACATACCTCATGGTATATGTGGAAATTATGTTCTCATATTCAATATCGTTGGAAGATCAAATGAATTGAATAGATTCGGACATATAATTCCCTGATAGACTTCACATTCTGAATCTAAATACAAATCGCAATATATATTGTGTACAGCTCAAAGTCAGTCCATGACTTCAAGCAGTTAAGTTGATTGTGGTACAACTTACTAAATGAGTTCCTTCCATATAAGGGTTACTTCAAACACAATGATTACGTATGTGTGTTTATAATAAAGTCTCAATTGGATTTTGTTTCATCTCCAAACCACACATGAAAAAATATGTAATCATCTTAAAGACGGAATTTGAGATGAATGATTTGGGTAAAACCAAATTTTGCTTAGTCTACAACTTAAGCATATTCCTTCAGGAATATTTATCCATCAGTCCATTAATATCCAAATGATATTGAACAATCATATCCATCAAAATACTTATGATCATTCAATCCCTAAATATGAATCAAGATACATTCATATATTGGATTGACAATGAAAAGATATTAAACCTAAAGTTCTATATCTTAGTGCCATCAAAGCGCTCATGTATCTTGCAAATCGCAACGGGCCTGATATTATATTTGCATATAACTTGCTAGCTTAAATAGCGCAGCTCTAACAACGCCATTAGGTGGGAGTCAAAGAAGATATCAATATATATCTTATGGCACCAAAGATCTAAGTTTTTCTATCAGAAAATCAAGTTATGACCATAGTGGGATATTCTGACACTGGCTATATAACTGATCCCTATAACGCCATATCACAGATTAATATTATGGTGATATAGCTATCTCACAGGAGTCATCAAACAAATTCTAGTGGCTACTTCCACCTGTCATTCTGAAACCTCAAATACATGTGTTTGTCTTCATAGAATGATCAACCACATAACAAGTCATGTGGTATTGGTTCTATTGAATCACCAACCATTATCTATGAAGATAATGCTGCATGTATTTCTCAAATGCAAACAGGTTACATAAAGAGCAATATAACCAAACATATTACTCTTAAATTGTTCTATCCTCATAATGGGGAGATAGAAATCTTGTAAACTAAATCATGTGATAATTTCGTTGATTTATTCTTTAAGTCCTTACCAACTTCCACATTCCAAAATGTATTCACAGAATTGCTATGCGCAACTTCGAGATTTGCAAGGTTCAAGGGAAGTTAATCCCTGAATGATAACCTGTTCATAATTATATTGCACTCTTTTCCTTTACGAGTTTTCCCTATACGATTTCTCATATAAGGTTTTTAATGAGGTAATATCTACACAAGATCATATATCATATCTCTTATTTTTCCTTTCGGAGTTTTTAAAAGAGATATCAAAGACATATCTATTGTTCTCTAAACTCGCTTATGAGTTTTTCCTTTTAAAGATTTTCTCATATGAGTTTACAAAGAGACAATAATCAATATATGTTGTACTATTTTCTCCTTATTTTCCCACTGGGTTTTAAAGGAGTTTTAAAAGCATATCATTATTATTCCTCCTATTTTTCTAAGAGGTTTTCGGAGGTTTTAATATAATATATAGATTATAATTATTGTTCTTTAAGCTCACTAAAATGAGTTTTTACTATTTAGGTTTCTCATATGAGTTTACAATGAGACAATAACCAATATATGTCTTATCATTTTCTTCTTATATTTTCACATTAGGTTTAAAAGGAGTTTTAATGACATATCAATATATTATTTTCTTCTCATATTTTTCCAACAGAATTTTTGGAGGAATTCTAACAAAAAATTTACATTCAAAATAATTGATCAAGAGAGAGTGTTATGAATAGACACTTCTAGATATAACCATATGATCAATTACTAAGAGTTGTATCTATTGAGAAAAGATACTTTCCTAATAGACATGTCCTCTTATCATATCTTTTCACCATATATAAATATGTAAATACCATGATCTATAAATATAAAAATTTATTTACTACTCATTATCTCTCTCAATTACTGTCTATGCTACAACACTCTTCACCTCGGACGTGCGCTAAATCAACCTCCAACTCACCAAAATCGGCCTCCTCTCTTGGATCTGCGTCAGATTTAAGTGCTTTCCCACCCAAATCGACCTCTTCCGTGTTCGTATCGACCTCCTCCATGCCCAAATCAACCTCCTCCGCCGGATTCAGCTGTTCTGGGGACTACCTGATGGCTTGGGAGGAGGAGGAGAGGAAAGAGACAACAAGCCAACCAAACAAGCGACCAAAGCTGGCTTGCTTTGATGGGCAAGGTGAGCTCGGCGAGGTGAGGCAAGCCGACACGAGGTTCCAATCACACCCAGCATCCAAGGCCGGCGAGTGGCTATGTCGTCTCGGCGCCTTCAACTCCATCTCAATCGCCGTCAATGTCGATGCTTGGCAACCTCCACCCGGGTCCATCGTCGGACTCATCGCTAGCCTCCGTGGCATCCCCTGACTCCGCGGCGCTCCTGGACTCCATCGACTGGAGTCATGAGCCGGGGAAGCGGCCGCCGCTGCCGCAGGTGAGGCACGCGCAGACGCACCGGCGTCGTGCGTCACTTGGACCATCGAATTTCTTGTCATTTTCTTACTTGGTTTCGTCCAAAGTGGTCATCGAGTACTGATCCTTTAGAAATGATTAGGGGTATAACTGGAAAGTTCCCCAACCATAACTACTGGAAGTTGCCAAGCAACAAGTATAGCTGGGGCATGTCTATCATTCATAATATCAAGTATGACTGGTGCTTTTAGTTTTAAATCGTATCCCAGAATTCTGGGACGGCACGTTTTCAGAACAAAAATAATGTAGGCAGAATATCTACAGGACTGATTAGAAAAATCATCAGCCTTTGGTCAAAAGAAAGAGAAAAATTATAAGCCAATGATGGCAACCATTTGAATTACAACACCACGCGCACACCAAGTTTCTGGATGGTAACAAGAATACACATAATATTAACCACATGCAGAACATGAGATTCTGCCCGCTTCAGTTGTTGAACAAAGATATCAACTGCAACAGTAGCAGCATGAATTCAACCAAATGTAGTATCGGAAAGAATATACAACAAATGCAGGTAACACGCCTAGTGAAAAGTAAATAATACACATGGTGCATCTGCTCTTGCTCCTGCTGCGATGGAGCTGTCATTTCCCAACACCAACAGAGCTTCCAGGTCACTTTTCGTCCGAGAGAGCCATGCCCTAAGAATGAGCATTTCTCCTGAGCTTCACATCATTAAAGAAGGCCTCATGGATAGTGTCGATCGCATTTGGATCATCCAAACTTTAACTTGACACCCACTTGCCTTGATCTTTGATTGCAGGGACGCACACAGCATTTTAACCATTCAATGAAGCACATCTCCCACATCTCCACTGACATGGTAAAGATCATGCAAGGAGTCATCATGAATTCATGGTAAAAGAACTTCACAGCAGTGAAGAATGTAATTACCATAGCTGACTGTGTACTACGCCCGCTCCTCCGACCTTGATCTTATGAACCTCCGGCGACTCCTTGGTCTCTGAACCTCTTCATCTGGGTCCTCCTCTTCCTCGTCACCATCATCATCGTATTGGAGACCTAACAAATTCTCTCCCCACAGATAACGACGCCTCTGCCTTCTCAGGCCCCTTGCTGTGCCTCTTGGCTCATCACCTGATCTAATCGGACTACTGCTGAGCATATGAAATAGAAAGAATGTTGTCAACAAAGATCCACTAGGTTCACTTGGGCCACTGCCTTCCCGGTCATGTGAAAATATTTCACCACCTTCAATAGCATAATCACCAAGCACAACTGCCCCAGGCATAGAGGACCTGATTGCGCTCACTATGTCACCATACTCGTGCTGATGCTCCAGGCGGTGCCACGCACGGCGCCTTGATGGGTCCACATCAGCTGGCCTTGTTGTGGGGTGGACCCTTCTGGCATGTCTACGGAGCTCCCTATAGTTTCCAGAAAATGTGCAGGCTTCCCGTGAGCAAGCTCTTGATTTCTCATCCAAGTACTGTCTGGCTTCTTTGATGATCTTCCAGCCACTGATAGCACCCCTGCACAGTGGGCACACCAATTCGTTTGAGTTTAACACTTCACTTGACTCCACAGGACCACTGCCCTCTCCCTCCCGAGCTTCCAATGTCAAATCTGGGTCCTCATTATAGTTATTTTCTTCCTGCTCTCCAGATATGGCTGCAGGCCTATGACTGGCATCTTGATGATTGAAATCTTCATCAGGTTCAGATATGTCTATGAGTAGCCTGGGGCTCTCTCTAATGAGACCAAAACGAGATCTCTGGCCAGCATTTTGGTTTCTTGTATCCACAGGCATAGAGGAGCTTGGCTGTGAAGAACTGTCCTCATGATTCACTTTCATTTTCTTGAACCTGTCTAGGCAATTTGAATGCCTATAGCTTGTATCACATATGTAGGATCGGCATCCTTTGTCATGGGAACTGCACAACAGAAGGACAGCATTATGGGGATGGTCCATGCAAATTGGGCAGAGAGCATCATCCCATTCCTTGTGCAGTGTATCAGTATCTGCATCTGCATTTGCCATCTTGAACAAGTTCTCTTCATTTGTCATCTTGAATAAACTGTTCAGGGATCACTGAAAAATATGGAACAAATTCAATAACATGTACTGCACATATGTAGAAATCTCTATCTGCATTCAGCACTTAGTCAAGATTCTATAATCATATAATGACCACTGTTTTCTATGAGAATACATTGGTATTCTACAAGCAGGCAAAAAAAAAAAAAGACATTTATGTTAACCAGCTTCAACCGTGGAAAAGCTCATCTCTGTTTTTTAAGTCATCATCCATATTTATTGCTATAAAAAACACAACTTTCAAGTTCATTCAACGCAAGTCGCAACTGGTGTTCCAATTAGGATCATAAGTTTGCATATATTGGATCAATAATTGCCCACTTGATTTCATATAGTTAGTCAAAGTGACCAAATGTACACAGTGTAAGAGGGGTGGAATCAACTAACACTCTAACACCAGAAATGATGATATTTATACAAGAGAAAAACAACAATTTTGCTAAGCCCTTAAGTGCAAGACCTGTACTGAGCTTAGTGACTCCATCCGGTATCAGTCCTCATTCAATAAAATAGGAATACCAACTAATTGACTAAACATCTATAGCACTCAAAGCATGTAACTGCAATCATGTTATTTGTGTTTCTTTTTTCTTTTGGAATCTAATAATATGAAGCTCTGAGCAAAATACAATATTTTGTTTTGGAATCTAAAAGAATTGCCACCCAAAAAATTGATTACAACAGAAATGTCCCTCTATACAATAACAAAAACATTCACGGATTCACCGTGACATTAGCAAATTAGCCTTTTCAATGGGATGAGTGCGCAATGATACAAATGGCCTGACTATAATGCTAGATCAGTCACACGCACCATGACTAGGTCCACATCTGCTGATCTTCATATGTAATACGCCTAGGGCTACGACCTATGAGTTATGACTAACAACTTATATTCACTCTAGCATGACCTTCTGTTGAACCACCACCTAATTTAATAAATGTACCCCAATTAACAATCAAAGACTGCAAGTGCCAAAACCACATGATCATATGATTTAAGCCACTATATTTCAAGTATTTACCTAGTTGAGGCACATGACTTATTGTCACCTCAAAATAGAGCTAATTATGATCCAGATTGTATTAAACACTAACCTAAGAATAACACTATGTCCTTCTGAATGCAAACCCATGTCAACTTAAATACACATTTGAAGTTTTAAACACTAACAATTCGCTCATCCTGTTGGCCTCATATAAATGCCTGCATAAGTGGAAATATCCTTACAGGAATACAGGTGAATGTCTTTATTTTGAAGAGCCACAAAACCAATATATAGCTTTTAAAAGTCGCCAATTAGGCAGGCTCAGCAACCGCTTTAATGGGATACTAGAAATATGGCGCGCAAATTGACGCTCTGTATGACCCCCGTTTAACACATTCCAACTTATGTTGTGCTATCCTAGAATGTTAATAATTGTTCAAATATTTATTTGCAATCATTTAATATATACATATAAATGTGCTATTTGCAAACTTGTTCAAATATCTATTGCAATCATGAATAGAGCACAGAGAGATCCTAGCTTTTTCTGATCAGATCTGAATGAACTTTCAGAAGTGAAGCTTCACTCAACTGTTGAGCTAGCAGACATAAGTTGCAACTTGATATATACGCTTGCACTCTATCTAGAAGCTTAAACTACAGAAGCAGTGAGACCATGCACTCTTCAACTTTGTTCATTGTTTAAGACTTAAAAACAGATAACTATGATCTTTGTTCTTCATTTTGTCATATGCAAATTCAAACTTCTCTTAAAACATCTCATAGTACCCTTATTATCATGTCATCACATATTTCCTGCAATGTAGAGAGAGAAAGCAAAGACAAAGACTCTGGGTTGATCCTTCAATTACAGATCAGAAACAACAAATGTCAGTGAAGCAAATTCAGTTCCAGGAATTCAGCCAGATTTAGTTGCTTTATTGTCCATGCATGCTAAGAACTTCCTGTAAAAAGATGTCAGATGTCTTCAATCAATAGTACAAAACTCACGGATCATTTGTTTCCAAAAAGAAACCTGTAATATTGAACTTTAACTGGTGCTAACCACCATAGTCCATAGGTGTTCGTTAGTGTGGTGCCTATGCTAATTAAACTCCACAGCAAATTTGTTTTCTGAACTAATCAAACAGGATGTTCTTTAGTTTGTCCACCACTTCGCATGATCAGGTGGCAACTGATTACAGCAACATCAAATTAGAATGCACTATCTATTGGCCATAATATACTGGAGTAAATGAAACAATGAAGCATACTGTTTAAAAATTAGTTCAAATAAGAGCAATATCCTAGTTGATCCTGACAGCGTAACAATTGTATGACAAGTTTCACTTGATCACAGCAACAGTACCACAACTAAGGCAACATGAACATGATCCAGTGGCAATTGTATTAGATGTTTGAGTAGTTACCTGGTGTGTTTATCTTTTGCGGAAGGGACTTCGTTTTACCACTGTGGCCAAGGGACGTCCAATGGTTTCCAAGACATATCTTAGTAAGGTTTGTTTCTCTTCCTGTAAGAGAGATGAATATTAGTGCATATGGAAAATAGGATGAAAGGGGTTGCAGAATTAAAGGTAGGGGTTATGATAAGTATTAATGTCATCAAATTGGTTATGATATACATTGTTCTATGCTGTATACAAAATCAAGGGCTATAGTGCAGGATCCTTGGATGACGAACGCAACAAAACAGAGCATTCTAGTGCCCAGCTCTTGTGGCTACAGGAAAAGTCACATAGGAACATTTATCTAAGACTATTATCAGAATCGAATCTGCACATGCAACCCCTAATCTATTATAGAACATCATATGCAGACCATTATGAAACATTGGTAACAGTCCTAATCTATTAAGCCCCTCTAAGTTGGTGTATAACATCAAAATTATGCATGCAATGTCCATTGAATTTTGGGCAGAATTCTTTTGTCCTTGTTGCAAGCTTTCAACAGGTCTCCAACTGGAAAGGGAAAGAGTCCTATTGGCATGCTTTTGCTAATGTCAAATGTTGCAAAGATTGCACCTATTGACAAGGATAGCAATCAGTCTAAATATGATCAAGTATTATCAATCCATTGCAGCTGCACTTCAGCATTCTCACTCATACCCAATCTGCTTAGCCTTGTTTAAGGTCAGGAAATTGATGTGCTGTAGATCGCAGAACCATAGCAACCTCACCAAACAATATCATTTACAGGAATCATACCGAGTTAACCAGTAAAATCCGCAGAATAAAAGAATCTATAAAGTATGGTCTTTTCCCAAATTTAACCCTAATCCCCCCAACATTAAACCTTAGCTAAATCAACCAACGGCTATAGCAAACCCTGCTAAGAATCACACCTTCTGATCCAACAACCTGACTACGCATTGCATAAAAAAGGCCCGCGCCAAGCCAATTATGCACAGATCATATGATGCCCAAAATAAACTACAAGCACAGATGTAGGGTACAATTACAGATATTCCTCACTGAAGTACGCGGCGGCGGGTGAGAATCAGGAGTGGATGCGGTGGTTGCGGCAGGATGGCGGTGTTCGAAGCGGTGGTGGTAGCACTGGAGGCGACAGCGCACGGACCCGAGGCGGCGGTGACGGGCCGACGATGGGGCCGGAGACGACGAGCGGGGCAGCGGGGCGGTGAAGCAACGGCGGATCCAACTGCTGGTGAGGCAGTGGTGGGGCTGGAGATAGGGAGGGGGAGCAAGCAGCGGATCGGCGGATCGGCCCGATGTAGAGGCCGACGGTGGTGGCTGGCTTGCGGCGTGGGGCAGCAAAGCGGCGGGAGGTGGCACGGGAGCGAGCAGAGAGAGAAGATGGGGAATTAGGGATCGGGAGGAGGCGAGTAAGCACTAGGTTGGACCTCGGAGGTTGACGCCTAGTAATGCTGTCCTGATAGGTCTAGTTAGTGTTATGGGTCGTGCCGTGTTGATCTATGGTATTATTCGTTAGTTATCGTATTATATTGAATTTGTTGGGGTATGATTATGGTTTGGTGATACGGTTAGTTTGGAAGCACGGTGAGGTTGGCTGGCATGGTGCGGCTCGGAGGCACGGTGGGGCTCGGCGGGCCAGGGCACGATGAAGGAGTCATGGGTGGAGGCAGAAAGCTAAGTACGAGCACGATGGAGGGGTAACAAGTGGAGTTGAGCTGAGCCACGGGTACAGGGTAGTGTCACATAGGGGCATAAAGGAGATAAAAATAGAAAAATAATAAAAATAATAGCTACAAAATTTTAAAAAGTAGATATTGAAAATAGATATAAAAAAATGTGTTTTATTGATTGGTTGTCTCATTAAAAACCTTTCTATTAGAACGAAAAAAGAGTACAATATATGCTTCGAAAATTATATGATTTCATTAGTGTCGAATATCTAATATGGAGTATATATGCATAAGGAGTATATCATACACAGATAGGGTATGTACAACACATATTAAGCAGCTCCAGATATCATGAAATCAAATCAGCAATACTTGATACACCTGGAATCAAGGAAGTACATACTAGGAAGGTCTAAATTAGTTACTCAACTCTGAACGATCAGTATCCGAAACATATCTATCTACTTGGACGTCAAGGAAGACAAACTCCCTATTGACTACGACTGGATAGGAGTCGGTATCTCACCCCTATATAATACGAAAAGGCTAGAGGGAGGGAGAAGAGAGGCAAGCATTAAGATCCCAACAGAGGAGCTACTTGGTAACTTTAGCTCTAGGTTAGATTAGATTCGATCTACGCCTAGTAATAGTCTTAGCCATGTCGCATGTACTCGAGATCATCAATATACAACAACTTCCCCACATGACGTAGGGTATTACTCCAATCGGAGGCCCGAACCTGTATACATCGTGTGTCTTATCTCGTGATTAATCTTTGCACTCGAATGTACCCAGTCAATTTACGAATATATTGTCGGAAACTAATATTCGACAGTTGGTGCACGCCAGGTAGGGGTCTTCTTTTGTTTTATAGGATTAATCATGCATGGGGCTCACTTTTGCGTCGGATTCTCCGACACCGGTTTCTATGACCACTTCAAGTTGACGGCAGACATCTTCGAGTCCCCTCCCGTTGACTCTAAGATCATCTTCGGAACTATGGTTTTTCGTTGGGATGATCAAGGTGGACTGATCCACATCGGTACCCTCGAGTCCAGACCATTGGATGCGTACCACGAGGTGTGACATCTCAAGTGGGATCCCGCGGAGCCTAATGTTCTCCAGTGCATGGACACCGATAGCAACGAGGGTGGCGACGGTGACTTCAACACTAGCCAGAGTAGCCGAATAGATTGATTTGTGTTTATGGCCAGAGGTGACGACACCCCACCGGCTGACCCAATGGCGGTAGATCCAAATGCCACGGTCAACAACGGCGCCAAAATTCTTGAAGACCTAGCAACAGCCGTTGCTACCGATGGTATCGGCGCCGAGTTACCACCCAAAATCCGCAGTTGGAGCCTTATATGCACCCGACACGACCCTCCACCAGCGGACCACACGAAGGAAGATGCCTCCTGGCCTTTCCCAATGACTTTCGGTGGGTGTGCCTCCGCCCGTGATAGCCCACGGCTCAAGGGAGAAGCTCCCTCTGAACATTCATCATGAGGCTTCATCGGCTCGACCGCAACCGAGCCTTGGTAACGACGTATTCAGTACTCCGGACGCTAACGTGCAAGGAGCTCATCTGATTCTGAGATCGCTTCCAGAATTGGATCCGGCGAATCCACTAACTCCTATAGCCAATCAAGTCAAGATCCTACTCGATGTAGCTTAGATCCAAGTTGCTTGAGCAAACAATCCCTACAACTTTAGGCCACCAGTCGGTACTATCCCGGCTCGAGGAGCCACGAGGCGGGAACACTCTCGAGTAAGGAATCTCAGATGGGAAGTTCATGTGGTCAAGTCTGAACACGACACTGTGGGCCAAACTTTACTTGCCCTATCCATAGGTGTAGAAATCAGGAAGACCTGAGGAACTGTATTCCTCACAACAGGCATGATCTACGTACGACAATCCAAACTGCCATGAGGAACGCCGTGAAGACGATCGCCGCTACTACGACCACATATCTACAGGACGAGATGGTCGACATGACTCCCCTGATCAAAGAGACAGGTGTGATAGTCCCCCTCTCCTCCTAAAGAGTTCGACGGGGGCTGCGAGGCTTTTGTACGCGAACTTTGGTCAATTCGGTGGCCTGAGAAGTTCAAAGTGGGCCCAATCCAGAAGTATGATGGGAAGATCAATCCCAATGAGTGGTTAAAGATCTACATCACTGTCATTCGAGCAGCCAATGGTGACAACGCAGTAATTGCCAACTACCTGTTAACCGCCCTTGATGGACTTGCAAGGTCCTGGTTGCTAAACTTGCCGTCCAACTCGATTCCTTTGTGGGCAGAACTTAAGGCTTAGTTCATAGCCAATTTTCAAGGCACATTCAAGCACCAGGAACGGAGAACAACCTCCACCAGCTGCACCAAGGCGACAATGAATCCCTTCAAGATTTCATCCACCGGTTTAGCGACAAGCGTAACATGATCCCGGATATCTCTGATGAGTCGGTAATCATCACCTTCAAATGAGGTATTCAGAACATGGATCTGCGTGGAAAGATGGCTACTTGAAAGATCCGTACGGTCAAAGAGCTTTTTGAGTTGGCCGACAAGTGTGCAAAATGAGCGGAACCTCAGGTGCGCGCTAAAACCCTTCAATCTGGCAAGGACAAACCCGAGTCCTCGAAGAGCGGAGGAAAGAAGAACAAACCCAGTGACAAGCGCAAGGATCCCGATACGACTATAGCCACAGTCGATAGGAGCAAATCGTGCAACATTGGGGGCAACAAAGGCCTCAGTCGAGGTGGCGAAAAGTGGTGTCCCATCCATCGGAGCAACCAGCACGACTTCGACAAGTGCTATGTGTTCAAGAAGAAACTTGATGAAAAGATCAAGGCAAATGCTGAGCGTGGTAATAAGCTGGCTAAGCCAAACGTTGAGGGTGACAAGCCCTAGTTCCACAAGGCTTACCACAGCTTGACGCACATCTTTGGAGGATCTGTCACATATGAATCCAAAAGGCAGTACAAGGCAGTCGAACGAGAAGTCAACCTAGCCCTAACTGGGCCCACTTGGTATCTCAAGTTGTCGGAACAACTGATCACCTTTGATCAAACCAACCATCTGGCCACGGTACCATATACTGGTTGATACCCGGTCGTGGTTCAGCCAACCATATTCAACATCAAAGTTTCCAGAACTCTGATCGATGGTGGTAGTTCACTCAACCTCATCTTCTCCAAAACCTTAGACAAGATGGGAATTTAGATATCAAAGCTTAGGATAGGAGTTGAGCCTTTCCACGGCATAACTCCCGACTCATCGACCATGCCTCTCGGCCAGATCGAGCTTCCGGTCACATTTGGCACGCCCGACAACTTCCGTACAGAAAAGCTGACCTTCGATGTCGCGAACTTCGAGACGGTGTACAATGTGATCCTAGGCTGTCCAATCCTGGGCAAGTTTATGGCTATGTTCACTATGTCTACCAAACACTCAAGATCTCAGGACCCAATGGGGCCATTATGGTTAAAGGAGATCAGCGCACGGTAGTCAAATGCGACAAGCAAAGCCTGGATATGGTCGAACACTTCAGTCGAGCAGCCACCACTCCTAAGGATGCAAATTATAAGCGTCAAAGGCACCAAGGTGTCATCGAGGCTAAAGATTCAAGGATTGTAAGTCTTGCTGGCACTTCTAAATCTGACGATGCCAAAGGCAAGACCAACGACGGCGCCAGCAACAAAAAGATTGATGGTTGCGTTAAGGCAGTGCCCCTCAAACTTTCTAAACCATTCAAGACGGTTAAGGTTGGGACCAATCTTGATCCCAAATAGGAACTCGAGCTCATCACTTTCCTCCAGGCAAACCAAGACATGTTCGCATGGCAATTGTCTGATATGCCTGGGTCCCTAGGGAGGTGATCGAGCATCGACTAGCTATTAAACCCGACGCCAAACCTTTGGCGCAAAAGCAGCGAAGATTTGCAAAAGATAGGAAGCAGACCATCCAGGAGGAGGTCGATAATCTCCTAAAGGCTAGCTTTATTCGAGAAGTGCGTCATCCTACATGGCTCGCAAATCTCGTCCTCGTCAAGAAAGCAAATGGCAAATGGAGAATGTGCGCCAACTTCACCAACCTCAACAAGGCTTGTCCCAAGGATCCTTTTCCTCTCCTGCGCATCGACCAAATCGTCGACTCTACAGTAGGCTGTGCATTGCTATGTTTTCTAGATGCCTATTTAGGGTATCGCCAAATTAGCATGGGATTAGAGAATGAGGAGAAAACAGCTTTTATTACTCCATTCGGTGTATTTTGCTATGTAAAGATGCCTTTCGGTTAAAAACCACTAGTGCTACGTATCAAAAGTGTATTCAAAACTGTCTAACAACCCCAAATTGGGCGCAATGTAGAAGAATACATAGATGATGTTGTAGTCAGATCAAAAATCAAAAACGTATTGGTTGACGATCTCAAGGAAACATTCAACAACCTCAGGAAGTATCGCATGATGCTCAGCCCCGAAAAATGCACGTTTGGTGTGTCGTCCGGCAAGCTTCTTAGCTTCCTAGTGTCAAGTCACGGCATTGAGGCCAACCTGCGCAAAATGAGTCTCTCGACCAGATGCGGTCACCTCGAACACTGAAGGAGGTCCAGAAACTAACATGTTGCATTGCTGCTCTTAGTTGATTCATTTCCAGGATGGGAGAGCAAGGGATGCCTTTCTTCAAGCTGTTGAAGAAATAAGATCAGTTCGAGTGGACAGAAGAAGCGGAGTGCACCTTTCAGGACTTAAAAAGGTTCTTATCGTCTCCATTAATCCTTACACCGCCTAACGAAAAAAGGAGCTCTTTTTGTATATTGCAGCTACCTCACAAGTTGTAAGCATGGTACTTGTGGTCGAATGAGAATGTCCCGAGAAAAAGGCCAAGGTCCAGAAACCTGTTTACTACATGAGCGAGGTTCTACACGATGCTAAGCTACGATACCCGCAAGTACAGAACCTGATATATGCAGTCTTGATGTCTTCCCCGAAATTACGGTGTCACTTTCAAGTGCATAGGATCATCGTCATGATGACGTACCCGCTAAAGGATGTAATACGCAATCGGGAAGCTACTGGACGAATCGCATAATGGGCGGTAGAGCTAAATGAGTTCGATGTAAGCTACATACCATGCACAAGCATGAAATCTGGAGTGTTAGCAGATTTCATCGCTGAATAGACAAGCATTGAAGAAACAAGGCCAAACATGGTTGAAGATCACTGGATGCTCTTTTTTGATGGATCGCTCACGCTTCAGGGCTCGGGAGCTGGCATTGTACTCAAATCTCCAACGGGGGACTAACTCAGGTATGTTGTTCAATTAGACTTTAAAGCTTCCAACAATGTTGCAGAATATGAAGGGCTGATAAACGGGCTCTACATAGCTACATCTCTTGAAATTAAAGTGAAAGGGGACTCACAGCTAGTCGTAAACCAAGTTCAAAAGGAGTACCAATGCTCAAACGATAACATGACGGCTTACTTACTCGAGGTATGAAAGCTCGAGCAGAAGTTCGAAGGGCTAGAAGTAGCGCACATAAGAAGGAGTGATAACTCTGGTGCGGATGAACTTGCTAGACTCGCTTCTTCTCGAGCACCGGTACCCATAAGGGTCTTCGTTGAGAAACTCCTTAAACCATCTATCCCTATAGTTCGGCGAACGGATGCTGCCCAACCCGACCAGTAGTCTGGCCAGGTCAGCGAGGCAGACCCCACAGACACGGATGCTGCACTACTCGAACGCAACCCGACTTGGATGACTCCATACCAAGCCTATCTCGAGGGTCGAGACATCCCTGATGATGATGCGTCTGCAGAGAAAATTGCTCGTAAATCCAAGCTCTACGTTTTGGTAAACGGCAAGCTCTACTGAAAGGGGAGTAGCGGAATCTTGATGAAGTGCATCACTCAGGAAGAGGGCAGTAAAATATTGCTCGATATCCATAGTGGCATGTATGGTAATTATGCGTCTTCTCGCACCTTGGTTAGAAAATTTTTTTGCCAGGGATTCTATTGGCCGACTGCCCTCCAGGATGCTTCCGAGCTGGTCAAAAAGTATGAGAGCTACCAATTTTTTGGAAGGCAGGCCACTCGACTAGCCCAAGCTTTATAAACAATTCTTCTTTCTTGGCCTTTCTCCATCTGGGGCATGGATATCCTGAGACCGTTCCCAAGGGCCCAAGGTGGTTACAAGTTCCTATTCATAGCTATCGACACGTTCACCAAGTGGATAGAGGCCGAACCCGTAGGAAAAATAACCACAGAAGCAGCCAAAAGTTCATGAGGAGCATAATTACTCAATTCGTCATTTCACATCGAATAATTACGGATAACATTAGCCAGTTCCGAAGCGGGACCTTTATTGTGTTTTGCGAAGAATTTGGTATCAAAACTTGTTTCGCCTCAGTAGCTCGCCCGCAGAGTAATGGTCAAGTTGAGTGTGCTAATGGTATAGTTTTACAGAGCATCAAAACTCGGGTCTTTGACAGGCTAAAAACCTACTTGAAACGCTAGGTAAAAGAACTTCCCTCGGTACTATGGACTGTTCGTACTTTGACTAATAGGGCCATCGATGAAACTCCGTTCTTCTTGGTTTATGGAGCGGAAGCGGTGCTCCCGGCTGAGTTGCAGTTCGGATCACCTCAAGTGGAAAATTACCCCGAAGAAAGGCAGGAGCAATTACGAGTAGACGACATAAATTTACTCGAGGAGTATCGAGATCGAGCATCTATTCGAGCAGCTAAGTATCAGCAAGCATTGCGTATATATCAAAGCCAGAAAGTCCAGCCCAGGAAACTCGCTGCTGGGGACCTTGTCCTATGAAAGGTGCAAAAACAGATCCAGAACCACAAGTTATCGCCTAAGTGGGAATTACCTTACATAGTAGTCGAAGTCACTCGACCTGGATCAGTACGGCTATCTATTCCAAATGGTGAGATACTCGAGCACTCATGGAACATCTACAAACTCCAAAAGTTTTATTCATGGAAATAGTAGGTTACAGGTAAGTCAATTACATTCAATTTGGTTAGTGTTGGGACTGGGTTCCCAGACAAGGAGAGCCTTTGGATACGGAGATATCGAAGGGCACTCAGAGCGACACGTGTTGGAGGCGGAACAGTTTTTTGATATCCCTTCCGGTTGCACTGTGGCTCTATTTATAGCCTGTACCCGGCAACCACAGGTGTTCTTTACTAATCCTACCCCCTTATCTGCTACATTCCCAGAATATCCGGGGGCATTATAGAACAAATAAGCATAATCGCATAATTACATCAGTACCCTGGGCGACCGAAATCGGGCCCACTGTGTCGAGGTGATTCATCTCTCCGAAGGGCGTCGAAGCCTCCTTCGCTCGGATGCCCGTCGGATAGACTTCGTCCCCCTGCAAGGGTCAGCTTGCGTCTTCGCCCGCTACGAACGATGCAGACTGCAGACCAGGGCTTTGCTCTTCAGTCGAAGGACTCCTTTGTCTTCGCCAGTCCGGGAAGTCGAAGATGCGAGCGCGCCTACACCCTTTGACCAATGTGGCTCTACGATTTTCGCCACTAACAGATGAGCTCCCTGTAACAAAACCACAAAGGCTATCACGCAGCATCTCCAGTAGACTTCGCGGTTCCCTTCGAAGAAGTACCATGACGAGAGGCCTAGGGGAGAGGACTTCTGGGATTGGCTCAAGAGGCGGAGAGGGAGTGGAGGCCATGGCTTCAAGCTCTATGAGTCCTAGGAGGCAATGCGCAAAGGAAACAAAGGAGACGATGGACAAACGGCTTCGAGTCCCCTCTATTTGTAGCAGGGAAACGGGTCGTACTGTGTAAACGTAGCCATCAAGATCCAAAATGATGGCGTCACCTCATGCGCGTAGCGCATTCGACGAAAGTTGAGACGTCATGATGGTGTTATGGCTTGTCTAGTCTCTGCAAAGAGGAATGTGCGGCCATTACGACGCGTCAAATCAAGGTTGCGGTGAAACGAGCACAGATGGGAGTGGAGTTTTTTAATGCCCACCTACCTAGAGGTTCGAGTTTACTTGGTAACCACATTGCAGTTAAAACCATAACGCTCGGGGGCTTGCACTATCGAGTATTCAGTTGAGAACAAGCTTTACTCTTCGTCCGACTCCGTCATCGAGTACATAGTCGAGAGCTACAACACTACTCTTTGATCAATGGTACAGGTATGTCCTTTTGTATTCTCCGATCAAGTAATTTTTTCCTCGACCATAGAGTCGGGGGCTACATCACAATACCATATTTATTTTATATGTTTTTGTAAAATTTTATCTGGCTCTGCGTCGATCATATTGAATAGAACCAACGGAGGCATGTGTTAAGTCGATGACGGATAACTATACCTTATGAGGCATAACGACATAGAGATTGTCAGACATCTCACGCCTAACGACCAAAAGGGTTATGAAGTCCTAGTCTGCCTCGCGTGTGCTCTCTATCGAGTTCATATTTGTGTGCTGATTGAATGCACAAATTGATAAAAGTTCGCAGAAAAATTGATATGCTTTTTCTTTTTCTAGCTCTGTATTAGTCTTTTCCTCATTATTACAGTCTTCTCGAGTATTGGAGGGCCGCGCATCTAATGGCTTATCTAGTTAAGATTTCAGGTGTTGACAGATGCGTAATTGTATGGTCTTGAGAATGATGACAACACGTATCTATCAGTTATTGCATCTACTTATGCTAATCCTATTTCATCGACAAGGGAATAGCAGACAAAAGCATAATAGACTGGCAAAATATAGTATTGTTGCAGGCATTCTCAGATCATAAAATATGTTTTAAAAGTGTCAGAGTCGAATGGATCATCAGTGTGAGGGACTCCCCTCACTATCATCATTAGGCTAAGCCTTAACGACTCGACGAAGGCTGGGACCACCAGTTGAACGCTTTCAACAAGCTTTGCAGCCTCCTCGCTAGTACAGTTGAACCTGACTGTCACCAATGAGATATCGAGTGCGGGATTGTAATCTTGAGGATACCGAGCAATGTGGCGGCACTAGCAGAGGCTAATTGGGACATGAGGTCGAGTGTTTGTTCCTTCAACTCTTGAAGAGCAAGAACCACAGCATCCCGTTGAGCGATGGTAGCATCCCATTCAGTTATCATGGCCTTCCTTTCTACTCGCGTGGTCTTCACTTGATTCCTAAGTTTCTCTTGATACTTGGCGTCATCATCGATTCTTCACAACGTCAGAAAGAAGTTTTTCCTTGCTGTTACAGGAGGACTCAAGGCCTGAAGAAGGCAAACCGGAAAATAACTTTTGTTAGTCGTCCAATAATTGAATCACACACTTGTGATCGGGGACAGACTTGCATTTGATTTTCTCTCTCTTGGCTTCAAGCTACTTTTGGTGGTTGGCCTCGACGGCAGCTACCTGAGCACCTGTGACTTGGAGAAGAACATTTATCGTTGCCCATGGGTCATTGGTTGGGATCAATATTGAGGTTTCATTTCCCTTGAGCTGTGGGTCTTCTTTGGGCATGCTCGAGGCAGGATCTTTAATATGAGGAATTGGAGCCGAGGTTAAGTCAACCGGGGAAGTCAGTCCCTGAAGACTAGTCGAGATGTTGGCAGCCTGGGTTTTTGCCTCTGTCGATTGTCTGCAATCAACAGAATAAGGGAAGAGGAAAAGAAAAAACTGCCAGTCGAGATTAGGATCCAGGTCAAACCTCTTCGAAATTGGGAAGTGCAAAATGATGCTTGACTTTGGCCTTTTGGTGGTCACCTTCTTCGTTCTTGGACCGGCAGGTGGAGCCGGTGGAGGAGTTACACGTGGGCCAGGCAAAGCCAAGGCATCTATAGCCTGCAAAGAACCAGATGATAAAAATTCATTATCTTAAGTTTATCGAGTAAAAGTATGACCAACTAAAGAGCGATGATTCTATTGAAATTACCTCTTTGGTTGAGTCATGGGGCACGATGTTCTCTCGAGTTGGTGATTGTGAGGATGCGTCAGACGTCCCTTAAAAAAGCCACCCACGCCAATTCATCATTAGTACAATGACCGAGAGAAAATTGATAACTCGAGAAGAGTTACCTTTTTGGCCGAATCGTCGAGTGTGACGGTTGCTCGAGGAGGTGATTAGGGGGGGTACGCTCGCCGTCCCCTAACAAAAGGCCACCCATCCAAATTAAACCCATTCAAGTATCCACTTGATAATTTGAAAGGAAAATTAATAAGAAGATAATGAGAACTTTGATTTCAGTACCCGTGGGCTCCTTTGCTTACGCTTGAGAGAGCTCAGGTCATGCAGCTGATGAGAAGACGAGGACGATCTTTTTGATCGAAGAGACCCCTCGGCCTCCTCATTGGCTGATCTTTTCCCCTTATCTACAGCATCAACAGAAGAAGTGCCATCGAGATCAAAGAGCTCACTCGAAAGGATGTGCTCTTGGCGGAAGACTGGAGCCTGCAATCACACAGACATGTCAGATCAAATAGACAATGATCAATCCTACTTTTCCATTAGAAAAATCCTTACATCTTGTCGAAGATTCGTGAAGGAATAAGGCAAAATGCCATATTTCGGTGCTTCAGAAGAGAAGATCTTGTTCAACCGGGCAGTTACATCCTGTGCAAGCAGGGCTGAAAAAGAGAAGAAAGGTTATTCGACAAAGCTCGAAGGTCATAGAAAAAAGAAAAGAGCAAAGTGCTGACTAAGCCTTACATCCGGCCGCGTCCCTGGAGGTATCCTCATCCCCACTGTATTCCCAAGCTAAGCGCGTCCGCGCCTTCAAGGGCCTCAATCTCTTGCTAATAAAATCTTTGGCCACATGCCACCCAGTTACGCCAAATTGCCTTAGCATGCCAATTTTGTTGGTGTAATAGGTGGTGTGGTCGGACTCTCGGTGCTCTTATGTCCAAGATAGATTTTGGACAGGGAAAAGTCCTCTATAAACTAAAGGAAAACCAATTGGGTCAGGATTGGAAACATAAAACCAAAGTTTTTTCCAATCCTTCGACCAGGAGGAGATTAGGGGAACCAAGATATAAGAATTCTTCATTCCATTCCTCAATTGGAAACAACACCCCCAACACATTTATTCTCTATAATCCTCTTCAGTTTATAAAAATACTGAAAAAGATTTAAACTTGGCTCGATGCCAAGGAAAGCCTCACACAGATGGACGAAAATACTCAGCATCGTGACGGAGTTGTGGTTCAGGTGGTGAAGCTCAATTTGATATTGATCCAACACATTGAGAACAAATTTGGAGGAGGGATGTTGAATCTGCAATGGAAGAATGATTCGAAAACTACAAACTCGTGCTCGATCTTGCAGGAAGGGAATCTCTCACCAGATGCCATCCTCCATTTAATTAGGCTGCGCGGTGACACCACTCCTTCTGCTTCAAGTTCCGCCAGCCGAGACTCTTGCATTGCTGAGGGTGTCCAGGCCTCGATCATGAATCACGCTTCACCGTACTGATCAGGTGAGGTACCGACGGCTGTTGCATCTGACAACTTCTTCGGCGAAGAGGAAGTCGAGATCTTAGGAGAAGAACTGGGATCCATGGATTTAAATTTCTTTTGGCAGTGGTGCATGCTGGGGCGGAGAAAGTCGAGGGGCTTGTGCAGGAAGACTGGTGGCAATGGCGAGGAATGGCCACTACAAGTCCGGGTCATACGGGTAAACAATAAAAAATTTACCATCTCTTCGACCACTCCCATCTTTACAACGCTTCAACCAGCGCGAAAAGAGGAATGATGACGACGTGCGAATCTTTGGATGCCCTTCTGCCCGCATTAAATTTGCCTATACCCATTATTTCAAATTTCAAAAGGCTTTTTTAACTCTACTCGGAGTCGAATGTCCATCAATTGAGTTCTTTAATTTTTTTCTTCAAGTCTCGAGTATGGTTAGCCACAGGGTGCTCGACCCAACTGAGCTTCCACTCGATACTCAAGGAAGGATGCGTCCATGCTCAATTCTTTCGACTATAGGCCTGATCTACTTTACTTAACCAAGCTTAAACTTGGTGGCACTCGAGTGGGTGCTTAGGGAAACCCCTCCTCCTGGGTAGAGTTAGGGGGCTGTGTCGAATATCTAACTATGAAGTATATGCGCATAAGATGTATATCATACACAGACATGGTATGTACAACACATATTAGGCAGCTCTAGATATCATAGAACTGAATCAGCAGTACCTGATACACCCGGAATCAAAGAAGTACATACTAGGAAGGTCTAGATTAGTTATCCAACTCGAAATGATTAGTATCCTAAACAGACTGGATAGGAGTCGGTACCTCACCTCTATATAAGGCGGAAAGGTTGGGGGGGGGGGAGGGAGAAGAGAGTCAAGCATCAAGACCCCAGCAGAGGAGCTACTCAGCAACTTTAGTTCTATGTTAGATTAGATCCGATCTACTCCTAGTAATAGTCTTAGCCACATTGCTTGTACTCGAGATCATCAATATATAACAACAACTACCCCACAGGACGTAGGGTATAACTCCAATTAGAGGCCCGAACCTGTATACATCGTGTGTCTCGTCTCGTGATTAATCCCTACACTCCAAGGTACACAGTCAATTTACGAACATATTGTCGGGAACTAATCTTAGACAATTAGAAACCCTAGAATTTTGCTTGCAATATTTAACATGCCTTGTCAAGTGTCCTGTTCCATGTGTAGACTTGGCACCTATTTCATTGCTATATATATTACACTTAGCAAATCTTACTCGTTCCCCGTTAATTTCTCTAAAGACCTTTTCAAAATGGTGCAACACAAAGGACCATGCACGTGAGTTCTTGACGTCTTGATCCATGAATGAAAATATGAAATTGATTTGTTGAAGTGGGAAAGTGCTTTCCTCTGGCTCAAAAATAGAAATAGAGAGATGGGCGGCCGATGTGATCACTGGAACTTGGGAAGTTTAGGAATTAGGACGGTGGCTATTTATAGGCTAAGATGAGAGGTTAGTGGTGATGGGTCGCTTTTGAAAAATAAAAGAAATAAAAAATAATAGGGAAAGAGCCAGAGAGGTGAGTCCTTAAGGTTGTGGGTCGCTTTCGAAAAAATAAAGAAAAAGAAAATAATAGGGACACATAATTACTTCTAAAAATGAGCTTTATTGATAGGTTGTCTCATTAAAAACCTTTCTAGCTAAGAAAAAAGAGTACAAAGAAAAAAAGAGTACAATCTAGCTCAGGAAATCAAAATTACAGTTCTCATCAACATCTAGATACAATTTTTTGAATGAATCTTAAAGCTCAGTGTTCTTTGTAGTGTGTTACATTCATGCTTCAGCTTGTTCCCAGTCTTTTACTATGGTTAGTATTTCCATCATCTCACTTATGAGACTTGTTCTGCTCTCTTTGATTATCCTTCCAGTAAGATTGAAGGCAGCCTCCGAAGAAACTATAGATATGGGGACCGTCAACAAATCTTGTGCTAGCAGTGAAAGCACTGGATAATTCGTCTTATGCTCATGCTATATTGCATTATATTGAAATTTTCTTGTTCTTGGTTCATAATGTCGTTGTTGATGAAGGTTTTCAGCTCCCCTCCAGATGCTGGAATTCCGGCGCTCATAGATGATCGTGATGAAGAACCTCATCCAAATATTTTTCCCTACATTGTCGTCTTCTTACTTGTTGTGAGTGCTAGTGGAGATCGTTGCAGGTGGACTCCATCATACTTTGTTCATATTTACTATAAGCATCAAATAACTTAGAATGAATATTAGTATAATAAGTAGAATAATAGTAGCCAAGAGCATCACCTAGAATTGTGAGAACTCTACAGAAACTTGCAATTTTTGCTCTAGAATCTAAAATAAAGGCAAATACATAAAATAAAGGAATTTCTTTCTAATATTTCAAAAATTTAGATTTCATAGGAACTACACAATCTCTTAGAAGATTGTTATTTTCATAGTTCCTTAAATGAGTAGCAATTTCAACAGTATTATGCACTACTAAACAAGATGTTGGATAATAAATTTCTGATAAACTCACATTTGCATCACAAAAAAATTGAAGAAACTCAAGTATCCTTTTGGCAACATACCAATTCGCTTGTGTGAGTAAAGTCTAACCCCATGCTGATGATAGTGTGTATGAATAAACACACCAAATGTGCTATTACATGATAGAATATTTTTGAGCATCAAGAAAGTAGAGTTCCACTTTCCCGATATATCCACAGCAAACTTACATGGACACACACCTATTGCAACATAATACTATTTATATGCTACAATTCATTAGTTAGAGGAGTTCACAAAAGATATTGCAGTATGAAAATCGTTTAGGTATTACTCCAACCTCATCAAACCAGATTTTACTATAAGATTGATAATATGACAAGCACAACGTTGATGTAATAAGAAAGATCCAGCATATGTACTAAACAACAGCGTAAGAATATCCGTTGCTCTAGAGTTTGCACTGGTATTATCTTAAGTGATAGAAAATATTTTATTTGTAAACCCAAAGTCTTCAACTACTTGAGATATTTTTTCAGTAATATTTTCATTGGTATGTCCGAGGTCATAGCAACTGAAAATGTACATAATTGCAACATTTCTTTAAGCTTGCTATGACACGCATTGTAGTATTTTATCATATCCCTAGTAGTTGTCTGTCTAGAAACATGTGTGAACAAAATGAGCAACCACACTAAGATAATCCTCTTTAGCTCTACCTACCCATATGTCCAAGGTCAAAGCAACTGAAAATGTACATCTTTGCAACATTTATTTAAGCTTACTACGACACGCATTGTAGTATTTGACCATATCCCTAGTAGTTGTCTGTCTAGAAACATGTGTGAACCTAGGATTATGAGCTCGCTTAATATAATCTTCATATGCAGCAGACTCATTGATGTTAAGTGTTAGATCCACTCTTGCAATCAAGTAGCATAGCTCTTTTCGAGCATTGGCGGAGTCATATTCCCAATGACGAACAGAGCCATCGGGGTTGTACTGCAGCACTGTCTGCTTCATGGCTGCTCCACTCTTTTGCTTGTAAGTTGCGGTGTGCCTCTTCAAGTGTCTTGTTCCACCTAAGGACTTTGCAGATAATTCATGTTTACAAATATAACACTTAGCATACTTGGCACTTACCCCGTCTTTATCTTTGTAGATCTTTTTGAAGTCTTGCCAAACTTCAGAAGTAGTGACTCTTGATCTTTTGGAGCCGGTACTTGCTGACGTGTGTGCACTTGTAGAGCCTGACGATGAAGGTGCTCCTGCATGTGAACTATATGGGAGTTCACCGTCAGGTCCTTCCTCATCTATAGCGCTGATATCAAAGTTGCCATAGTCCCCTGGGAGTCCCTGAAGAAAAAATCATGATCGATGGGCGTATCATCATGATCACTAGTGTCCATGATCAATATCAAATAGCACTACAAATAATTCAAATATTTAGAGTTACAAATAATCAAATAATAAAACAAAGATGAAATTTGGAAGAAACAATAAAGAACAACGATGCAAAAAATCACCAAGAATTCTTCAAGACAGCATGATGACGGTGTTGAAATTTCTCAGATTTTTGGCAATAGTTCAACCTAATTGTGCCAAATTTTGTAAATTCACAAGAACTTTGAGATAAGAATGAGAGCAGTAAACAAGAGAGCAAATGATGTTGCTGGTGTGGAATGAAATGACAACGTGGTACTCTATTTATAGGTGAAAATTTGTGATTTTTGCAAAAAAAAAAAAATTGAACTTTTTGGAGCTCAAACGATCACAAAATGGCTACAAATTCAAAAAAAAAAAAAATCAGGTCAACGAGTTAAATGGGCTGGGCGTAGCCCATTTAACCCATTAACCGGTCGTGCCCCCGTGTGCTTTCACGTGCCCCCTCATGCTTTCGGGTGCCACCCGTGCCGCTCGTGCTCTGGCCGTGCAGGGAGTGCCATGCTAGCCAGGCCGGGCATGCCGCCACGTGCCAAGCATGCCATTGGCGTGCCTTGCTGGGTTGTGCCAGGCGTGCCACCATGTGCCTAGCTAGGCCGGTCATGCCGCACAGGGCCGCTGCCATGCCGGGCCCCACCGTGCCTAGCCAGGCCGGCCGTGCAGCATGGGCCACTGGCGTGCTAGGCCAAGCCGTGCCTGGCCGGGCCATGTCGTGCCAGTCCGTGTTGTGTCATGTCCGAGCCTACCCGTATCAGCCGAGCCATGCTGTGCCGGCCCGCTGTGCCACGCGTTTGGTCCAGGCACGACCTGTCACACCGTGTCGTGTTGGCTTGGCCCATCTACACTTGGGCCGTGCCATGCCTGGGTCGTGCCTATAGTGACGGGCTTGGTGCCGGACCAGGAGGCATGACCCATTTGGACACATTTGATGCCTACGAAGATTAGATCATCTCTAATGGCTTTCTTCACGAGTTCTGTTCCCCTTATAAAGGAATTCTTGTTCCCTTCAACATTCAACAATTTCTCTTTACGGTTTTCCTTCACGAAGGGATTCTTTCTCATATTCCCTCCACCCCAGGATTCTCTCTCCTTTACTTTCATGAATCCCTTCAAAAGGAAGTTGTCGAAGATGAAGAAAAATAAATAGCATGAAAACAGAGAGGGAAATCAAGAAGGGAACGAAATGAATGATGTATAGTTAGAGATGGTCTTAGGAGGCTGACCTTTCAAACAGTGTCAATATATAAAAAATCCATTTAATGGTCGAATTACTAGGCTGCAATTTTTAGAATGATGAAAGAATCAAACCTTCATTTTTCATACACATAAAAGATGGCAGTTTTACATGCACCATTGCCCATGGTTGTTGTGTTCCTTACACCACTATAAACAAATTTTCCTTTCCCTACTTGATCAGTTGTTCTTTTAACCAACCAATGCTAAATCAAGTTCAGACTATGAGACTGGGATGATTGCGGTCGAGAGGAAGAAGAGAGGGAGGATGCTTGGATCTGGATGGAGGCAGTGGACAGCCAGCCACAGGAGGTTGGGGAAGGGAATGAGAGCAGGGGTCCATGGACTCCCCTCAGAATTGGTAAACGTTAAACTGCTTTCTCAAATCTTGGGATGATTGGACTGATATTTGTCTAATTTTTTCTTTTTAATACTTTCTAGGATCTTGTTAGCATATAAATATCGTTTAAATTTTTTATTTCATTAGAAAAAAGGGACGCCGAACAACGTTCGAGGCATGCTCACCTCCAAAGTTATACGTCCTCCTCAACAAACTCGATGTCAATAACATGTCGTGCATGCCAAAATTAGTCCAAGCACTTGATGCAATGACGATTTTTGAAGTGTGTGGAAACATTAGCCATATCAAAAATAGAAACATCAAACCTTCATTTTTCATACACATGAAATAAGGAAATTTAGCATGCACCATTGCCCATGGCTAATGATAACATGGTCAATTATGACTGTTGTATTCATTGCTCCCCTGTAAATAATTTTTCCTTTTCCTACTTGATCAGTTGATCTTTTAACCAACAAATGCTAAACCAAGTTCAAACTCTGAGACTAGGATTGTCATCTAATACATTTAGTGTTTGTGGGAAAAATGTTCAAATACTGACAAGTAAATTAGTATTAAAAGGAAGAAAAATACAACAAGAAAAATGTAAGGAACCTGCATGTTCCTTACAAGTGAGAGAGTTATTCTACCTAATTAGAAAGAAACAAGCAATGCGGGCCCAACTTAATCAAGCTTGTGAAAGCACATGCAACCTACAAGCAACATTGTAATTCACTCTGGAAGTGTGGCTAAATCCGGTTTGAGCCATGTGCGCACAATCGCGCAACAAAAGTGATTGTTAATTTGTCATTCATCCATCTATGTGCCTTTAGGTTCTTACTAATTACACATTTGAGAATAGAATTATCATATTTGCATCACCTCCCACGATGGGGGATCTAACGTGGCAGTTGAGTCAAACGAACATCCCAAGCAAAGAACTGGGAAAAAAACTGCTACTAGTACTACGCCTCGTAGCAAATGAATTCGCAACAAATTGGATGGATTTGGATTTGAGGGCTTGCCTCACAACAAGGATAAGATTCTGCATAATAAGACGAAGCTTCCGTTCGATTCCTTACCAACAAAAGAAGAAACGAATCCTAGTTTGGATGGATGTGTCTTCGGGCCACACCAGTCTAGTCCAGTACATGGGTGGAGGAGGATAAGGATGATGGTGGTCAAGAGGAAGAAGAGAGGGAGGATGCTTGGATCTGGATGGAGGCGTTGGACAGCCAGCCACAGGTGGTTAGGGAAGGGAATGAGAGCAGTGGTCCATGGACTCCCCTCAGAATTGGTAAATGTGAAACCGCTTTCTCAAAGCTTAGGATGATTGGAATGATACTTGTCTAATTTTTTCTTTTTAATACTTTCTTAGCTCTTGTTATCATATAAATATTGCTTATATTTTTTGTTTCATTAGAAGAAAGGGACACCAAACCACGTTCGAGGCATGCTCACCTCTAAATGTATAAGTCCTCCTCAACAAACTCGATGTCGATAGCATGTCGTGTAGGCCAGAATCAGTCCAAGCACTTGATGCAATGATGATTTTTGAAATGTGCGGAAACATTGGCCAAATAGAAAGTAGCTGCATAGAAACTCACTACGAAGGTGTCAACATGACAATATGGGTGAAACAATGTTGGTATATAAAAAAAATCATTCAATGGTAGAATTACTATGCTGCATTTTTTGGAAAAACGGAAACATCAAACCTTCATTTTTCATACACATGAAAGAAGGCAATTTAGCATTCACAATTGCCAATGGCTAATGATAACATGGTCAATTATGACTGTTGTATTCCTTGCTCCCCTGTAGATAAATTTTCCTTTCGCTACTTGATCGGTTGATCTTTTAACCAACCAATGCTAAATCAAGTTCAAACTCTGAGACTGGGATTGTAATCTAATAGATTTAGTCTCTGTGGGAAAAATATTCAAATACTGACAAGTAAATTAGTATTAAAAGGAATAATACAATAGCATAATGTAAGGAACTTGCATGTTCCATACAAGTCAGAGAATTATTCTACCAATTAGAAAGAAACAAGCAATGCAGACCCAACTTAATCAAGCTTTGTGAAAGCACATGCAGCCTACAAGTAACACTGTAATTCACTTTGGAAGTGTGGTTGAATCCAGTTTGAGCCATGTGCGCACAATCGCGCAACAAAAGTGAATGTTAATTTGTCATTCATCCATCTATGTGCCTTCAGGTTCTTACCTATTACACATTTGAGAAAATAATTACCATCTTTGCATCACCTCCCACGAGGGGGGATCTAAGGTGGCAATTGAGTCAAACGAACATCCCTAGCAAAAAACTGGGAGATAAACTACTACTAGTGCTCCGCCTTGTAGCAAATCAATCTGCAACAAATTGGACGGATTTGGATTTGAGGGCTCACCTCACAACAGGGACAAGATTCTGCATAATAAGACGAATGTCCCATCCAATTCCTTACCAACAAAAGAAGAAATGAATCTTAGATCGGATGGATGCGTCTTTGGTCCACACCAGTCCAGTCTAGTACAAGGGAGGAGGAGGACAAGGATGATGGTGATCGAGAGGAAGAACAGAGGGAGGACGCTTGGATTTGGATGGAGACAGTGGACAACTAGCCGTAGGAGGTTAGGGAAGGGAATGAGAGCATTGGTCCATGGACTCCCCTTAGAATTGGTAAACGTGAAATTGCTTTCTCAAAGCTTGGGATGATTGGAATGATACTTGTCTAATTTTTTCTTTGTAATACTTTCTGGGCTCTTGTTGGCATATAAAATATCATTTAAATTTTTTTATTTCATTAGAAGAAAGGGACGCCGAACCACGTTTGAGGCATGCTCACGTCCAAAGGTATAAGTCCTCCTCAACAAACTCGATGTCGATAACATGTCATGCAGGCCAGAATCAGTCCGAGCACTTGATACAATGAAGATTTTTGAAGTGTGTGGAAACATTGGATATATTGAAAGTAGCTGCATAGAAACTCAATATGAAGGTGTAAACTTTGTCAATAACTTCTGCTCCAGTGACAATATGGGTCAAACAGTGTTGATATATAAAAAAAAATCATTCAATGGTAGAATTACTAGGCTACAAGTTTTGGAAAAACAGAAACATCAAACCTTCATTTTTCATACACATGAAAGAAGGCAATTTAGCATGCAGCATTGCCCATGGCTAATGATAACATGGTCAATTATGACTGTTGTATTCCTTGCACCCCTGTAGACAAATTTTTCTTTCCCTACTTGATCAGTTGATCTTTTAACCAACCAATGCTAAATCAAGTCATACTCTGAGACTGGGATTGTAATCTAATACATTAAGTCTCTGTGGGAAAAATGTTCAAATACTGACAAGTAAATTAGTATTAAATGGAAGAATACAGCAATAAAATGTAAGGAATTTGCATGTTCCTTACAAGTTAGAGAGTTATTCTACCTAATTAGAAAGAAACAAGCACTACGGGCCCAACTTAATCAAGCTTTGTGAATACACATGCAGCCTACAAGCAACACTGTAATTCACTCTGAAAGTGTAGCTAAATCCAGTTTGAGCCATGTGCACACAATCGCGTAACAAAAGTGATTGTTAATTTGTCATTCATCCATCTATGTGCCTTTAGGTTCTTACCAATTACACATTTGAGAATAGAATTATCATATTTGCATCACCTCCCACGAGGGGGGATCTAACGTGGTAGTTGAGTCAAACGAACATCCCAAGCAAAGAATTGTGAAATGAACTACTGCTTGTACTCCGCCTCGCAACAAATCAATCCGCAACAAATTGGACGGATTTGGATTTGAGGGCTCGCCTCACAACAAGGACAAGATTATGACGAAGGTTCCGACTGATTCCTTCCCAACAAAAGAAGAAACCAATCCAAGTTCGGATGGATGCGTCTCCAGTCCATGCCTATCCAGTCCAAGGGAGGAGGAGGATGATGGTCGAGAGGAAGAGAGGAAAAATATAGCAAGGATGCTTGGATCTGGATGGAGACGGTGGAGAGCCTGGTACAGGTGGATGGGGAAGGGAATGAGAGCAGTGATCCGTGGACTCTGCTCATAATTGGTAATGGTGAAACCACTTTCTCAAAGCTTGGGATGGTTGGTCTGATACTTGTCTGATTTTTCCTTTTTAATATTTTTTGGGCTCTTGTTAGCATATAAATATCATTTAAATTTGTTATTTCATTAGAAAAAAGGGGCACCAAACCTCATTTGGGGCATGCTCACCTGCAAAGGTATAAGTACTCCTCAACAAACTCGATGTCGATACATGTCGTGCAGGACAGAATCAGTCCAAGCACTCGATGCAAAGATGACTTTTGAAGTGTGTTGAAACATTGGCCATATCGAAAGCAGTTGCATAGAAACTCAATACTAAGATGTCAACTTTGTCAATAACTTCTGCTCTAGTGACAATATGTGTAAAATTGTGTCAGTATATAAAAAAATTATTTTTGGAAAGTCAGAAGCGTCATACCTTCATTTTCCATTCACATGAAAGAAGGCAATTTTACATGCACCATGGCCCATGGTGAAAGATAATGTGGTCAATTACAGCTGTTGTGTTCCTTGCTCCCCTATAGCCAAATTTTCCTTTCCCTACTTGATCGGTTGATCTTTTAATCAACCAATGCTTAATCAAGTTCAAACTCTAAGACTGGATTGTATTCTAATACTTTTAGACTATGTGGAAAAAATGTTCAAATACTAACAAGTTGGCTGATTATGGTCTAACCATGTGCGCACAATCGCGCAATAAAAGTGATTGTCAATTTGTCATTCATCCATATATGTGCCTTCAGGTTCTTACCGATTACACATCTGAGAATAGAATTATATATTTGCATCACCTCCCACGAGGGGTGGATCTAACAAGACAATTGAGCCGAACGAACATCCCAAGCAAAGAGCTGGGAAATTAACTACTAGTACTTCGCCTCACAGCAAATCAATCCACGACAAATTGGACAGATTTGGATTTGAGGGCTCACCTCACAACAAGGTCAAGATTTTACATAATAAGGCGAAGGATATGTCCGCTTCCTTACCAACAAAATAAGAAACCAATCCAAGTTCAGATGGATGCGTCTCCGGTCCAGGCCAGTCCAGTCCAGGGGAGGACGAGGACGAGGATGATGGTGGTCGAGAGGAAGAAGAGAGGGAGGATGCTTGGATCTTGATGGAGGTGGTGGAGAGCCAGCCGTAGGAGGTTGGGGAAGGGAATGAGAGTAGTGGTCTGTAGACTCCCCTAGAATTGGTAATGGTGAAACCGCTTTCTCAAAGCTTGGGATGATTGGACTGATACTTGTCTGATTTTTTCTTTTTAATACTTTATGGGCTCTTCTTAGCATATGAAATATCATTTAAATTTGTTATTTCATTAGAAGAAAGGGACGCCAAACCACGTTTGAGGCATGCTCACCTCCAAAGGTATAAGTCCTCCTCAGCAAACTCGATGTCGATAACATGTTGTGCTGGCCCAAATCAGTCCAATCACTCGATGCAAAGACAACTTTCGATAACATTGGCCATATCGAAAGCAGCAGCATAGAAACTCAATACGAAGATGTCAACTTTGTCAATAACTTCTACTCCAATGACAATATGGGTCAAACAATGTCAATGTATAAAAAAACCATTCAATGGTCGAATTACTTGGCTGCAATTTTTGGAAAGACAGAAGCATCAAACCTTCATTTTTCGTACACATGAAAGAAGGCAATTGATAGTGATCAATGGGTAACTACCATACTCGGATACCCCAGAGTTTCCCATAATTCTCGGGGCATATCTCTGTCTCCGGAAAGGGGACCCCTGAATGAAAGGAAACTACTCGTAAAAACCCAGGGTATCCCATAAATAGGGAAGCTTATCTCCAAGAATAGAAAAAAAACTCAAGATGACGTATGACACCCCCTATTTATATGGAGCTTGGGGACCCTGGAGAGGACAAGCCAATAGAGGCCCATACAAGTCATTCGAGAGCACCACAAGCAAGAAAAGCCAACATAAGGGGAGGAAGAAGCCACCAACTATGTTTAAATCCATCTAGGCTAGCTTTTCCCCCTTGTAACTAGCTCAGATTAATACAAGACAAACACGATTTATGGTTATTATTCTCATGGAGATTTGAGCCTATCTGAAAACCCCTATGTGTTCCTCTTGTGATTTGTCGACTCAAAGTATCCCCTAATTTTTCAACAAGTTTGTTAGATCGGTGGTTCATCAATCGTCGACAACTGGTGCCGTTCATGGGGATCATGACATTAGGCGTTGAAGAGTCTACACATAACATGCCGTCGGCTTGACCGAGAACCAGTTTCTCGGATGAGGGGTTCTACGACAACTTTACCCCTCTTCCTAGCAAGCTGGCAATCGATCAGGTGAGTTTTGACGATGAACATTTTGGCGACGATTCAAGCGATGACGTGAGTCACTTTATGGATCAATGTGCCAAGGACTACGATATCGAGTTCGAACCACTTGGCTGCCAAGATAATCGCAAATGTGATATTCATCACAAGCCAGGATCCTCCCCCATAGCTTCCAACAACATGGATTGTTGATATACCTACCTAGAGATTTCATCCGATGACAAATCCATGAAGGATCTGGACTCCTCCTCAAGTGGAGATTACCCCCGAGAAGTCTTCACGATTGGAGATGGGGGACCTAGTTCGTCCACTCATGATGATGATCCCACAAATTCACGAGACCCCACTCCAAGGCTCGAGGGCTAGAATTATACTCGCATCTCTCATAAGAGAAAGCATGCAATACGCTTTGCAGATTAACTTTTCGGCTACAAACAATGTAGCCAAATATGAGGATCTGCTCACCGATCTCTGAGTAACTTTTACTCTTGGTATCCATTGCCTTCTCGTGAGAGGGAATTCACAGTTGGTGGTGAAGCAAGTCAGCAAGGAGTATCAAACCTTGGATAAGACTATGACGGACTACCTTACGGAGGTGAGGAAGCTGGAAAAGAAATTTATTGAACTCGCGGTCAAATATATCCCAAGGAAGATAATTGCCTCGCAAATAGTCTTGCCCTCCTAGCATCCTCACAATCTCTAAGAAAAATCAAGATTTTCAAAGAGAAACTCTCAAAACCGCCTGTGAAATCATCAGATAACACAGCCGAAGGAGTGGTGGTCTATGAGACCTATAACCAGCTCAAGGGCTCACTAGGGATGGACACCCAAAGGAGTCATGGGG
Source organism: Phragmites australis (assembly GCF_958298935.1). Taxonomy (NCBI): domain Eukaryota; kingdom Viridiplantae; phylum Streptophyta; class Magnoliopsida; order Poales; family Poaceae; genus Phragmites; species Phragmites australis. Next base: position 2,819,781 of record NC_084927.1, read on the forward strand.
GAACTCGTGTCTCAACTCAAAAGCAAAGTTTCATGGATGGATCCTATCTACAAGTACCTTCAAGATTGAGTTGTGCCTGAAGATTATGCACTATACGAGCAGATTTCCTGTCATTCCAGGATGTATATCCTAGTGGACGACGTCCTTTATCGCAAAGGTGTTGACGGAGTGCTCATGAGGAGCATCTCTCGGAAGAAGAGTAGCAAAATACTTGAGAAAAACCATGGAGGGGTGTGCGAAGCTCGTGCTTCCTTCCGAACCCCGATCGGAAAGGCTTTCAGACAAGGTTCCTGCTAGCCTACGATTCTCCATGATGCAAGCGAGATGGTAAAAAGATTCGTCAAGTGCTAGTTTTATAGTAGACGCGTCCATCAACCTGCTCAGGCTCTGCAGATGATCCCCTTGTCGTGGTCTTTTGTGACTTGGGGTTTGGATATTCTAGGGCCCCTTCCTAGCAGCGCTCGGGGGCTTCAAGTTCCTTTTTGTCTCCTCTGGTATCTCTGCCAAGAAAGGACTCAAACGTTGATACGATCAGCCGAATATCAAATCCTTCCAGAGTAACTATGACCAAGACGTCCTACAACAAGCCCTCTAAGCAGGGAACTAGTTCTATGACTTGTTCAGAGCCAACATAACAACAACAAGCTATCCCCGAAATGGGAGGGTCTCTACACGGTTATCAAGTCTACTCGCCCTGGGTCTCTAAGCAATGGAGGATGGATGAGTCTTTACTAATTCTTGGAACATCGACTGACTCCAGAAGTTTTATGCATATGTACTAAAAGTAAGTTTACACTAGTAAAGGTTCATATTTCACGTAAGGTCGCTTGAATCTCTTTGTGTTCTTTTTTTATCTTCCCTAAACTCAATGGTTGGCACCCATAAGATGGGTACATCGGTGGTAAGCCGCAATCCAGGTACCTCTACCTATTGCGTGCACCAGGACAAAATCACATGGGAATCAACTTCAGGAAATAAGAGTTTGTACGACCAAAGGGGAAATATGAGCATTCAATTCTTTTCTCTCACCCTGGCCAACTAATTCATAATAGATGGTCGGTAGTTTTTATCTTATTATCTTTGACTACATATCTGAGTTTTCTTCCTAGATAAGCAGTCAGGGTTGGATGAATCCTATATGCAAAGAGTTAACGACAACATATTGTGTATGTGCCAAAGCGACTTCCTATGCGTGGGGAAAATGTTCTAAGTTACGACCTCGCGAGATGTGATAAAAGTTCCTTATCGCATCCCTTAGTGCCTAGGAGCTACGATGTCTCCCACTCACGTGGACCTAGGGCTGACCTAATTAAACTCCCTGATTAGTGACAAAGTCATCCTACCCTAGCCAGAGGAGGAAGCGAGTAACACTAGACATGTTAGGTTGTCGTTATCTCCTTGGTATCGAGCTCCTAAGAAGTCCCACTGATTTCATTTACATTTTTTGTAGGACTGACAAAGACGACTAGAGCCTCGCCAATTTCTTGGATGGCATATCCCAATCTTTCACTCATCGCACCCTAAAACAAAACCGTAGAAGCTAAACAAAATGAGAGAAGCAAGTCACAAATGAAATTCTCTAAAGAAAAAAACATGACTCTTATGGACGGAATTGAACCCTAGGTTCCGTAGTACACCATTTCAAGAGTCATCACCATAACACTTTCAACTTGAATCGAAAACTTAGATCTAAGCACCTGATAAAGAGATTCTCCAAGTTGATAGATTTAGAGGATAGGGATGGTTCGAAACCAACTTGCTTGTGATTCTTATGCCTCTAGCAACTAGAAAAATAACTCGAACACGATGGAAAATTTCAGGTCACCAATAAAAATGAAAATCACAACAAAAAAGAAAAGCTCGCAAACAAAGCAAGGGAGCCAAAAGAGAACAACTAGAAGAAGATGAAAACAAGCATACAATTAAACAGCATCTTCATTACTTGCGGAGGAATGCTCTAATTTCAACGGATTACAAAATATTTTGCTCACAAAAGCTCCCACCTAATACATAGGCTAAGCACTCCTCTCTCTCACATCTAAAACCTTAACACACAAACTCAAATGGATGGGTCAAGGAGCTCACAGAGCCCCTCCCCTCTATTTATAGGCCTTGGGAGCTTCATTAGCTCCTAAGTTTTCATGTTCCCTTCTTGCCCCCTCTTTCAATGCACTCCTACCTACCAGCAAGGGCATTTTCATCCAATTTTTTCTCTCCATCCATCGAACAGCCATAGTGCCTTAATGACTTAGCTTCACCTCAACGCAACTTCGTGATGATTCCACGTGCATTCCATCCTTCCCACAATTTTGAAGCCAAATCGCGAAACCGCTTTGCATGCCCTCTCAAAGCGTGACTCACCGCCACTTGCTTACACCTTAAGTAAGCAATCTGATGTCGACATGTGTACTCCGTTGTGATCTTGACTGTCGGTAAGTCTCTCCCGCTCTTGATATCTCAGACCGCCTTGTCACTTACACCGACATCCCTTTCGCTTGACTTTGTTAACACGCCATCTTCATCCATCTTCTCACACTGTGCTTGCTTACCATGTGCACAGCTAGGATCATCCTTGACTCCGCCTGACCTCCTTGATCGTCCAGCACCAAGCACCCCACTTAGCCATGATCATCCCGTCATCGACCGTCAAATTGCATCCATCATCTGCACATCATAAAACAAGCATACACATTATTGATGGAGGTAGTTATCATAATTTGGCCAGCAAAGACATGTGCAATAAGTTAAAGTATTTGCCACATCCACGATGTATCATGTGCAATGGTTGAGCAATAAAGAGGAAGTGAAGGTGACCTATATGGTGCGTGTGACATTTACTACTGGGAAATACACCAACACTGTGGATTGCGATGTTGTGCCTATGACGGCATGTCACTTGTTGTTGGGACGGTCATGGCAATATGACCGTTCTGCTATTCACGATGGGTATACCAATCGCTATACATTCCGATGGAACAATAAGGAGATCATCTTGAAGCCACTTACATCACAACAGATTGTGATTTCTTCAATGCAGAAAATGGAGGTGCACGTCGAGTGTGAGAAAGAGCGAGAGAAACATAGAGTGACTCCACTTTCGGTGAGTGAGCGCCACAAGCCAAATCTGAGTGGTACAAAGAAAAGTGAGGGGGAGAAGAATTTAGTAATGCTAGCCACCAAATATCCATCTCTAATTAGTCAAACTCAAAATTCTCTGTCGAAAAGCTCATCCCAGAAAAATTGTTAACACCGAATGTTTTGATGTGTATAGTCTCTAATCACTAGACCATCTGGTGTGTACACCTCTTCACTCCATAGGAAACCTTCTCGAAAAAGCTTCGGTGATGCCTCTGATGTTTACATCTTCAAACACCAGACCATCCGTTGGGTACAATCACCAGACAAGTCATTAAAACTTCTCCTAGAAAATAGTACGGTACTCTCATATGCTCATCACCGAATCATCTGGTGTGTACAACCACACCAGATACACATTGACACACCTCTTGGAAAATAGTCCGGTGCTCTCATCTGCTCACCACCAGATCATCCAGTGTGTACAACCACACTAGACACACATTGACACACCTCCTGAAAAATAGTCTGGTGTATTCCGCATTTGAACACCAGACCATCCGGTGAACACTTCATATTTTTGCCTCTGAATTGAAATGCTCTGGTGTGAATTTTATCTGAACACCGAACCATCCAATGTACTCAATTTTTCTCACATCGGACCATCCGGTGAGCGCATTTTTCCTAACTCAGAGACAAACACTCCAACAACAAAATCTTTGGTTAGTCTCAAACATAGACAAACACAACCAAACTTATGTAATACCAAAAATCATTAAACCAAATTAACTATGTCAATTACTCATCACATATAAATCAATACTCATTTCAACATGGTTTCTCATTCTTTTTGTTTTTTTACTAACAAAAGAATAAGTTTATATTCCAAAGCGCATGTTACAGAAGAAAGCCTAAGCGAAGAATAAGTTTATATTCCACAGCACATGTTACAAAAGAAAGTCTAAGCGAACTCGATGATTCTCCGACCTACCACCCTAGCGATTTAAAGTACTACTCGGAGATATGACCTTCTGTGCCGGGATCCCATCAATTTTTCTGTTCGGGATCTCTTCTAAAGCACGCGGGGGCTGTTGGTAGGAAATACCAGGAAAGTTGGCGCTCCACACCGACAAAGGCATTCAGTTTCCAAACGTCATCTTGATCTTTTATCAGAGAAGGAGGAAAGATTCTTTTCACCACCACGTAAAATTTTTGCTGCTACGGTCCAACTTTCAAACTTGGCCAGCAACAAGTCTTTTCTCCCCCATCCTTTTACAAGGATAGAATGATATTTTTGGGCTGATCAGAACCTACTCGGATAAAACACCTTCTTAAGGACTCACTTGAGAACTCAGAGGCGTTCAGAACCCCGAATAGAGGATCTGAAAAGCCGAAAACCCCGGTTAGGTGTGTCATCCTAATGGAGAACCCGAGTCTTACTTGATGACACGATCAGACAAAATGCTTATCTTTGTTGACCAAGTACTTGAGTCGTCGAAGCCTCATTTCACATACTAGTGGGTGGCTTGACAATGACCGATGTGTAACTACCATACTCGGATAGCCCAGGGTAACTACCATACTCGAGGCATATCTCTATAGCAGTAAAGGGGATCCCTGGATGAAAGAAAACTACCGGTAAGAACACAGGGTATCCCATAAATAGGGAAGTGTATTTCCAAGAACTAGAATGAAGACTCTAGAGAACGTATGACACCCCTATATATATGGAGCCTAGGGACCCTGCAGAGGACAAGCAAGAAGAAGCCCATACAAGTCATTAGAGAGCACCGAAAGCAAGAAAAGCCAATAGAATGGGAGGCAGAAGCCACCGACTAGGTTTAGATCCATCTAGGCTAGCTACACCTCCTTGTAATAGGTTTAGATTAATAGAAGATAAATAAGACATAGAATTATTATTCTCACGTAGGCCCGAACATGTCTAAAAACTCTTGTGTGTTCCCCTTGTTACTCGCCTACTCAAAGTATCCCCTAATTCTTCAACAAGTTCGTTCAATCGGCGATTCCCAATCGTCGACATCAATTTTACATGCACCATTGTCCATGGCTAATGATAACATAGTCAATTATTGTTGTTGTGTCCCTTGCTCCCCTATAGAATAATTTTCCTTTCCCTACTTGATCGGTTGATCTTTTAACCAACCAATGCTAAATCAAGTTCAATGTCACAACCGGTTTCAAGACCAAACCGAATGTAAACTATAGGTATGCCATGATCTATTTACACATACATATAGCGACGTCATTAGTGGTAACAGACGCAGTGCTCATTATTACAACGTTATTTATTACAACATGACCACACGGGTCTAGAGAAAATTACATAGTAGCGGAAAAGAAACACAACGCAGTTCCCACTCCTCAGGCAGTCAACCAGAAGCTTCACAAGCCTAGAACTCTACACCATCTTCAGGATAATCTTCATAAGCTTCACCTTCTGAAAAGCAAGCGTGAGTATTTCCAATACTCAACAAGTGAGGGAAAATATGACATGGAGGCTTGAACCAAGATTTTCTATTCTCTAGGGTTTTATTTGCAAAAAAGCCAATTTTTAGCCTAAAGCTATGAAAAATCAGTTTTCTTTTAAAAAGGAAAGAAGTGCAAAAGATCTCCTTCAATCTCTAAGAATTCAACCATTTCTTAACCATGGAAAACATCCACCCAACTAATCATGTGAGGCTCATACCGCTCATAACCGTGAGCACGGCTGAATATTCAGTTTGACACTATGCAGAGTTGGTACACTTTACCCACGAGTTATAATCAACTCTTTTGCCAGTACCCGTCGGTACCTTACAAACTTCTGAGGTGTGCACCGAAAGATCACTACAAGGCTTTTCCAAAGAGTCTCTCAATATGCACTTGCCCACTGAGGTTTCATCGCCGTACATAAGTGGAGTAACCCTCCACCCTAAAAGCCCCCTCTTGTGCTGGGTAGATTTGGGAAGTACTCCTTCCTTTTCTACACATCCAACTGGCTCATACAACACTGGGAGAGCATCTAATTACATAGCCAAACCATACCTTATAGGTCTTGTGATTGTATTATTGTCATGGGTGGTCGCTCCACGAACCGGTTCTTAACATGGTCTAGGCAAGACCGCCAACTAACCCACAAGGGTAAAACATAAAACATATCCATCCAATATAACCATGCCCGAAACACATCAACAGGCACATACACCCACCTTCCCTTCATGTCCAAACCCTAGATTCCTTGTTGCTAAATTCGTTAACAACATCAATTATCATAACATACTTTCTATATCAACTTTTAAGTTCATAGCTCAAAATTCATCACTATATACTACATGTTCATCTAAAAGCATGGCTAAACAGTAACGTGACATTAATGAGACATTAGCATCTACAAGTGTAAAGCCTGTATATAAAACTAGTGTTTTCTATATTACCTATTTCACCACAAAAGCAGCATGCATGTTTTGTAAAGTTTGACTTTATAATAAAACTAAGCTCACAACATGGTCAAGACACTTGCCTTCGTCAAGGTGATGCACAGTTCCTTCACAGTCCTCTTCCTGAAAATTCCCGAACTGCTCTTGGACTAAATCGTCTACATAAGCACACTAGCAAACATAAGAACAGTACACCAAACAATACTAAAACTTGGTAAAAAAACATATAAAAAGATTCTACACGACGCTACAAGAATTTGAGCATAAGGATCGCCTAAATCGAAGTTACGAGCAAAAAAGTTATAAGCATTTGAAGTTCTAGGGTGTTTCTATAAATTTTACTTATTTACATAGAATAAACCGATTAATTTTATATTGAAAAACTTGTTTATTACGCAAGCTGATGTCATAAATTGGAAAGAATTATATTTGTGAGGAAAAACCTGCGTGGACTGAGTCCACCGGGCGGTGAACCGAGAGGAGCTACTCGGTCCATGGGTCCACCATGGACCGGAGGTGCTAGAGAGGCTCGGCATGGCTGCGGGTGGTCGGAGAACGGCCGGAGGATAGCCGGAACTGAGCTCCGGTGGGCGAAGAACTTTGGTGAGCAGTGGAAAAAGGATAGGGCGCGACGGCATGGTAACCTCGAGCAAAATCAATGCCAGATCAGGGTTGGGGTGGCCGGGCAACAGGGAGGGCGGCGGTGAAGGTCGGTGCGACGGCAGGAACGATGCTCCGGTGACCGAACGTCGACGAAGACCCACAGACACGACTCTGGAGGAACCTGCAAGTCCAAAGGAGCAGTTAACTTAGCCAGAGGCGGCGCAGAGGTGCGGAATCGGTGGCGGGAGAGCTTCTCACCAGAGCTGAAGAAGGAGCGGGCGGCGATGGTGTTCTGAGCGAGAAAACAAAGTGTGAGTGGTTGGAAGGGTTGTGGAACCTTGCCATGAAGAAAGAGAGTGGCTTTAAAAGGGGGGAGAGCAAACGGAGTGGTCGGAATTTGGGGGTGAATGTGTGGCGGCCATGGCCTTAAAGCCAACGGTTTCACAATAAATTGGGCATTTAGAAAAGGGAATGAAGGGGGAAACGGGCGAGTAGGAGAGGTGGGGAATTAAGGCATTGACTCCCACCATTACGGGGAGGAAAACAGGCACGGATTTAAACAGCGGCCGGCGAAGGAGAAGGAGCCAGGAAGAGGGAGGAAGAAGGCAAGCCGGGCTCGGGTCAGCGGGGTGGCTAGGCTGGTGGCTTTGCTCGGTGCGGGCCCACTAGCCAGAGGAAGGGGGCGGCTCACTAGCCCAGTGCTCGCGAGAGGAGGCCGGGCTGAGGAAATGATCGTGTCAAGGCCTATGCGGGAGAGGGAGGGGAAACCAGGCCTGAGAGAGGAAGGGAAGGAGGGGAAAAGAGGGGTTTGGGCCGGATTTGAGAAGGAATTGGCCTGAGAAGACTAGAGAATTAGGAAACACTTTTCCATTTACTTTTAACTATATTCGCAAAGAATTTCTTAAACTATTTTGGAAAGTGCCTTCTAGCAAATTTTTGCAAACATTTTTCACTCATGAAAACTGATTGCAAACTACTACAGTATGAATGCTTCAAGCATAAATATAACCTATGGTAAATTAAATGTAGAAATTAATTACTTCTAAATTTAAGCAAATCTACAACTCCTATTTAATTCGAGCAAAATTTTAACTATTGAGAAAATTTGAATATTAGGGTGTTACAAACCTACCCCATTAGAATGAATCTCGCCCTTGAGATTCAGGTTGATCCTTGAACAGTTGCGGAAATTCTGCCTTCAGATCATCTTCTCGCACTCAGGTTGCCTCATCTTCTGAGTGATGACTCCATTGAACTTTGCACATTTTAATAGCCTTTCTCCTTGTGGTTCGCTCTGTAGTATCCAAAATTCTGATAGGATATTCCGTATTGGTCAGATCTTCTTTTGGATCAACTTCTTCTAGAGATAATTGTTCCTCGGGCACTCTTAAACATTTCTTTAGTTGAGATATATGAAAGATATCATGCACATCAGCTAATGCAGGTGGTAGTTCCAATTGATATGCTACCTCTCCTTGTCTGGCAATTATCTTGAATGGTCCAATATACTTGTGTGCTAATTTCCTTTAACCTTGAGTCTGTGGAGACCTCTAATAGACAAGACTTTCAAGTACACCATATGTCCAACTTCAAATGTTAATTCTCTTTGTTGATTATCCGTGTAACTCTTCTGTCGAGACTGTACAATCTTCAGGTTTTCTTGTGTAGTTTGAACTTGCTCTTCTGCTCTTCTAAGTACTTCTGGTCCAAACACTTGGCTTTCTTCAGTCTCGTTCTAGTATAATGGAGTTCCGCACTTTCTTCCATATAAAGCTTCAAATAGAGACGTTTTAAAGCTAGCTTGGTAGCTGTTATTGTAGGAGAACTCTATGTATGATAAGCTTTTATCCCAACTCTACTTGTACTTCAAGGTATAGGCTCTCAAAATATCTTCTAATACTTGGTTAGTCCTCTCTGTCTGCCCATCGGTTTGAGGGTGATATGCAGAATTGAACTTCAACTTAGTATCCAAGGATTCATGCAACTTCTGCCAAAAGCGAGAGGTAAATTGGGTACCTCGACCTGGCACAATCTTTTTGGGCACACCATGTAGACACACAATTCTTGACATACATAGCTTGGCAAGTTTTGCACTTGAATTTGTTGTCTTCACTGGGATAAAATGCACAACTTTTGTTAGGCGATCCACCACTACCCAGATGAAATCATAACCTTCTTGGGTACGGGGTAGCCCAACGATGAAATCCATACCGATTTCTTCCCACTTCCACTTGGGAATCTTTAAGGGTTGTAATAATCCTACTGGCCTTTGATGTTTTGTCTTTACTATCTGACAGGTGTCACACAAAGCTACATATTCTGTGACATCTCTCTTCATGTCATACCACCAATAATATTCTTTCAGATCCTGATACACCTTAGTACTATCGAGATGAATGGAATATGCAGAATCATGGGCTTCTCGAAAGATCAAATCCTTCAGAGCTTTCTGGTCTGGTACACAAATCCTTTTTAACCACACTGTTCCTTGACTCTTCTCTGAAAATCTTGGAGCTTTATTTATTTTAATAAGTTCTTTGATCTCTTTTATTTTCTCATCATCCCATTGCCCTTTTTGGATATCTTGTTCCAATGTTGACCTCATTTCTATTGCAATTGTGTCCATATCAGCGACAAAACCCAAATTTAACTTTTCAAAATTATTGCATGATTCTAGCTGGCTTCCTCGCAACATAGCCATATTGCAATAACCCTTTCTACTTAGGGCATCTGCTACTACAATTGCTTTACCAATGGGGTAATGTATTCCCACATCATAGTCCTTGATCAGTTCCAGCCATCTACGTTGCCAAAGATTAAGATCTGGTTAGGTGAAAATATATTTTAGACTTTTATGATCTGTATATATTTCACGCCGGTTGCCGACAAGGTAATGCCTCCAACTTTTTAGGGCATGAACCACTGCAGCTAACTCCAAATTATGGGTTGGATAATTTTCCTCATGTTTCCTCAACTGCCTGGACGCATACTCTACCACATGACCTTCTTGCATAAGCACACATCCCAACCCTTGTCGAGACACATCACAATATACTAAGAATGGCTTCTGAGTATCTGGCATAATTAGAACCAGAGCTGAGGTTAACCTTTTCTTGAACTCATTGAAACTAGCATCTCGAGCGGCTATCCATTTGAATTCTACTCCTTTCTCTAGAGGTTCTATTGGCTTCGCTATCTTGGAGAAACCTTCTATGAACCAATGGTAATATCCTGGTAGACCTAGAAAACTATAGATCTCTGAAACGTTTTGTGGGAGTTTCCAGTTTAGGACATCCTTCACTTTGGATGAGGCCACAAATACTCCTCCTGCTAAAATAATATGACATAGGAAGGGTACTTGCTTCAACCAGAACTCACACTTGCTCAACTTGGCATAAAGCGGGTTCTTCCTGAGTTTCTGCAATACCAACCTTAGGTGTTCTTCATGCTCTTCCTTATTCTTGGAGAAAACTAGGAAAATGTCGATAAATACCACAACGAACTTATCCAAAAATTCCATGAAAAACATATTCATCAGGTATATAAAGTAGGATGTGGCATTTGTCAAACCGAATGACATTGCTGTGTACTCATACAATCCATACCGAGTAACAAACGCGATCTTTGAAATATCTGAAGCATGAATCTTCAACTGATGATATCGAGATGGAAGATCAATCTTGAAAAACACACATGCTCCTTTCATCTGGTCAAATAGATCTTCAATGCGGGGCAGTGGATATTTGTTCTTGATGGTAACTTCATTAAGGGCTCGATAGTCTATATACATCCTTTGTGTTACATCCTTCTTTGGTACAAAGATGAGTTGGGCTCCCTGGGGTGAAGAACTGGGGTGGATAAACCCTTTTGTCTAATAGCTCTTGGATTTGCTCCTTTAGCTCAGCCAGCTGGTTGGCATCCATTCTATAGGGTTTCTTATATATAGGAGCAGTTCCAGGTACTAACTCAATAACAAACTCTATTTCACGGTCTGACAGCATACCTAGAAGGTCATCAGGAAAGACGTCCATGAACTCATTCACCACATTAATCTCTTCCATAGGAATATCCTTTATTTGATTGAGTGAGCATTTCTCTGCTAAGGGAATAGTTGCAATGAACTCTACTTGCATGCTTCTTCGTTGGTCATTTGAACTGCTCTTCTGGCGCAGTCTATAATTCCCTTGTATTTGGCTAGCCAGTCCATCCCCAAAATAACATCAATACCACTGGATTCCAGAACTATAAGGTTGGCTAAGAAGTCTATCCCTTATATTAAGGCATAGCTTTAAGCATATATACTTTGCCCTCATCTCCTCTCTGGGACAACTAATTTTCATTTGCTGATTCATAAGCACAATTGGTAGATTATACTTTGCAACATACCGTGGGGTGATGAAAGAATGTGATGCTCCTGAATCAAATAAAACTGATGCTGGATTTGAGTTGATAAAGAACATACCAAGCACCACTTCTTGCACATCTTGGGCTTCTTCTGCAGTGGCATAGTTGACTTGCCCACGTGCGTAATTCTGTTAAGCACAATTGTTTGGAGCCAGGGCCTGATATCCATTACGACCAGGAGCTTGATATTGACCTGGCCTTGGAGCATTCACATTGCCATTCTGCTTCGGAGTACTGTTGAGTTGCTTCTTCGGCATTCATTGGTATAGTGCCCTTCTTCACCACATGTGAAACAAGCAGCCTTCAGAGTTTGATTCTTCAACAGATGCAGTGTAGCAGCAGGTAGCTCAGCAGTAGTAGATCCAACAGCAGCTTGCAGCACAGGCTGAGATGCAGGTGAAGCTCTAGGCCCACATGATTCGCCAGCAGGAGCAGCAGATGGTGTTTTTACAGTCTCTTCAGCAGCAACAGCGTGCCATGTTCTCAGCTCTTCAGTCGGACAGAGAGAATAATGCCCGCATGTTCTCATTCTTGTTCCAACACACCGACCATCAGTTGCCAGCTGCACCTCCAGCACCTGCTACAGCCGCCAGTCCTCTCCCATGTAGTGTTAGCGGTCTATTGACTACTCCGGGATTAGTTTTTCCCCTGTCAGCTCTCTTCACCACCGGAGTACCTTCTCTGATACCTGCTGAGACGCCTTCGACGCCAGTGCGTACTTCACTAATGTCACCTCTACCCACTGGACCTCTCTGTTTCGAGGACTCACCGCAGCCGACAGTCCCTACTTAGGATCCTCCTATTGTGCCTCCAGCTGTCTCGCAACCTACGCATGATGAGGTCAATCCTACCCTTTAGGAGGTGCTCAATCAGGTTGACCAAGAGATGGCCACCAAGGGTGCCAATACCTCCAACTCTGTCCCTCGTCTAGGCACAGTGCAAAATCAGCCTGCAGCAGGAGCGTCCTCTCCAGCCGACAATGCTAACGTTGAGATTATCTCATCTGCATCAGACTCCAATGCTGATGCCTCTTAGTTCGCGGTGAAGCCTTCCTCGGTAGTGTCGGCTCCCTCGTCTCCTCCAGCTCCCGATGTGTATATGTGCTCTCTTTTTGGTGCTTAGATGCCAAAGGGGGAGAGACTCTAGTGTTAGGGGGGTTTGGAGAGAGATAGTTAGATTTGAGTTCTAGTGAGCTTGCTAGTTTCAGGGGGAGTCTAGTTTAGCTTTTGGGTAGCTAGGTTCATCTTGTTGTATCTTATGGATTTTGATGTAATGATAGGCCATTTGGTTCTTGATCGATGTGTTTAGCTTGTCATTACATTGTGTTTATTTTCATGTGTGCTTAATTCTATTTCTTTTAGCATGATTGTTGTTCTAGTGTTAGGCTTTCTCTTGCTTTATTGTTATATGATGTCCATTGACTAGTATGATAGGGTGTACTTCAATTCCTATATATATCTTCTCATATGTATTGTCATCAAGTCACTAATTGAATATTAAGGACTTTATTAGTGCTTGGAGAGTAACAAGTGTACATCTAGATGTAGTCTAGGCTTGATCTTGGTCAAGTGAAACTATTGGCTTGTTACTCTTGGTGGTTGGCAACACCTAGCCAGTCTTGGTGATTGGAGGTGTTGTCGGTGAGCTCTTGGAGTTCTTGTGGGAGCCCCGAGAAGAGCTATGTACTTGGTTTGATACCCGCCAATTCGGAGATGGAGAAGTGGCAATTATGAGGGAGCACTTGAATCTTGATGACTCAAGGGGGAGCGATATCCTTGGTGGATGCTCCAACGAGGACGAGGGGGAAGTGCCAACTCCTCGATACCTCGGGAAAAAAATTGTGTTCTCTTGTCCATCTCTTTACTATTCTGTAATTTAATTTGAGCATTTACATTCTTGCAAGCTTTCAAATTTCGTATTTTCTTAGTATCTTTGCTTGCTTGTTTTGTTGCCCTCTCCTAGCTTGTTCGTGTAGTTGTATTTCCTTTCTTCTAGGCTAAGGCTGCTATTTGTTCTAGATTTTGGTAGAAATTTTTAATGGTCCAATTCACCCCCTCTTGGGCCATTCGATCGTTTCACCAAGAAGTGATCCTGCTTCTTCTCATCTGTATCCACATCTTCTAGGGCATACCTTGATAGTTGAATGGATTTGGCCACATATTCACTCACAGACATTGCTCCATGCTTAAGCTCATGGAATTCCTTTTTCTTGATCTTCATTACTCCAGCTGGTATATGATGAATACAAAAACTGTTTCTAAACTCTGCCCAGGTAATGGCTTAGGGATCTTCATGATCATTGGTATAAGCATCCCACCAATCTACTGCTGGTCCAGAGAGTTGATGTGAAGCGAACAAGATATTTTCTCTGTCATTGCACTGAGCTATCTAAAGTTTCTTTTCTGTAGCCTTCAACCAATCATATGCATTCATTGGTTCTACGGCCTAGGAGAACATAGGTCGCTTGGTTCTCATATATTCCCCCAACTAGTTCTGCGGTGGAGGAGGAGCTTGTATCTGTGCAGGGGCTTCTTGCATATTTTCTATAGTCTGAGCTAATACCTGAAGGATCTGTGTCTGCATAGCCATCATCTATTCTAGGTTAAACTGAGGTGGCAGAGGTGGATGCGACAATTGATGGTTATTATTGGTGTAGTTGTTGCCATCATCGCGGGGATTGCTCCTGGTGTTCACCATCTGTTGGTGTTCACCAAGATACAAGCGGGGAACATAAGGATATAGCAAAAGTGGAAAGAACATGATGAGATATGATAGGAACAGATAGGATAAGAGCAAAGGACTCTCAACTATTATTATATTATTATGATATAGCTGATGCAACATGGGGAAAGAACTTCCACATCACACCCACAAACATACAAAGATCCAACTCACAGCAATGATCACACTACAGATACAACCACAACCACAAACTAGAACAGACAACACAAACAGTCTAAATAATTTATTCTGCAGGGGACATCCTCCTAACTCAATTCTACTCCTGGCCTGTTGGACCTGTTGTAGCCTCCAGATGAAGCCTCTAGCGTGGAGGGGAACAGGGTGGTGCAGCCACAGGACTCTTGGGGGCCTCCTCTGGAGCATGGTCGGGGTCCTCCAGCAGCATCTGAAGCTCGTGGATGCTCTGCTCCTGCTCCACGTGACACTGGTGCAGATCCTCAAGCTCGTTGAGGGCCCTATCAAGATCGGCGCGCACAGTGCAGCAGTGAGGCGGACCTGCTCTCTGAGACAGCCATCTGGTTCATTGTTGACAAGCACGAAGATGACCTCTATACTTCCAAACGGATGCTGCGGAAACTTACCGAACAGAGTGAGGCAGAGAACCTATCTGTTCTCCCTATAAAGAACAACCAGAGCCTGGCTGACGGCATCCTCGATCCCAACCTCGAAGATAGCTCTGGAGGTGATGGTGGAGTGGACACGACGTACTTGGAGAAAACTGTCGTTAGTAGGCTTCTCAAACATGGTGACCTCGAGTGTCTAGGAGTAATCACGATCTCCAAGGGGGACTCTGACTCTCTTGTAGTCTAGGACGTCGTGGAAGCCCATACCCTAAAGAAGGTACCAAAGCGTGCAGACGAAGTAGCCGGCGTGCTATCCATCGGAGTGGAACTTAGTAGGGGGTTGGTGTGGCCAAATAGCACCAGCAGGAACCTCCTGCTCAGGGACTAGGACATGCTTGCGCGAGGTGATCTTCGTGCGGGCCATCTACAGGTTGAAAACAAGATAGTATTATTAAAACATTTTCAATGAAGCAATAGAAAGAAAGCTCAAGGGTAAACAAAATTTTTAGAAATATAGTTTTTATAAATCAACCTTAACATGTGACCATTCCTAACTAGGCTTGCATCTTACAGTCAACACATGCTTTGATACCACTTCTATCACACCCGGTTTTAAAACCAAGCTGAATGTAAACTATATGTATGTCAGGATCTATTTACACATACATATAGCAACGTCATTAGTGGATAACAGACACAATGCTCATTATTACAATGTTATTACAAAATGACCACACGGGTCTAAAGAAAATTACATAGTAGCAGAAAAGAAATACAGCGCAGTGCCCACTCCTCAGGTAGTCGACCGGAAGCTTCACAAACCTAGAACCCTACACCGTCCTTAGGATAATCTTCATAAGCTTCACCTTCTGAAAAGCAAGCGTGAGTATTTTCAATACTCAGCAAGTGGGGGAAAATATGACATGGAGGCTTAAACCAAGATTTCCTATTCTCTAAGGTTTTATTTGCATAAAAGCCAATTTTTAGCCTAAAGCTAGAAAAAATAGTTTTATTTTAGAAAGGAAAGAAGTCATGATCAACTCTTTTGCCGGTACCCGTCGGTACCTTACACACTTCTGAGGTATGCGCCGAGAGATCACTACGAGCCTTTTTCAAAGAATCTCCCAGTATGCACTTAACCACTAAGGTTTCACCGTCGTACATAAGTAGAGTAACCCTCCACCCCAGAAGCCCCCTCTTGTGCTAGGTTGATTCGAGAAATACCCCTTCCTTTTCTACACATCCAACTGGCTCATACAGCACAGGGAGATCATCTAATTACTTAACCAAGCCATACCATATAGGTCTCATGGTTGTACTATTGTCATGGGTGGTCACTCCACGGATCGGTCCTTAACATGGTCTGGGCAAGACCACTAACTAACCCACAAAGGTAAACACAAAACAGATCCATCCAAGATAACCATGCCCGGAACACATTAACATGCACATACACCCACCTTCCCTTCCTGCCCAAATCCTAGATTCCTTGTGCTACATCCCTTAACAACATCAATTATCATAACATACCTTATATCTCAACTTTTAAGTTCATAGCTCAAGATTCATCACCTATATACTACATATTCATCTAAAAGCATGGCTAAGTAGTAGCATGAAATTAATGAGACATGAGCATCTACAAATGTAAAGCCTGTATATAAAACTAGTGTTTGCTATACTATCCATTTCACCACAAAAGTAGCATGCATGTTTAGTAAAGTCTGACTTCATAATAAAACTAGGTTCACAACATGCTCAAGACACTTGCCGTCGTCAAGGTGATGCACGGTTCCTTCAAAGTGTTCTTCCTGGAAATTTCCAAACTGCTCTTAGACTGAATCGTCTACATAAGCAATTAAGCAAATATAAGAACAGTACACCAAGCAATACTAAAACTTGATTAAAAATCATATAAAAAGATTCTACACGATGCTATGAGAATTTGAGCGCAATGATCATCTAAATCGGAGCTACGAGCAAAAAGTTATAAGCATTTGAAGTTCTAGGGGTGTTTTTGCATATTTTACTTATTTACATATAATAAACCGATTAATTTTATATTGAAATACTTGTTTATTGCGTAAGATGATGTCATAAATTGGAAAAGAATTATTTTTGTGAGGAAAACCCCCACGTGGACCGAGTCCACCAGGCGGTGAACCGAGAGGAGCTACTCAGTCCACAGGTCCACTATGGACCGAAGGTGCTGGAGAGGCTTGGCACGACAGTGGGCGGCTGGAGAATGGTCGAAACCGAGCGCCGATGGCCAGATAACTCCGATGAACGACGGAAAACAGAGAAGGCACGATGGGGGCTCACCCCAAGCGAAATCAAGGCTGGAGCGGGGTTGGGGCAGCCTGGCAACGGTGAGGGTGGCAGTGAAGGTCGGTGCGGCCGGGGGGGGCAGTGCTCTGGCGACCAAACATCGATGAAGACCCACGAAAATGACTCCGCAGGAACCTGCAGATCCAAAGGAGTGGTTAACTCGGCCGGAGGCGGCGCGGAGGCGCGAAATCGGTGGTGGCGAAGCTTCTCACCGAAGCCGAAGAAGGAGCAGGTGGCGATGGCATTCCGAACGAGAAAACGGGGCATGAGTGGCTAGAAGGGTTGCAAAACCTCAGCGTGAAGGAGGAGGGTGGCTTAAAAAAGGGTGAGAGCAAGCGGAGTGGCCGGAATTTGGAGGTGAACAGGCGGCAGCCATGGCCTTAAAACTGATGGTTTTCGCAATAAATCAGGCATTTAGAGAGGAGAATGAAGGAGGAAACGGGCGAGTAGGCGAGGTGGGGGATGTAGGTGAGGTGGGGGATTAAGGCATTGATTCCCGCCGTTACGGGGAGGAACGGGTACGAGAAGGCGCAGATTTGAACGGCGGCCAGTGAAGGAGAAGGAGCCAGGCGGAGGGAAGAAGAAGGCAAGCTGGGCTCGGGTCGACGAGGTGGCTCGGCTGGTGGCTTGGCTCGGCGCGGGCCCACTGGCCAGAGGGAGGGGTGGCTCAGCTTCAGAAGAAGGCCAGCTCGGCCAGGCAGCCAGCCTAGCACGCACGGGAGGAGGCCGAGCCAAGAAAATGGTCAAGTCAAGGCCCATGCGGGAGAGGGAGGGGAAACTGGGCTCGAGAGAGGAAGGGAAGGAGGGGAAAAGAGGGGTTTGGGCCGGATTTGAGAAGGAATTCAGCCCAAGATGATTATAGAATTAGGAAAAAGCTTTTCCATTTGCTTTGAACTATCTTTGCAAAGAATTTCTTAAACTATTTTGGAAAGCGCCTTCTAGCGAATTTTTGCAAACATTTTTCACTCATAAAAACCTATTAAAAACTACTGCATGAATGCTTCAATCATAAATATAACATATGGTAAATTAATATAGAAATTAATTTCTTCTAAATTTAAGCAAATCTACAACTCCTATTTAATTCTAGCAAAATTTTAACTATTGAGACAATTTGAATATTAGGGTGTTACATTCTAACTCTGATATTGGAATTGTATTCTAATACATTTAGATTACATGGAAAAATATTCAAATACTAACAAGTAAATTAGTATTAAAAGGAAGAATGCATCAACAGAATGTGCGTGTTCCTTACACGTTAGAGAGTTATTCTACCTAATTAGAACGAAACAAGCAATGCGGCTCAACTTAATCAAGCTTTGTGAACACAGGTGCAGTCAACCAGCAACGTTGTAATTCTTTGAAAGTGTGGCTGATTCAGGTTTCAGCCATGTGTGCACAATCACACAACAAAAAGTGATTATCAATTTGTCATTCATCCATCTATGTGCCTTCACGTTCTTACCAATTACACATCTGGGAACAAAATTATCATATTTGCATCTCCTCCCATGAGGGGCAGATCTAACATGGCAGTTGAGTCGACCGAACATCCATGGAAAAAGAACTGGGAAATAAACTGCTACTAGTACTTTGCCTCGTAGCAAATATCTCCACAACAAATTGGATGGATTTGGATTTGAGCGCTCGCCTCACTACTAGGACAAGATTCTACATAATAAGGTGAAGGATCCGTCCAATTCCTTACCAACAAAAGAAGAAACCAATCCAAGTTCGGATGGATGCGTCTCCGATCCACGCCAGTCCAGTCCAGGGGAGGAGGAGGATGAGGATCACTACATGAAAAAAGATCATAGATGACGGATGGTAACTGTCATTAGTGACAAGTCCAGCTCCCATCACCCCGGACGCGTCACTGATGAGTCATCATAGGCGATAGGCCTTTACCCATCACCCATTGGTGATGGGTTATAACTTGATCTGTCACTAATGAGTGTCATAGGTGATTGGTTGTAACAGTGACCCGTCACCTATAACTAAGCAATAATTCACAATTATAACTCATCACCTATGACTGTTTTTGTTGAATTGTTGATTATTGAATTGTTTGATACTGCATTCAGTGAATTGTTGATTTACATATAAATTTCTTCTTCATCCAAAGTTGTATAAATATTTTATGAATTTCTGAATATTTGATGCCAATGATCACAATTTGATAGGCGGCCCCGTAGTGCCTTCAGTAAAACGGGTATAACTTTTGCATACGGACTTCGATTTTGACATTTTTTTAATCTAGGGATATATAAAAAAAGTTACATCCGTTTCTCTCCGATTTTGTCGTGTTCGGTGAATTTTTCACACCAAAAATGGTCTGAAAGATTGAGTTCTCACTCCCTGAAGTTTCTGCACTATTTTCAGAACGCGCGTTTGTATCCATAGCCGCTACACCTTACATCAAACTTTAGCAGAAATATACAATAATTCCTATTTTAGTGCTGCTAAAGTGATAAAAAAATAAGAGAAAAATAAAATAAAATAAAAATAAAAATAAAAAATATCCATGCACCTGCAGCATCAAAATTGAATGATAGAAAGTAGTGCAAAGCCTCATTTTCACTTCACATTTTGTTTAATTAGATATGATATATCTTTTTAGATTGAATGATAGAAAGTAGTGCAAAGCCTCATTTTCACTTCACATTTGTTTAATTAGATATGATATATCTTTTTAGTGGATGGTAGAAGTATTATTTTTCACATGGTTCATGCATCTACAATCATGCGTATGTACAAGGTCGTAGCGGCTACAGATACATATCTACAATACTTGCTCAAATGAAATATGCATTGGACCACCAACTTCTTGACCATTGCCCAAAATGGATCCTTGAATTCAAGAAAATCTAATGTCATAAGTCATTGGTGATATGTCATAACAGTGACCCATCACCAATGAAGTCATTGGTGCTATACGAGAAAAACAGCATAAAATATGTGACAAGTCATAACTTGACGCATCACTAATGACTGACCTAGGACGACCTGTTACTGATGAGTTTATCATTAGTAACGGTCATAACTTGATCTATCACTAATGACTAGCTAGGATGACCCGTTACTGATAAGTCATTATATGTGATAGGTGATAACTGTAACCCGTCACCTATAACTGGCCTAGGATGATCTATCACTGATGGTCACAACTACAACCTATCACTATTATCATCAGTGACGAGTCATGTTATAATCCGTCACTAATTTCGTATGTCTTTTGTCTTTTTTCACGTAGTAGATGATGACGGTTGAGAGAAAGAAGAGAGGGAGGATGCTTGGATCTGGATGAAGGTAGTGGAGAGCCAGCCGGAAGGTTGGGGAATGGAATGAGAGCAATGGTCCATGGACTTCCCTCATAATTGGTAGTGATGAAACCACTTTCTCAAAGCTTGGGATGATTGGACTGATACTTGTATTGTTCTTTTTCTTTTTAATACTTTCTGGGCTCTTGTTAGCACATAAAATATCATTTAAATTTGTTATTTCGTTAGAAGAAAGGGACGTCAAACCACGTTGGAGGCATTCTCACCTCTAAAGGTGTAAGTTCTCCTCTACAAACTTCGATGTCGATAACATGTCATGCAGGCCAGAATCAGTCCAAGCACTCGATGCAAGGATGACTTTTGAAGTGTGTGGAAACATTGGCCATATCGAAACCAGCTGCATAGAAACTCAATACGAAGATGTCAACTTTGTCAATAACTTCTGCTCCAGTGACAATATGGGTCAAACAATGTCAATATATATATATATATATATAATCATTCAATGGTCAAATTATTATGTTGCAATTTTTGGAAAGGCAGAAGCATCAAACCTTCATTTCTCATAGACATGAAAGAAGGCAAATTTACATGCACCATTGCCCATGGCTAATGATAACATGGTCAATTACGGTTTTTGTGTTCCTTGGTCCCATATAGACAAATGTTCCTTTTCGTACTTGATCGGTTGATCTTTTAACCCAACTAATGCAAAATCAAGTTCAAACTCTGAGACTAGGATTGCATTCTAATACATTTAGACCAATGGTTAACTACCATACTCGGGGCATATCTCTATATTAGGAAAGAGGATCACTGGATGAAATGAAACTACCCGTTAGAACCATGAGTATCCTGTAAATATGGAAGTTTATCTCTAAAAATAGGAAGGAATACTCTATAGGACATACAAGACCCCATATACATACGGAGCTTGGAGACCCTACAGAGGACAAGCCAGAAGAAGCCCATACAAGTCATTAGAGAGCAGCACAAGCAAAAGCTGATAGAAGGGGAGGCAGAAGCCGCCGACTAGGTTTAGATCCATCTAGGCTAACTACAACCCCTTGTAACAAACTCAGATCAATACAAGACAAACATGACGTATGGTTATTATCCTCAGGCAGGCCTGAACCTATCTAAAAATCCATGTGTGCTCCCCTTATTATTTGTCTACTCAATGCATCATCTTTAACAAGTTTATTAGATCAACGGTTCACTAATCGTTGACATCAATTTTACATGCACCATTGCCCATGGCTAATGATAACATGGTCAATTACGTTTGTTGTGTTGCTCAAAGCTTGGGATGGTTGGACTGATACATGTCTAATTTTTTTTCTTTTTAATATTTTATGGGCTCTTGTTAGCATATAAAATATCGTTTAAACTTGTTATTTCATTAGAAGAAAGGGACGTTGAACCACGTTCGAGGCATGACCACCTCCAAAGGTATAAGTCCTCCTCAACAAACTCGATGTCGTGCAGGCCAGAATCAATCCAAGCACTGGATGCAAAGACGGCTTTTGAAGTGTATTGAATCATTGGCCATGTCGAAAGAACCTGCATATAAACTCAATACTAAAATATCAACTTTGTCAATAATTTTTGCTTCAATGACAATTCGTCTTACACGCTAGGTTGGAGGAGCCACCAAACCTCTCTTTCGAAAATAGAAACTCTGGTAACACTTACAACTCCCCAGCTTCTAACGCCAATGCATCCTCTTTTGATCCTGCCCGTAAGGAACTTATAGCCGTTCAATCTAAGATTAATGAGAACATAAGTAAGAAGTTTTATTCTAACAGTAAATTCTTAGAAGGCATAGACTCCAAGCTTGAAACTATGATATCATCTCTTTTGCAGCAACTTAGTCATGAGAAAATGCTAGAAACACAAATTTTATGACTTGCATCTTTTGCTCCAAAGACAAATGCAGATAGACTACCATGCGAACTCAAGACGAACCTGAAGAAACAAGTAAACATCGTAGTCACCTACTCTAAAAAAGATGGCACTCGAGTTGGCAAAAGAGAAGAAGCATGAGAAGGAGGCACACATTAAAGAAGAAGAAGAAGAAGTGACAAAAAACTCCAAGGCCCCAGCTTAGGGACCAAGGTGCTTTCCCCATAAGTACTATGAGGCGATAGCTCTACCATTCCCAAAGCGCAACGGCAAGTCTTCCACCGACGAGTAATTCGACATATCTGTGGAGGAAATTAATAAATTATATGTCAACATCCCGCTACTTGATGCAATGCAGGTTCCATCTATACCAAGTACCTCAAAGACAACATTCTTATGTTTTCTGTAAATATGGGAGTATCCTCCTCGATAAGCGTCTGATTCCTGACTCGAAGGTTGTGAAGCTAACAAAGGAGTGTAGTGCTGCTATCCTAAACACGGGGTGGACCTATAGCTCAGAGGATTAGAGCACGTGGCTACGAACCACTGTGTCGGGGGTTCGAATCCCTCCTCGCGTTCCCTGTGAAGAAGAACAACCCTAAGTGCCCCACCATCACTTGCTCCATTGGACCTTAGAGGTTTCATGCCAAAGGACGTATTTGACCTCGGTGCAAGAATTAGCGTCATGCCAAAGGAGGTATTTGACAAATGAACTATTCTACTTTGTCACCTATGGCTACGTGTTTGCAGCTTGCAGATCAATCTATCTAGAATCCTGTTAGAAAATGTTGGTAATACTTAGATACCGGTTGAAATGACTATCTTAACCCATGTTATTGCTTTCCTGATAAACAAGTACGATACTTGAAATACTTCGAAGTGAAATGCTACAATGGTGATTCTTGTGGAAATAAATTTTTAAGGCATAAGAACTGCTAACACCCATGAGGGGCCATGAGCTGCCATTGTTGTCATCTTCCGCAAGACAATGCCCCATTGCCATTCGCCATTGTTGTTTGTAGGTGTACATGCCTACACCCTCGTTGGGAGCCACGGACCGCTATCGCTTTGCAACTGTATGTAGCACGCGTCGAGAGCTATGCACCATCACAGTTGTCGTATTCCTCCAGACTCTTTAGTATCCAGCTAAGCACAATTGATTTAAAGCAAAACAAATTAGATATGAGAGGGGGAGAGTAAGATACAACATGGAGGGGGAGGGGATGCTTGGGAAGAGGCGGTTGCCAGCGCCAACTTGTGCCTGTGGTGATGGTAGGACGACCCCGCTCATGGTCTTCGACTATGCCCCGCTCACGATGGCAGTAAGTGCTTCCACCTCAACAACACTGGGTGCTTGTCGTCTAGGCCATCGATTTCCGGGTGCAACAATTTTTCTGATGACATCAATAATGTGTTAGAGCCGCTCCAACGGGGGGCATGTTAGCTAGCTCATAGCTAGTTGACATCAGAATTGGGCGGATGTGGAAGTGAGAGAAACGAAAAAGCAACAAATACTAGTGCGTGCAAGCAAGATAGGCTTAGAGCTAGCACTGAGTAATATGTGAGCACGCGTGAGGTATGGACACATGGGACCCACAATTTCTTTGGAGATTGTGCACGTTCCCATGCCCGCGTTGGTCGCACGCCTGTTCCCACGCTGTGCTATCTGTTGTTCATGTGGAAGCGACATATAAGTACACAAGCTAGCATGTAGCTCTATTGTTGGAGTTGCTCTTAGAAGGGAGGGAGAGTGGGATGTGGGAACTTGTATGGGAGGTGGAATGTTGAGCTCGGGGTGGATACCTCGCTCACTGATAATTGTTGCTCATTAATGCTAGAATTGAGATGTAAATGCATGTTGATTAGAGGCAAAAGTGGTAAGATATGCCACAATTTTTTTTCCTAAAGTCAAGTTTTCGTGGAAAAAAACTAAAATCCCCCAAACGTCAAGTATACTTGACTGAGGGAGTATTTACTAAAGAATAAACTATTTAAGAGAAAAATAAGGAAAAACTGACTTACGTCGTATTTTACTAAACAAGAACATAATTTAACACATGGACCGCTGCATTGTTCATATTTATTTTTTATAGCATAGTATTGCACAGTACAACAATCAAAAATTTATCTGTAATCTGATTTAAATAAGAAAGGGTTAATTAGATCTATGCTATTATAAATATTGTAGTTTTAAAATATGTCATTACAAATCTATTATTTGAAAATATATCATTACAAATCTCTTTAAATTATATTCATCCTATTACCGTTATAAATCAGGCACACTCGTAATGGTATGTATCCAATTTCAAGAGATGTGTAATTGCATGAATTAAATTTCAGAGATTCGTAACTGTAAGGATTCAATTTTCGAAAGATATGTAATGATATGGACTCAATTTAAAAAAATATATATAATGATATGTTTCTAGATACTGAATTTGTATTGATATATTTCAAAACCTCGATGTTTATAATGACATGAACTTAATTAATCCTTAAAAGAAACCTATTCAGACGATTTTTCGTTGAATCAGGTTGGAATTTGAGAACAAGTCGGGGGATCAGAATTCAGGAGTCGATTGCAACATACCGAAGCCGGCATCTGCCTCTTCTCCCACTTCTTCTCCCTCGTCGCCTTCCCTTTTCTCTCGTTTTAACCCTCCCTCGCTTCGCCTCCTCCGCATCCGGCTGCCCCTCGCCTCCTCGCCCCCTCGGCGCCCTGGTCCCCGCCGGAGCGCCGTGTCGCCGCCCCGATCCGGGTACGCCTCCCTCCCCCCCCCCCCCCTCCCGAATCTCACCATTCCCGCCAGATCCAGCCGCGGGATCCGATCGGGAAACACGCGGATCACACGCGCATAAAAAGTTCTGATCTTTTCTCGGTTCCGCCGCCGCCGGATTCCCCAGGTGTTCGACGCGATGCAGCCGCCGATGAGGAACGAGAGGCCCGCCGCCCCCGGCCGGCCCGTCACCGCCTTCGTGCCCGGCGCCGCCGTCCCGCCGCCGCCGGGGGCGCCCTCGCCGTTCGCTGCCAGTGGCCCGTTCGTGCACCCCGCCGCCGCTGCGCCGCCCCCGTTTGGGGCCGCGCCACCTGCGGCAATGGGTGGGTACAGGGGTCCCCCGCCGCCTCAGGGCCCCTTCGGCACGGTGCCTCCGTCCCAGGGTCCATTTGCTGCCGCGCCACCGCCTCAGGGCCCCTTCGCCTCCGCCCCACCGCCTCAGGCCCCATTCACCTCTGCCCCACCGCCTCAGGGCCCCTTTGCCTCCGCTCCACCGCCTCAGGGCCCCTTTACATCGGGTCCACCGCCTCAAGGACCCTTCGCCACTGGACCGCCGCCTCAGGGCCCCTTTGCCGTCACTCCGGCACCTTTTCGGCCCCCACTGTCGTCCCTTTCGCAGCCACAATCTCCCACGGGAGGCGCTACACCTCCACCGCCGTCATATGTGAGGCCGCCACCACCAGTACAGTCGCAGCCGCCGCCCATGCAAGGGTATTACCCTGGTGCGCCTCCTCCAAACCCTCAATTCCCGATGTTGAGGCCAGGGTTTCAACAGCCAATGCAGACCATGCCGGCCCCTCCTATGGGGCCGGCTGCCGCTTTCGGTAATCAGGCAGCGTATCCGAGTTCTGGGCCTCCAGTTGGGGGCGCGCTTCAGAGCTTAGTGGAGGACTTCCAGTCGTTGTCACTGAGTTCCGTGCCTGGGTCACTAGACTCTGGTGTTGACTTAAAAGGGCTGCCAAGGCCATTGGATGGTGATGAGGAGCCGATTAAGGTCTTGGAGGCATACCCATTGAACTGCCACCCGAGGTACTTCCGGCTGACAACCCATGCAATTCCGGCGTCCCAGTCATTGGTCTCCAGGTGGCATTTGCCCCTCGGGGCCGTGATACACCCTCTTGCAGAATCACCTGATGGGGTAATCAACTATTAATCTCTTACTCTTTTTATTTTCCAGTGAATTGGCTATTTTCTTGACATGCTTGTTTCCCATCACTTAGGAGGAAGTGCCGGTTATCAACTTTGGAACTGCTGGTGTCATCCGTTGTCGAAGATGCAGGACGTATATAAATCCTTATGCAACATTTGCAGATGCTGGAAGGAAATGGCGTTGCAATCTTTGCACGTTGCTCAATGATGGTAACTATTTCTGAACTTCAGCCTGTGCACATTCTGCGTGTAATTGAATGGTTGATAAAGAGCATATTGGTACACAAATAATTATTGTTGTCTGATTACCATTGATTTCAGCCAACAACCACATCCTTTACCTGAAACACAGGGCAAGGAAGAGTGTAGTTTTCTATAAAGAGTTATGTTTATAATTGCTGCCGCCTTTTTTTGTTGCTATTATTCAGATGGTAACAGCAGTCATCCATTAAGACATGTTAAAACTTCAGAAATGCCCAGTGGAAAAGAACAGAAAACATTTATGATTTTGGGTAAAATTAAGCTTGGTTTGATTCCAGCTGGTGTATAATTTTCTTGAAATATGGGAGATCAGGCATTGCTATGCCATAAAAGGTCCGTCCAGGAGTCAGTAATATTCCTTTCAAACCTATTTATTTCATTAGGAGACTCAACTTATTACTACTGCAGTTTTGATAGTTGAGAAAGCACCTTTAACCTAGAACATACTGCCACTAAACCAGCTTTCTTTAGTATTTTGTTTCAAGCATATTAATTATGATAATTGTAATGACTATCTAGCAGCGTATCCTTATATCCTATTATTAACTGAGATTAATAGGTACTTAACAAAGATTAACTTGCCCTCATGTAACCATTGTTGGCTGGGCTAATAGTTTGTGCGCTGCTAGAGATGACAACTGCCAAGGAAAGAATAGGCAGTCAAAGAAAGGCTTGATGCATATATGTTCTATAATGCTACTCATAATGAGGTTCCAGGATCATAGAACTTCGCTACTTTAGGCTTGCCTTTCTATGTGCCCCTTCCTCCTAGCTTAAGTTTATTATCATAATGTGATTAGCTAGCAACAAAGGGTTGTCTTTGAGATTATATTCTTAAGTTTAGCATGCTATTCAAAGTGAAGGTAAAGTCATTCCTGACTGTCTTAGGGATTGAGTTATAAGGTTATAATAACTCATATTATAGGACAGATATTCTAGGGTGTATCTCAAAGCTATTTATTGAGCCTAAAAAATCTGAGACGTAGGAGCTAGACCAAACAGGCTGTAGTTGCGTTGTTGCTTCTGTGCAAGAGTTATTTTTCTTTATTCTGTCTTTCATAGTTATACAAGAAAAAAGGCAGGTGGATCATATTAATTAGTAGCGTTATCATTATGCATACAAATAGTGCTTGAAGTTCAAAGACTGTTGTTGTATATGATCTTCCGTTCTGTTGTTATATGATTCCCTAGCATCATCCTTCTACCGTTAACCTCTTTCTAAAATTCGTCCTTCCTTTCCTGCAGTTCCTGGAGAGTACTTTTGTGCTCTTGATGCTAGTGGCAGAAGGTATGATACAGATCAAAGACCTGAACTCTCTAAGGGAACAGTAGAGTTCGTTGCGCCTACAGAATATATGGTGCGGCCACCAATGCCGCCTTCTTACTTCTTTCTTATTGATGTGTCAGTATCTGCAGTTCGAAGTGGGTTGCTTGAGGTATGGTTTAATTTGTTTATTTTACAAATCTTTTTTAGCGTCATCTTTCTCTCATCATCGATAACTCACAATACTGCTGTCACATGTGCTTCTTTCAGGTTGTTGCAAAGACCATCAAATCATGCCTCGATGAACTTGCAGGCTTTCCACGAACACAGATTGGATTTTTAACCTTTGATAGCACCTTGCATTTTCATAACTTCAAGGCATGCCCTACATCGTAGTTATCATTTTTCTACTTAAACTTGCACTTATGTATTTTTTCTTTTGAATAAGCGCTCGCTATTTTCAAATGTTGCGCTCTATTTATTTGTGGTACTGAAATGACTTGTGTTGTCTTGTTGTATCAGTCTTCTTTGTCACAGCCTCAAATGATGGTGGTTGCTGATTTGGATGATGTTTTTTTGCCATTGCCTGATGACCTTTTGGTTAATTTGGTTGACTCCAGACATGTGGTCGAGTCATTTCTTGATAGCTTGCCAAATATGTTTCATGACAATGTAAATGTCGAGTCGGCTCTTGGTCCGGCACTTAAAGCAGCTTTCATGGTTATGGTATGATGCTTATTTCTGTTCTATGTACCGTTATTACCTTATTATATTTGAATTTGAGAACTATCTTTGAAAGAAATAATTTAGTTATTTCTATGTACCGTTATTACCTTATTTTCACACCAAATTATGGACATTATGACATCCCTTGTAGAGTCAAATTGGTGGGAAGTTACTCGTCTTCCAGAGTACATTGCCATCTCTCGGTATTGGTCGTTTGAGACTTAGAGGAGATGATGTTCGTGCATATGGAACGGATAAGGAGCACAGTCTGAGGGTACCAGAAGATCCCTTCTACAAACAGATGGCTGCTGAATTCACAAAAAATCAGATTGCAGTGGACATATTTTCTTTCAGTGAGAAGTATTCTGATATAGCTTCCTTAGGTGAGAATTTGCTGGCAAAATGTCTGGATTTAAGTGCCTTTGTTATTTTCGACCATGCTGTTTTTTATTGTGCTATATATAATTTTGTAGGTTCTTTGGCGAAATATACTGGTGGTCAGGTGTACCATTATCCATCACTCCAGGCAGCTACACATGGGGACAAACTTAAACATGAGCTTAACAGAGATCTTACACGAGAGATAGCATGGGAATCTGTTATGCGTATCAGATGTGGAAAAGGTTCTGGGTCTATACCCACAACTGCATTTATCTTCATTTCCTAAATTTTCTTTGGTACTTTAAATTAAATCTAACTCTCATAACATCTGTTTTGTAGGGATACGATTCACAACCTATCATGGTCATTTCATGCTAAGGTCCACGGACCTGTTAGCCCTTCCAGCTGTTGACTCTGATAAAGCTTTTGCAATGCAACTGTCGCTAGAGGAGACCTTAATGACCACCCAGACTGTATACTTCCAAGTGGCATTGCTGTATCCTTTCCTGCCAATCTGATTATGCACTACTCTTACAGGCGTTCTTCTATATATCTGTTGATTTCAGTGCGAAAAAATCGTTGTTATAGATGATAATTTTAACCTGACATGTCGCTCCTTCAAAGTGTCATTAGCAAAAGGCTGTTTGGATAGCAATTAATTTGGTGATAGTGTGACCTTTAATGTTGAGTACCTATAAAATTTCTGTCTATTGATGCCCTGAATTTTTTAGGTGTATTAACTCTCCTGCACACCATGTGCTGTGTACTGCCTTTACCTTTGTTCTTAGTGGTTTGTTGCACATAATGTGCATATTTTTTATTTCCTTTTTTTTCTTTTGAAAATATTATGCATGCATTTGATACTTGTGTGTTGGTCCTTAACCGCCATTAGATATACATCCTCTTCTGGTGAGAGGCGTATCAGGGTCCACACAGCAGCTGCACCCGTGGTCACAGATCTTAGTGAAATGTATCGTCAAGCAGATACTGGTGCCATTGTGTCATTGTTGGGTAGAATTGGTCAGTAATATATTGATGCCCTTCCGCTTTTGTAAATGTCAATATACATGTGTTTGGTTGTTATTTCACAGTTTACTAATTATGATATCCTGCAGCTGTTGAAAATTCACTGGCTGATAAGTTGGACAGTGTTCGACAACAATTACAGTTAAAGCTTGTGAGAAGTTTGAAGGAATATCGGAACCTATATGTTGTACAACACCGAATAGGAGGGAGACTGATTTATCCAGAATCTTTAAGATTCTTACCATTATACATCCTTGCCATCTGCAAATCTCTTGCTCTCCGTGGAGGTTACGCAGATGTCTCTCTTGATGAGCGTTGTGCTGCTGGTTTCAGCATGATGATACTGCCTGTAAAAAAGCTGCTCAATTTTATCTACCCTTCTCTGTATAGGATTGATGAAGCATTGACAATGGTATGTTGTATTTACTTTCCACTAAGCTGATTTAGTTGCGTTTAGCCAGTGTGTTGCTTCTAGAGTTACTGCCTCCAGTACACTCAAATCAAATACGAAACGAACAAAAATTGACTTCCAGTATGTTCACTTGCACAAGATCTGATTAGTCTATTGAGCTTGTTTGGTAAGACCTTAGTTATCATGCTTTTGAAATGAAGTTTCTTGATGACTTAAAACGCTATAGATTCCTTCAGACATTATTATCATTAACTGAAACAAAATATATCATTTGCCAACTATTTTCATGGTATATTTGAAGTTAAGTCTTATGTTTCTGTGGTTTAGGCAGGTTTGCCAATCGCTAATCAAAATGATCTTCGAGTTTTGCAGGAACCAGATAGGATCGATGGTTCCTTGAAGCGATTGCCACTAACCATGCAGTGTTTAGATACTGGAGGTGTATACCTCCTTGATGATGGCTTCACTTTCCTAGTATGGTTAGGTAGGATGCTCCCACCTGAACTCGTGAACAACATTCTTGGAGTCAGCTTGGCAAACTTCCCTGATCTATCAAAGGTACACCATTTCTACCCTGTAATGATACTGCTGGCTAAGGATTATTACATCTTGGATTTCAAGGTAGCTTGGGTATGCTCTTGTAGGATTGTATTTAGTCACTTAAATACTTAATGTTTAACTCGGAAATACCACATTATTTGGATCCCCACTTGCACTAATGTGGGGTATCTTGCAGATTCAGTTGAGAGAATGTGGCAACGAGTACTCAAGAAATTTCATGAAAATACTAAGAATCCTACGGGAGAAGGATCCATCTTATTACCAGCTATGCCGTGTTGTGCGACAGGGTGAACAGCCAAGAGAAGGCTTTTTGCTTCTGTCTAACCTTGTTGAGGACCAAATGGCTGGAACAAGCAGTTATGTCGATTGGATACTGCAAATTCACCGTCAAACACAAAGCTAATGGTGATGAACGAACAGGAAGTGACCCTCCGAATTTTTGCCTTATTGTAAACTGCTGCAGAATGTAGATCCCGTTGCTGCCAGTTCCTAATCGTTCTCACAAGACCATCAGATCTTATTTGCAATTCAGCGTTCCGATGTCTGTCCTGTAAGCAGCATGAGGCTGGCACGCAAAGCTTTTATTGTCAATATTTGTCCTTGTGATTATTTTTTCCCTGCAGAGTGAGAATACAGCTGTTGTATCAGAATAAGTAGGCAAACATACTCGTTGGTCAATTATACAACTGAGTCGTGTAGCGGTCTGTACGTTTATTAATCTTGTTTTATTTCTTGTTCAGAATTCGAGTCGGGTTCAATTGCTTGGGCGTCGGGGTTCTCAAAAGTTCATTGTGTAATCTCATTTTTGACCATTAGTATGTTTGCAATGGGAGAGCTCTCGATTTCACCGTTATACCGTTTTATTCTAATGTCCGTTTGTAGCAAGTAGCTACACCTAAGTTTATTTTTGTACTTCACAAAATTATCAAACGATTATACATCTAAAAGGTTTGCTAAAATACATTTATCGCTGAAAAAACTTCTGCATTGCTAACATGACCCTTTCAAACAACAAAGCTCATGCACACTAGCTGAATCATAAGGACAAAAGGCTTTTTCACAGAACAAGAGCCTGGCTGCAATCTTCTACGAACACAAACATTACGGTTAGACTGTCCTATTGGTAAGGAACCTAAAATCCACAAGCACCAAACTATTGGTTGAATCGGCCTAGTAACCTAACCAAACTTTTGGACCTCTCTTCTCTCATGCTGTACTCGTTCAGCTGGGACCGGCTAGAGCTTCCGTTGAAACCACTCGCCACCTAATGTTTCACTCGCCCCCCCTGCCACGCCAGTTCGCCCGTCACGGTCTGTCGCTCCGGTATGAAGGGGTAGGCTGGCGCGCGTGGGCGGGGGGAAGTAGGCTAGTGGGCTAGTTTGGGGCTTTGAGCCGTGGCATGTGGTCTCAATTGAAAAACGGTAATTCCGTGAGAAATTCGTGTTTGAAAAGGGATTCTGACAATACGGTCGGAAAAATAATAAAACTGTTTTCGGCCCTGTTTATGAATTAAGTGTCCCGTTTTTCTGCAAGTCTCGAAAAGCTGAAAGGGATCTCAAGAAATAAAGAAAACGGAACGGGACGAGACATGATTTCTTCCGACCGTTTTCATGTGGAATCGGGAGTTGTTTTGTTTCAAATATAATCCATTACTTATCAAAAACAAAATATATGTCAGTCGAGTAAAATTATATTTATGCACTGTGAAAAGAAAGGGTTATGATTTGATTTTTTACTGCCGTGCATGTATGAATGTATCTTTTTAGGTTTTCTTTTTCTCGCGTGTTGCGCCTGAAGGCCATAATTGTTATGAAAAATTACAAAAACCCACCTGCAGTTAGGGATTTTTTATAAACCACTTGCAAGTCATTTTGTTACGATTTCACATCTACAAGTTTTATATATTTTCTTATTCCCTTTTGTTGCATTGACTGTCAACGTAGCGCTTGTATGGATGCCCTATGTGGTGCACCGGCTCCACCATAATCTCCCCTTTTGTCCAAAGTGGATTGTGGTGGCACATTGAGCCCGGTAACAACTGTTGTGATTCTTCCCTGTTTAAGGGTTAATACGTATTGCGAACGAGTAGCAGCACGAGTGATCAGCTGGCTCAAGTAGCACTCGGGAGCTCCGGGTTCGATCCCCGGACAGATGAATTTCTGGGCTCCCATGCAGTCATGTATGGAGTGTGGGGGCAACATTTCACGTGGAGCCAAGCCCGACGAGGGTTCGATCCCACGTTTCACCTTTGCGCCGGATCTTCAATGAAGATCGTGCAGATAGGATCACATTGTTAGAAAATAAAAAAAAATGTGTAGGAACGAGATTGGTGACTAGATGGGGATGAATATGCACCTCAATAAATTTCTTGCGAAATCGATAGTATTCTCCTATTTGGATCACCCAACACACCTCAAAACTCAAACAGAAGTATAAATAAAGAGAAGTTTTAACAAGAGAAAATCGAGGCAACACGACTCCATAGATGGTATATGAACCATAGGTTTCATTTAAATCAATCCATGTGTCTTAGCACTCGAAAGATCACAACTTGTAAATAAACAAGAAAAGATAAACACCGAGCAACGAAACTCTTCAAATTGATTGTCTAGAGGCAAGAGAATTCAACACCCTATCACATAAGCATGTGTATGTGAATTTTATGGCTCTAGCAGCAAGAAGAATAACCTCACAAGGTGCTGAAATTTCAGCCCAAAAACCAAAATGAAAATCAAAACCGAAAACCGAAAAACTGAACCAATAGAGAAACTAGAAGGAGGGTAATTCAAGCATATGCAAAAACATAAACTTCATTAATCAAAAAGGTCAACCCTATTTTAAATGGATTACAAAGATTTATCTCTCAAAACTCTCACCTATTATATAGGCTAAGCATTCATCATTCTCTCCTCTAAAACACTAGCTCTAAGCTCTCAAATGGGTGGCACAAGAGGGGCTCAAGTGACTCGTTTAAACTCTCTCATAGCCCTACCCCTCTATTTATAGGCCTAGAAAACTTGATCCGTAAGTTTTCTAGCTTTTTTCTAAAATACTTCTCTCTTGTAGTACACTCCTACTTATCACCGAGGGTATTTTGGTCTATTTTCTTCTCCATTCATCGAACGGCCGTGGCGCCTTCATAACTTAGCTTCGTCTCGATGCAAGCTTCGCGATGGTGCCACGTACTCCTCCAGTCCTCCCACGGTTTTGAGGCCAAACCGCGAAACCGCCTGTACGCTTCTCAAAGCGTGACTCACCGCCTTACTTACACTTCAAGCAAGAGCTTCGATGTCGACGCGTGTACTCCGTCATGCGATCCTGATCACCGGCAAGTCTCTCTACTCCCGATACCTCATGCCGCTTGTCACTTGCACCGACATCCCCTTCACTTGACTTTGTCAACACGTCGTCTCCATCTGCCTTCAATGCTTTGCTTAACCTCCACGTGTTCATCTAGGATCACCCTTGATTCCGCCCGACC
Organism: Phragmites australis; assembly: GCF_958298935.1. Taxonomy (NCBI): domain Eukaryota; kingdom Viridiplantae; phylum Streptophyta; class Magnoliopsida; order Poales; family Poaceae; genus Phragmites; species Phragmites australis. The sequence continues at coordinate 2,854,163 of NC_084927.1, forward strand.
TCCTTGATCGTCTGGCACCAAGCACTCCGCTTGGCCCCGATTATCCCGCCGTCGACTGCCAAGTTGCATCCATCACCTGCACAACATGAGATAAGCAAACACATATCTCCAACTCCAATTCCAATTAGTCCATAACCAATATGCTCAAATGAAATCCCAAATCAATTCAAATCACATCAAAGCTCATGCAAAACCAAAGATCATCAAACCAAATAAATGACAATATCAATCATTCATCACAAGTAAATCAAGACACATTTCAACTTGGTTTCTCAATCTCCCCCTTGATGAGTGCATTGACAACCCTCAAAACACAAAGATTTTGATTTGAAGAAATTAAAACAAGATAAGCTCATCCAAGTGACCAAAAACTCAAGAAAAAGCAAAATATGTCACTTGGCATAAGAAAGGTTGCAAAAGCCCTAAGAGAGGTAAAGATGGGCCAAAAACCTCAAAAGAGCAAGAAAAAACTCAAAAACCCAAAAACACATGCTCCTCCTTGATGATTGCACAATTTCCATTTTCCCCCTTTCATTTCTAGATAAATGCAATTTTCTCTCCTTTGTTGAATATTTGTGCATAATATCTTTGGGCATATTTTCTCCCCTTTGAAACATCAAGGATAACAGACTATGCAAAAGATGTGCAAATGAAATGCAAACCTATAAAGTTTCACATATAGATCATAAAGCACTTGCAAGAACTAGAGATGTCAAAGCACTATGAGAAGTAAATAATATAACTCAAAGGCGTACAAAGTCTCGAAGTGAGTTCATGCCACAAGCACCGGGAGTGAAGCAAGTTTTGATCATGTTGTTCAATTATCCAAAAGATGTCACCACAAAAACATCCACAGTTTATAATCAGTGCAAAGATTAGAGAAACTAGTGTTATGTCAAGTTCAAACTAGGCAACCAAATTCAACCCGACGGACTATGCAAACACCCACATATCAATCTAAGCCTTAGTTTGACAACATGAAAAAGAACATTCTTAGCACATTAAAAAGCACAAGTTAACTTTCTCATCCGATCATTTAACTATCCCCAAGTGAGTTTTAAGCAACCATGGGTTCACTTCTTTGGCAAACCACATGAAGCTTTAACCCACTATATTGGATTCAATTTTACCTCAAAACTTGATCATTCATTTTATTAACTCAACATAGAATTTAAGATATGTAATTTTTCACAAAGCCAAAACAAGTTATGCATTTGCCACACAAAAGAGCATATGCTCTCCCAAAGGTTAATCATGGGCTAAACATTTACATAAATAAAAGTCAAAGACCCCCAATCCGCTGAACTGAACAAAGCAGCCTAGCACAAACTTTTCACAGAACTAGCCCTAATTTAAGCACTGATCAAACTAAAGCAAATTCTTAAGGGTAACAAGAGATTATGTTCACATTTCAAATTCATTCTTAGAAAAGACAAACTTACTCAACATATTTTATGCCATGTTTCAATAAGAGCCTAAGCTTGCACAAATTGTTATACATCCACTACAGTTAGCACAAATTCACAACTACTACAAGAAAGTGCAAAGAACATATAAGTGAAGCTTGCTAACATGATTATATTACAAAATGCTATGCAACGCAAATGCAATAAAGTAAGATAGAGTATGTATAGAGGCAACTCCCCCTCACACAATGCTATAGGGATGGCACACACCAAGCTCTCTCCTCAGAAAGGCAAACCTTGTTGCATCTAGAGGCTTGGTAAAGATATCGGCTAGCTGGTGTTGGGTATCTATGTAGCTCAACTCAATGTCTACTTTCTCATTATGGTCTCTCAGGAAGTGGAATCTCACATCTAAGTGTTCAGTTCTGGAGTGTTGAACTGTGTTATTGGCTAAGCTTATGGCACTGGTGTTGTCACACAAAAGTGGCACACTCCTGAAATGTAACCCAAAATCTCTCAAGGTAGCAACCATCCACAAAATATATGAGCAACAGCTACATATTCAACTTCAGCAGTAGATTGCGCAACGTTAAACTGCTTGTGAGAAGACCAACACACAAGAGAAGTACCCAAGAAATGACAAGTACGAATGTACTCTTCCGGTCAATTCTACAACCAACAAAATTCGTATCTGAAAAGCCACGAAGAGAAAGTGAAGAGGATGCAGAAAATCAAAGGCCATACTCGAGAGTGTGCTTAAGATACCTCAGAATGCATTTCACCGCTTGACGATGGGACGTTCTCGGTGAAGCCCGGAAGCGAGCACACAAGCAGACAACGAAGTGGATGTCAGGTCTTGTCGCCATCAGGTACAGTAGGGAGCCGATCATGCTCCTGTACTCCTGCTAGTCACCTCCTCGCCATCGTCATCCGGATCAATCACGGTTGAGGTAGCCATCGGTGTCGTCAATGGCTTTGTATCGCTCATGTCGAACTTCTTCAGCAAATCCTTGGTGTACTTCGTCTGGTGGGCGAATGTACCTTGCTTGCATTGCTTGATTTACAGCCTAAGGAAGAAGTTGAGCTCACCCATCATCGACATCTCGAACTCCCTGTCCATAGTTTCTGCAAACTTGGCCACAAATGCATGAGAAGAGCCACCAAAAATAATATCATCCACGTAAATCTGAACAAGTAAAAAATCATTGCCATACCTAAGAGTGTTTTATCAGCTGACCCATCACATACCCGTGCCCTAGCAATAAAGACTTAAGCCTATCATACCAAGCCCTAGGTGCCTGTTTAAGCCCATACTTTCTGAAGCTTGTATACTTTATGAGGATATTTGGGGTGCTCAAAACCTGGGGATTGCTTGACATAGACCTCTTCATCTATGAAATCATTAAGAAAAGCACTCTTGACATCCATTTGGTACAACTTGAAACCTCGGGATGCCGCAAAAGCAAGGAGGATCCTAATGGCTTCTAGTCTAGCTACTGGTGCAAAGGTCTCTCAAAAGTCTATCCCCTCTACCTGAGTGAAACCCTGAACTACTAGTCTAACCTGGTTTCTTACTACAGACCCATCTTCCCCTGTTTTTTTTTTAAAATCCATTTGATGTCTATGGTGTGAGCATTTGGGGGTGGCTCTACTATGACCTAAACTTGGTTTCTCTCAAAGTTTTCAAGCTCTTCATGCATAGCATTGACCCAACTCGAATCAGATAAAGCATGTCCAACATCATGGGGCTCAAAGGAAGCAACAAATGTAGAATTAGTGAAATGAGCATAAGAAGCAGATTTGGACCTAGTTACCCTCCCACAAAGGTCACCGATCATCAGCTATGGGGATGTCGCCACTGAATGTGTTGAGGGGCTTCGCACTGCGAGATGACCTCCCCTTCAAACACTGCTGGTGTAGGCTCGAAAGCAGTTGAAGTAGAAGTAGAGGCTTCAAGACCCTCTGCCGGTGTCGAGGAGGCAGGAACCAGCTCGAGAGCGAGTGTAGTAGTAGGAAGTAGCGGATCATCCTTGTCATCCCCGAAAGCTGGAAGGTCGCCATCTACAAAGATGTTTTCACTCATCTCCTGATCACCTGCACACTTAAAGATAGGGCTGGCACAAGGGGTTGATTCATCAAAGGTCACATCACAGGACTCCATGATGGTATTAGTGTTAAGATTAAGGACCCTGTAAGAATGACCATGAGGAGAATACCCCAAGAAAATACCATCAGAAGAACGCAAGTCGAACTTATCAAGATTGCAACGCTTTAGGACGAAGCATTTGCAACTAAATACTCTCAAATGTGAAACCTTCAGCTTCCTCCCAAAGCGCAACTCATAAGAAGTCAAATTCAAGATCGAGCGTAAGAAAATCTGTTTGGAGATGTAGCACGTTGTGCTTATGGCCTCAGCCCAAAACCTCCTGGGAGTCATATGCTCATTGAGCATCGTCCTAGACATCCCCACTAAAGTTATGTTCTTCCTATCAAACACACCATTCTGTTGAGGAACGCATGGGGCAGAAAATTGATGCTCAATGCCATGCTCAAGACAGAAAGCATCAAAGAGATAGTTCTTGAACTCGGTGCCATTATCACTGCGAATTTCTTTCAATGCACCAGGGAGTTCCTTGAACAATCTCAAAGCTAAGCTCCGAAAGTGTGAGAACACTTCATCCTTTCTCACAAGAAAGAAGACCCAAGAGTAGCGAGAGAAATCATCAATAATGACAAGAACATACTACTTCCCACCCACCGAATGAACCCGAGAAGGACCAACAGTGTCCATATGGAGAAGTTATCCCGGTCGTTCAGTCATCACCAGATTGACTGGTGGGTGAGAAGCGGCAACCATCTTGCCATGCCGACAAGGAGCACACACAAGGTTCTTCTCAAACTTGAACTTGGGCAATCCTCGTATAAAGCCTAGGGCACTCAAACGAGTAAGCAAATCAAAGCTCATATTCCCTAGTATCCTATGCCACATCCAAAGCTCAGAAGAAGGTTGAGCAAGTGAACACTGAGAAGAATCAGAAGACTCAGAAAAATTAGCTCCAAAAACTCTCCCAACTCGAGAAATTTTGCAAATCAAAGCGCCAGAAGAGTCAAGAACTCGATAAGTATCACGTTTCGAATGCACTTCCAAGTCCTCATCCTACAACTGAGATATAGAGAGAATGTTGTATCCCAGATGCTCCATCAAAGCTACATCCTTGAGAGTGAAACTCTCATTCACCCTTACCATACATTTGACTTTCACCCTTCCTTTTCGATCATCCCCGAATGTGATGTACTCGTGTCGCTTCACGGGGGTGAGGCTGGAGAACCATGATGAATCTCCGGTCATGTGGCGTGAACAACCGGAGTCGATGAGCCACTTGTTCTCCAGGCCTCCGCCTGCCACCTACATATGAGAAGAATAGAAGATGGATGGCTCAGTACTGGGGTTAGTCAAAAACCTCCTAGGAAGGTAGAACCTGAAAGAGCAGCGTGAGTACGAAGGTACTCGTAAGACTTAATCCATAATGAGTACATATAAATAACCCGACTCCAAGAGTCGATGAGCCACTTGTTCTCTAGGCCTCTGCCTGCCACCTACATATGAGAAGAATAGAAGATGGATGGCTTAGTACTGGGGTTAGTCAAAAACCTCCTAGGAAGGTAGAACCTGAAAGAGCAGCGTGAGTACGAAGGTACTCGTAAGACTTAATCCATAATGAGTACATATAAATAACCCGACTCCAAGGATTATGCATTTAAGTCATTAGAAAGGAGTAGGCCACAAAGTTAAGTAAATACATATGCATAAGCAACCTAGACTTCTATGTGTGAGCATCTATACTTAACTCAAGGCACAGCTACCTGCAACATCAACCTGCACATAAATGTAAAAGTAATCATCTCATGTAATCAATAATGCTTAACGACCAAACCCGACATACCATACCAATCAACCCAAATCTGGAAACTCTACGACCGATGCGGATGGATAGAAGCATGCTCATGACCGAGAGCGCGGCAATTCAAATTGTTTTTACACCCTACAGGGGGTACAACTTTACCCACATGACTCGAGTTCATCCTCTTGGCCCCTGAGATAACCTTTCTCATACCCAGAACTACCCACTTGCACATAACCCTATGACACCAGGGTTACCATGAGCGTGTCCTGGACACCTCCGGCTCCCCGTCACCTAGCTTCTCCTTTATTTTTCTTACTCATCATAGGGCCGCAATGCAAGTGTCAACATGACGTATGATACTCAGTTCATTCATCCATTATCCGAATATGTGGTTGTACGGAAAGTGCTAAAGCCAACAACACCGACGGATGGTGCTTAAACGATGCAAGCGGTCTATGGCACCTAGGCTTCTCTCCTGAACTCCTTCGGTGAAGAAGATACCCCTAGCAGCGCCCACATCTCGTCTCATCCTCACATCTCATACAACCCACATCATTGTCATTGTGTTTGTAAACAATAAGTAAGCCCTAAGCTCGCGAACAATAGTTGCGCCATCGCTCAACTTCTATCGAAGACCTATGCATTGCTAAGCATTTTGAATAACTCTTAAGTTAGACATCAACAATGTTATCAAGGGTACAAGGATATAAATAATCAACAAGTCAAGGTAGAGGTAATGCAATCAGCATAGGTTCTACCCATATAAGCCCGACAATGACTCGCTAAACATGCAAACATACCTAAGCAAAGACTTAACAATTTAGACTCCATTCAATTCAACAAAAAGGGTGCAATATGCTTAGATGCCTGCCTTGCTGCTCCGGGGTTTGACTGATACTACCTACATAGCACTCACAGAACTCTAGTAGATTGGTGCCGCCTTCACTCGCTTGGATCGCCGGCGTAACGCTCTCTAAACGAATCAAGAATTGCATTGCATAAACAAATGAACAATGGAAAATGTGCAACTGATGCATGCTTGGATAATAATAGAGTGTCGTGTTTCAATAACATTTGCAAAAGACTGCTAACAGATTAGGTGTCGGAGTATTGAGTAAGGGGGCATTCCAGCTAACGGGCCCCACGAGGGATGTGACAACCGGTGGGGGATTTTTTTCCGAACCCTGGCCCAACGAGCGACCAATACATGTCTCGCACGACCAGTGCAACGCTTGCGCAGTCAACCTCCTTGCGATATAATATGGTCATGCGACCAGCCCTTGCAGGTCGTAGGACGCCCATACCTAACCTGTCTAATCGCATTTATGGGTGTCTACACAAGTATTTTCCTTCCCGAAGCACCTCCTTCAACAAACAAAGTTGTGGCCAGCGCAGATGGGCAATGCCCTGTCCTGTAACATTAATTGCTATGGAGTGGGGTGTTACGGACCGACTTACGCCACACGACGGCTGGGACATGATCTGCAGAACGACCAGACAAGTGGGTAATTTTGCAGGTAGACTCACAGAGCGTAGGGACGAGATGACTTAGCAGATGAACTTGTGGCGCACGGTGATGGGATAGGCCGGGCGACCGAGGGAGGAAGGTGCAACGGTGTTCCACGGATGGGATGGACAAGCAGAGCTCTCAGGGCAAGTTGGGTTCACCCAAATCTCCATGATAATGATCTAAGAGTAGAATATCTAGCCAAGCATAGGTCTACTAAGCAGGGCCTACTTGTAAGTTCTCCTTGTTTTTAGTATATAAAGAAAGGAGGAGGAGTCGAGAAAGATCATATGTAACTAGTTCACAAACTGTGATAACAAAATACACAGGATGTAGGGTTGTTATCCTTTGGAAGGCCTAAACCTAGATAACCCCCGTGTTCTTTAGTTTATCACAAACACACGAACACTGCAAGCGTTGTTCACGCGCCCACCGACCGGTACACCCCAGAATCATTGTCAGGGATTAACCCTCGACAGTTGGCATGCCAGGTAGGGGCGCGCATTTCTGCATTTCGGTAGGTGTTGAAGATTAGATTAGGCTACCCATGGCCGGATCTACGGTAACCACTGAGTCTCGTTCCGAGGACCCCGGTCACTACGAGGTGTTCGTCATGGGATACGACTTAGATGAGCCTGGTGTGCTCCAAAAATGGGACATCGAATCGGAGTTTGATGCTGAACAGGAAGTTTGCATGACAGTTCATGCAACAGGGGACAGCGGAGGCTCCCGTATTTCAAGTGCCGACAATAATCCTCAGGCCACGCACCCAGAGGGGAACCAGGACGGCGCCAGACACGTGGATGCTCTGGCACAGCCCCAACCACCATAGCATCACCCGGAGGAGCTGCCATAGAGGACCCGATCTTTGGCGGTGGCATCACCAAGGCCGTCACACCACACGAATGTCAGGGGTTCCCCCCCCCTCACGATATGTCGCCACTTCACGCTCGGCAGCTCGACTATGAGGCCATGACACTTGCAACAAATCTGCAGACCATGCAAATGCTACTTAGTCACCCACCGGTAGCAGTACCGGAGGGTTCACCAGTTGTGCTATGGTTGCGTGACGTTACCCTCCTGGTTGAGACCGCCCAACGCCCAACTACGATGGCAAACACCACGTCCGTTGCTAGGACTTGTGAAGGTCACGATCGCTAAGAATTATGGCAGCCCCCACGACAGAAAAGATCATGTCCTCCCTTGGTAACAGGGAGCGCTCGAAGACCCCCGCCATGTCAGGACAACTAACCCTCTGATCTGTGTGACTCTCTACGCCAACGCGACCTCCGTGGCATAATCTAGAGCTAGGTGGCCATGTGAGAGCAGGAGGACCATGCCCGATGAGAGCAAGAAAAGGCAAGCAGCCATACCACACGCCTCCCCCATGTAGGGAGGCATCAGATTCCTCCATCCCATCCCTAGGATTATGTGACCGTCGTCTCTCTCCCCGAGCACGCATTGTCGCCCATCAGCGGGTGACTCCCCATTATGGAATAGGGTGCAATGCCCTATCAGCCCAGCAGTGAGAGGTGCGCTGGGTAGACAAGTTTATACCGATCCTAGCCAAAAAGTATGATGGCTCAACCAACCTCAAGAAATTCCTGCAGATCTACACCACCATGGTACAGGACGCGGGAGGCCATAAAAAAGCCATGGTCAACTACTTCCCAACCGCCTTGACCGGTTCAGCCCGATCCTAGCTTATGAACCTCCCTCACGAGTCAGTTCGCTCCTGAGAGAATCTATGTGACCAATTTGTCACCAACTTCTAGGGGTCCTATGCCCGACCTAGGGTCGAGGACGACCTATACCAAGTCAGGCAGTGACAAGGTGAGTTGTTGCGAGACTTCATCTAGCGCTTCACCGAGCACCGAAACACCATTCTAAGGATCACAGATGAATCCGTGATCATAGCATTCAAGAGAGGGGTCGCAGACCAAAAGATGGTCGAGAAGCTGGCCACAAAAGTAAACCTAAAATACTATTGAGCTCTTCGAGCTCACAGACAAGTGCACACAAGCCATCGAGGCCCGAGAGCATAAGATTGATGCCAGGTCATGGCCAACCTCTGACCAGCTTGCGTCCTCCAAAGGGGTCGGCCGGAAGCAAAAAAAAAAGAAGAAAAAATGCAAGGAGGGACCGTTCAATGTCATGTCGGTCAAGCAGAGCGGCTGACCATGCTGGTGCTTCGAGAAAATGGAGGGGAAGAAGGGTCGTGGCTACTACCTGATCCAGCTCATAGATACCCATGACATGACCGAGTGTAAGGTTGTGTGGGGCATCATCGACAAGGACCTTGGAAAGTGTAAATCTAAGCACGACGAGGATGGTGAGGATGGGGCTGACCCCGACCAGTCGGCATTGGGGTACCAACAGGCCAATCACATGGTCCACCACATTTTTTGGGGCGCCATGACATATTCCTCGAACATGGAATACAAGTCGGTGGTTCGGAAAGTATGGGCGACCACACCAAGTCCAAGCCCACGCCTGAAGTCGTCAGAGGTACCCCTTACCTTCAGTTAGGCCGACCACCCCAGGAGTGTCAAGCGACCTAGTTGCTACCCTATTATGGACGAACCCACCGTTCAAAGCATCCGACTGGGTCATGTGCTTATCGATGGAGGGAGCTCCATCAACCACCTCTTCGCTGACGCTCTGGACGCCCTGTAAATCCCAAGGAGCATGTTGAAACTGTCTCCCCCCTTCTTTGGGATTACCCTAGGCTCTTCGGCTAAGCCCTTGGGGTGGGTCAACCTGCTCGTCACTTTCGGTTCGCCAAGTAATTTCAGAACTAAAAAGGTCATGTTTGATGTGGTAGACTTCGAGACTGCTTATAACGTGATCAGAGGGCGACCAGTGATGGCCTAGTTCATGGTCGTCGCCCACTACGCATATCAGGTGATTAAGATCCCTGGTCCGATCGGGGTCATCACCATCTTTTGCGGTGCAACGAGGGCCCTGCACTACAATAAGAGGAGCATCGACATGGTCTAGATAACTCCCGGGTCGCAGTCAAAGAATGCTACGCCTAGTCACCACCCGATGAAGGTTCACATGGCTGCCAGCCAGGACAAGTGGCTCAAGTCAATATGCCTTGACGACTCTGACCCGACCAGAACGGTCAAGATAGGGGTCGATCTGGACCCCAAATAGGAACTCGTGCTCATCAATTTCCTCTGGGCGAACGCAGATGTCTTTTCATGGAATCCATCTGATATGCCCGAAGTCCCCAGGGATGTGATCGAGAACATGTTGTCCATGTGACCTGATGTGTGACTGGTCAAACAAAGAGCATGTTGGTTCGTAGTCGACCAAAAGGAAACACTTCTTAAGGAGATCGACAAGATCCTAGAAGTTGGCTTCATCCGAGAAATACAATACCCAAAGTGGCTGGCTAATCCAGTCATGGTCCGAAAACATAATGGTAAGTGGAGGATGTGCGTCGACTTCACTGACCTCAACAAGGCGTGTTCGAAGATCTCTTCCCTCTAACCCGGATGGACCAGCTTGTTGACTCAACTGCTGGCAGCGATCTTCTTAGCTTCTTAGATGCCCATTTAGGGTACCACCAGATTAGCATGTATAGAGAAGATAAGGAGAAGACTGCTTTTGTGACACACTTTGGGGTTTTTTGTTATGTAAAAATATCTTTCGGTTTGAAAAGCATCGGTGCCACTTACCAATGTTGTATTTAGCTCATTCTTTAACCACAGCTCAGTAGAAACATCGAGGCGTATGTTGATGATGTGGTCGTAAAGAGTAGAACCAAGGAAGACCTGGTCGCAGACCTCTAGGAATCGTTCGAAAACCTTCGAAAGTACCACATGAAGCTAAACCTTGAGAAGTGCACGTTTAGAGTCCCATCACAGAAGTTGCTCGGGTTCCTCATTTCCAATCAAGGAATAGAGGCAAACCCTGACAAGATCAGAGCCATCAACCGGATGAAATCCTTGACCAAGCTAAAAAGAAGTCCAAAAACTAACATGATGTGTAGCAGCTTTGAGTAGGTTCATCTCAAGGCTGGGAGAGAAAGCATTGCCGCTTTTCAAGCTCCAGAAGAAGAGCGAGCACTTCCAATGGACCCCAGAAGCGGAAACAGCCCTCCAAGATCTAAAAAGGTACATCTTCTCCCATCCTGTACTGACCGCACCTCGACTAGACGAGGAGCTCTTGCTCTATGTTGCAGCTACCCCATAAGTCGTGAGCGCGGTACTAGTCATAGAGTGAGAAGGTCTTCAGCGACTAGTACACTACATTAGTGAGGTCCTACACAACGCAAAGGCTCGATACCCACAGGCTCAGAAGCTTCTATACGCCATTCTGATGGCCTCTCGCAAGCTCAAACACTACTTCCAAACCTATAAAATTAAGGTTAATCTCCTCACTTCCGATTAGAGAAATTCTCCACAATAGGGATATGGCAAGAAGAACAACAAAGTGAGCAATGGACCTTAGGGAGTTTGACCTTTAGTTCATCCCCCGAACGGCTATCAAGTCTAAGGCGCTAGTCTATTTTATGGCCAAGTGGGTGTCCTTTGAGCCCGAGCTGGAACAGCGACTAGAGGCAAACGAGCACTGTACCATGCACTTCGATGGATCATTCACGCTGAAGGGAGCAGGGGCTGGAGTGTTCATGACCTCGCCAACCGGTGACCTCCTCGGGTACTCCTTGAGCACTTAAGGCTTGCTATTGCTGGTGAACTCTAGACTCCTTGAGCACTTTAAGAGCATTCAAAGTCCCTCCAACCACCTCTAGTGCAAAGTTTGCAAAACTTAGTGAGTTTGGGTTTGGAGAGGGTTTAAGCCACTTGAGCATTGAGTTCTTCTCAAGCATTCACTGTGATCTTTACTCTTGAAGCTTTGTGCTTCTAGACGGCAAGGCGTCGCCCGTAGAGCACCTAATCTTTGTGGAGTGCCACGGAAAGTTTGTAATCAACTTCAAATTGAGTAAGGAAATTCTAGCTTGATCTTTGTGGTCGCTAGAAGAGGATAGGGTTGGAAAAGACCCGGCTCTTTGTGAGCTCCTCAACAGAGACATAGGCACTTCTTTGTGAGGTGGTCGAACTCCGGGATAATCTCTCGCGTTCTTATTTGTGCAATTTACTCAATCGTGTGAATTTGTTATTTTTCATATAAATTGCCTTAGTGATCATCTTACTAGTATTAATTGTTATTTTAGCTCTGTGATAACTAGTAGACCTAGCTACAACTTTAGATTCTAGCTGCTCGCTTTAATTCGTAGTTGTTCTTGATTTCCTGTATAGACCGGAGACTTCGGACTTGACCAGATACTCCGGACCAGACCGGAGTATCCGACCTTTACCGGAGTATCCGGTAGATTTAATCCACTGTTTTACTTTAAATTTTCAGAAAAGACTATGCACCCCCCCTCTAGGCACTTTCAATTGGTATCAGAGCCTAACCTCCTACAAGGCTGCACCGCTTGGAGGAAATTATAATGTCGACATCCGGAAGTCCGAGCGGTTTTAAAGATGATCCATCGAAGAATGATGACGGTAATGGTAAAGGAAAGGGAAGTGAAGTCCCTTTCAATTATGATCGTTTAAATTCTTCAAGCAACTATATCTCCGTGCCTTCCGGGCGTGCACCATTTTTCGATGGTACACATTATACCGCTTGGAGGCACAAAATAAAAATGCATTTAAATTGCCGGAAGATTGTTTGCACATGATTTGAATTGCCAGAGGAAGATCAAGAGCTCACCTCAAGCGAAGAACAAAATATGCACCGCAATGCTCAAGCCACAAGTGTATTGCTTAGTGCTGAGTCCGAAAGAATTCAATAAAGTGGATGGACTTGAAGAAGCCAAGCAAATTTGGGATACTCTTCAAGTTGCTCATGAAGGGACAACAAGTGTAAGAGAATCCAAGATAGAGCTGCTTGAGGGCAAGCTAGGAAGATTTGTGATGGAAGATCATGAAACTCCTCAAGCCATGTATGATCGGATGATGGTGCTTGTGAACAAGCTAAGATGGCTCGGGAGTGAGAACATTGATGATCACAAAGTGGTAAAGAGATTGCTTAGAGCATTTGCTCCTAGAAATCCCACTTTGGTGACACTCCTCCAAGAGAGAAGGGACTACAAGAGGCTTACACCAAGCGATGTGCTTGGAAGGATCCTTGCTCATGAGCTCATGGAAGAAGAAGCAAATGAAGTGAAGATTCATGCAAAACAAAGCTCAACCTCAAAGAACAAGGAGGTTGCATTCAAGGCAAGCAAAAGCAAGCAAGCTCAAGAATCAAGTACAAGTGAAGAGGAAAGCTCCGAAGATGAAGAAATAGCCTTCTTTGTAAAAAGATTCAAGAAGTTCATGAGAAAGGGAGGCTACTCAAAATACAAGAGAGACATGCCCAAGAAGAGAACATCAAGAAGGGCATGCTATGAATATGGCGAAGTTGGTCACTTCATAGCCGATTGTCCGAATAAGAAGAAAGGAAAGGACAAAGAAGACAATAAGATCAAGCCATACAAGAAGGACAAGAACAAGATATACAAGAACAAGTATTCACGCCAAGCACACATTGGAGAAGAGTGGGATTCAAACTCCGACTCCGACTCCGATGATGAAGGAGTCACCACCATTGCCATCCATGAGCTAACACCAAGAAAATAACTCTTAATGAGTGATGATGATGATGACTCCCCAAAGTGCTTCATGGCTAAAAGCCTCAAGGTAAAATCTCAATCCAAGCTTTTAGATAGTGATAGTGAATATGATAGTGATTGTGATAGCTTATTTAAAGGTTTGAATAAAAATGTCATGGCTAAAATAAAGAAGCTAATGGATACAATAGATAGTCATGAAGAGACCCTCGAGAGACAAGAGGACTTACTCATCCTTCAAAAGGAGAGAAACCTTAAACTCGAGGAGCTCTTTGCTAAAGAGAAGAAAAAAGTTGAGAAATTATCAAATGATTATGATTTGGCCAATTCCTCAATTGCCGACCTTAAGAGTAACAATTTCTTACTTCAAGAGAAATTATCTTGTTTAGATGAAAATTATAAAACTCTTGAAACACAAATTGATATCCTTAAGAAAGGCTTATCCAACTCTAGTGAAGCTAATTTACTATCTAGTGCATCTACTAGCAATGGATGCTCTTGTTGTTTCAACTTTGATATAAATGCTTGTACGACTAATGTTGAATCCTTGCAAGCGTTACAAAAGGAGAATGAGAGGCTAAATACCTTGGTCAAATATGGATGCATCAAAACTTATAAATCAAAAGATGCACTTTACAAGACCATCCAAGCCAAGGATAACAAGTTAAAGAGATGTCTTGGATTTGACCAATACACGAGCAAACCAAATGGTCGTGTGCTATTGAATGGAGTGGAATGCCTCCAGTTTGTCAAAGGAGGCAAGCAAGTTGATCACACGGCTCAAACAAGACAACCAAAGGCTCATGCTCCTCAATGCTCATTCTATACCTCATATATGCTCAAGAGAGACCACCGTGGTAAAGTGGTTGCTCTCTATGTTGGTCTCCACACAAGAGATAGAATTGTTAAAAGGAATGTGTGGGTGCCAAAAGTGCTTGTGACTAACGCTAAAGGATCCAAACAAATTTGGGTACCTAAAATAAAGGCATAACTTTGTTTTGTAGGCATACTCCTCCGGTGGATCAAGTTGGGTCATTGATAGTGGATGTACAAATCACATGACCGGAGAAAAGAGTATGTTTTCCTCTTTTGAAGAAAATGGAGGACCTCATGAAAACATCATTTTTGGCGATAATGAAAAAGGAGAGGTAATAGGCCTAGGTAAAATTGCCATCTCAAATGATCTTCTATTTCAAATGTCTTGTTAGTCAAATCTCTTAATTACAATTAGTTATCCGTATCTCAATTATGTGAGATAGGTTATAATTATCTTTTTACCAATGAGGGTGTGATTGTCTCTAAAAGGGAAGACGCCTCGATAGCTTTCACCGGTAAGTTGAAGGGTAAACCTTATCTTGTTGACTTTTCAACGGATGAAGTGAAGCCTAAAACTTGCTTGATGGCTAAGTCTAGCATGGATTGGCTTTGGCATCGCCGACTAGCTCATGTTGGTATGAGAAATTTGTCTAAACTTCAAAAGGGTGAACACATCCTAGGACTAACAAATGTTTCTTTTGAGAAAAATAGAATTTGTAGTGCTTGTCAAGCGGGAAAGCAAGTTGAAGCATCTCATCCCATGAAAAATGTGATGACAACTACAAGACCATTGGAACTCCTCCACATGGACTTATTTGGGCCGATTGCCTACATAAGTATTGGAGGTAACAAATATGGTTTAGTTATTGTTGATGACTTTTCACGTTTCACTTGGGTATTCTTCTTGCATGATAAAAGCGAAACACAAGCTATTTTCAAGAAGTTTGTAAGAAGAGCCCAAAATAAGTTCGAAGTGAAGATCAAGAGAGTGAGAAGCGACAACGGAAGTGAGTTCAAGAATATACAAGTTGAAGAGTTTCTTGATGAAGAGGGAATAAAGCATGAATTCTCGGCTCCTTACTCCCCTCAACAAAATGGAGTGGTCGAGAGGAAGAATAGGACTCAAATTGAGTCTGCAAGAACAATGCTTGATGAATACAAGGTATCGGATCAATTTTGGGCGGAAGCAATCAACACCGCATGCCATGCCATCAACCGGTTGTATCTACACAAGATATTGAACAAGACCACATATGAGCTTCTAACCGGTAACAAACCAAACATTTCCTACTTTAAAGTTTTTGGTAGCAAATGCTTTATTTCAAACAAGAAGGGAAGAAGTTCTAAATTTGCTCCAAAAGTAGATGAAGGTTTTATGCTTGGTTATAGATCAAATGCCTACGCCTACCGTATTTTCAACAAAACCACCGGTTGCTTTGAAATTGCGAGAGACGTGATATTTGATGAATCTAATGGCTCCCAAGTGGAGCAAGTTGATCCTAATGTGCTAGGTGATGAACAAATACCAAGCGAAGCAATCAAGAAAATGGCAATTGGTGAAATCAAGCCTTTAGATGAACAAAAGCTTCAAGAGACTGAAAATGATCAAGATCAACCATCCTCATCAATGCAAGTGGAACCATCAACATCAACTCAAGATCAAGGCGACAAACGACCACAAGATCAAAATCAAGATTATGAAGACTCAAATAACTTTTTGGATGATGAAGAGGGAGATATTCAACATCAATCTCAAGTACCACACCCGCGCGTTCATCAAAGCATCCAAAGATATCACCCCGTGGACAACATACTTGGTGATATACAAAAGGGGGTAACTACTCGTTCAAAAATTGCAAATTTTTGTGAATTTTACTCTTTTGTTTCCTCTTTGGAGCCTTTGAAGGTAGAAGAAGCTCTTGATGATCCGGATTGGGTGATGGACATGCAAGAAAAATTGAACAACTTCAAAAGAAATGAAGTTTGGTCCTTGGTGGAAAGGCCAAAGCAAAATGTGATTGGCACAAAATGGGTCTTTCGCAACAAACAAGATGAAAATGGGATAGTAACAAGGAACAAAGCTCGATTGGTTGCTCAAGGGTTCACTCAAATCGAAGGTTTGGATTTTGGTGAGACTTATGCTCCCGTAGCTAGGCTTGAGTCAATTCGTATATTATTAGCCTATGCTACTCACCATGATTTCAAGCTATATCAAATGGATGTGAAGAGTGCATTTCTCAATGGATCAATCTCCGAATTGGTATATATGGAGAAACCGCCCGGCTTTGAAGATCCCAAGCATCCCGCACATGTTTACAAACTCCATAAGGCGCTCTATGGGCTAAAGCAAGCTCCTAGAGCATGGTATGAATGCCTTAGGAATTTTCTTGTCAAAAAGGGCTTTAAAATAGGCAAAGCCGACTCTACTCTTTTTACCAATAATGTTGATAATGATTTATTTGTTTGCCAAATATATGTCGATGACATTATATTTGGTTCTACTAATCAACAATTTTGTGAAGATTTTAGTAGGATCATGACAAAGAGATTTGAGATGTATATGATGGGGGAATTGAAGTTCTTTCTCGGATTTCAAATCAAACAACTCAAGGAAGGAACCTTCATTTGCCAAACAAAGTATATCAAAGACATGCTCAAGAAGTTTTACATGGAGAATGCCAAACCGATCAAGACACATATGCAAACTAATGGACATCTTGATCTCAATAGAGAAGGCAAAAGCGTGGATCAAAAGGTATATCACTCCATGATATGTTCTTTGCTTTATCTTTGTGCATCTAGGCCCGATATCATGCTTAGTGTGTGCATGTGTGCAAGATTTCAAGCCGCTCCAAAAGAGTGTCATTTAATGGCCGTTAAGAGGATTCTTCGATATGTAGTTCATACACCTTACCTTGGCTTATGGTATCCTAAAGAGTCATCCTTCGACCCTATCAGCTATTCGGATTCCGACTATGTCGGTTGTGAAGTAGATAGAAAAAGCACTTCGGGGACTTGCCAATTCTTGGGTAGGTCCTTAGTGTCTTGGTCATCCAAGAAATAAAACTCCGTAGCCCTATCTACCGCCGAAGCCGAATATGTTGCCGCGGGAGCTTGTTGTGCTCAACTCCTATGAATGAGGCAAACACTAAGAGATTATGGCCACAAAACATCCAAAACTCCACTTTTGTATGATAATGAGAGTGCCATCAAAATAGCCAACAATCTCGTACAACACTCAAGAACCAAGCACATAGACATTACACATCATTTCTTGAGAGACCATGCAACAAAAGGGGATATCGATATTCGCCATGTGAGAACCGAGAGACAACTAGCCGATATCCTCACTAAGCCACTAGATGAGCAAAGGTTTTGTGAGTTGAGAAGTGAATTAAATATCCCAGATTCTCAAAATGTGGCTTGAACTGTTGCATATATTTGCTTGTTATAGATTTGTAGCTTTCTTAGCTAGGAGTTTGCGAAAACTGCATTTTTGAGTGATTTTCTCAAAATTATTTGGTTCTTTGATCTCTCGATCATGATTTGCAATTTGTGATCATAGTTATGTAATGATGCTTGTTGGCTAACCACATTTTGCAAATTAGTCCTTTATGTCCAACGTTTTTCTCCCGAAAAAATTCCTCCCCAAATTTCAACCTTCAATCTATTCTGTAACAGTTCCAGGTGCCAGAATGTCCAGTGTTCACCGAAGTATCCGAACCTGACACTGTTCACTGCTCAAGCTGATTCCTGTCTCGGTTCCAGTTACCGGATAGTCTGGTCTTCACCGGAGTCTCCGGTACAGTATCAGGACCGGAGTCTCCGGTCTTCACCGGAGTCTCCGGTGTCTCCAGATTTC
The DNA here is from genome assembly GCF_958298935.1 of Phragmites australis. Taxonomy (NCBI): domain Eukaryota; kingdom Viridiplantae; phylum Streptophyta; class Magnoliopsida; order Poales; family Poaceae; genus Phragmites; species Phragmites australis. The sequence continues at coordinate 2,872,290 of NC_084927.1, forward strand.
TTATATAACCCCCTGCCCCGAACAGTTTCTCATATTCATCTACTCTCAACTCCTCTCTCCCAAACTTACTCTCTCCAGCGATTTTTGAGGAACAACCAAGGAGCTTCAAGATTTTCATAGTTCCTCACTTGGATTCAAGGCTGGAATATCCGAAAATCTCTATTCATCAAAATCCCCGGAGTATTTTTGCTCAAAAGGTACCTTTTCCCAAATCTTCCCGATCTATCAATGCCCTTGTCTAGGATCGATTTCCTTTGGTAGAATAGCTCCATATACTTCCTAGAACTTATTCCTAAATCAGATTCAACTCTTGTCGACCGAATCTTCCAAAACCCTAGGTTTTGGGGGATTTCTCGGGCTGAATACCGGATACTCCGGTGTCTGCCTGATTTTCAGCAACACTCTATTCATTAGTGTTCCCTCGTATCCACCGACTCTTTCTATCTCTCTCAGGTTATTTGCAATGGCCGGAGATCGCTTTGTGAAGGGTCACACATTTGAGAGGAAGAAGAAACAAAAGAGTGATCCTCACGCTCAAGAGGCGAGAGCACCGGCTCATTCCGAGGATAGTAGGAGTGGGCACGCAAGCGGTGAGAGAGTCCACAAAGTGGCCACAGGCAGAGGAATTCACATCGAAGAAGGGGCATCTACTAAAGATTATCAAAGAGATGTTGTCACTCTATGTCGGACCAAAAGTAAAGTAATGAGGGGCCACGAAAGTGGTCGTGGAAAGGGTGTAGCCAGGGTGACAGCAGGAAGGGGAAGAGGTGGGATGCCTTCTCGAGAAGAGAGAGGCAAAGGCATCACTACAGAAAACAGTTCTGAGTCCGAGGAAGATGAGGAAGAAGAGCAAGCTGATAAAGTAATTGGACCCTTGAAACTCCATAGACCACTAAGGACTACCACCATCTTTAACACTCCAAAACAAACGATGAACTACATGAGGCATGTATCCAGGGTGGTCAATGAGAGATTAAACAATCCATATGACTATGAGAAAAATGTCACAGGCCATCGCTTTTGGAATGACTTCCAAGCAGATTTTTATGAAACGGTGATCTTAGCAAAGAAGAAGCCAATTACACATATGCAGTGGATTGATTGGAATTACATGGCTCATAAAGATGATCCCGTGTTCAATGAAGTCATCGCTTCTTGTGAGAGCAAGAAAGTCAAAAACATAATGGCTTTCAAGTATGATTGTTGCGAGGAAGTTATCGCACAATTTTATGCCACCGTGTGGTTCGAGGGATCGGAGAATCCCTTTATGCATTGGATGACAGAGGGAGTCAAGTACAAAATAAGCTTCAGAGGATTTGCTCATCATTTTCATTTTGATACTCGAGACACATCCAAAGATCAAATCCATAATGAGAATCAGCTTACTTTGGAAGAGCTTGGGTTCATGTATCTAAATCATGGACGAGTCGAGTTTGGAAAACTTACAGGAATGAGACCATTCTACCATTGCTTAAACTCCTTGTTTCGACTCACTTTGGCACCAAAGAGCAGGGATGCAACAACTGTGCAGAGCATCTCTAGGAATCTCCTCGCCGCCATGTCCAATGACCATGCTCCCTTCAGTGTGGCGTATTTCCTTTGGGAAGAAATTGTGTTTACATCCAAATCGTCCATCAAAAGTTGTGGATACGCTCCCTACATCACGTCTATCATTGAGAGAGTGTCCAAGAAAACCTTTGTAAAGGAGATAAAGCATGAACCCTATCGGATGAGACCCCTGAACATCCGAGCTCCATCTCCCTCGCCATCACCTCCTCATGCTCCACCAAGCTCAAGGAAGTTTACCTCGAGATGTGCTCCTCCTCGAGGGTCATATTTTATCAAAAGTGCTCTCAAAGCCATTTTCAGAGTGTGCACTCATAATGCTACTCAGATCAAGGAGCAAGGTGTTCGTTTAAAAAAAATGGAGAAGCGTCAGAAAGCTATGTACGCCTTCATGAACCTTCAGCCATCTTGTTCACCCATCGCTTCGGATGAAGCGGAAAGTGCACCGGTTGAATTTGAAAATCCATGGGCATGGTATGATGAAGCCCAAGCAGCTGCAGAGAGCCCTCAAGCTCAAGCTCAAGATGACTCCAACGACGCCGTTCCTGGCAACGACAATGATGGAAGTGATGATGAAGATGATGATGATGACGCCGATGACGATGAAGAAGCCAGCAGCGATTAGGTTCTCTCTCTTTTTGGTGCTTGATGCCAAAGGGGGAGAGAGAGTTATCCAATTCTTAGTTTCCTTAATTTTCTAGCTTTGGACTCTGTTTCATCCTTAATCGTTGTTGGACATTTGGACTCTATTGTTTGTGTGATGAACTATGTGCTTCATTTGAATTTGTAAGACTTTTATGTTAGTGTGATGATTGTCGTATTTTATTAAATTAAGTGCGATTCATATCTTGCCATATGCATCTTGTTTACTTAATATTGCATCCCACGGATTCTAGGATATAGGGGGAGCTCTTGCGAATTTAAATCTTGAATATGTGCATTTGAGTATAACTTAATCTTAAATCAATGCACACATTTAGGGGGAGCTCACCATATCTTCTAGAATTCAAAATCCTGTTTCAAATATCCTTTTGTAAGCTTTAATCGTGTTGTCATCAATCACCAAAAAGGGGGAGATTGAAAGTGCATCTAAGCCCCCTAAGTGGGTTTTGGCTTATTGATGATAAAATGATTAAGGATCTAATATGTTTATCTAAGTTATGAACAGGTTTAAATCTTAGTTGAGAAGACATATGACGTTTGACGCCCGTCGAAAAGAAAGGAGAAGCAACTAGGAGTACTCAATAGGATTTAAATTCTTTTATTTTTTTAAAATTGAGTTTAGGATAGCCGCTCTATTAAGAGGGTTGCATTTGATTGCTTGATTAGTGTCTCAATGCTCAAGATATCCTTTATAACCAACAAGTTGAGAGACACACTCACCCACGGACACCGGGTTAGTTCTGCAAAGTTCACTGAGTCCGGATACTCTGGTGTTCACCGGATACTCCGGTACTCAGTATTTAGTCCGGAGTCTCCAAGGTAGACTCCGGCAGAGGGTGCTCGGTTCCGATTTATTTTTGTTGAAAAAGACCGGAGTCTCCGGTGTTCACCGGATACTCTGGTAGTTGGTGAGTTTTAAGGCCGGAGTCTCCGAAGGAGACTCCGCTAGAGAGTCTCGGTTAAGTCTTTATTTTTACTGAAAAAGATCGGAGTCTCCGGTGTTCACCGGATACTCCGGTAGGAGAAAAAGTTTTAACCGGAGTTTCCGAGGGAGACTCCGGCAAGGGTGTCTCAGTTAGCATTTATTCTTTTTTTATAAAAAGGCCAGAGTCTCCGGTGTTCACCGGATACTCCGGTACCTGGAGAGGCCGGAGGGTCCAGCAAGTCTCCGGACTTAGTCTTTTCGAAAGCCCTGTCAGGACCGGAGACTCCGGTAACTTAACAGAATTGTAACAACTAGTTCTGACACGTTCTGTGACCGTTCTGACGCCATTTTTGGATTTGGGGCCGGATACTCCGGTGTTCACCGGATACTCCGGTCAGATCTGACGGAACAGTAACTGCTAGTTTTTTGAGAGATGACTATAAATACTCCCACACCCCATGGCATTTAAGGCTTGTTGTTGCTAGTGAACTCTAGACTCTTTGAGCACTTTAAGAGCATTCAAAGTCCCTCCAACCACCTCTAGTGCAAAGTTTGCAAAATTTAGTGAGTTTGGGTTTGGAGAGGGTTTAAGCCACTTGAGCATTGAGTTCTTCCTCGAGCATTCACTGTGATCTTTACTCTTGAAGCTTTGTGCTTCTAGACGGCAAGGCGGCGCCCATAGGGCACCCAATCTTTATGGAGTGCCACGGGAAGTTTGTAATCAACTTCAAATTGAGTAAGAAAATTCTAGCTTGATCTTTGTGGTCGCTAGAAGAGGATAGGGTTGGAAAAGACCTGGCTCTTTGTGAGCTCCTCAACGGAGACGTAGGCACTTCTTTCTGAGGTGGCCGAACTCCGGGATAATCTCTCGCGTTTTTGTTTGTGCAATTTACTCAATCGTGTGAATTTGTGATTTTTCATATAAATTGCCTTAGTGATCATCTTACTAGTATTAATTGTTATTTTAGCTCTGTGATAACTAGTAGACCTAGCTACAACTTTAGATTCTAGCTGCTCGCTTTAATTCGTAGTTGTTCTTGACTTCCTGTATAGACCGGAGACTCCGGACTAGACCGGATACTCCGGACCAGACCGGAGTATCCGACCTTCACCGGAGTATCCGGCAGATTTAATCCGCTGTTTTAGTTTTAATTTTCAGAAAAGCATATTCACCCCCCCCCCCCCTCTAGGCACTTTCAGGTACGTAGTTCAATTATATTTTCCAACCACTAATAATATTACGGAATACGAGGGCTTCTTGTCTGGAATGCGAGCAGCCTCCGCACTTAGGATTAAATGTATGTTAGCGACAGGGGACTCGCTATTGGTTGTTAACCAAGTGCAAAAGGAGTTTCAGTACTCTGATCCGATAATGGTGGCATACTTTATCAAAGTGAGAAGACTAGAGCGATGTTTTTTTGGTTTTGAAGTCAAGCACGTCCCTCGTAAGAACAATTTCCTAACCGATGAGCTGGCCCATCTAGCTTCTTCTCGTGAACATGTCTCGATCAGAATCTTTAAAGAAAAAGACTCACACGACCATCCACTATGGTCTCGGGCCAAGGTGAAGGGGATGCTCCACTTGAAAACGGAGCACCAGAGGTAACACCTTTGGAGGCAATGCCTCTTTCAGTGTCGTCGACCGCAGGTCGCCATCATGTAGTCACCCTGCTCAATTCAGGTATGACCTGGATGGATCAGATCTCGGACTACCTTTAGAATCAAGCAATCCCTGATGATGATGCATCAACAGAAAAGTTCTCACAGCAAGCCCGCAGATACTCCCTGGTAGAGGGACACCTTTACTGCCGAGGGAGCAATGGCCTTTTACTGAAGTGCATCACTCAGGAAGAAGGATGCACAGTGCTCTCTGATATCCATGGAGGCATATGTTGAAGCCACATTTTGTACCGTGCTCTGGTCGGAAAAATGTTCTGACAAGGATTTTATTAGCCCACTGCCCTCCAGGATGCTTGTGAGCTGGTGAAACGGTGCGAGTCATGTCAGTATCATGGCCGACATACCAACCTATCAACCCAAGCACTGCATATCATACCACTCTCTTGGCCTTTCGTTGTTTGGGGGCTTGATATTGTAGGACCATACCCTAAAGCCCCAGGCAATTTTGAATTCCTATTTGTGGCAATCGACAAATTCACCAAGTGGATAGAGGTTGAGCTCATCAGGAAGATCACTATCGCAACAGTGATTAAGTTCATACAGGGGCTGGTAGTGTGGTTTGGCAGTCCAAATCGCATAATCACGAACAACGGGACTCAGTTCGCTAGTAATGCTTTCCAGGACTACTACGAAGAGATCAGAACCTAAGTTTGTTATACGTCAGTGGCACACCCACAGAGCAACGGAGAGGTCAAAAGGGCTAATGGGATGATACTGCAAGGGATTAAAACTCGGGTCTTTCATCGGCTTAAAAGCTATTCAAGACTCTAGGTGGACGAATTACCCACAGTACTTTGGTCGTTGCAAATGACTCCCAGTAGGCCTACTGCTGAACCCCCTTTCTTCCTTGTTTTTAGCGTAGAGGTAATTCTTCCCTCTAAGATCACCTTTCAATCGCCCCGAGTGGCCAACTACTTGGACAACAACCAGGTGGCACGATGAGAGGATGATGTAAACCTGATTGAAGAGTTCTGCGAGCGTGCCCTAATTCGAGCAAAGCCTCAGACACTATCACAACCACAAGGTGTGAGAACGAAGACTGGTTGTAGGTGACCTCCCTTAGGCAAATTTAGAATAAGGCCGGTTGGAATAAACTCTCCTCCAAGTGAGAAGAGCCCTACAGAGTAGCTGATGTCACCCGACCTGGTGCGGTCAAGCTAGCCATAGAGGATGAATGTGAATTACACAACTCCTGCAACATCGCCCTGCTACGCATGTTCTATTTGTAGGGTTGCCCGGAGACAAGCATGTTTCCCTATTTTGCAGAACCTTTCGGATGAGAGTGGAATATAACTTGTAAGTTTTTTTTAAAAGACCAGACTCTCTGTATTTTAGGATTTCACAACCACCAGCGAACCAGATTGGCTCTCCGACCGCTGCACACAATAACACTAGACAGCCACTATGCGACCTGGGTACCAAGAAGTTAAAACAACAAAATAGTTGAAGGCTCATGAACGGTGTGGGATCGCTACTCGTGCAATGTCAAAGATACAAATAGCTCAGGACAACGACCGTAAGGTCAAAAGTCCCCCTTCGGGCTAGGCGCTGGTCCTCGCCAAAGGACTTGTCGTTCTAAGGGTCATCCCACATTTTGAAAGCCTAACTAGCGAGCAGGGCGAACCAGTCGGAGCCTATTCGCCGTGACAACATAGGGAAAACTCTCTGAACACTCCAAACAATGGTTAGGACCAGTTAGGACCAGACGGTCCAAAACCCGTAGGGCTCCCGAGTGGTCTTCCAGCCATCAGCGAGGCCATCAGAAAGGGTCAGAACATTTTTATTCATGGAAAAGATTGGTTACAAGCGGGTCGATTACATTCGACCGGGCTAACTATCCTATTACATGATTGTTCTTTTCCTCTTGACTCGAGTGGCTAGAGCCATGTTGACGGAAAGGTTCTGTCTAACCCTTGCATATCGTAAAGATCCACCACCTCCAAGAATTTCAAAGTATGCGGACCCCTATTTACCCTTGAACGAGTCAAGAAACCTCTTGTACTCTTTCTTGGGGCGGTAGTTGGTCGCTCGGGAATCGAACGACGGCCTACATAGGGGCCAGGGAGGGTGCCCGGCGCAAAGACCCTGCCAAAGCTACTGACCAGTGCTGGGAAACCCGACTGACCCTCCTTCTGCACCTCCTCCGCCTTCTCCTCTCTGTCGGTCTTGTCCTCTAGAAGGTCCCGATCGATAACCCCCCCCCCCCCACCTCGTCGTCGGAGATGTCAATAATCTCGACCGAGGCAACCGCATTGGTCGAAGATCGAGTGAGAGCGACAGGGGGAGACCCTCTCTGTAATGAGGGAAGCACGACGATGGTGGGATCCAACTCTGCAAGAAGAAATTTGAGATTGTCTGCCCTGAGGGGCACCACAGCAAGCGGAGCTGGCGTCAGAGCTGACTCGGCCCTTGCCAAATCCTCCAAGATCATCAACCTTCCCAGTGAGGAATGGGAGGAGGACTCCATGATCCACAAGAATAGTTGCCTTATCACCTTGCAAAAACTTTTATGGGTGGCCAGTTGGGTGAACTCCTACTTTTATAGCCTGGCCAGCCAATGATTCACGTTTGGGGTGAAGGGTGGAACTACCACAGGGAATGTCCACGATCCTATCATTTACTACCTTGGGGGCTTACGACTGCTTCCCGGTCAAAACCATGCATGTGTGGCTGCGTCTGGACACCAACACTTTAGCTTCTTATACGTATCTCGTCTTAAACACCTCACTCTCGGGAAGTATTGGGAACCTCAATCGGCGTGGCATACAAACCGCTCGAAATCTAAGGGGGTGCACATGGGGAACCAAAAGTCCCTCTATCCCAATGATAATCAATGTTTCTCTCTCTTTCTTTTTCAAGACGCTTAACCTCCCCACGTGACGTGAAGTTTAGAGTCAAACTCTAAAAGCTAAACGGCATCAACGATCACTCTCTGGAAGGACTATGTACCCACAGAGCCCAAGTGGTGCGACCAGACCTGACCATAACCATGGGGAAGCTTGGGGGCTACTGTCGGAGTACTAAGTAAGGAGGCATTCCGACTAACGGGCCCCACGAGGGATGTGGCAACTAGTAAGGGATTTTTTCTAAACTCTGGCATATCGAGTGACCAGTCCATGGCTCACACGACCAGCGCAAGGCTTGCACAGCCAGCCTCCTTACGATATAATATGGTCCCGCGATCAGCCCTTGCTGGTCGCAGGATGTCCATACCTAACCTGTCTAATCACAAAGTCGTGGCCCGTGCAGATGGGCAGCACCTTGTCCCATAGCATTAAATGCTACGGAGTGTGGTGTTACGGACCGACTTGCATCACACGATGGATGGGACAGGATCTGCAAAATGACTAGGCAAGTGGATAATTTTGCAGGTAGACTCACGGAGCGTAGGGAGGGGATGGCTTGGCAGACAAACTTACGGCGCACGGTGATGGGACAGGTCGGGCGACCGGGGGAGACAGGTGCGGCGGTGTTCCACGGATGGGATGGAGAGGCAAAGCTCTCAGGGCAAGTTGGGTTCATCCGACTCTCCATAATATTGATCTAAGAGTAAAATATCTAGCCAGGCATGGATTTGCTAAACATAGCACACTTGTATGTTCTCCATCTTTCTATTATATTAAGAAAGGAGGAGTTGAGAAAGATCATCTGTAACCAGTTTACAAACTATGATAACAAAATACATAGGACGTAGGTCTGTTATCCTTCAGGAGGTCTGAACCTGGATAACCCCCGTGTTCTTTAGTTCATCAAAGGCACACGAACACCGCAAGCATTGTTCACGCACCAATCGATCAGTACACCCGGGAATCATTGTCAGGGATTAACCTTCGACATTAGGGTTTCAAAGTTTGAAGCCCCGGACAATGTAACCAAATTACATATATCCTTGAATGGCTGGCGGTCAGACTGGCATGGAAGTGGCGGTTTGACCGCCGACCTATAGAGAGTTTTGGCGTCTAGCGGTCAGACCGACGGTATGTCGGCGGTTAGACAGCCATCTAGCGGTCAAACCATGAGACTCTATAGGTAGCATCTTTGCAGGGTCACCAGCGAGGACTCTGGAGAAACCTTCAGTGACGAAGGGCACAAAAGCACTCAACAAGACTAGGGAAACATTTTACGTGATCATTCTGATGATATGAACAGTCCGAACATGTAAAAACCCCAAAATGAGATCTAGACCTAACTTTCCTAGGGATTTTCAGTCCAAATCAAAACGGCGGCCGGCTAGAGCTAGGAATCGACGAGAAAATGGTAGGGGGATGTTTACCTCAGTATAGAGGAATTTTGTATTGGATTGGAATCCTCCGGGGAAGCTTCGATCCAAGGATTGTACTCCCGGAGGTGAATGAGCTCGCGGATGAAGAAATGATGAGGAAACCCCTCCGAGAGGGAGGAAAGGGAGAAGAAGCTTAGGGAAGTCCTCTGGCAAGCTCGTGGGAGTTCCCACTTTTGATCTTCGGCCTTCAAATGCGACGAACGGATCACACTCTCTCCCTAGGGTTTTGGCAAGGCAAGAGAGAGAGACAATGGGTGAAGAGGGAGTGAGGGAGAGAGGCGATTGACCACTTAAGGGAGCCTCTGTGCGCTAGCGGTCAGACCGCGTGAAGGGTCGGTCAAAATATAGGAAACATTAGAGATACGAAATATAGGAATTAACTCAATTGAATAATTTTTCATGTCCAAATTTATGTGCTATTTTGGTGCATTTTTTGATGTTGTGAACGTTGATTTTAGATATTGCAGACGTCAGTTTTCGATCTTACAACGTGCAGTTGAAGCGTCCGATCTATCAGACGTCAATTCGCAATAAAACAATCTTTGGTTGCATGCGTGTGCCAGCGTGTGGGCAAATTTGCGAATTTAGACAATATACGTGACCGTATTTGCGAAATTAGACAACATGTTGACGTATTTGTAAATCTAGCACTCGTATTCGGTAACTCAAAATCCGAAATTTGGCTTGCGGTAACTCAAATTCCTAAAACACCTCGGGCCCACAAATTTCGGCAACTCAGGTGCCGAATACAGCACTGTGCACCGTATTCGGCACCTCATTTGCCGAAATCTCCCCGTATTCGGCAACTGAGGTGCCGAATACGGTGCACAGTGCCGTATTCGTCACCTGAGTTACCGAAAGCCGTGCGTCTTGTCACGTCGCGTCGTGTCGATGCTTTCTGTGTGTGCGTGCCAGGGTTGTTGATGCTTTTGTGCTTATAAAATGCGTTGGCTGGCAGAGGAGATGAGAGCAGCAGAGGAGAGAAGGGAGAAGAGAAGAGAGGAGCATTGGAGAGAAGAGAGCAGCAGCGGAGCAACGCTAGGAGAAGCAGCTCGAGCATAGGGGCAGCCGGAGAGGATCAACGCGAGCAGCAGCTGCGCTCAATTTCCTTCAGGTAAGTTCTTAGATTACGTAGTTAATTAGTAATTGTAATTATATTTTTCTTAGTCCGTTCAGAAGTATATTAATCCCTTCGTAAGTATATTGTTAAATTCATTCAAGTACATTTGATTAATTATATTATTTTGATAAATTAGAGTATTTAGATTATTTGTTTAGTTGGGTTATATGAATTTTATTAGTAAGTGTGATTAGATTCTTTATTTAATTTAATAACATGAATTTACGTGAGGTGTCCTACCACCGCCCACCATGGGAGCTCCGGCTATCATGAGAGCGAAAGGTAGTAGTCCTGCCCGTGCGAGTGGCTCGTGGAATCGAGGGACTAACTCCTTAATCTTGTGAACACTCCGGGCTCACAACGGACCCAACTGCAAGAGGTATCCAATACATGTACAGAGTTAGTTCGAAATTATCGTGGCAATAAAATAGCACATATAAACGTGGTACCTGCTGTCCTGTGAATATCATCCTTCCCCTATGGTTCTCGTCGTACCACTGCTGAAGAAGCTCGGGAAGACCACCATGAGCCATGATAATGATTTAAGGCTTCATGGTTCAACAAATAGGTGAACAATAAATTAGAATATATTACAAGCTTCATGATATTGTATCTGCTAAACAAAGGTACACGTAATTTTTTCTAATTTTACTGGATAATGATATTCATATAATTATACTAAGGACACAATCTAATTACGATGCTGAAAGAAATTCATGATATCAAACTAATTAAATAATCTAATTATATAGACTAATCAAATTCATATAATCAAACTAAGCATTGTAACTAATTAATCTAAGTACTCTAATTTATCAAATAATTTAATTCATATAATCTAATTAAATAAACTAAGTACTCTAATTAAATAATCTAAGTAATCTAATAACGTAATTAAATAATCTAATTTGTATAATCTAAGTACTCTAATTAAATAAACTAAGTACTCTAATTAAATAATCTAAGTAATCTAATAACGTAATTAAATAATCTAATTAAATAATCTAAGTAATCTAATAACGTAATTAAATAATCTAATTTGTATAATCTAATTAAATAATCTAAGTAATTTAATAATGTAATTAAATAATCTAATTTGTATAATCTAAGTACTCTAATTAAATAAACTAAGTACTCTAATTAAAAACTCTAAGTACTCTAATAACGTAATTAAATAATCTAATTTATATAATCAAAGTACTCTAATTTATCAAATTAATATAATTAAATAAATGTAATTGAACGGATTAAACAATCTACTCCCGAAAGAACTAATCTACTTCGAAATGGACTAACCAAATAAGCTAATTACTCTAAATACTATTACTAACCTAAGTATTAAATAGGTAATCTAAGAACTAACCGGTACGAAAGCTAATTAAGTGCTCACGTTGCTCCTCTTCTGCTGCTTTCTATACTCGAGCTACTGCTCCTCTGCTGATGCTCCTCGCGTTCCTCCTCTGCTGCTCCCTTCTCTTCTCCCTTCTCTGCTCTGCTGCTGCTCCCTCTGGTGCTCCCTTCTCCTCTAGCGACCTCAATTTATTCAGCAGCAAGGACACCTCTCCGCGTGTGGCGCCAAAACAAAGATGAGCACATGCATGAATAATTCACCAGCCGAAAGCATCACGGGAAGGAAAAAATGATTGACGTGACGCAAAAAAGATTGATGTAACGCGGCCAAAAGAGGGACGGGACGTCGGCCGGCTTGTTTCGGCAACTCAGGTGCCGAATACGGCACTGTGCACCGTATTCGGCACCTCAGTTGCCGAATACGAGGAGATTTCAGCAACTGAGGTGCCGAATACGGTGCACAGTGCCGTATTCGGCACCTGAGTTGCCAAAATCTGTGGGCCTGGGGTGTTTTCAGGATTTGAGTTACCGCAAGCCAAATTTCGGATTTTGAGTTACCGAATACGAGTGCTAGATTTACAAATACGTCAACATGTTGTCTAGTTTCACAAATAAGGTCGCGTATATTGTCTAAATTCCCAAATTTGCCCAGCGTGTGCAATCAAACTATCTGAACCTCACCAATCATATAAGTCTCAAAATGCTTTACGATACTACAATTAATATTATCATCATGTAATATGTCACAATAAAAATCATTCGAAGCGCCCTCCAAAACGTGCAGTCAAATATCTCTCGCTTTGACCTTTAATTTAAAAGTACTATTTGGGTTGTTAATATGAAAATAATATCATTGCATCGGTTATGAATTCCCTTTTTATAACTTAGTAATTTTGCATGTTTTCTATTACCATTTTTATATGAAAAGTAGCAGTCAAAGTTTCATATTGAAGAATGTGTCAATGTCAAGAAATAATACGTATAAAACGGGTGAGTAGTGTTCAAGATACGCAGATAAATATAGATGCTAGCGTCATGTAACTCAAGAGTTCTCTCCAACTCAGTTGAAAATACAAAATGCTTTATTATTTGAGAGTTAGATTTTCTTTACTCTCCCCGCTAATACCTAAAGAATTTATATAGATTGATTATGTGCGAATGAAATAGCATCACCATGAGAGTTAGATTTTCTTTTATCGGAAATGCTCCCCTTGACACGTCCCATGCATCAGACGGATGGCCCGCTCAACCCACAGTATCATTGGGCCGGTCTAAAAATATTTTCGTATCTCCAATATTTCAGACATTCAAATTTAATATTTCAGACGTTATGAAAATTTGTTATTGTAGTTATTTCTGTATGTTTCATCCCGGGAATCTCTTACGTATAGATCTGGATCCCAAAAAATTATCCATTCGAGTTAAAACCTATATATCTTTAAAGTTTTAGACATTCAAATTTCATGTTTGAGATGTTATGAAAATTTGTTGCAGAAGTTCTTCGAGAATGTTGCATCCAGGAATCTCTTGTGTACAGATTCGGACCCGAAAAATTATCCATTCGAGTTAATTTCTATATTTTCGCATCTATAATGTTTCAAACGTTCAAATTGAATGTTTCGGATGTTATGGAATTTTTTTTTTCCAGAAGTTATTTTCGTATGTTCCATCTCGGAATATATGAATTAACTCAAATAGATAATTTTTTTGTCCGGATCTATGAGAATTTTTGGTGCATTTTTTTATGTTGCGAACGTTAATTTCAAATGTTGCAGACATTAGTCTTCAATGTTGCGACAGGCAGTTGCAACGTTCGATATATCGGACGTCCAGGCGCTAGCTTTACCGTTCTTTTATCTAGATACTTTCAAAATACAATATATCTATACTTTCTAGGATATATTACTATCAAAATTATTAGTCAGTGTTACTTACTACAACGTTGAAAAGCAGAGGTACTCAATTTCCTACGCATTGAAATTAGATCTCTCCAACAGACGTACATAGATACTCCACTTTTTATGAACTGACATGTACAGATAAGAACATGTAGATGCTATATATACCTATATTTCAGGGGTGTATAGAATCTTAAATCTGTACATATAAAGGCTATATACATACCTGTGTTTTGGTGCATCCAATATCTAAATCTAAATCCTCAGTGGTCTAGATGAGGATGACAAACAGATCATATTTTCTTGTTTCTTAGACAAACACTGCCCAACCCCTGGCCTGCCTGTCAATTTTATTAAACACCTGAATTTGTCTTCAAGAAGCAAGGAAGATGGCACCTGATGGAAGGAAGGGAAAATGGGTTGCATTGTGGTCGACGGAATGATGTGTTGCAAGCGCGGGTTAAGGCCACAGAACATGTTGTAGGCGAGATCCTTGTTCGTCGCCGGCGAGCCGAGATCGCGGAGAGTATCAGCGAGCTGCTTCGGCTTGGTGCAGTAGGCCATGACCGTCGTGTCGCCATGGTACAGAGTGCAGAACTCGGCACCGGCGTACAAGGACGGCGTCTCCTTGCTGTCAGTTCACAGAACAAGGTCTTGATGTTCTCCCAAAGGATGTAGGCGGTGTTGGTGGTGGTGGGATTCTGCACGACCTAAAGAATCTCACCGGAGATTAACAAAAGTACTAAAGGCCTCAACCAACTATCTAATTGGCTAGCTATTAGAGGTGAAAATGGTTGAAAAAATTGCTAAAATCGTTTTCAGTTTCATTGTTCCCTGGAAATGAAATTGGAAGCGATAATATCATAAATGAATACAGCATCAATTGTATCGAAAAATCGAAAACGGTATTATCGGATCGGTAATATGTCGATATCGATCGGAAATCAATAATTCTGAACAGAAACATCAATCTGTAGCTCACAAGTCACAAATCTCATACGACAAGCACAATGAAGTAACACATCACTACAGTCTATATAAGTATATAACAATATGTCACATCTTATATGATAAGACAAATGACAAGAAATATTTAATAAAACAAGTTCAATTGATATGTTTAACACAATTTTGGGTTCGATTCGGACTTCGACCAATACGTCATATGAGAATACGAGATAGATCGGTGACTTAGGTGGGCCGAGTCCTTATATGAGATTTTGTCGGTATGTTGAGACAACGATTTTAAGTGGGCCAAGAGAGAACCAAAGACTAGATCCCAAAGACTTAGGCGGGCCGAATCGGTAATTACCGATAGAAATTTCCGGCCCAAAACAAAAAACCGACTAAACGGCCATAAGTGCCCAAAATCGTTTACGATACTGTTTTCGGGTCTTTTTAGTGACACAGATATTGTTTTCAAAAAATATTGATTCCGGCTCGAACAATCGGCGGTTTTCGAAAACAGCCCTCGGTAAAATGAGAATTATCGTTACCATTTTCACCCTTACATAGGATCATTATCTCCACCCAGTGCCCTAGTTTCTTCAAGGAACCTTTGGCAAACCGAAGTCGGCAAGCCTCGCATTGAAATCGTCATCTGAGTGTGTTGCTCGATTTGATAGGTATGTGTTGGATTGGATTCATCGTGGAGGTAAACAAGAGCAGAGCCAGTGTTCTTTACTATGTATTTTGTAATTAATAATAGATAGACAAGTACGTAGATAGTGTTGCATAGAATAATCTTGAAAATTGCGGTATCATTTACTCAATAAACGAACCTGTTCCTTCTTACTGTCCTTAGGCATCTATTCTTAGACAATGAAGGGCTTAGGGTATCTCTAAGAGACAAATTTAATAGTTAAAGATAGTACTGGTTCTTATGTGAGAGTGTAAAGAGCTCGTACTTAATATGGATATGTCTCACATTACTTGTAATACGGACATGTCCCACCTTATTACTCTCTTCTATATTAAATATAAAGAATTATAAATGACGAGATTTATATAAATTTTAAAAAGTATGTTCTCTCACTAAAAGCTAGAACGTCTCTAATTATCATAGATGCCCTTACTTTCAATGTGTCTACACTAAGAGATGCAAAATCAACAATGCTCCGGCTCAGGGGCGACCCAGGCGGTAGTTCTAAGTGGGGCGTTGCCATTAGAAACTTAATAAGTGTGATTTTTCTCCGTAAAGTACAAAGAACCAAAATGAACTAAAAAATGAGTGGGCCGTGGCATGTGCCCCCATTGGGCACAATGTTGTTCCGGTTACCAATAATTTTGGTATGTTTGGTTATCTAAATCTTATTTAGCTTAATCCGTGAATATGTATAATTTTAGATAGGAGCGTGTTTGATTATTTATACTTACTGTTTTAGTCTGATCCGACGGATGTAAGATGCAGCCTCATCTTAGTTCGGGAGTAAAGCTCAATTCAAGCATCACTCCGTAGCCTGGTTCGACGAATGTAGGCTCTACATCCACTTGCAGACGGATCTACTTTGTCAGTGTCAAAAATCATCTTCATACGAGTAACTAATCATAATCTCAATTTTTATATCTGCTTATGCGGTCTCAAATTTAATTAACCAAATAAAAACTCAGCTCAGCTTGTTCAGACAAATACAAGTAACCAAATACTTTTCTTTTCAACAAATATAACTCCATTTAATTTATTTCTCTTTAATCTTTTTATACGATACAACTCTATAAAACCTAGATCAAGGATCTAAACCTTCGCATGCAGGCTGGTTTAAGGTAAAAGTGCTTTGCTCTGGTGGACGTCTCCACGATCCTTAAAGCAAAACTTTTAGAAGAAAAAAATGCTAGTTCTGCTTATTTCCTAATTTGCACTTCCTCATAGGCGACACTAAAAAGATGGCCAGCAGAAGCCTCAGCATTGCACGGAGGCGAGATCCGCCACCGCCCGCCCCAGAAGAACAATTGAGGATATGTTTGGTTGTCTAAATTTTTTTTAGTGTGGCCGATAGATACATATAATAATAAAAAAAACATGTTTTGTTATTTGTATATATGGTTTCAATCTAGTCCAACGGATACAAATATAAGTCTAGTCTAACGAATACAAATATATGTTTTTAGTCTGACCCGAGAGTAAATCTCGATTCAATAAATTATCTTCATGTGAACGGTCTAATCACAATCTCAACTATTTCATCCACTTATACGACCTCAGATTCGATTAACCAAATAAAAAATTAACTTAAATGCATCTAAACAATACAACTCTACAATACTCCGTCAGAAAACAAACACACCTTTAACTGGTGTCTGATCGAAATCTGCCGTCGGCAGCTAGCTGCAAATTAACAGGCGGCGCGGTGTAGTGGGAGACAGAGGGTGGAGGCTGGGGAGATTGCTCTACTAGCCCAGTCAAGTAGACGTCGCACAACTACGAGTCCTTTTGTTAATCGATATGAACTCAATCCTCTCCATTTTACTGAGAAATAGAACTCGAACACCTGATTGGCTCGTACAACGCAGCACACGGAGCACACGAATACCACGACCGTGCGGCGGCCGGCGGGCACAGAGCAGCTTGCTCGGCCATGGAGCATGGATATGCATTGATGAACTTGCGAAGGTTGGCTCCAACTACCACTCCACTAGTGTGCATTGTTCAACTGATTTCTCCTTTGAAAAATAACCGACAAAAAATGATTACTCAAGAGAGAGGATACGAGAAGGGAAAACTTGCACATCAAAATTACGGGCCGCATGCAAGCACTCTTTACACATTAAATACCCAGAAAAAGGAAAAGAGGAAATGGTAAAATGGAAGAAGAATCTCCCGGCCACAGCTTCTTACATTGGGCGTACCATTCTTTGAGCACAAAATAACATGAGCATCATCCATAAGATACGATGCCAACTCTTCTTTGAACAAGGAGGAATGGTATATCGTGATAGTTGTGTTCTGTACTAAGAGCAGCCTAAACATTTACTTACTGGGCCTAGGAACTCCAGGAAGCTCGACGATGGCGGTGGAATCTCGTCCTCTGTTTTTGAAGGCAGATGTCTGAGGAATGCCCTAACAGCACCCGTCACACCGTCTTCAGATTTCATGGCTTTGGACAGCTCCACAGCCTTTTCTTTCACCTAAAATTACATGCGAAATTTTTTATGCCATTATTTGTTAAGGGGAAAATGGATAAACCATGTACTAAGTGCAAAACAACACTGGTTACTGGTGCAATAACAATCCTGACACCCAAATGTTTTGGAAGCCTGTTTGAAACTTCTGATTAAAAGGCTTTGTTGCAGACATGACTTTTTGCTAGCAACGGTACGTAACAGGATAGTTAATTTGCAACATGCCAACAAAAGGACAAAAGGAGAATACACTGTAGGCTTTGCAACAAAAGGAGGCGGCGGCAAGGATGAAGATGAAGTGGGCATGCCGTATCTTGGAGTTGACCATCATGGAGAATTTCACCCAGCATGGGTGGATGTTTACTAATAGGATTTGTCCTTGAGTTTTCCTTCATTCATGTTTTTAAACCCTGAAGTGTGAGCCAATTTGTTGGCATTTCATCTAGAGCCTTCGGCTCCAACGTTGTAATAATGAATTGTTTGGTGCATGCCTTATGCAAAGGCCGGAATAAAGACATTCCTTCATCTAAAAAAAAATATAAGGTGTATGGAACTAGGGAATAGGATGAATAAGTGGGTACCAGCCAGTTCCCCACCTTATCAAATAATACCATCTAGGAGGAAGCATTGTACCACAGTTTTAAGATCGTTTTGTATCATATTGGATGGATTATATATATCATGCAAGTTAATGGAATGAGAAGAGATGCAAAGAATTGAAAAATTGAAAACTTAATGTTGACCATGTTCCCAGCCTCCCAGTGAACACATCACAAGTCACAACTAGTCTTAATACGTGCAAGGGACACATCACTCCAAGGCTAAATTAAGCAGAACTAAACGTAGATTGATACTATTACAAACTTAACAGCAAAAACACATCCGACAGCTACTTCTGCTGCGGCATAGGAGCTCTAATTGTAATATGTATGAGTGTAAGCTTATGCAGTGAAGTAAATCCAGAAGAACAGTGACCCCATGCCGAGAGATACAGAACCAACTAAACAATGCCAAGAGATACAGAACCAACTAATTGTTTAGCATCTAAAAAACTAAATGTTTCAATTGAAGAATTTATTTATTCTGAAATACGATTATTTTTTTGAGATGTTCTCAAATAGGATTAAAACCAACTAACCAAGTGATGTAATATGTATGTCACAAGTCACAACGAGTCTTCTTATGAGAAATATGTACAAAGCTCTGGTGGGTTAACAGGGTAGACAAAGTGTACGAGTCTAGTTGCCAGCATGCAAATTATGCTGGAAAGCAGCAACATCAAGAAGAAAATTTATACTCTTTGGCCCACATATACCACGAGAATTGCAGAACTTACCTCTGGTTCCATCATGAACTTTATAGCATCGACCAACTTCTGCAAAACAAACTGATCAACTGGAATAGGTGCAGGTCCTAGCCCTCTAGCATGCACCTGGTCGCCCCAGAATGGTTGGTCACCAAAGAACGGTACAATAGTTGTAGGACACTGCAAATCACGAAGACTTAAAGTAAACAACTAAATTAAGTACAAGAAACCTCATGCAATAGTATTGTAGTAAGAAAGGTATTTTAAACATATTTTTTACTCATCCTATCGCAAACATGCCAGATGTAGTCTGAACAGTAGAAGAAAAAAATAAAGCAGAGAGAGAGCTTACTGCTGCCTTGAGGCCAGCAGCTGTCGTTCCAGCACCACCATGATGCACCTATGGAGGTAGAAACAAAAAAGAGGAAAGCATAAAATTTACGTAGTTCTTAACACCAGGAAGTGTCCACACCTTTAAGTTATGCTCGAATTCTATTACTAAAATAAGATAAATTACTTAAGTAGCATTACGTAACACATGAAAATTATTAGTTTCTCAATACTGGGCAACATTTCAGTATTGATTGTGAACTAGTAATCACTAGTTAAGGTAACATAATATGCTAAAAGCGAGATGGACCAAAAAGTCACAAGCAATGGCTTACCACTGCCTTGCACTGCAGAAAAAGCCAGTCATGAGGGCAGTTGTCCAGTAGATATACAAAATCTTTTGGTTCTGCCACTGCCAAAAGTTCTAGAGTCGTCATAATAGAATCAGCATATATGCCAGACAACCAATAGCTCAACAATCTAAGGAAATAAACTTACAGGTTCCAAGGCCACCCCAGCCTTTGTTAATGATACCTCTCTGTCCAGTAGTTTCAAGTGCTTTGACAATGATTTCAGTCATCTTTTGTGGCTCTTGAACTGGCTAGTATATCAGGAGAAAAAACAAGTCAATTGTCAAAAAGGGGAAAGAAATGATGTCTTTGGCTTCATAATACTCTACAACCTCAGAAAATGATAAGGACAGAAGGCACATAACTCTGGATCATTATTTTTAATCCTTGAAGTGTATAATTAGTTAACTTTGTAGCATACCGATATGCATGACCAATAAAAGAACATAGTTTGGCCACACATAATCATACCAAAAACAATTGAAGGAGACGACATTTTATAAGCAACCATCATATTTTCAGAGCGACAGGTTACAACACAATTTTGAAAAGAATGATTAGGTACTAGTACTACATCTGGAGGTGTTCATGCCACTTTGAGCATCAAGCAACAAATTACAGAATTTTGACATACTGACAAAGTTGAAAGGTAAGACATGGAAAAAGGTGTCGATGGGTGATGGTGAGCATGAGCTAACCCATTTGCTCAAATTTGATTATCTTTTAGGGTCAATATGAAAGCATGATTCTGACTGCAGAGTAGCTATCAAAATCAGCGGTGTTTGAACTTGACATTTTTATACATTTCTAGACAAATGGAACTTTTCACATGCATACTTCTGTTGCATAAAGATTCATTGGTCTTCATAAGAAAATGATATCCTTACATCCACATACCAATAAGTCACACAAATAACTTCTACCGCAAGATTACAAAGCTTTAGATGACAAGCTATTTACGGCTTGCGGGTATCGTAACTAGTGAACATAGCATGTGGGAAGCTGTTTTCTGCAGTAAGACAACTAGGAGTTGACATGGTACAATGACTGATGTTAGGATGATTTGCAAAAAAAATTCATATGCAAATAACCCTAATTTGTCGAGTAGTTTGAAGTACAAAGTTACAAACTATATACGCAAGTGCAAGTCACCAAAAACTTCCAGCGTATCCAGAATACTGGGCAATGGGTCAAACAATACAGTCTTCAGATCGAATGAGATAAAAGTTTGTATAAAGTAACATAAACCAAGGTCAAACTGATCTTACAAGGCTACCAAAGCCAACATATATGGGCTTGTCACCAGCTTCAAGCCATTTCACAAGTGATTCTGGAGGTACGTAGTTGGAAGCAAGATCAAGGAAGCAAAATCCAACAACATCAATCTTGGGGCCCCAATCTGCACTCCAATACATGAAAACTATCTTAAAATACTTGCTAGTGGAAAAACAGAATCTGAAAACGTCAAAGAAAGTGCTCTAACAATAAGCTACTCCACTAGTATATCATGTCTCCCATGAAATTAACTACGTATGAAAGTTCCTTACACAATGAGCAGTAAAAAGCCTAAATATAGCTTAACGAGCAATTTGTGATGTTATACTTTGAATGACATAATTCCCTGAAATTTCAGACACCTGTAAACTACATTGATCTTAGCAATTGTGATGCTACTAACCTACTAGTTAGGTAGTCATAACTTTATGCATGCTTTTATACAATAAGAAGTCTGGAAGGGTGCTCTTACGTCTCAGGTACAGTATCACTCTAGCACCGTGAACAGTCATAAATACAAGTTCTTTTTCTGCTTCAACCACTTAGCAAGCAAGTTTACCCTTTTCAGATACCCTGTTAGTCTCTCCTTTTCCAATCTTCGTGGTTTGTTGCTGTTATGGTCTTGCATGAGGGAGCATAGGCCATAAGAGTTGGATGGATGGACGGGGTCCTGGACTACACCAGTGTCAGTAAGACACCATGGCTTAGCCAAGGAGGTGAGCGTGTACCAGGGAGTCGGCACATAAGGTTGAGAGAGGGTTGGGGAAGAAGCAAATACACTGCAATGTCTCTATCTAAATAGAGTTAACCCTAACACACGAGCCTAAAGATGACTTTGGAACCAACAGGAGATAACTATCCTAATTTAGAAACATCCTTCCTGACTGAATTAATCTAACTAAGATGAAGTCCCTCGGAGATAAAACTCCTAGCCATGTGAACCACTGCTAGGGCCAACATCTAGCTATGCACCACCTTGTGGTGCCATGGGGGCCCACCAATGAGTTTGGTGCCCTACTTTAACATCTCCATGACGTGAAACATATCCCATTTACATAGAGTGCTGGTTGTTAGGAATAGCAACTTGTATTCCTGAAGGCTCTAGACCAGTATATATCATGTACATGTTACAATATGCAAAGAACTCATACTATAGGGATATTACACAGAGCAATATATATATATGTGTGTGTGTGTAATACCACCTCAAACTCATGGGGGATTAACCACACTGAGTTTGGAGAAATAGAACCTATGTTGAGCTATATTTTGTGCCTTTGTGAAAAAATTAGCCAACTGAAGCTCGGAAGGACCATACTGAAAAGCAATCACCTCATCTTGTACATGTGCCCATGTGTAAGAAGCATCAACACCAATATGCTTAGTGAGCTCATGCTTCACCGAATCGTGAGCAATACTGATAGCACATGTACTGTCTAAGTAAAGAGTAGGTGAAGGAAAAGAAACACCAAAATCATTAAGTAATCACCGTAACCAACTGAGCTTCGTTGTCAACAACGTCATAGCTTGCAATTTAGCCTCTACACTAGAACGAGAAATTGCGGTCTGTTTTTTTGTCTTCCAAGCAATAAGAGAACTAACAAGAAAAACAAAGTAGGCAAAAATAGACCGGCGATCAGAAGGATTACTAGCCCAAGTAGTATCAGAATAAGCACGAAGCTGTAAAGAGCTGGAGCGTGGAAAAAAGAGACGACGAGAGATAGTCCCACGAAGATTGCGTGTTTCACGCAGGAGATGACTATAGTGGAGCTAAGTGGGAGTTGAAACGAACGGAATGGGGATGTACACTGCATGAGAAATGTCAGGACGAATGACACCAAGGTAAACAAAACTCCCAACTGGATGATGATAGCCAGTGGGATCCGAAAGAGGCTCACCATCAGTGAACAAAGAGCGCAGGATCATGAGCACTAGCAAAGAAATCAGCAGCAATGATCACAGAAGAAAAATGCTCAAACCAGACTCAAGAGGCTTGCTTAAAGCCATAGAGTGATGGAGACGACAAACCATGCCCTCGAAAACAGAATACCCTGGCGGTGGGTGTATGTAAACCTCCTCACGCAACTCACCATTAAAAAAGGCATTTTTTACATCAAGCTGGGGATAGACCACTGACGCACAGATGCAATAGCGAAAAGAGTGAGCATTGTGGTCATCTATGAAACACAGATACTGCAGAAAGGCGTCGTATCCATATCTGATGTTGTATCCAATACGGATACGTACTGGCAGAGTATCTGTAAATGAAATCACAAAAATAGTGGATACATCCAGGATACTTCACACACTTCTTGGATACAGCCCAGCCCAAATCGGCGCTCCCCTTCCGTTAGCAACCCTAATAGCAGCCCACCCAACACGACTGCTCCCTCACGTCGCTTGCGCCCCGCATCTCCTCACACCACCCGCGCCCCGTGCTCCACAGCCGCTGCCCCACTGGCCGCTGCTCCCTCACACCTAGATGCTCGACGGCGAGCCAAAGGCCGGCGATGCCCACACGCCTGGACTACACCCGCGCGCCTGCACACTTGGACGTGGGACGCGGGACACTGCGCCTGCATGCCTGGACAGCAGACACTGCACCCGGATCTGGTTCCTCTCCTCTCCCTCTTTTCTTCCTTTTTTCTCTAGCGTGCCCTGATTTCATGCCTGCGGTCACGGACTCACAGTTCCCATCAATTCATCACTCATCATGTCAAATTGCCAATCCATTTGATGATTGCTATTGCCAAAGATAAGCTATTGCTAAACTTGATTATTGCTATCGCCAAATTGCATATAAGCTATTTAAGTAGATGCAGCCGCCAGCCACTCAACATTTCTCTTGTGCTTTCCATTTGAGTGACAGATGTTTCATTTCACCTTTGAATAGATGTGCGGCCTTTCAGACTTTTAAGTATGTTATGCATTTATGTAATAGACCTTAAATAGAACATGTGTGCTTGCACTTATTGCTGTTTTTTATTAAAAAAATTAAACGTATCCGCGTATTGGATTTTCTGAAAAAAATGATGTATCCCCGTATCCGTATCGGCCCGATAAGATATTCGTATCCGTATCAGTGCTGCATAGATGGTCATGTGAGCCACCAGAGCAAGTCTCGTCATGGTCACGACCGTACTCTTCCTGGAAACCACGGGCGACAAGACGAGCCTTATAGCGCTTAAGAGAACTATCAGAGCAAGTCTTAACCTTATAGACCCACTTACACGTCATAGGACGAACATGTGGAGGAATAGGAACAAGATCTCACATGCCGTTGCGCTTAAGAGCAGCAAGGTACCCTGTCATCGCATGCTGCCATTCCTAATGAACAACAGCATCACGGTAAGAAAACAGCTTGGCATGAACAACACTAGCAAAGCCAAAACGATTAGGAGATCTAATCGAATGGCGATCACGAAGAGAATAGCGAAGAGGAGGAACTGAATCACCAGAAGGAGATGACTCATCAGAAACGGCACAACACGAGGTGAGACAGCACGGGAACGATGAGTGTAGTGAAAAAAAAAAGGTTCAACAAGACCAGGAGGAGGAAGAGCATGTGAGGTGGAAGCCAAAAGCGTGGGGCACTGGAGAAGGCACAGCAGGAGAAGGCACCAATGGTGTTCGGGGAAGAGAAGAAGAAATAGTGATGGTGTGACAGGAAAAGTGAGAAAAGACAGTGGTTGAAGAAGTGGAATGAGGTCCGAGGATAGAAAGGACGAGATTCATCAAAAGTAAGCTAAAGAGGTGGAATAAGGTCCGAGGATAGAAAGGACGAGACTCATCAAAAGTAACATCCCATGAAATGCGCATCCGGCGAGCAACAGGGTCCCAACAACTATAACCCTTATGCTCAACAGTGTAACCAAGAAAGACACTCAACAGATTGAGAGATCGGTTTGGTACATTCAAGGGAGGGCAAGAACATAACAAACATAGCTAAAAAGACGAAGAGAAGAGTAGCCAGGAAGGCGTCCATATAGATGCTCAAAAGGAATCCCACCTTTGAGAGCATAAGACCATCTCCAACCGTTTCCCTTCAGGGACCAAAATCCCTTCACGACGGGATTTTCGTTCCCTTCAGCGCTCCAACGGTTTCCCTTCACGGTTCCCGTCACGACGGGATTCCCAGGGTCATTCCCTTCAGGACGGGATTCTCTCTCCTTTCTCTTCGCGATTCCCCTCGAGGGGAAGCTGTTGGAGATAAGAGGAAATAAAGGGAATAAGAACGGGGAAGGGAATCGGGAAGGGAACGAAATGAAGGGAATATGGTTGGAGATGGTCTAAGAGGGTTGGATGTTGCCTAAGTATGTGAAAGTGAAGACCGCCCCAGCCCAAAAATAATGTGAAACGGAAGAGGCAATCATATGCACGCGAGTTGTATCAAGAAGATGATGATGCTTGCACTCAGCAACGCCATTCTAAGCATGAGCTCCAGGACAAAAGAATTGAGACAACGTACCCTGTTCAGCAAGAAAGAAATGAAGATGCTCAGAAAGAAATTCGCCAACAGAATCAGCACGAAAAACACAAATGGGAGTGTCAAATTGAGTGCGAATCATAGTGGCAAAGCACTTATATATAGATAATACCTTGCTACAACAAGACATGAAATAAATCCAAGCGTGGCGAGAGAAATCTATAAAGATAATATAGTGACTATAACCGTCTTTCAAAACAAAAAGAACCAAACCGCAAACATGAGTGAACAATATCAAATGGATGTTCAGACACTCACTATGAGGATAAGGAAGTCAAATCTGTTTAACAAGCTTACAACCTTGACAATCTAAAGACGCATCTCCTAAAACACTCTAAAAGACCACAACGAACTAATGAAGATAGACGCAACTCATAAACATGATCAGAATGATAATGCTGATGCCACTGCTGGAAAGAGCTAGAAGTCGAGGAAGCAAAGAGACCGACGAAGGCAGCGGAAGGAAGACGAAACCAATCAAGCTCCCATAGACGTTGAGAATCATGGCTAAAACTAAAAATGCTAAAGGTGCACCGGCCAGCAACAGAAAGACAAGTACCATCAACGGTAACAACATGAATAGGAGAATCAAGAGGATGAAGCAAAGACAGACTATGAAGAATTAGAAGTCATATGAAAAAATGCTCCTAAGTCAAGAATCCAAGGTGAAGTATCTGATTGCGTAGAAGGTAGTCTCTCAGTGACAAAAGAGAAAGTAGTAGAACCAGCAGAACATGTTAGTGCAGAGCCAGAGGTAGCAACCAGGCGGCGAAGCAACGTCACAATTTCCTACTGAGTGTCAGTCGAAGAAGTAATAGAGGAGGTAGCTGAGGTAGAAGCACTAGAGGAACGTCAAAGATGCTTCTTCTTTCGGTAGCAATTCGCCTCAACATGGCCTTCCTTGCTGCAGTAGGCGCAGCGAGGGCAACCACCACCACCTAAAGAGGTCGTAGAAGGCGAAGGAGTCGCACGAGGAGCAGGCAGCGATGTAGACGAAGACATAGGCACAACAAGTGGACGAGCAGCTAACACTGAAGAAAGTGGAAACAATCCAGAACCACGCAGACGAGTCTCCTACGAGCGCATCTTTGTAAGAGCCTCCACAAGCGTGACACGAGGATGTCGTGCAAGCAGCTGAGCCTGACGCTGCTCAAACTCAGGACAAAGCGAGTTAGGAACTCGTAGAGGCGTCGAAAATCACGTTCAACATGCAGATCCAAGCAACACTGACAAGAGTGACAACCAACAACACAGAGAGTCTGACTGACGCCACACAACCGATATCTGAGCATAGAACACATCAATTGTGGCATTACCCTACTGAAAAGACTGCTCCTGGCGAACAACATACAGACAGAGAGCATCCCTAAAAGGCTCATAGATCTGACAAAGATGAGTCTGCATCTGAAGTGCAGTAGAGAAACCAACAATCTTAGAAGACATCCTAGGCTCCACACTAGCAACCAGAACAGACGTGGCACGAGCATCTACATCCATCCACTGAGCACAGTCAAACAACCTATCACGGTACAGCTCCAAAGCTTCCTGATAAACAGAGATAACCTTCTCATAAGCAGTGGTGGCGATGTCAATAGCTGCTTTGTCTCCTTTGTCAATAGATGGTTGTACGGACTCCGTCGGCAGCTCTAGAGAAGGCGGACAAGGAACATCGCCACAGAGAACACCCTAAAGATGAAGCGCACACATGTGGATGCGCATATGTTGCGCGAAGTCCCGGTAGTTGGCACCATCAAAGATCACTGAGGAACGGAAACGGTGCTCGACAACATCCTGATAAAGTGACAAACAACAGCAAGAGCGCAAGGGAAAAGCGGCGAGTGATGGTAAGAGCGCGAAGGAAGCAACGAGCACGCAAACAAATAACGACAAGCGACGGCGATAGTGCAAAAAAGAAGCGACAGTCGACAGTGAGAGCGCAAAAGAAGCAACATGCTGCTACAATTTTTCTTTCTTTTTTTCTTTTTTTTTACTTTTTTTCGTTTTTTTTGTTTTACCTAGCGTCTGTTCTAGAACAGATGTACACACATGACTCGAGGCAGGAGGAGACCGACTCTGTTAGAGGAAACAGAGCAAAGAGTCGTAGGAGTCAACAGCTCGTCGACGACAGATCCAGAGGCGCCCGAGCATGCAGCTGGTGACAACGGGAGAGGCGGAGGTATCCGACATTTACTGTAGATGAGTAGTATCCAGAAAGAATATATGTGTGAAGTTGCAACACGCAAGGAGAAGATGATACCTAACCCTAATTTTGGCTTTGTTACCATGTTAAGAATAGCAACTTGTATTACCTGAAGAGCCTGGACCAATATATATACATATATAGGTTACCATATGCAAAGAAACCCTCATACTATGGGGATATTGCACATAGCAATATATGTCTAACACTGGTGATTGCTAACTTTGTTCAAAGAAAGATGCATCTGTAGCAATGGTTGGTCCACATCGCCATGTGTAAAGGGAGAAGGGAGATTTATTTGGCCAAATTTACAAACCAATGACAAATGGATCTGGTATTAACATCACTTTACCATGCACGTTAAGATGTACTTTATGCAAACATAGTCATTTTTGACATGCAGAATCTCAGAATAGATCTCAAGATTCACATGTCAATCTAATGACTGGCTGCTACCAGAAAAAGGGGTGAAAAGAAATCAAAGATACAGATTCAGACCTGCATGCTTCGGCAACTAATGCAGTAAAAGAATGACAAGGTTAATGTTGCAAATTTCAGCTCAGCCAATAAGTATGACAGACCTTTTGGTTTCGGGACAAGGTTAGGACTCCAAATGTATCCATGAGGAACGTCATTGCCAGAACCCTGTGCGCCACTTAGGTATGTTACGGGACGCAGCTTCAACTTTTTCTTTCTAAATTCATTGATCATATCCCGTATTCCAAGCCAAATCATAGAGTCCACAATTTGGTATGAAAGCTGCAAATGTAGAAACAATGGTAAAGGCAAAGCATCAAATCAGATGTTATAAAGAGCATCTAAATCAAGAACAGATCTTCATAAAGATGCCTTGGGCTAACAAGGTTGGGGTCGCTTCTGACGCAAAAGGTGAAGAGTGAAGCTAATAGCATTGTGCACTTTAACTACTGACAAGATGAACTCAGTATCTTTACATGAGAGACATGCAATTCATTAAGTTGGCCCCGCAGATCTCCAAATATACATACCAAATGCAACCAAGGTTGTGCACATGTTCTTAGCCATGAAAAGCAAAACGCTACAACGACAAAACTACAATGTTACTGTAATGACATGAATAAAGAGCAACTATCTCATTTTTGATATCACATCAAAATAAATGATGCAATTGTAGCCAAAACTTTATCAGCGTGTAGCTTCACACCGATAGATCTAAGACTGGTCGTGCCAACCACTTTTAACAATGTAGGATTAACAGATCACGTACAGAAGATAAATGATATTAGATGCCCAAATACTTCATTTACTTTGCTTAGCAATTCCTCACTATTTTCCAAAGTGATCCATTTTGGTTTCTTGATCTGCGGATTAACCAAGAAAATGAAATTCGCATGATAGATTATTGAGTTGTGTATCACGTTTATCCTTCCCACAAACTTTCCAATCATCTAGGAAGGTAAACGCCTGTTGGGAGATGGGAGGAAGTAGATTTTCCAAAGCAAATAAGTAAACAATGTAAACTTACTCGATATCCAGCAGATTGCTTCACACGAGAAAGAGGATGAGGAAATTCACTAGTTGGCCTGAATAAGCAGCATAAGTTAGATCCCCAAATGACAATATTCCTCAGCTAATTTGTGCTCTTCAAAGAGGAAGCAGGATAACAGAGACTCACGTCCATGGCATGGTAAAGAATATATGAATGGGTACTTTTAGTGCTTCAGCCACATGCGTATGTCCTGAACAATATTGAGGTCAGCAGGATAAACAGGCTTATAAATGTTCATACTAGTGAACTAATATAGGTCTGGATCACAAGAAATAAAAATATGCAAGGAGGAGGTAATCAAGTAGCAGATTGAGGCGTTAAATGTACTATTGACTGGTATCGATGAAAGGCTTACAGCCTCACAGGTAGCCCAGGAACTCATCCAAGACACACGTACACTAACAGTGGTATTTTTTGTGCTGCAATGACTTGCTGCCTTTTCTGTTTTCTTCTCTATTTATACATTGCTGATCACTACAATATGGCCTGGTTCAAACAGCTAATAACTACAGCAATTACTGCTTTAATTGGCTATTATTCTTCCTAATTTGCTAGCTGAAAATCTCTGGTTCAAACAGCTAATAACTACAGCAATTACTGCTTTTAATTAGCTATTATTCTCCCTAATCTGCTAGCTGAAAATCTGCACACATCAAGGCTTATTGCTAACAATCGGATCTCGCTTGCATTATTTCAGATATATTTGCAAGTTCATAAGAGTTTGCTTGTACTACAGTGGAGTTCGGAATGACCAATTGCCTTATAAGACCAGGACTGAGCAGCTAAGTAAATAAGAAATCTGTAAGAAAAAAAGGCCTGGCTGAAAAAATTGTACTGTGGTGAGGGCTGATGCCTCTAACAGGCTAGGCCTTGGCAGTGTGTTTTGGCCCAAACTGAACTGTACTTTAGCCCTGGCCAAAGCACAGCCTCCTTTATACTCAGGTCTCTGCAAAATTAAGCTTGACCGAAGCGGAACTAGCAGGAAGTACATCCACTTGCGATGCTTAGGTTGTTTTATAGATAAGTACTTTCAGATTATACACAACTGTCTCGCAAGTGAAACGAATAGCATGTCAATATTTCCATAATTCCAAATCAAAATCAAGCCATAGTATGATTGTATGAAAGGACATAACTCTAGAAGAAAGATGAAAAGGAAACATGACTTCACAGATGCCGTATTACTAAATCGTGTGACTAGGGGGAAGATTAGCGTGATGAAGATGAACACAGAGAATAATTAGTCTGCAGTCGAATAAATCGCAAGTCAAAAAAAGTAAAACTAACTAACGGTTGTGTACTGAATTTATCTCAGGAACAAAAAAAAATTGCTCAAGTTGGCCCTAGTCTTGAGTAGTTGAGTACAATCTAAACAAATGAATTTGCTTTCGATAAGAGAAAATAAAAACAGAGTAAAGCATAAAGAGTTATGTTAAAGTAAACAAGATATACTGACCATACGCAGGTGGGTTCGCAATAATTGCATCCACATTGAAAGGAATGCCAGTGTCAGGATCAGGATCTTTGCATGCAGACGACAAAGAAAATATAATTTCTTTAATCTGTTTTCTTTGAATAGGAATTTCTGATGGCCCTGAAGGTAGGAATCCTTTATTCTTCACCATGTCTGCTCAAGTTATGAATGTACGAAACACATGAATATTCAAATTATGTAAAACAAGGAAATCAATTTTTCAAAAAACAAGACATACATTCCGCGAGTATCTTGGGATCTCCACCAAGCGGGTAAAACTCCAAGCCAGCTGTTAGTACAAACTCCTTAAAGTTGGCATGAGTTGCTAATCTCACACGGTGTCCATAATCCTGCAACAAAAGTCAGAAATGACAAATGCGCTGACATGTAGCTGGAAGAAACACAAAGGCTAACCTTAATTAACAAAAGAAAGGGGTGTGAGAGAGAGAGAGAGAATCTGATTCACAAAAAATTTAGACTAGGACTAACCTGTAAGCGTTTTCCTATAGCAACAAATGGCTGCACATCTCCTCGTGTACCAACGATAAGGATAACTATTTGCATAGGTGGCCTGTACGGTATGTCTGCTCCATCCAATGAGTCCTCAACGGCGACTTCGCCATAGTCATCCTCTGTTCCAACACCAACTGGAGCTGATTCCAGACCACTTGGCACATCAACAACCACAGTTCCATCACATTTCACTGTAGCAAGCCGATTTAACATCTTGAGCTGCATAAGGTGGGTCAAAAGTAAGGTGGCAAAAATATTAAGAATTCCAGCAGTCAAATACAAATCACTTATCATCTAGACTTCTGATGGTTTCAGGCTATACCATATGGTGTATCGCAACATACTGAAACACAAAGTGTCCTCTTACGCTGGAAATATATGAACGAGTGATTCCACCTCCTGAAGTCTGACTAAATGAGGCAGTAGGCTAACTCGAGACTCAGCAAGTCAGACACGTGACTCTGGGATCAAACGAAGAGTTTGCAAATAGGATGTATTGCGTAAGGTAACATTTTAACAAGACTTGCGTTATGGGATGGAGGAGCGTTGCTCACAGGAGGACGAGGTTAGGCCCCATCTCCACGGAGTTTAGAGAGGAAACTAGAAAACTAGATTGAATCTTCTTGCTTGCCTTTATTGATGAATGCCGCCTCTCTTATATAGAGATGGTTAGATGAAAGAAACTCCTAACAACCCCACATAATTACTATTTTCATAACAATCTTGATTGGAAAGTAAATTGGCAATCACTTATCTAATGGCTCAAGCCGTGCTAGTCTTCTTCTTGTGCCGGTCCCCACATAACAATCTATATTGACATATAATTACTATTTCAGTAATAAGTTCCACATATTCCCTTTGTGTTCCATTCAGAGCCTTGTATCCAGTGATTGCAAGATTATCCTCAATTTTGAGACAACGAAAACAAAAGGATTTATAGTTGAACTACAGGATCCTACTACGAATGAGCATATTTCATCTAAGCTTAAGGTTTTCCCATAAACCTCGAAGCTCAGCTTTAGGTCTACCATTACCAGCCCTAGAAGTACAAGGTAGTTTTTATTTAGAAGATTTATAAGTAACTTCTTCCAACTAGACAGCCAATGAATCAACCCACTACACTGAAGAGTGAAGATGCTCCAAAAAGTGCATCTTCCAACCAAGAAGCCTTTAACTTTTTCCCTGAGCATATTGCGTCAAACTATTTTTTTTTTACATAAATACATTGCATCAAAGTATCCAAATATATTCCTAAAATCTAGAAATATGGAGTAACTGATCGTTCCAAATAGATGTTGTGTGTTTTTTAGAAATATAATTCTAAAAATGATCACTTACATACAGAAGTTATGCAACTAGTAATGACTAGTCCATACATAAATAAGTGATTTAGATGCCCTCATGACAAAAAAGAAAACAAGCTTCTGAGAAGCAACAGATAAATATGAGGGCCAACATATATGCACCTTCTTTTTTATGGGAATCCTTTCATCAAATAACTGTTTAGTGGGATCATCAGCTGGATGATTTTGTCGACGGCGCTCAGTTCTTGACCTTTCCAAATTCGACGGGCCAGCAGGTTCATTGGTTATTTCATCATTGTTAATCACCCCTGGCATGGTGCTTGATCTAGGGAGGCTTCTGTCATCTACTGAAAAAAAAATGAGAGTCATGCCAGCAGAAAGAAAAATGGCTTGCAATGACCAGATTTTATCAGAAAACATATACCATCAAAAGACGGTATTCCTCACAAACCACTAAATTTACACTGGTTGACCAAAGCAATCGTTCAATACTGTCACAAAAGAATGTGCTGGTTTAAAACCATGGAGTAAGTAACGTCTAGACCACTGACTTCATTTCAACAAATCATGAAGTTATCCCAACAACTCTAAGAAGACTAGCATGGTAAATGCCACATTTATATGTCAGCCATGTTTCAGTAAGTCATAAAATTTTAAGCAAGTCTCAGCTAAGCAGTATCACCATATGTTGCATCTGTTAAACTGTGCAACCAGCAGAGACACCATCAAAGAAGCTACAACACACAAGTGCAGACCTGTCTAACAATGTAACAACAACAACAAAACCTTTGGCCCAAGCAAGTTGGGGTAGGCTAGAGATGAAACCCACAAGATCCATCTAAAAAGATGATGAGCATTGAGCAAACAATAATAATAATAAAGGTACTAGTAATAGTAGAAAATAGGAAAAGTAATAACGGTACAATGAGACTGATGCATAAATTATGGTTCTAGCACGCGGATTGCTAACTTCCACATGCTTCTATCCATTGGATAGTTCTTTGAGGATATTCCATTCCTTCAAATCTCTCTTTACAGACTCCTCCTATATTATGTTTGGTTGACCCCTACCTCTCTTCACGTTAGCAGCGCGCCTTAGTATCCCGTTATGCACAGGTGATTCTGGAGGCCTCCGTTGAATATGTCCAAACCATCTCAACCAATATTGGACAAGCTTGACGCTACCCCTGCCCCTGCCCTATCACGTATATCATCATTTCGGATCTAATCCTTTCTTGTATAGCCACAAATCCATCGCAACATTGTCTACCAATGTAAATGAAATTGGAATAATTTCGTCCGATTTGGCTAACTGGTTACCTTATCTCTTCAGTAACAGCAGTTTCAGCATAATCTAGCATTTCAAGTAGGTTCAAGAAACCATTGTTACATAAAGAAAAAAAAAGCACAGCACAAACGGCCACCAGAAACTAAGACCACTATCCGGGACTGATGTCGGCGTGCCAATGTCTAAAATTAGCAGCCAACAAAACACGCAATTTCCACCCGCCACAAAGGGGGAAAAGCCTGCATCGCGCAGGACATCATCCCATCGGTGACAGGGCTGGCACTAAAAGTAACGACACCTCAACTCCTCAGCACCGAAATCATTCTGTCATGCAACATTGCACAGCAAGACTTGCCACGCCATACGGCATAGGGTTCCTGCTCCTCCTCTCCCACATCGCAAACCACGATCCACGGCCAGACGACGCACTGCGCACGCACAAATCACGATCAACTGTTTCGCCAGAACCCCAGTGAGGGCCAAGACGAGCTCCCCAAAAGCGAGCGGGCAGCCCACCAGAGAAGAGATTCAAGCCCGGACGGCGAGGAGCCGAGGACGAGCAGGGATCGAAGCAGGTGGTTTGTCTATCCGTGGAGACGAAACCGAACCAACTCCCGCCCGCCCGCCCACCTGCCTCACGCACAACACCCCAGGGCGGCGGCGCGGAACCCCAACCCCACCAACACAAGCAAAAGCAAAAGCCGACGAGGCGAGAGAAGGGAGGATGCCAGGGATCACCTGCGGAGGACGACGCAACCGCGGCGGCGGCGGAGGGGCTGTTCCCGGAGCGATCTCCGTTGGCAGCGGCCGCCGCTTCCCCTCCTCCCACTCCCGCAACGCCGCTGCCGCTCTCCTCGGCCGCCATTTATATATAGCCCCGACCGAGGCCGCGGCGGGTCCCCTCCGGAAGGCCCTGGAACCGCTCTGCCGCCGCCGCCGCCGGCGAATCCACTCCTCCTCTGTATGCTTGCTTCGGCCTCTCGCTTTTCGGGGAGGAGGAATTAGAATTCTTCGGTCGCCGTGCGCCGCGGCGGAAAGCAAAGCAAAGCGGCGGATGCGATGCCTCGCTGGGCTTGTGCTGTACGCTGCCTGCCTGCCTGCCTGCTTCGCTGTGGTTTTTCCTTCGGTAATGCTCTTGCTCCAAACGTGTAAGGATAAAAAACGGACGATGGATATTGAATATAAATATAAAAATAACTATGTCAATAGATTTTTATAACATCTGAATTATTACATTCAAACATATGAAATATTGGAGATACGAAAATACAGGAATTAACTCCGAATGAATAATTTTTTCAGATCTAGATCTGTATACTATTTTGATGCATAAATTGAGTGCAACAAATAAAAATAATTTCTGCAACCAATTTTTATTATGTCTAAAATATTAAATTTAAATATCTGAATATTAGAGATACGAAACATAGAAATTAACTCAATTAAATAATTTTTTGAGTCTATATTTTTGTGCTATTTTGTGTATTTTTTAATATTGCAAACTTTAGTTTTAGATATTGCAGACTTCAATTTTCAATATTATAACGGACAGTTGAAACATCCGGCCTATCATATACCCGGACGCTAGAATCTCTCTTTTTTTCTTTCCTTCACCTTTTGGCCATTATATTTTTCTACCTTTCCAATCCCCCGACCTGAGCTGTGCGAGAGGTACAGAGCGGCGCCACGGTAAAAAAAAAAAGAGAAAGACCAGGGTAAATGGCCGTATCAGTTTTTTCTTTTCTTTCGCATGTGATGATTGATTTGTTTATTGAATAATATTAGATGACACTTCATTTCCCTAGCGGAATCCCGCACATTCCCTACCATTGTTCGGGACTGGAACGGATAAAAATCTCAGAAAACAATAATAGTTTTGAGAAAATAAGAAAAAAAAATAGGAGAATTCAAGGAAAATAGTAATATGAGAAACTCATTGCAAGATCATTAAAAATTAAAAATCTACACCAATGTTATAATATCATACATACATTCAAATTATTGCTCTCTCTATCTATAAATACTTTGAGAAAAGAGTAACTAAAATCTGCACAAAATTCAAATTAGGTTCTCTCCATTCCTACATCATGATAGATAATTAAAATCAAATTAGACATGAGTTGAATTCATGCAAAAGTTAAACTATATCATGTATAACATCCTGTCAATATGGAATTCGCATATGAGCATATCATAGATAATTCACATCAGGAAACATGAGTAACTCATGTTTCAAGTACTTTGATTCCGGAAGATCCAGTATTCACCATATATAGATCTAGCCACATTCTACTTCTCTTCTGCTCCATTTATCAAGATGAAACAACCTGAAAATCGAGCAATAGAAATTATACAAGGAAGCAGGAGCAGTCACTAGGAAAAAATCACCTTGCAGCAAACACATTCAGGAATTAACTTTGTCATGCTATACTGAATGTACTTAAAAGTGCCTAGAGAGGGGTGAATAGGCTTTTCTGAAAATTAAAACTAAATAGCGGATTAAACAGATGCCGAATACTCCGGTGAAGGTCGGATACTCCGGTCTGTCCGGAGTCTCTGGTCTATACAAGATCTCGAGAATAACTAAGAATTAACGAGAACAGCTAGAATCTAAAAGGAGATACTAAATCTACTTAACAATACAAAGCTTAAACAACAATAGACACTAGCAAGATGATCACTAAGACTAATTGTATGAAAAAAATCTCAAACCTACACAACTAAATAAATTGCACAAATGAAGCCACAAGAGATTATCCCGGAGTTCAGCCACTTCACAAATAAGTACCTACGTCTCCGTTGAGAAGCTCACAAAGAGTCGAGTCTTTTCCAACCCTATCATCTTCTAGCGACCATAAAGATCAAGCTAGAATTTCCTTACTCAAATTGATGTCGACTACAAACTTCCCGTGGCACTCCACAAAGATTGGGTGCTCTACGGGCGACGTCTTGCCATCTAGGAACACAAGGCTCCAAGAGAAATGATCACAGCGAATGCTTGATGAAGAA
The DNA here is from genome assembly GCF_958298935.1 of Phragmites australis. Lineage (NCBI taxonomy): Eukaryota > Viridiplantae > Streptophyta > Magnoliopsida > Poales > Poaceae > Phragmites > Phragmites australis. Next base: position 2,908,956 of record NC_084927.1, read on the forward strand.
CTCAATGCTCAAGTGTTAACTTCACTCCAAACACAATCTCACTAAATTTATGCAAAACTAAGCACTATAGATGTTTGGAGGGACTTTGAATATTCTTGGAAGGCTTTATGAGTGTGGAGCTCAGCAGCAACAGCAAGCCATTAATGCTTGGGGGTGTGTAAGTATATATAGCTCACTCTCGAAAACTAGCCGTTACTGTTCTGACACACCTAACCCGGAGTATCCGGTGAACACCAGAGTCTCCGGTCTAAAATCCAAAACAGCGTCAGAACGGTCACAGAACTATGTCAGAACTAGCCATTACTGTTCTGTTAAGTAGCCGGAGTCTCCGGTAAACACCGGAGTCTCCGGTCCTGACAGGGCTACCACTCAGACAAAGTCCGGAGACTTTCTGGACTCTCCGGCTTCTCCAGGTACCGGAGTATCCAGTGAACACCGGAGACTCCGGTCTTTTTTAATAAAAGACTAAATACTAACCGAGCCACCCTTGCCGAAGTCTCCCTCGGAGACTCCGGTAAAAACATTTTATCCTACCGAAGTATCCGGTGAACACCGAAGAGACTCCGATCTTTTTCCAACAAAAATAAATGCTTAACCGAGCAACCTCTGGCGGAGTCTCCCTCAGAGACTCCAGCCTAAAAACTCACCGACACCGGAGTATCCGGTGAACACCGGAGACTCCGAACAAATAGAAATTTAGAACCGAACCCCTTCTGGCGGAGTCTGTCTCGGAGACTTCGGCCTAAATACTGAGGATCGGAGTATCCGGTGAACACCGGAGACTCCGGGCCCAGTAAACTTCTGTCTAACTTCCCGGTGTCCGTGGATAAGTGTGTCTCTCAACTTATTGGTTCTACAGGTTATCTTAAGCATTGAGACACTATATCAGCAATCAAATGCAGCCGTTCTTAATAGAACGGCTACCCTAGACTCAATTTTAAAGATAAAAAAATTTAAATCCCATTGAGTACTCCTCATTGCTTCTCTTTTCTTTTTGAGGGGCGTCAACCGTCATAAGTCTTCTTAATTGAGACTAAGACATGTTAATGACTTAGATAAACATATTAGATCCTTAATCGTTTTGTCATCAATAAGCTAAAACCCACTTAGGGGCTTAGATGCACTTTCAATCTCCCCCTTTTTGGTGATTGATGATAACACGATTAAAACTTACAAAAGATATTTGAAAAATGATTTTGAATTCTAGAAGATATGGCGAGCTCCCCCTAAATATGTGCATTGATTTAGGTTTGAGTTAAACTCAAATGCACATATTCAAGAGAAAATTTTTGCAAGAGCTCCCCCTATATCCTAGGATCCGTAGGATGCAATATCAAGTATTCAAGATGCATATGACAAGATATGTACCACACTTAATTTAATAAATACAACAGGCAACACACTAACATGAAGAGTCTTACAAATTTTGAATAAAGCACATAGTTCATTACACACAAAAGATAAGTCCCAATGTCCAACAGCGATGAAAAGAAAGAGAGTCCAAAGCTAGAAAAGAAGGAAACTAAGGAAACTAAGAATCTGATCTCTCTCCCCCTTTGGCATCAAGCACCAAAAAGAGGAGAGGAACTATTCGCTGCTTTCTTCATCGTCGTCGTCATCATCATCCTCACTTCCATCATTGTTGCCGTCAGGAGAGGAGCTTGCTGCAGGAATGTCTTCGGTATCGGAGGAGTCATCATTAGGTTGAGCTTGAAAGCTCTCGGCAGCTGCTTGGGCTTCATCATACCAAGCCCATGGATTCTCAAATTCAATGGGTGCACTCTCTGCTTCATCCGAAGTGATAGGAGAGCAAGGCGGCTCAAGGTTCATTGAGGCATACATTGCCTTTTGGCGTTTCTCCATTTTCTTCAGACGGACATTCTGCTCCTTGATCTGTGTCGCATTGTGAGTGCACACATTAAAGATAGCTATGAGAGCGCTCTTTATGAAAGATGACCCTCGAGGAGGAGCATGTCTCGAGGCAATTTTCCTTGAGCTCGGGGGAACATGATGAGGAGATGGCGAAGGAGATGGAGCTCGGATGTTTAGAGGCCTCATTCGATATGGTTCATATTTGATTTCCTTCACGAATGTCTTCTTGGATACACACTCGATGATTGATATGATGTATGGAGCGTATCCACAACTCTTGAAAGGTGATTTTGATTTGAACACTATTTCTTCCCAAAGAAAATATGTCACACTAAAAGGAGCATGATCATTGGACATAGTAGCAAGGAGATTCCTTGAGATGCTCTGCACTATGGTCGCATCCCCGCTTTTAGGTGCCAATGTGAGTTGAAATAGAGAGTTCAGGCATCTGTAGAATGGCCTCATACCGGTGAGTTTTCCAAACTCAACTCTTCCATGATTAAGATACATGAACCCGAGCTCTTCCAAGGTGAGTTGATGCTCGTTGTGAATTTGATCCTTATGTGTATCACGAGTATCAAAACGGAAATGATGAGCAAAGCCTCTGAAGCTCACCTTGTACTGTTCTCCCTTGGTCATCCAATGCATGAATGGATTCTCCGATCCATCGAACCATACTGTGGCATAGAATTGTGCGATGACTTCTTCGCACCAATCATATTTGAATGCCATTATATTCTTTACCTTCTTGCTCTCACATGCAGCTATGACTTCATTAAACACAGGGTCATTTTTCTGTGCCACGTAGTTCCAATCTATCCATTGCATGTGGGTAATAGGCTTCTTCTTTGAGAGAATCACTGTCTCGTAAAAATCCGCTTGGAAATCATTCCATAAACACGTTCACCACTCGCATGTCCGCTCCCACTATCCTCCGAATGAGCCGGTGCTCTTGGCTCTTGAGCACGAGGATCGCTTTTCTGTTTTTCTTCTGCTCAAAAGTGTGACCTTTCACAAAACGATCTCCGACCATGACGAACCACCTGAGAAAGAAAGAAGAATTTAGGAAGATGCGAAGATGTTTTGACGTTAGGGCTGTTGCTGAAAATCTGTCAAATACCGGAGTATCCGGGTGAACACCGGAGACTCCAGTCTTTTTCCAACAAAAATAAATTCTTAGCCGAGCAACCTCTGGCGGAGTCTCCCTCTGAGACTCCGGCCTAAAAACTCACCGACACCGGAGTATCCGGTGAACACCAGAGTCTCCGGGCCCAGTAAACTTATGTCTAACTTCTCGGTGTCCGTGGGTGAGTGTGTCTCTCAACTTATTGGTTCTAAAGGTTATTTTGAGCATTGAGACACTATACCAACAATCAAATGCAACCCTCTTAATAGAACGGCTACCCTAGACTCGATTTCAAAGATAGAAAAATTTAAATCCCATTGAGTACTCCTCATTGCTTCTCTTTTCTTTTCGAGGGGCGTCAAACGTCATAAGTCTTCTCAATTGAGACTAAGACCTGTTCATGACTTAGATAAACATATTAGATCCTTAATCATTTTGTCATCAATAAGCCAAAACCCACTTAGAGGGCCTAGATGCACTTTCATATACAAGTGTACAACCTTACAAAATAACCATCACGTCATACGATTATCATCAAATGTGATTACAGTTTACAACAACATGAATCACTTTGATCATCATTCTTACTATCATATATCGCCAAGTTAATAGTAAAATGGAACTTCACTGAGAAAGAAATACAAGGACAAAACCAGAAAGCTAGACAATAATGTGTATTACATAGAACAATACATCATACACTGACTAGGTTTGCAACCCGCCAGGGTATAGTTCAGAAGCAATATATCTCTTTCAAATATTCCCACACATGACAATCATACCATCTTATATCAAAACCAAAACATTTAAACTCTACTCCGCTCAAGAATGTATTAGCTAGTATACACAAATCATAATGTTAATAGTATAATGAGCTAAACATTTATCATACAATAAATGAAAGAATAACTAATTGCAACAGATATTTCCCTTTTTTCCTTACAAAGTTAAAGAGGGCATACGATGGAATCACTAAGGGACTATGATCTTTCTATATATGGTCACTATCCTCTTAAATTTTCAGTAATGAGCATGGGCATAGGGACCAATATTACTAGGCTATTCCACGGACCAATTTGTAATATGTATATGTAGGTGCTCTTCATACAATGGAAGTAAGGGAAAAATGTGAACCAATAATTTACAGGAATAAAATTTGTATGCATGCATCTATGAAGCACCCGATCATGAATCATAATTCCAAGTGCCAAATGAAATATACTACTCTGAAAGCTAATGATATGCTTATATGAGCAGATGCGAAGCTCAAGTGAACGTGCAAAGAGGATTTTATACAAGAAGAAAAAAAAGATTAGCACAATAAAATCATCTCCGATGCAGCCTTCGACCCTGATGTAGCTATGGATTCCTTTGTGTTCCTCGTATATGCGTGTGCTCCCCTTCCCCAGCAAGATCTATGAGAAAAAGAAAAAAGTGTGAGCAGAGAAACCCTAGAGGGAGGGAGAGGGGGAGAGTACTCATGTCGTCGCTAGAGAGATAGAGAGAGGGGGGGAGGGAGGGAGGGAGAGGGACCAGACGCGGAGGGAGAGGCAATAGGAGGAGTCGAGATGGAGGAGGCTTGCTTCGTTGCTGGAGTACAAAGAAGAGCACCGCAATGTGAAAGTGCATCTAGGCCTCCTAAGTGGGTTTTGGCTTATTAATGACAAAACGATTAAGGATCTAATATATTTATCTAAGTTATGAACAGGTTGAAGTCTTAGTTGAGAAGACATATGACGTTTGACGCCCGTCGAAAAGAAAGGAGAAGCAACTAAGAGTACTCAATAGGATTTAAATTTTTTTATTTTTGAAATTGAGTCTAGGATAACCGCTCTATTAAGAGGGTTGCATTTGATTGCTTGATTAGTGTCTCAATGCTCAAGATATCCTTTAGAACCAACAAGTTGAGAGACATACTCACCCACAGACACCGGATTAGTTCTGCAAAGTTCACTGAGTCCGGATACTCTGGTGTTCACTGGATACTCCAGTACTCAGTATTTAGTCCGGAGTCTCCGAGGTAGACTCCGGCAGAGGGTGCTCGGTTCCGATTTATTTTTGTTGAAAAAAGACCGGAGTCTCCGGTGTTCACCGGATACTCCGGTAGTTGGTGAGTTTTAAGGCCGGAGTCTCTGAGGGAGACTCCGCCAGAGAGTCTAGGTTAAGCATTTATTTTTATTTAAAAAGACCGGAGTCTCCGGTGTTCACCGGATACTCCGGTAGGAGAAAAAGTTTTAACCGGAGTTTCTGAGGGAGACTCCGGTAGGGGTATCTCAGTTAGCATTTATTCTTTTTTGATAAAAAGACCGGAGTCTCCGGTGTTCACCGGATACTCCGGTACCTGGGGAGGCCGGAGGGTCCGGCAAGTCTCCGGACTTAGTCATTTCGAAAGCCCTGTCAGGACCGGAGACTCCAGTGTTCACCGGAGACTCCGGTAACTTAACAGAATTGTAACGGCTACTTCTGACACGTTCTGTGACCGTTCTGACGTCGTTTTTGGATTTGGGGCCGGATACTCTGGTGTTCACCGGGTACTCCGGTCAGGTCTGACAGAACAGTAACGGCTAGTTTTTTAGAGAGGGCTATAAACACTCCCACACCCTATGGCATTAAAGGCTTGTTGTTGCTGGTGAACTCTAGACTCCTTGAGGACTTTAAGAGATTCAAAGTCCCTCCAACCATCTCTAGTGCAAAGTTTGTAAAATTTAGTGAGTTTGTGTTTGGAGAGAGTTTAAGCCACTTGAGCATTGAGTTTTTCCTCGAGCATTCGCTGTGATCTTTACTCTTGAAGCTTTGTGCTTCTAGACTGTAAGGCGTCACCCGTAGAGCACCCAATCTTTGTGGAGTGCCACGGAAAGTTTGTAATCAACTTCAAATTGAGTAAGGAAATTCTAGCTTGATCTTTGTGGTCGCTAGAAGAGGATAAGGTTGGAAAAGACCCGGCTCTTTGTGAGCTCCTCAACGGAGACGTAGGTACTTTTTTGTGAGGTGGCCGAACTCCAGGATAATCTCTCGCGTTCTTATTTGTGCAATTTACTCAATCGTGTGAATTTGTGATTTTTCATATAAATTGCCTTAGTGATCATCTTACTAGTATTAATTGTTATTTTAGCTCTGTGATAACTAGTAGACCTAGCTACAACTTTAGATTCTAGCTGCTCGCTTTAATTCGTAGTTGTTCTTGATTTCTTGTATAGACCGGAGATTCCGGACTAGACCGGATACTCCGGACCAGACTGGAGTATCCGATCTTCACCGGAGTATCCGGCAGATTTAATCTGTTGTTTTAGTTTTAATTTTCAAAAAAGCCTATTCACCTCTCCTCTAGGCACTTTCAATTGGTATCAGAGTCTAACCTCCTACAAGGTTTCACCGGTTGGAGGAAATTATAATGTCAACATCAGGAAGTCCGAGGGGTTTTAAAGATGATCCATCGAAGAATGATGACGGTAATGGTAAAGGAAAGGGAAGTGAAGTTCCTTTCAATTATGATCGTTTAAATTCTTCAAACAACTATATCTCCGTGCCTTCTGGGCGTGCACCATTTTTCGATGGTACACATTATGCCGCTTGGAGACACAAAATGAAAATGCATTTAATCTCTCTTCATCCTAGTATTTGGAAGATTGTTTGCACAGGATTTGAGTTGTCGGAGGAAGATCAAGAGCTCACCTCAAGAGAAGAACAAAATATGCACCGCAATGCTCAAGCCACAAGTGTATTGCTTAGTGCTTTGAGTCTGGAAGAATTCAATAAAGTGGATGGACTTGAAGAAGCCAAGCAAATTTGGGATACTCTTCAAGTTGCTCATGAAGGGACAACAAGTGTAAGAGAATCTAAGATAGAGCTGCTTGAGGGCAAGCTAGGAAGATTTGTGATGGAAGATCATGAAACTCCTCAAACCATGTATGATCGGATGATGGTGCTTGTGAACAAGCTAAGAGGGCTCGGGAGTGAGGACATTAATGATCACAAAGTGGTAAAGAGATTGCTTAGAGCATTTGCTCCTAGAAACCCCACTTTGGTGACACTCATCCGAGAGAGAAGGGACTACAAGAGGCTTACACCAAGCGATATGCTTGGAAGGATCCTTGCTCATGAGCTCATGGAAGAAGAAGCAACTGAAGTGAAGATTCATGCAAAACAAAGCTCAACCTCAAAGAATAAGGAGGTTGCATTCAAGGCAAGCAAAAGCAAACAAGCTCAAAAATCAAGTACAAGTGAAGAGGAAAGCTCCAAAGATGAAGAAATGGCCTTCTTTGTGAAAAGATTCAAGAAGTTCATGAGAAATGGAGGCTATTCAAAATATAAGAGAGGCATACCCAAGAAGAGAACATCAAGAAGGGCATGCTATAAATGTGGCGAAGTTGATCACTTCATAGCCGATTGTCCGAACAAGAAGAAAGGAAAGGACAAAGAAGACAATAAGATCAAGCCATACAAGAAGGACAAGAACAAGATATACAAGAAGAAGTATTCGGGCCAAGTACACATTGGAGAAGAGTGGGATTCAAACTCCGACTCCGACTCCTATGATGAAGGAGTCGCCACCATTGCCATCCATGAGCCAACACCAAGAAAATCACTCTTAATGAGTGATGATGATGACGACTCCCCAAAGTGCTTCATGGCTAAAAGCCGTAAGGTAAAATCTCAATCCAAGCTTTTAGATAGTGATAGTGAATATAATAATGATTGTGATAGCTTATTTAAAGGTTTGAATAAAAATATCATGGCTAAAATAAAGGAGCTAATGAATACAATAGATAGTCATGAAGAGACCCTCGAGAGACAAGAGGACTTGCTCATCCTTGAAAAGGAGAGAAACCTTAAACTCGAGGAGCTCTTTGCTAAAGAGAAAGAAAAAGTTAAGAAATTATCAAATGATTATGATTTGGCCAATTCCTCAATTGCCGACCTTAAGAGTAACAATTTCTTGCTTCAAGAGAAATTATCTTGTTTAGATGAAAATTATAAAACTCTTGAAACACAAATTGATATTCTTAAGAAAGGCTCATCCAACTCTAGTGAAGCTAATTTACTATCTAGTGCATCTACTAGCAATGGATGCTCTCGTTGTTTCAACTTTGATATAAATGCTTGTACGACTAATGTTGAATCCTTGCAAGCGTTACAAAAGGAAAATGAGAGGCTAAATGCCTTGATCAAATATGGATGCATTAAAACTTATAAATCAAAAGATGCACTTTACAAGACCATCCAAGCCAAGGATAACAAGCTAAAGAGAGGTCTTGGATTTGACCAATACACAAGCAAACCAAATGGTCGTGTGCTATTGAATGGAGTGGAATGCCTCAAGTTTGTCAAAGGAGGCAAGCAAGTTGATCATACGGCTCAAACAAGACAACCGAAGGCTCATGCTCCTCAATGCTCATTCTATGCCTCATATATGCTCAAGAGAGACTACCGTGATAAAGTGGTTGCTCTCTATGTTGGTCCCCGCACAAGAGATAGAATTGTTAAAAGGAATATGTGGATGCCAAAAGTGCTTGTGACTAGCGCTAAAGGAACCAAACAAATTTGGTACCTAAAATAAAGGCATAACTTTGTTTTGTAGGCATACTCCTCCGGTGGATCAAGTTGGGTTATTGATAGTGGATGTACAAATCACATGACCGGAGAAAAGAGTATGTTTTCCTCTTTCGAAGAAAATGGAGGACCTCATGAAAACATCATTTTTGGCGATAATGGAAAAGGAGAGGTAATAGGCCTAGGTAAAATCGCCATCTCAAATGATCATTCTATTTCAAATGTCTTGTTAGTTAAATCTCTTAACTACAATTTGTTATCCGTATCTCAATTATGTGAGATATGTTATAATTGTCTTTTTACCAATGAGGGTGTGATTGTCTCTAGAAGGGAAGACGCCGCAATAGCTTTCACCGGTAAGTTGAAGGATAAACTTTATCTTGTTGACTTTTCAACGGATGAAGTAAAGCCTAAAACTTGCTTGATGGCTAAGTCTAGCATGGGTTGGCTTTAGCATCGCCGACTAGCTCATGTTGGCATGAGGAATTTGTCTAAACTTCAAAAGGGCGAACACATCCTAGTACTAACAAATGTTTCTTTTGAGAAAAATAGAATTTGTTTAAACTTCAAAAGGGCGAACACATCCTAGCACTAACAAATGTTTCTTTTGAGAAAAATAGAATTTGTAGTGCTTGTCAAGCGGGAAAGCAAGTTGGAGCATCTCATCCCGTGAAAAATGTGATAACAACTGCAAGACCATTGGAACTCCTCCACATGGACTTATTTGGGCCGATTGCCTACATAAGTATTGGAGGTAACAAATATGGTTTAGTTATTGTTGATGACTTTTCATGTTTCACTTGGATATTCTTCTTGCATGATAAAGACGAAACACAAGTTATTTTTAAGAAGTTTGTAAGAAGAGCCCAAAATGAGTTCGAAGTGAAGATCAAGAGTGTGAGAAGCGACAACGGAAGTGAGTTCAAGAATATACAAGTTGAAGAGTTTCTTGATGAAGAGAGAATCAAGCATGAATTCTCAGCTCCTTACTCCCCTCAACAAAATGAAGTGGTCGAGAGGAAGAATAGGACTCTAATTGAGTCCGCAAGAATAATGCTCGATGAATACAAGGTATCGGATCAATTTTGGACGGAAGCAATCAACACCGCATGCCATGCCATCAACCGGTTATATCTACACAAGATATTGAACAAGACCGGTTGTATCTACACAAGATATTGAACAAGACTGCATATGAGCTTCTAACCGGTAACAAACCAAACGTTTCCTACTTTAAAGTTTTTGGTAGCAAATGCTTTATTTTAAACAAGAAGGCAAGAAGTTCTAAATTTGCTCCAAAAGTAGATGAAGGTTTTATGCTTGGTTATGGATCAAATGCCTACGCCTACCGTATTTTCAACAAAACCACCGGTTGCGTTGAAATTGCGAGAGACATGATATTTGATGAATCTAATGGCTCCCAAGTGGAGCAAGTTGATCCTAATGTGCTAGGTGACGAAAAAATACCAAGTGAAGCAATCAAGAAGATGTCAATTGGTGAAATCAAGCCTTTAGAGCAACAAAAGGTTCAAGAGACTCAAAATGATCAAGATCAACCATCTTCATCAATACAAGTGGAACCATCAACATCAACTCAAGATCAAGACGATAAACGACCACAAGACCAAAATCAAGACTACGAAGACCCAAATAACTTTTTGGATGATGAAGTGGAAGATATTCAACATCAATCTCAAGTACCACATCCACGCGTTCATTAAAGCATCCAAAAAGATCACCCTGTTGACAACATACTTGGTGATATACAAAAGGGGGTAACTACTCGTTCAAGAATTGCAAATTTTTGTGAATTTTACTCTTTTGTTTCCTCTTTAGAGCCTTTGAAGGTAGAAGAAGCTCTTGATGATCCGGATTGGGTGATGGCCATGCAAGAAGAATTGAACAACTTTAAAAGAAATGAAGTTTGGTCCTTGGTGGAAAGGCCAAAGCAAAATATGATTGGCACAAAATAGGTCTTCCGCAACAAACAAGATGAAAATAGGATAGTAACAAGGAACAAAGCTCGATTGGTTGCTCAAGGGTTCACTTAAATCAAAGGTTTGGATTTTGGTGAGACTTATACTCCCGTAGCTAGGCTTGAGTCAATTCGTATATTATTAGCCTATGCTACTCACTATGATTTCAAGCTATATCAAATGGATGTGAAGAGTACATTTTTCAATGGACCAATCTCCGAATTGGTATATGTGGAGCAACCGCCCGACTTTGAAGATCTCAAGCATCCCGCACATGTTTACAAACTCCATAAGGCGCTCTATGGGCTAAAGCAAGCTCCTAGAGCATGGTATGAATATCTTATCAATTTTCTTGTCAAAAAGGGCTTTGAAATAGACAAAGCCGACTCTACTCTTTTTACCAAGAATGTTGATAATGATTTATTTGTTTGCCAAATATATGTCGATGGTATTATATTTGGTTCTACTAATCAATAATTTTGTGAAGATTTTAGTAGGATCATGACAAAGAGATTTGAGATGTCTATGATGGGGAAATTGAAGTTCTTTCTCGAATTTCAAATCAAACAACTCAAGGAAGGAACCTTCATTTGCCAAACAAAGTATATCAAAGACATGCTCAAGAAGTTTGACATGGAGAATGCCAAACCGATTAAGACACCTATGCAAACTAATGGACATCTTGATCTCAATGGAGAAGGCAAAAGCGTGGATCAAAAGGTATATCGCTCCATGATAGGTTCTTTGCTTTATCTTTGTGCATCTAGATCCGATATCGTGCTTAGTGTGTGCATGAGTGTAAGATTTCAAGCCGCTCCAAAAGAGTGTCATTTAATAGACGTTAAGAGGATTCTTCGATATTTAGTTCATACACCTTACCTTGGCTTATGATATCCTAAAAGGTCATCCTTCAACCTTATCGGCTATTCGGATTCCGACTATGCCGGTTGCAAAGTAGATAGAAAAAGCACTTCAGGAACTTGCCAATTCTTGGGTAGGTCCTTAGTGTCTTGGTCATCCAAGAAACAAAACTTCGTAGCCCTATCTACCGTCGAAGCCGAATATGTTGCCGCAGGAGCTTGTTGTGCTCAACTCCTATGGATGAGGCAAACACTAAGAGATTATGGCCACAAAACATCCAAAATTCCACATTTGTGTGATAATGAGAGTGCCATTAAAATAGTCAACAATCCCGTACAATACTCAAGAACTAAGCACATAGACATTAGACATCATTTCTTGAGAGACCATGCAACAAAAGGGGATATCGATATTCACCATGTGAGAACCGAAAGATAACTAGCCGATATTCTCACTAAGCCACTAGACGAGCAAATGTTTTGCGAGTTGAGAAGTGAATTAAATATCCTAGATTCTCGAAACGTGGCTTGAACTGCTGTATACATTTGCTTGTTATAGATTTGTAGCTTTTTTAGCTAGGAGTTTGCAAAAACTACATTTTTGAGTGGTTTTCTCAAAATTATTTGGTTCTTCGATCTCTCGATCATGATTTGCAATTTGTAATCATAGTTATGTAATGATGCTTGTTAGCTGATCACATTTAGCAAATTAGTCCTTTATGTCCAACGGCTTTCTCCCGAAAACTCCTCCCCAAATTTCAGCCTTCAATCTATTCTGTAACAGTTCCAGGGGCCGGAATGTCAAGTGTACACTGGAGTATCCGGACCTGACACTGTTCACTGCTCAAGCTGATTCCTGTCCAGGTTCCAGTTACCGGACAGTCCGGTTTTCACCGGAGTCTCCGGTATAGTATTAGGACCGGAGTCTCCGGTGTCTCCAGATTTCTTATATAACCCCTTGCCCGAACAATTTCTCATATTCATCTACTCTCATCTCCTCTCTCCCAAACTTACTCTCTCCGCGATTTTTAAGGAACAACCAAGGAGCTTCAAGATTTTCATAGTTCCTCATTTGGATTCAAGGCCGGAATATCCAGAAATCTCTATTCATCAAAATCCCCAAAGTATTTTTGCTCAAAAGGTACTTTTTCCCAAATCTTTCCGATCTATCAATGCCCTTGTCTAGGATCGATTTCTCTTGGTAGAATAGCTCCATATACTTCCTAGAACTTATCCCTAAATCAGATCCAACTTTTGTTCACCGGATACTCCGGTGTCTGCCTGATTTTCAGCAACACTCTATTCATTAGTGTTCCCTCATATCCACCGACTCTTTCTATCTCTCTCAGGTTATTTGCAATGGCCGGAGATCGCTTTGTGAAGGGTCACACATTTGAGAGGAAGAAGAAACAAAAGAGTAATCCTCGCGCTCAAGAGGCGAGAGCACCGACTCATTCCGAGGATAGTGGGAGTGGGCACGCAAGCGGTGAGAGAGTCCGCAAAGTGGCCACAGGCAGAGGAATTCACATCAAAGAAGGGGTATCTACTGAAGATTATCAAAGAAATGTTGTCACTCTATGTCGGACCAAAAGTCAAGTAATGAGAGGCCACGAAAGTGGTCGTGGAAAGGGTGTAGCCAGGGTGACAGCAGGAAGGGGAAGAGGTGGGATGCCTTCTCGAGAAGAGAGAGGCAAATGCATCGCTACAGAAAACAATGCTGAGTCCGAGAAAGATGAGGAAGAAGATTAAGTTGATGAAGTAATTGGACCCTTGAAACTCCATAAACCACTAAGGACTGCCACCATCTTTGACACTCCAAAACAAACGATGAACTACATGAGACATGCATCCAGGGTGGTCAATGAGAAATTGAACAATCCATATGACTATGAGAAAAATATCGCAGACCATCGCTTTTGGAATGACTTCTAAGCAGATTTTCATGAAATGATGATCTTAGCAAAGAAGCCAATTACACATATACAGTGGATTGATTGGAATTACATGGCTCAGAAAGATGATCCCGTGTTCAATGAAGTCATCGCTGCTTGTGAGAGCAAGAAAGTTAAAAATATAATGGCTTTCAAGTATGATTAGCGTAAGGAAGTTATCGCACAATTTTATACCACCATGTGGTTCGAGGGATCGGAGAATCCCTTTATGCATTAGATGACAGAGAGAGTCAAGTACAAAATAATCTTCAAAGGATTTTCTCATCATTTTCATTTTGATACTCGAGACACATCCAAAGATCAAATCCATAATGAGAATCAGCTTACTTTGAAAGAGCTTAGGTTCATGTATCTAAATCATAGACGAGTCGAGTTTGAAACACTTACACAAGAGTTTGAATGTCATCTTTTTACAATGATAGTTTGATGGTTTTTCTTATTACAGAAGATTGCAGTCATGGTAACCAAGTGCACCTACAATTGCATTGCAAGGCAACCCCGACAATGAAAGTCACACAGAAATGGGAAAATACCGTTTCTCATCGGTCCAGGTTATTACAATTCGAACTCAAACACCAAACATGAGGCTGAACTTGGTGGCGAGAGGGATGGATATGATGGCAGCTCCCAGTGCAACACCAAAAATACGGTGTGAGATTGAGAACGTAGCACTCAGCTGTGGCTTCTTCAGAGGGAGATGGGGTGACAACGGGCGGTTTGCAACAGGAGATGACTGGGGGCGACTCGTGTGCAGGGGTCGGCTTCCGGGTGCAGACATCTTTGGTCGCAGAGCTCCTAGAGGAGATGTGTAGCCCCTAGCTTGCTCAAGATTTGAGTTTGAGCTACCAAGAGTACCTGAAAGTTGAAGGCAACAAACTTCAGTGTAACTGCTTGTTGTCTTGAAAGTACACCAGAAGGACAGGGAACATATAACAAATCAGTGCAGGAGTTCTTACCACGAAGAGCACATGGAGCATCTCTCAAGGGCACAAATCTAGTGTTGCTGTGATACTTCTCCATTCCTGCACAAGCAATAATCATACATTAACATCAACACAAAATCACAAGTTCAGTAAACATGCCAAATTTTGCAAAGGTAAAACCAGAAAGAGCAGACTAATGATTAATGTACATTGGAGATTCTCAGAACCAATTGATCCAACTTGACTCGATCGTTTAGAACATAAACCAAGTTTATTTCAGCAAATTCCTAGTCAAACTCAAAGCTTAGAACAACCTGGAATACCAGAATGCAGGGCAGAAATAAAAAAGTATGTTGCAGTTCACAAATACATCTCATTGCAATGATGTACCATTGACAACCCAACATAACATTTTAGCCTTTTCAGTATGCAGTATGCAGTGCTATAAAGGATGTAGGAACGGCTGATGGCACAGAGAACATAAATATGAGCATCGTAAGATCTTGAAATTTCTAATCACTTCACTGATATACAGAGAGAGAGAGAGAGCCTGTCTAAGAGTCCAGATACACGTACAAAAGTCTAAGCATGGGTTATCATACAGCCGTACTATTGTACTAGCTAACTTACATTTTCCCCTATATCATCAATATCACTAATGAAACAAGGGTGTCTACGTATGCCTATCCTGCAAAGTCCTGACGACTTCTTTGGATGTAGAGTAGAAATATGCAACAGAGAATTACACGGAAGATTAGGATTTGAGGGCTCGCAGCAAAGAGAAGATCCTGCAGAACAAAACAAACTATCGAGCGAAGCAGCATATGGCTTCCTTACCGACCAAAGAAGTAACACCCCATTGCTGTGAAGCACATACAAATTTGTGACACCACCGATTACCCTAACGCCATCGTGTATCAAAGCGCACCAAAATCTTGGACATCTCGAGCCGTCAGGCACGCGAACAGATCGCTAATAGCTAAGGCCACCCACATCCATGGCCGGCCAAGATCCACACCCAAGCTCACCAACCAAATCCGCGAACCCTAGGATGGATCGCGTCATAGCAGCACATAGATACCACGCAGATGAAATCGAATCGAATCATTAATCGCGAGCGCGACGATGGGGATGAGTACTCACCGGACTTCTCCCGCTCCCGCCCGCCCACTCGGTCGTCGCTTCTCTTCCTGCACCGCCGCCGATGAATGAGATGGAGAGAGAGAGAGAGAAGAATTCCAAAAGAAGCTTCAGACTTTTGGGCCGCGCTTCTTGGTGGGCTGGCGGGCCGCTACGCTAAAGCTCGGCTCGGCGTAGGGAGTCTAGACACGTGGCGTGCGTGCGTGCGTGCAGCCGTCTCGTACCGTTCCAGAACACTCAAGAGCGACTGGCATGGCGAGCGGCGGCGGCGGCGGAGGCGCGGCGGCGCGGATGGACCCGGAGGTGGCGACAGAGCTGGTGCGGAAGGGCGCCACCCTCCTCCTCCTCGATGTCCCCCAGCGCACACTCTTCGGAATCGACACCCAGGTCGGTCGGATTCGTCCCCCCTACAACCCCATCTCCTAGCTTGCTGTTGGTGCGTGCACCAAATTTGACGGGATTTCCTTTTCGCCTGTTTCTTCCTCTCCAGGTGTTCTCCGTCGGGCCCAAGTTCAAAGGGATCAAAATGGTGCCTCCGGGGCCGCACTTCGTCTACTACTGCTCCTCCAGCAGGTAGCTACACTCCCCATTTCGTGCATGTGAACCTTTTATTTGGAAATGAGCTGGATAATCTGTTTGCAAACAATGCACATGCAAACTAATAGTACAAGAATTACTTTCCTTTTCCTTGTTGATTTCGAATCAGTTACTGCTAGTCGTGCTACCTTTTCATGGGTTTTAGTTTGTCAGTTGAAAGCGTTGAACAGAATGGCCAAATATTGCCTACTTCAAGTTTGTGCTGCTGTTTATCTGCCATGCCAATTTGTCATGAGCGATATATCCTTTTTTTTTTTACCTTGGATTGCTGAGAGTACTCCTAGTCTTTTTCAAGAAACTGTGGTAGATGCGACCAAAAAAGGAAAAAGCGACGATGCTAATGTAAAACATCTCATAAACCCCTAACATGCTCATGGAGTAGTGTTAGATCAGCAGCATCCAGCAGCATGTTGCCGATTCATTGACCTGGCCTTGCAATGTCCTTAAAACTTTGTGCTGTGTAAAATGGTGAAAAGTGGTGTACATGTGCAATTTTTTAATCCAATTTTCCCCATGTTCTGATGGTTGGTTGATACCTATCTATTATTGTTTATGCCATTGCTTCATGCAATACGATATGCTCTACTGACCATATCTCCACAATCTATGACCCCCTTAGGCACGGGAATGAGTTTGCACCTACCGTTGGATTCTTTCTTACTACTCAACCATCTGAGGTAATTCTCCCTATTGGCCCAAGCATGTTTATTAGCTACAAATATGCTACTGCGCCAACCATTCCTTGTAGGATTAAGCACTGAAATTTAGTTTATGCTGCTATTTGAGTTTATGACAGCTTGTCACATTGAGACTTGTTTGTTAAGAAGAGAAGATTCTGTCAATCTGTCTCTCTGTATTTGAGATGTGACTATTGGACTGAGTAATCGACAATTGAGTTTGTTGGATGAATGGTTAAATAGAGCGGCAAATTGTAATGTAAGACTCTTGGTTTATAGGGCTATAGCCTATAGGCTAGTTATATTTATCCATACCATTCGTTTTGGTGCTATAGTGCTCCAGTTTTTCTTTTATTCTCATTTAGCAATGATAAAGTGATGTAATAGCTTCCCAAACCATAGTATTATGTATCTAGTTACACCTTTTCAAATATTGCATAGTGCTTTCTTGTATTTATGTATATAGCTACTCCTATCCATTTTTAAGGATACAGGCTTTTCAATTTAGTCCCAAAGTATAAAGGCGTGCATATAAGTTAGATGCTAGCTTCACTCTTCTGCCCTTTTTATTTCATTCTCTCCTAATTCGTAAGCGTTTGTGCATGACACCCACACAAACTATTATTCCTCATCTTTCCAAACTACTTAATGGAAATAGGAAGGGCGCTCATGTCATTTTTTCTTATGGATTCGTCAAATTGAAAACTTTCTTAACCTATGCGCTTCTTAAAAAAATGCCTTCTGAAAGGGACTGGAGGGAGTACAAATTTTGTGTCTATAGGATGTATGTATGGAAATAGATAAAGAAAAATGCATTTTGAAGTGTACTGTATGACAGAAACCAAAAGAAAATCAAAGTCAATTGTAACGAATGGTGATCAAAATTAATTCTGTGCTGAAGATATGAAATGGACATCTGTTTATTAACCAGAATATTCAACTGATGGCACTTAATTACATGCTTACATATACCCATCTTATGTGCGGCATTTGCAGGTGATTGTTCGAAAGTGGGATGCGCAAGAGGAAAGGTTAATCAGACTGTCAGAAGAGGAGGTGATATATTGAATATTATTAGAATCTATAACCTACGAACTATGGTAGTCATTTATTTGTTTATTGATTCATGGCTGCACCTTCTTCTCTATGCTGTCCTGTTTGATTGCTAAAAGGAAGTACAAAATTGTACCTTCATATGATAGTGGTCACTTTGGACCAAAAGTAACACATTTCTACTAGAGGTATTAATGATGCTTGCAAGAGGCTTTATGCATGATCTAGTTCAATTGTCTTTATTCTTCTCACGTTTTTATGCATACTACATTACTAGATATTCTACTGGCATGAGATGACAATGAGTCCTCAAAACCAATATTTCAGTAAGCTAAACAATCACATTTCGCTAAATGTTAGTGTGGCAGCTTCAAATCCTCATCATTTGTCTTTGCTTCATGCACTGTAAATTGCCAAGCCCTTGTACATTATTAAACATATAACACTACTCAGTTTGATATTAAAGCACAAGATGGACTGCCTCAGCTGGAATAGCACCTCTCTATGTGCATAATCTATTGGGTCCACACCAAATGTGAGAAAAAGTGACACAGTACACTAGATGCATTTAATTTTATGCTCAGTTTGTTTTGCTCATGTCTGTTGTCAGTGACAAATAATATACAAAACATAAAGCAGATAAGAATGAATATGTATTTGCCCCAAAGAATTGGCCCTCCTGTTAAACTGGATGTGACTTGACAAAATCTCAAATTGTCAATGGCTCAATGCATGCACTATTGCACTTGCTTTTTCTTGAGTTCGGTACTGAAGTTTATTTTCTTGTAGGAAATCAGATACTCAGAATCAGTAAGACGTTTCGAGTTTGATGATCAGCTTGGATCATACAATTTGGATTCTTTTGGAGACTGGAAACAACTTTCAAGCTACTTGTCACATAGTGTCATTGAACGACTTGGTACAAGATGCATTTTTTTGGCTTTTTGCTTGTATTGGTTAGAAAATAGGCACATAATGACATGTTTGATGAAATCAACTAGTGAACTAGATTATATTTGTGTTTGATTATTCATCCAGAACCAATTGGAGGGGAAATTACAATTGCATGGGAGTCATCATGGATGGATAAAGCTCCCCAAAGTGACATGGAGAGACGCTTGATGGAACAACTAAGAGAAGACAAGTTTGCAAATAATGCTTCTGTGCAGTCTGAGCGGAGAGGATGCTACTACACAAGTATCCCTGCTTCGGTTAAGCACAAGAACATCTCAGTGGATGAACTGACGGCGCTGAATTTGGACAAAGTAATGTTACCATTTGTAGTCCAGCCAAATTTATAAATGACATTTGATGGTATCATTGGCATAGCTTGTCTTATCATTACAAATCAGTCTTCTGTTCCTTCAATTTTTTTTTCCATTCAATTTCCTGAAATAATGGTTTGTCTGACATGGACCCATATATGACAATGTTAACAACAATAATTGGAGCACTAGTGCTACATATGAAAAAAACCAACCTGAATTTGAACAGTACAAGTAAGTAGAATCGTAGTTAACACAGGGATCAATAGGCGTGACAATATTGGTTTGCTGCTTCTTTACATTTACTCCTATTAAACATACTATCATTAATAATTCGCTTGAATTATAATACAATATGCAAATAGACATGGTATTTTTCTGCTATTATTGGGTGGTTTGCTCAAAGTAATCCCTCCTACATATGCCACTTGTAAAAAAGTAGTGACCATTGAGTTGGCAATTTATATTTTTTTTTTTATTGATGATGCTGTTCTATTTCTCAGACAAGCTTGCTTGAGAGTGTTTTGGCCAAAAATTATCAAGGTCAAGAAGATATACTCTTGGGAGAGCTGCAGTTTGCTTTCATAGCTTTTATGGTACTACTTACGAAACTAAATATTTCTACTGTTAATGAGTTACAGGTTCTGCTAGACTATTCTCTGATGTATTTGCGACTTTGAGTTGTGCAGATGGGCCAGTCACTGGAGGCTTTTATGCAGTGGAAAGCATTAGTCAGTCTTCTTTTGAGCTGCAGTGAAGCTGTAAGTACTTTTCTTTTGTTAATCTTAAGCAACATTGTTATGTTTCTCCACATATATTGATGGAATAGATATATTTGGCTACCTTTATGGGATTCTTTTTACTGTATAATGTTACTGAAACATATTATTCTTGTGCTGAATACATACATAATACATTGCGATCCTTATTTTGTTGGGTCCAGTCCAGTAGCCCATTTTTTTTATCATCTTGGAAAATGGTATGATTCCACATTTTGCTACATCAATGCTCTTCTTAGATAAGCTAATCTAGTTCACTGCTATTGTTAGGAATAGCAACTTGTATTCAATGGTAGCCCCATGAGGCAATATATAGAGTACATGGGAGAAACCCAAGGACTAGGAGATAACCATAATACCCTTGACTATTATACCCTTAACACCCCCCTCAAATGCAAGGCATATGCAATAGCGTTGCATTTGAAAGAGTGAACACCAAGTACTAAACTTAGACAAAATAAAACTAATACATCCAAAAATTCTCTTCAAAGACATCGTAGAGTGGAGCCTTGGTAATCCTATCAAATGAAACCGAAGAAGTGCAAAACGAAGCACAAAAGTAGAGTCGCGATGATGACAGCAAAGAATGTCCTTGGTCAAGAATCACAACAAAGCGACGATGAGTAGCAAGACGATAAACGAAATGGTCATTAGAGCTACGGAAAGACCAAGATGACAAAAGGATTCCCTAGATCAAGAATTGCAAACAAAGCAATGACGAGTAGCAAGACAACAAACGAAGTTGTCACTAAAACTACAGAAAGACCTAGATGACACTGTTGCATCAATAATGACGGGAAAAGATTAGCTAAACAAAGACAAAATTTAGCTAACCACAAAAGAAATTGACTAATTGACGAAGGAATATGTGGACTCGCACGTCATACACGAACTCAAAGAGAGACCGAGAGTTGGATGTGGACGCAGCGGAAAACAAAGACTAAAGCTAGACACAAGATCAGCTAAAGATAAGACTCAAACAAGAGGACTTGTAGCACCAAAGCAAAGCCTAGCATAGCAGCAACAGAACACAACGATTGGCACAATAGCAGTAGCGGCAACAAAACAAAAGCTAGCAAGCAGGAGAACGTAGCACACTAGCACCTCGGCCCATAAGCCCAGCCGAGAGAGCAAAGCCCAGATGCCATGATCTGCAGCACCGTAGAGAGGCACACAAACATCCCACTGCCATGATGAATATGGTGTATGTTAGGTTTTGACAGCTCATTGTCAACAGTGGCCATCACGGTTCGGAAAGTTGCTGGAGCCTGTGCCCACCCACACACTAAAACAATCATGCTAAGTATTATAAAATTGGGTCCCAAAAATCAAGGTTAGATAAACTAAAAATGAAGTTCGAACCAGACCAGATTCTGCACTGGAAATGGCCAGTTTCTGGGAGGAAACAGCGATCAGCCAGGGTCATGTTCTGCTTTCTTGAGCTCTAACCACTTTATTGGTATTTTGAGGAGGGGAATATGGGAAAAGTGAAGGGCTGAACTGCACTTGATAGTTAACACTTCCCCTCTTGATTATTTGTTACTCTATATGATATGGATAATGTTGTATGCTTGTTTGACCCTTTTCTTTCTTTATCCCTGGCAGCCCCTTCATACAAGGACTAACATGTTTGTAAAGGTATTATCTGGCTTCTCTACTTTTCATTTCTGGAGCTCAAGCATGTTTTACTAAATTATCTGGGCAAATATATTTAAACCATGAGGACTAACAGATTTCTACCTGTTATTTGCTTTGTGTTGCATTCAGTTTATTAGGACATTTTACTATCAACTCAAGCATGGCTTTCAACGTACCCAAGATTCCAGGAGCAGTGGGGATATGGGCAACTCTCTGTTTTTGGATGAAGCATGGTTTTCAAGAGACATATTCCTGTACCGTCTTTCCAAGGTAATTTTGTTGGTACAGAGCTGGTAACAAGATATATGCACACAAATTAAGATAAATATTTTTTGTCACTTCCTAAACTTAGTTATGTGACTAAAAGGAAAGTTATGTTGCAACATGGAAATGTGGAAAACTAAAAGCAGAATAACCATGTAACAATGTAATACTAATATTGACCGCTTGACCATATCTGGATATCTCAAATCAGTTCCAACAAGCCACCAACGGCCTGACTGAAGTTCCCAACTTTCTATTTTAAGTTGGTTCCTACCACTCTACCAGATGTGTCCTAACAATATTAACAGAGTTGTGGGACTATTTAATTAAAATTTAGGATTAGTAAAACCTTATATTCCCTCTATATCCCACTAAAGAAGTATTTTTCACCTTCATTTTTGGCCACCACAAGGCTCCGCCCGTGGTTATGTAATGTAGCAGTACTGTTCACGGTTCCACAAGTGCAATTAAAAATAAGAATATTTAGATCCTTGTTAGCTGGGTTGTTTCTCTATTGATATATTCCATGTGCTAGAGATCATATCTTCAGAGTGTTTCTCAAAGGTAGACTCGTCTGTATAAATAGGCTAGCTTTCTATTCATTAGCAACTAAGCAAGAAAGAATTTAAGTCTTTTTTCTCATCTTAAGGTTCTCTCATAACTGTCCATATATATCTTCCCTTTCATATATCCTGATCCCTTCAGGCTGTGCGTTATGTTCATCATCTACATGAACTGAGTACTGTTTTTTGGGTTTAGCACCAGGTTTGCAACTACTGTTTTTTTGGGTTTAGCACCGAGCCATAATATCATGAACTGAGTAAATGGATAATTTGTCCCTTACCTGTCCTAGTTTCTATTGTGTTTTCCCACCTTTCAATGTTTTTAAATACATTGTCTATACCTAATTGAAACACACACAGATAAAAAAAGATATTAATGTCAACTGAATGTCATGTCCAGACTCTAGAATTTTTGAACCTCTGACTGCAGAAGGAACCAAAGTTCTAAAGAAACACGTTCAAACATGTTTTGGTGTCAATGGATTTGAATTATATTTGAGTATGAAATAGTTTGGTTGAAGTATGCTAGCAGCTTAATAAGTAATAATTTGGTCTGCTCACACCATTGATTTCTCTTAATCGCTATTGCAGGATTTCTTTATGGTGGTACTTGAAGCCCCTGTTGTTGATGGAGACCTTCTATCATGGGTTCTCTTTCTGATCCTTACTTAGACCTTGCTATAACAATACTGTATTTGTGGGCTTGAATTTTTCATTTACGCTGAGTACCGAACTTCCTGTTCTGTGATTTAAATAGCATAGGCAGAATTAGCTATGTAGTTACTGTGATCCCTGTATTAACATCCACAAATGATTATATTAGACCACTAATTCTAGGAGTTTGTTGCAATTTCATGTGCATGAACGCAAGATTTGCATGTCATGTTTTATGTGACGAATGATATTCTCTGAAGTAATTTCAAATAATGTTATATCTAGAGCACAGAGCGAATAACATGTGCTGCTAATTCAACCAATTGAGCATTCTCACTCTAGCTGCTGAATATTGGTTTCAGACATTAGTGTACACTGTATATAAATTCCAAAACTTAGGAACTGTTGGTGTTTAAGTTTCCTTCCCATATCCAGGCTAGAAAACTTAAAATGCTTCTGGAGACTACGTTTGGATGGGATCTTGAGAACAATGCAGTGAACCTGATTTATGAAGACGACGAGGTAAACTTGGATTGTGATCAAGCGATAGCACTTCTCTATTATACTTTAGTGAAACTGTTCTTTCCATATGAGTGCAGTTTGCTCCTGTGGTTGTGGAAATGGATGGGTCGTAGACTAGTGAAGTCACATTCCATGAAATCTCTCGAGGATATGGTGCACTTGTAGGTATGCAGCAAACTTCCTTTTTACTTTTATTGGTATATTATATCATGCACAATGCTAGAGAAGCCATTTTCTGCCTAGAATCATAAGAATCTGTGGTGCTGTTACCAGGCACCCATGGTGCACAGATGCTTACGAAGTTTTATTACCTGTACTTATGCAGGATACTTGACTAATGATTGACTTGCTTAACAGTTGACTACTTGTTTGACGATGGAGATAAGTAAGATCCTCTGTTTAGTGGTCCTGTGGTATCCTAGTTTTTCTGAATTGTTTGGCCTGTAAATATATGAAGAGCGTAAACTTTGTAGCTGCATCAACTATGCAGTATGTGCTATTGCATATTATGCAGAGTATGGACACTAAGATAATGTTCTTTACCCTGTGTGAGACAGCGTGAAAAGACTAGTTAAGCCATTGTGTTTTTAACTGCAATTTGTGAATGAAGAAGCAAAAATTTCAACGCAGTACTTTTATTTTTCACAGAAATTTAAATTCCCGCAGTGCCAATAGTTTGATACATACATCAAATGTTATGTGCTTGACACTGATTGATAACCATCTGCTCGCTAGCTGATTGTTATCTTTTCTGCTTTGAAATTTTTACGCACCCCTTAACAAAATCGTTGCTGGTGTAGACCACCTGAGTTTGAGAACACCGTATTCAGCAATCCATACACAAGGATGAAATATTAGAGCTCCAAACAATGAACCATGAACGGGGGAGGCTTGCCAAATGTGTGTTTGAATATGAAATCCAACGAATTTGGGATCTTTACTTAGAAGTTTGATCTTGGGAAGAAATTGGAATGGAATAATATCGATTCCACGAAATCTTCACAAGCCTTCAACTAGACCTTACCAATATTCGCTTCTCGTGATGGCCCACTTGTCGGTGACACACTGGTAGCTCACACTTTTGGTTTTGTTTTATTTTTCTCGGTAATTCCATCTTGCATGTGCCTACAGAGCCTAGTTACTTGTAATTTGTGCTGCACCTGTTGAAAAAGCGGTGCAAATGGAATCTAGTAACATGTGGCACCCTCGTTAACCTCGGGATGGGGGTAATTAATTTGGAGGTCTAGACTTTAAACTAGCTTTGACAGCACAAGGGCGGATGGTGAGGTGATTATGTGCTGGCCTGGGATGCTTTTTAGGGTCTCTGTTCACTGCTTCTTTTCTGCTAGCACTATCATATGGTCTACACCAGCAACCACTTGTTTATGAGCATTTCTGGTGATCTGGTCCATGTAGTACTTGTATCTTGTTAAATGTCTTGAGTATTGGTCTAAACAAAGGAATTGTCTTGAGTTTTGATTTGGTGGATCATACAAGAATTTAAGCTCTACTGTTATGAGACCAAATGGAAATGGGTATTCAGTTATCAAAACAAGAAGGAAGAAGCGATTATTATTATTTTGTCTAAGTTTCTAAATGAAAAATTGCCAATTTTAAATGTGACGTGCCATAGTTCAATAGCTGTAATTAACAGCTCCATGTAAACTAGAGCTTATACTGAATCTTGTTGTCTGTTGAAACAGTACAGTCATGCAGTAAAAACACATATGGCCTGAACTATTTAAGCATCTCTTGATGTAATTTACTAGTAAAACACTCTGCTTGGATCTATAAAAGAAAATGGGCATTGCATTGGGATCTAGAATCTCTTGTTTTTACAAGTAAACCTGTTAATCCAGCTTTGTGCCTGCAGGCGGCAGAGCAAGTTAGCACTAATTTAGTGGCGTTTGGTAAGAAGAATTTTTACTGCTAGCTCGACATGTACTTTTTTCCAGGATCCACATGCACTCCATGATTCAGTTTTTGAAGTTTTAACAGTTTAATCTCTACATGGAGCATGTCTTTACATCTCCCCTTGTTACCCACAACCGATCATGGTTCTCTACTGCATGGTTTGGATCAGTTCTTGAAGTTCGAAACGTACAATAAACCCTATTAATCAAGACAAAAATGGTCAGTGTTTGGGAAACATGTTGCAGTAATAAATTGTAAATAAATTCAAATTTACCGGTACTTTCTATAGGTTTAGGGCATGTTTATTTTAGCTGTAAATTGTGAAAACTAGCTTACATATTATAGATTTTTATAAGCTGGATTGTAAAAAACTGAAGCTGTTTGACATCTTGGATTGTGAGAGGGTTGGATTGCTATTTTTGTTGTGCAATGTCTGTAATATCCCTAGCTATTGTGAGCACACATTTTTTTTCTATTTATCATTTTGTATGCTGTTTTTATATTTTTAAATATGAATTTGTAAATTGAAATAGCAAATGATACATCATTCATACAAAAGTACTTTTGTCATTACAAATGACCTCTCATTAACAATCAACTCTCTCATAGTAAATAAAGCATCAGCGATACTATCACGAAAGGCATTCATGTCAGGAGTTTCATGTCCTAATTCATTGTGATCAGATAAAGATGCTTGGTCTGGAACAAAATTTTCATCTTGATCACACATCTTAAAATCTTCATCCCTCAAAGAACTATCTCTAATAAAGTTATAAAGAGCTATGTATGCAATGATTATTTTTGTTTGCTTAACCGTATGATAACTTGGCAAGTCCAATAATATTCTCTATTTCATCTTCAAAACACCAAATGATCGCTCAATTACATTGCGAAAAGATGAATGCAAGTGATTATAAATATCTTTTTTACCACTAGGACCAGGGCCTTGATGAAACTCCTGTAAATGGTACTTCTCTCCTTTGTATGGAGCTAGATAACCCGCTCGGTTAGGATTGTCCGAATCAACAAGATAATATTTTCCTGAAAGAGAACACTCAATTTGAGAAGTAATTATGATAATGTTGCACATGAAATGACAATGATATCATATTTTATAATACCTTGTGGTGCATGTGGAAACTTATCGCCATATTTACGTAAAACCTCATTGAACACCCGCATATCATATACCGAGCTTTACCATCCGATAACAATAAAAGTGAACCTCATATCAAAGTCACATATGGTCAACACATTTTGAGTTGCATATCCATAATGTCCAACATGTGCAACCAAGTTTGTCAAAGGCACACTAACAGGTACATATGTACCATCTATTGCACCTATGCAGTTATTAAAATCTTGTGCAAACTGAGGATCTTCAAGTCTAGCATGCACCGTCTTGAACTCTGGATCCGTTGGTTTGATAATATCTTGTGCAAGAAGATTGACACTATCCAACACTTCAAAGAATTTCCTACTAATTGTTTCGATTGACCTCTCGAACCAGTTTGCAACTTGGATAAATGATTATGGACCACAAATGATCCATAGAAATATGCCTAAACATTCAATAGAACTCATACTTCTAGTTAACTTCAAGCTATAATTTGATACCAACAACTCATGTAGCCTATCAAAAAGCGGCATACTCATCCTAAACATGTTATAGCATTCTCTTGGACTATTCAAGTTTATCATCACCCGATCATGACTTGAGAGAACAGATTCTCTCCTCTTAGATTTGTTTAAGTAAGTACCACTCCAGTACGTACCAATAGCACATGATATTGTTCCATATTGTTTGAGCACATCCTGTTGCCTACGTGCAAGCTCAAATATTGCATCATCCCCATCACTGTCACTTGAACTCATCTATAAAGAAAATTACAATAAGTTACACACTGATATGGCTCAAGTAGTTCCATTGACATAGCAAACATTACAATAAATAGGTTCATGGAACAATAAATTGTCAAATGAAGGTTCAATCAAACATTACATAAATGTAGCTAGGTTCATGGAACAATAAATTATCAAATAAAGGTTCAAGCAAAGATTACATAACAGTAGATAACTACTAATCTTTCTTCTCCTTCCGACACCACATTTTCAACCAACTGAGCATTCCTTCATTGGTGGTTAAAGTGAGAAACACATCACGGTTTTTAGCTTGATGTTTTCAGCTTTCACATAAAGCTTGCTAGCCATAAAATGTTCCTCACTACCTTCTATTGCCCCAGACTGCACATCCAAGGCCATAACTTCCTTAATGGGTTCTCTACTTACTTCACCCTGTAGCATCTTGTTGGTTATAGCACTAGAGGACTGCATATTATCCAATGTGCCTTTCATTATCTTAACCATGGGGTTCTTTCCCTTCTTTCTCAGGCTATTAACACAATTGTTACTACCACCTCGCTTCATTAGATTGGCAACCTTTCTAGTGATGTTGCAATCCTCAGGTTCTCGATCTTTCTTCCTCATCATCCCCATTATTCTCATTTCCTTGCACTCCTTCATCGAGAACATAAGAAGAAGAACCATCCACTGCATTATGATCAAACATCCTCTCAAGCTCAGAAAGACACTCAGGTGGACCATTCCGAAGCTTCTTCCATTCAAAATGATTCTGAAAACCAAAGAAGGTAATGCTAGAGAACATATTTGCCCGCAAAAAAATAAACTGGAATAATGAATATGTAAGAGATTACCTTTGTGTTAACTTTCCACCAATTGTTGTCAGCTACAACTGTTTGTTTAGAACTATCCCATCCAAGTCCAGTAGCTTTATTGATGGTTAACCAGAATATGTATAGAACCTTAAGTGCATCCCATCGGTTTTTTAATTGCAGTCTTGAATGAAGCTTCCCTGTCCCCAGCATCTATTTCCTTAACACATATGTCACAGAACATCCTATTGTGAAATGAATCTCAATTGGCTTTATCGAAAGGAGCATCCATCTATTATTTCACAAATATGGACACACCATGAACTGAGGATAGTTGCATATATCACTAAACAACAAAGGATATGAAAAGGAGCATATGCAATTATTTGTGGACACACCCTGAGCTGAACATCAAAGGATATAAAAAAAAGAGCATATGCAGTTCAAAAGGAACAAGTATATTATCCTACACTGAAATTACAAGACTATGTATCTGTCCAAGCACTAGCCCATCGGGCATTAAACACCAATTTTACAAGTTCCTACTCCAATTACAATACACCATGAAACAAAAACCTGAAACCCACACTCCTCCCACTAAAGACCAAATATCTAAACACTTAGCGGCAACATCGGAGTAGAATGCTCTGAGTAGGTACAATGTGCACAAACTGAAATCATTCATTCAACAATCGAAGAGGGCACACACATGTATGAATCTATTACTAGCATAGGCCAGCAAGCCAATCAAATCCAATTCACAACCGATTTCATGCATCAAAGAGAAAGAAAAAAAAAAGGGTTACCGACGTTGAGGTGCGGTGTTGATGTGAGGCGGGGACGAGTGACCGGTGCCGGTGAGGCCTGAGCGGCAAGGAGGCACGTCGTGAGGCGGGAGGTTAGCCTTTAGGAGCTGCCACAGCATGGTCGTCCGACGACGGGGTGGCGGTCATGAGAACATCAAGGAGGCAGCTTACGGCGGTGAAGACAGTCGTCCAAAGGCAGGGAAAAGCGCCGGGTGGCAGGGATCATCGATGGGCGATGGGGATCGGCGATAGGAAGGGTGGATTAGGGCTCGCGGCGGCGCCCTAGGGTTCGCTCAGGGTGAGAGGGTGGATCGGGCCGAGCGCTGGGTGGGGAGGAGGGGGCGCTTTGGTGGGAGGGTAGTCGGATGGCATAGTGGGTAATTTCGCTCGAACTTCTATGTTTACTTTCGTAATTGTCACTTTTACAATTTGTAAAAGATGGTGGAGCCCAGATTACTGGATTGTTACAATATGGGGGTCATATTATTATAATCTGGGACTAGAACCTAGGTGTTTGGCATAACTGTAGATTGTGCAATCACAATTTTATAAATCTGAAACTAAAACAAACAGATCCTTAGTCCTTCTACTTCATATTTTGCATAGAATGGCTTGTTATTGAGGTATGCGTAATAGGTTTTCTATGTGCCATCTTCATGAATGATATTGTATCTCTTTTCCCCCTTCGAGGAGTATTTGACCAAACATCTAAATTAAAGAGGTGACAGGATGAGTGGCATTGCTAGAGAAAAAAAACATGATTTAGGTCTTTTTTAAGACAAGAAAATCAAGTTTGATCATTAAATTTCACATGGCCGTAGAATATAATCTCCCTTACCATATTTTTGAAAATTTTCTAAAACTCTACAAATGGTTTCTTGAGTGGTTTCTACCATTTCACTGGTTAGTGGTTTCCACATGATATTTAATTTCCCCATCTTATAGTTATTTTGATCTAGTACATTTTTTAGAAAAAATATGAGTTAATTACCTTAAAATTTATTTTGCATACAATGGATTGTATTGACGTAGGCGCGTTAAGTTTTCTATGTGCCATGTTCATGCATGGTACTACGTCTCTTTTCCGCCTTCAAGGAGTATTTGACCAAACATCTGATCTAAAGAGGGGTTTGGATGAGTTAGGTTGCTAGAGAAAATTTTATGACTTAGAAAATCTCTAAGACCAAGGAAATCAAATTAGACCATCAAATCTCACATGGTTGTAGAAGACCATCTCCCTTACCATACTTTTTAAGAATTTTCTAAAACTTCTACACATGGTTTATGGAGAGGTTTCCACCATTTCACCGAATTAGTGGCTTCCACCTGATATTTCCCCAACCTTTTACTTTACAATTTTAAGAGAGAACATGAACTATCATAAAGAAACAATTTCAAGGCATTGTTCAGTATCCAAAAGCTATTATAGTATATCCCGTGTACTCAACTCTTTGAAACCAATCATAATGTCTTAGGGGAAAAAATTGTATGGGCGATGGGTGCAGCCTGCGGCGCGTGCGACCCCCAGCTCGATGGATGCCGCGTGGAAGCCCATTCCACCGGACGGCAGCTGTAAACTGCTCGGCCCTGTGCTTCCCATCGGCTCCACATCGGCAGACGGCTCGGCTCCGCATCGACTCAGGACTCAGCCCTGCCTTCCCAGCGCGGCCCTCCTCTCCTCTGACTCCGCAGTCGCCAGAGCACGGCGCGGCCTGTACCCGCGGTGTCCGGGGAGGTCGCGAACGACGACTGGGCGGCTCGACGAGGCGCGTCTGGTGCAGCGCCTGCAGCAGTGGTCGCCTGCGCAGACGGGCAGGGAGAGGAGAGGGAGACGGGAGTGGCGGCGGCGGATTGGGAGGAGCTCCAGAGGTGGCGGCGGCGAATTGGGAGGGGCTCCAGAGGTTTGCGCCGTCCTCTCGGCGACATGAGCCTCTGCCTGGGCGCCCTCGCCGTCCACTACGACAGACCCTATGGATTTGGATCAGGTACGTTTCATCCGGCACTCCTGCTGATTCCTGTACTGACTTTCTGTGTCCATCCTGATGGCTGCTAAAATGGCATGCAGTTTGGATACTCTGGGAAATTGGAGCGATATGGATTTGCAAGAAACAGGATGTGGCACCTGCTGCAGCAGCGTGACCCATCTGACATGATTCAGGAACTATGGGATTCCTTGAAGAACTGAAAGTGTGCATGAATGTAGATGTTTCAGAAGTACGGATAGGTTGTCAACAATTGTATCAGTGTTGAGTTCATTGATACCTGTGAAAATAGTGGTTCACAAGAATAATGTAAAATGTGATTTGTATCTGAAATATATTTGGATGTTTTGAAATCAGCAGTGGAATGGATGTCTTAATAATCTGATTGTTTCTCTGAAATGCATTATTCTGAACAGGCAACGTCTGTAAGGTTCCTATTCAGAGCAAAGGCAACAGAATGTACATGTTTTATTTCATAAGGTCACTTGACAGCAAATGAGCACAGTTACATAGATTCATGATTTTGCACTCCATCAAAATGTAACTTCCTAACAGCAGTTTGCACTGTAGTATCTTGATCAACTCCCATTAAGAGACTTGTGTATCCTCCTGGAATGTATGGAGCAGCCATTGCAGAAGGTTCTGGAATTAAATTGAAGTGTGTCATTGTGGAATTAGCATATCCACCTTGCAGGAAAGGAGCATCCATGGATGAAGATGGCCCAGCATTAAAATTCTGTCATGTATAGCATAAGAAAGTGTTCAGAAATCACGCTTGTAAGGGAATAAATTGTGAAAATAGCTAATGTCTTACAGTTATTTGGTTTGGATCAGCACGTTCATCTCTTGTTTCCAGATCTTCACCTACAATGGGATATATATATATATGATAATTCAATATTTTAAAAAAATTGTCGATTAAGCAAAAGGTACTAGGCAGGTCAGTACCTTTCTTCTGAGCACCCTTCTTCTTCTTCCCTGGCTTCTTTTTAACAACATTTTTAAAACGTGTATGCTTTGAACCTTTTATTACTTGAGGAATTTTAAATGATATTACACCATTTAATGCATCTAGGACACATTCATTTGGAACTGGAGGAACCTCATTGGGTTTTTCATGCATCTCACTTAGATAAGTATCCGCTTCCAAGTTCAAGTTATGTATGGCTTTCTGCAATTTATCAAGAAGTTCTTGTGACGGCGAACACTTCAATGCAAGAGATGTGGCCTGTCGAGATATAAGTGCTGCCTGTGTTTTCAAATCTCCCTTCTCAGTTCCTTGTTTCTCAATATAAAATCCAGTTTTCACATATTTTGTCCATCTAGGCAGTATATATTGCGATGGCAAATTGTATACTCCATTCATATTGAAGACTCTAAGAGCATGCTTGCACAATAAACCTGTAAGATATAGTTACCAATTTAATCAACCTATATTACAGCTTACAATGTATAAATTGAAATGTAATAGTATACATACCTATGGATTCAAACATCTGGCAAGAGCATGTAATGGTGGAATCTTCGGTGTTCAATACTAATGTTGCTCCACGGTCAGATTGCATATACTTAAAGAATGTCAAGTTTGTCCCTGCAGCTTCCAACAATTCACAAGACAATGTAAATTGTCTTTTAAATTCTTCCTCAAATTCTGAATACATTCTCCTTGTATATGATTCAGCTGCAGTATTCAACATAGGTAGATTTGGAATGTATGCAACTGGGTTCTTTTGGCGTGACTTAAAATCAGCATCCAACTCATTTGCATGGAGACTAACTGCAACCTTCTCACATTCTACAAGGAGTTCTGAAAGACCGAGTTTCCTACGAAATCTTTTCTTGAAGACATTATTCATACCTTCACTCCTTTGGGTCGAGTTCATGTCTGTTGTAAAAGAGTCACGGTATACCGCAGCCCACTTTGCCCTCAAAGCATATAGGTTTGCCATCCATGAGTTATTCTCAAGGTTGTATTTAGCCAACAATTCATGCCATTTCTCTATGAAGTAAGTCTCTGATCTATCTTCGTACACACATCTTTTGAAATTTGGTAAGAACTTGTTATCCGACGCATGAATTACATGACTAAGATGTTTAGTAGCATTTAAGCAAATGTGCCACAAACAAAGACGGTGGCTGGTATTTGGGAATGCATAAGCAATTGCTGCTGCCATAGCCGCATCTTGATCTGTAAAAATTGTGCTTGGGTGCTTTCCTGACATTGCCGTTAGAAAGGTTTCAAAAAGCCAAACAAATGATTCAATAGTTTCATTAAATAGAAGTGCACATCCAAAAATTATTGTTTGCTTGTGATGGTTGGTGCCAAGAATCGGAGCAAAAGGCATTTCAAACTTATTAGTTTGAAATGTGGTGTCAAATAACACAGCATCACCAAAGCATTTGTAATCCATGATAGACTGACCATCTGCCCAAAAGAAATTTGCTATACGACCATCTTCCTTGTCTACCTGAAAAGCATAAAAAAATGTAGGATCATGTAACTGTTTATTTCTCAGATATTCAGATAGTGTTTGTGCATCATTGGCTTCTAAGTACTGTCTGCGCTCGCGACCAATCTCATTATTGCAATCCATCTTAGCAAATGGCGTTTTGTCTTCCCCTCCATAAAACTCCTTCATGAACTCATAAACTTGGGCTGGCTTCATTCCAGCTTCCCGTATCTGCCCAATTAATTTCTTGTCTGCCTCTATAACCTGTCGTTGGGACCTCAGCTTGTGTAACTTATTTGGACTAGCAAGATAATGATTGTGCTCTAGTACGACCTTTTGCACTGTCCAAATCCCCTCTCTGCTGATACTAAACTGAACACGAGCATCGCAATCTGTCCTTGTAATGTCCTTTTGTGATGTCGCATTTTCTCGATGTCCTTGGCTACTGCAAACTATATATTTCTGACATATACTCTTATCTTGGCGGCGCTTTGTCTTGCTCTTTCTAATACTGAACCCAACCTTACCGGCATAGGTGTTGTACATCTCATAAGCCTTTTCCTCGGATTGAAAAGTCATTCCAACTTCAGGAGTGACCAAATTTTGCCCAGCTTTGTGAACCACCTCCTGTACATATCAATTGTCAATTAAAGGTGTACTATAATAAAACAAAATATCATAGATTTTGTCAAGTTTGTTACTTATATTTTTTACCTCATCAGGTACTTCATTCTCCACTGATCCAGACATATGTGAAATGGTGCCGATGGTCTCTACTCCCATGGTAACCGTGGTGTTCTGTGAAATATGCGCACTATATATCAGAAACCAAACAACATAGAAGAAAAGGCATTTGTTTGAAAAAAAAGAAAAGGCACAACGATCTAAACAAATAACCAACCTGTGTTATCTGTTGTTCGTCTTCTCGAGGACCACCACCAATTTCTAGTGCACGTGAATCCTCCATGAGAGAAGAAGATCCCATCAGGTCAACAGTTGTGATGTCTTCTTGGCGTCCAACGTCTTCTATGGAGGCTACTGGTTCATCCATGGAAGCGGCAGCGGCGGCGTGCAACTGGTCTAGGGCTCAAGGCACCGATCTGTTGGGGGCGTCGATCTCGTATTCAACATGACTTCGATGAGCTCAGTCGATGCGGAGCCGAGCCGTCTGCCGATGGGAAGCACAGGGCCCGAGCAGTTTACAGCTGCCGTCCGATGGAATGGGCTTCCACGCAGCATCCATCGAGCTTGGGGTCACACGCGCCGCAGGCTGCACCCATCGCCCATACAATTTTTTTCCTGTCTTAGATGCACACGAGTGCCAAACTGTCTTGTCACTATCCCAGGATACCAACTGGCCATCAAATGGGTCCCCTGTGCCAAACTTTGCTATTCAACAACTCGGTTCTTTTCTTTAGTCCCCAAAACCAGGAACTAGCATGACCTAACCAATTGAGTGACATTCAACAGCTAAAGAAAAAGAAAAAACTCAACTTTAAGCCAAAACCTATGCTCCATGTCAGGAGCCCATTTGACTAGAAATTTTAGGTTGTAGGGAAGCTTGTGATTTTGAAGACATTGAGGAACAAGAACTGTTTGGAGCTTTCTTTAGCTCACTTTTCATCAGTAAGATGAGGCGGTGAGGATTAGTGTCTTGTTGAGAGGCCAGGACGAAGTTTCTAAGGCTCCATTTGGTGTTGTAGTGGATTATTATAATCTTTTAGATTTTTTGTGTTTTGCCACATTTCTTTTTCTTTGAAAATAAGGATATTATTGCGTTTTATAACTGAATTGATGAGTGGAAATGTGACAGGAATAATAACCAAGTAACACAATAAGTCAAATTTCAATCAGATTTACCAAACAACCTGGAGTACTAGATTTTTTGCAACTGCTTTTACATAACATCCTTAAAAAAAGGCCTGCACACAACAACCATAAATTAACCGTGATTATTTATGTCTAGTTGTCTTAGAAAATTAAATTAAAAAAAAAGAAAAAGCATGAATATAAAAAACAAATTGATGCCATGATTTTCAACTACAAATCCACTAGAACCATACATCTTTCCTATAAACCACACCTAACCATATTCCTTTTTCACATTTGTACAACCTAGCATATTATTATTATCTTGACTAAAAGACCTCGTATATTTTTATCAGCAACTATACTATGTACATCCTCACACAAGATTGGAGTACCTAGTTCTTGCTGGGTTCAGTTCATGAATTCAGGAAAGTAAACCCCCCAAATTAAAATAGTTACCCTTGTTGTGTGTGACCCTTTTGTCTTGGGGACGGTAGAATGGAGGAGGATGAACCCCAGCACAAGCCATCGTAATCCATTGATATGATGCCTCCCAATTCCTTCTGCTTGACACCATACCTCAAAGAAACCCCATTCAAAACACGATACTTTGAGAAAGATGCCTTTCTTGGGCCACAATTGACTAGTTAGGTGCAGCCTAACATGGCTCCAATTTTTTTTAAAAAATAGGGCACAAAGTCCGAGACTGTCAATATTTTATTTTAGTAGACGGTAGAGATTAAACTGTAGCTAGTGTAAACACTGTTAATGTAATAGGGGTAGCAGTAGTTACTACTTGGTTAATTAGGAATAAGATATCACTAGGGTAACGTGGTAAAGTTGCTGTTAAAGTATTAACCACCCCTTAGAAGTTAAAAGTCATCGTTACCATTTGGTTTTAACTTTTTGACTGCTCGCCTTGTTGCTATGTACGTTGCGGAAAACACCCTTCTTTAGTCAGTATTTATTTTTAAGTATGTGCAGTAGTGGATATAGAGAATTTTCACTGGGTTAATTAGGAGTAAGATATCACTAGGGCAAATTTAGCCAGTGCAAAACGATACCAAATGTGCTCGCAATATATCAATAACTTCGTCTTTCCAAGAACATGCAAGAGAGTTGCCTGTCCTTCCATGAATATATATCAAGAAAAGAAAACTTCGACACAAGGAGTGTTTCTCATTGTTCAAAAAAGAAGAGACTGAAATTATCCAAGCATGGCAAATGTTTACTGAGATTTTCCGACCAAATTGAGGCCAATTCCTTGTTTAGGAATGACGTCATTTATAAATGTCTATATCTTAACACTTTATCTGCATACCCTCTTAGTCTGAACACAAGAGTACAAGATCTTAGCTAGTAGTGTATTGAAATATATATGCTTCTGACAGGGACTGAAATGTGAATGTCAAAGTGAAAAGAGGCGACCTGATTTTACCTAACTAATTAACCCTCAACTCACATGTAGAGTAGATATTTTTAGCTTTGTTTTAGTTTGTGCCTGATACCTAGAGTGGTATTTTAACCCCTGGTTGCAATGGACGCTGTTACTGTGGAGAGATGATCCATGTCGACAGGAGGACAGAAGAGAAGAGCGCTGCCTCATCATCATCTAAAAAAATTCCAATTCAACACCTCCTCGCGCGAATCCACACTACACGATTTCTTTACTCAACAAGCTGGTGCTTGTACGATGATAACAATTGGAAATTGATGTGCGTTTGTACAAACCAAACGGTTAGTTTCCGCAAAATAGCGATGATTATTTTAACAGTGGGATTTATTTTTGTAGTTTTTTTTGAAGATAGGGTTGAGCGAAGTCGCTCCGTGCATGCCCGTGTGAACGCTCAGGCTCGAACGTGAGCTAACTCGAGCTATCGCACCGTGCAAGCGCCGTCCTTGCCAACCAGGCTAGCGCTCGGATGCAAATAGCGGTGATTTTCACCGACACTTTGACCCTGCTACCGCTAGATAAACCCGGAATTATTTGCAATGGTTGAGCAACAACTAAAAAGAATGGTAAAATGAACTAAAGCATGTGTAGCTGATAACAATAACGAATTTTTATATATGCATATGCAAACAAAATGTTTTGTTTTGATCTTAAGAAAAAAGTGGTTTGCTTTAGAAACCACGCGTGACAAATATCCGTTGCCTGCCATGTGGACCTTACAATTGATCGATAGGTGAAGCCCACCATTCATCATGGAAAAATGTTGTAAGCGGTGAATTTTCATAGATGCTGCTGTAAAAAGTTAATCTCGTCCACTGCATTACTTATTTGTTGCATATAGTAATTAAATAGTTAATAATCTTGTTTAGGCTTGTACCTGCTCTGCACTTGGGCAGTGAGCTTCAAGGCCAAAATTGCAAGTCGCAGACAGACGAAAGAAGCTGTGATCTCGGACGGCGGCGGCACGGAGGTGACTGATCGGTGGGGTCAATGGCAGCAGCG
The DNA here is from genome assembly GCF_958298935.1 of Phragmites australis. NCBI lineage: Eukaryota > Viridiplantae > Streptophyta > Magnoliopsida > Poales > Poaceae > Phragmites > Phragmites australis. The sequence continues at coordinate 2,946,455 of NC_084927.1, forward strand.
GCAAGCAGACTGGCCATGGCCATGGCCATGACGAGTAGGCAGCAGCATGGGGCAGGTCCTCTCGGCTTGAGGAGTAAAAAAATATATTACAGAGAAGACGTCATAATCCTAGTGTCTTTGCACTATAAAAGATAGTGACTAGAAAGAGTCCTCTCTATAATCTTCGAATTATAATGCTATTGAAAATATGGAATGCACTCTCATAAATGCAGAAAAATCAGAATATTACTATAACAATTCAAATCAATTCCAAAAGCAAATATTCAGATATCCAATCATATTTGAACTAGAATTTAAGTTGAAGTGCAACGCCATGGAAAGAAGGCAACGACGATTGAAGTCACGCTAGGCATATGAGGAACACATCAAATGTTTATCGCATTGGATCGAGTTTGAGTTTGAATTACCGAAGAAGGATACTGGTCGGTGTTCTCCTTGCGGGGCAACACAAGGGGCGAAACACCCCATCGCCAAACCTCCCCGCCGCCCACCGGCAGCCTCCCCTTCTTTTTCCCTCCCTCTTCTCTTCTCTTCCCTTCCTTTTTCAGGTGATTTGTTGAATCTTTAGGTACGGCGACCGTAGATCCGGTCAATGGCGGGCGGATCTGCTCGGGCAGACTGGATATGGATGGCTGCAGTCTAGATCTGCGCACGGAGTGTGTCACAGAAGAAGATCGAGGTGGCCTCCGGTGGGGTGGTGTGAATTGGCACTGGGGCACGACGAGGAACGAGGACATGAGGGAGGTGTGCCTCCTCCTCCATGGCATGCTCCCTTGCGGTTATGGAGGTGGACCTCGCGGGTGTTGCCGCTATCATTGCCCAGGCGCTTTTTGATATGACACGTTCGGTTCGTGGTTGCGGGCGCCAGGGTTGATGGGGTTGCTTCTCATACTGTCACCCACATTTGGGTCGTCACTGAGCTCACCTGTGGTGCCCTGCTAGTGCGATACAGTGACTCACACCATGGTAGATCTGTGTCGGATCTAAGAGGCGGCTGCATCGCCCACATTCTCCACTACGTGAGTGTGCAGTCTGCTCTCTTTTGGTTGGCTACAGTGAAGACTGGAGCCCTGGGTGCTAGCTATGCAATGCTGGCTGTATAACTCTGGGGTGGCCACGTTCATGGCCTTGTTGAGGGTGTACCCTGTGGTGGACGTGAGGGGCAAGGCGTGACAAGAGGTCACGCGTGACCTGCAGCACAGTGTCGTGGCTGAGCCGGCGCGCTAGATGAAGTGGTGCTCGTCTTCAAGCCCCAACATCGTGTCAGTGCGATGCCTCAAAACCCCAGTCATTGCCATATTTGCATACATGGGCGAGAAACTGGCTTGGATCTGCGTGCGTGGGTGAACAGCTGACTCGGATCTACGTGCGTGGGCGAGTAGCTGGCTCCTCTTCGACTACCTACAATGGATCTGTGCATGACGACATGAAGAACTACATCCTCAACCCTTGCTTGCCTCAAGCGAGTCCTCTACCGAATTCTGGCACTTTGGTCCCGTTATCGCCTTCCTTTGCCTATCTGTCAGGTGCCCTTGCATAGGGGTGAAAACGGTTCAGATACGAATGGATAATATCTTTACCATATTTGTTTTCACATTTTTTTAATCAGATTCAAAGCTGATACAGATATCTTCGAATACAGATAGTGTCAAATACAAATACGAATCGAAACGAACACGATCACGGATATTTCTTGGAATAAAATATCAGACCTAGACAAAAGACCCCAAACAATTAAGATTACATGTTGGATAGTACTTAAATATTTAAAAGTACAAATGGAACAACCAGCCTCTGCATTATCATTGATGGCCTTGGCAAATGGAGTGGCTAGCCTCAAGATTATCATCCATCTATTTCATCTAAAAAGTCCACCTTCACATCCTCATCAACATCTAAGTTCTCTTGCTCTTACAGGTTTTAGTTTAATGAAATCTAATATGGTATAAATTAAGCCATACAACTATTAATTCAAATATAAGAAATAATTAACCGAATGATGCTGTGGCAAACGGAGTGTCTAGCCTCCACATTATCATCCTTTCACTTCCTCAAAAAGTCTTCCACCTCCACCTCCACCTCCACATCCTCATCAACATCTAAGTTAATTAATAGTGCATAAGTTAATTCATACTAAAGATATTACCTCAACAATAGAAAATGGATTAGAAATTATTAAATAAGACTTAGAGTTAAATTAGAGTCATTAACATGAGCTATAAATAATTTTGCTTGAACCATTGTGCTCTCTATTTTTGTTGGATTTTTCTAGATTTATTTGAAGTGTTATGCTATTTATTTGGTTTTTTATTTGCAATTCTGGATTTACTAGACAATAGAAAATAGAAAAGAAAAATAAAAGAATTCCTAGGACAAAATCCAACTATTTCCTAGGCTAAAGCCCATCTCCTCCTCCTCTCTCTCATTTCTTAGGTCGCCATCATGGGCTGAAGCAACTTATGGGCCAAGAAAATATTTTCGATCGGGCTATTCAGATTATCCGGTCCGATAATTATCCAGATTCGCTCTAAATCCGATGAAAAATGCTATCCTGAATCCGTATCCGAAACAAAATATCCAAATTTGAGTCCGATTTGACGATATCCAACAAAATATCCGAATCAAGCCTATTTGAATCTGTATTTTTCAGATTTTTTTTAAGAATATCCGAACTGTTTTCACCCTTACCCTTGCCTATGCCATTCTGAGGTTGATGGTTTGGAAGTCCTAGTAGTGTGCGCTAGGGATGACAATTTAACTTGATTATCTATTTACTCACGGGTAAATACCCTAAAAGCTAGGTCGTTGTTGCAGTGATCTTAGCTTATTTTAGCTAGATAATTTACTCGTTGTATTGTTGTTTTGGTATTCTAGCCCATCAAGTTTTTCTTATTAATTAACTAGGTATCCTAGCCCATCAAATTTTTCTTATTAATGAAACAGATAGTTCTCCTGTCGATTAAGTTACTGAAGAAATCGCATTGCTTTAGGACAGCAGCGGCGCAAGGTCCGGAGCCCAATAGATACACTGGAGTACAACGTATGCCATGCCTAAATATGTAGCCATTTGTATTAACAAATCGAGGTGATTGTGAAAAAGCGAGGCGAAATGGAGTACAAATTATTTATAGAGATACTGTATGTATATCAAGGGGAGCATGAATCATCTTCACGTCATGCTTCCTCTTCTCTTCTCAGAGCTGCCGAGATGTTGGTCGGATGGGGATGGAAATCAGGAGTGCCTTACACTTTTCAATGGATATAGGCTGGGAATCAAGCAAATGCCAAAATGTTCTAGTTGTTCATTCATGATCAGCAGATGCATTTTGCTGATAGTTGATTAACTAACCTGTCATTATATATATTTGCTGGGTATCTGCAGATAATTTTTTGAACCAACATTTTCTTCTAAACCAAGGTCGACAGCAGTATTTATGAGCATCAATTAATTCAGCTCCTCTTTGTAGTGAGCTTCAGTCTCAGACACAGCTATGGAAAACAGAAAAGACTTGTAGCTTCAGTCACCAGCAAGGACTACTGGAGCATCCCAGCCGTCCAACACGCAACGTGGAGCGTCGAGATCCGTGCAGGGCAGCACAGGTGGCATGTGAGAAGGTGTCCTCTCACCTCTGGGTAGGTGTAGCATTGCAAGTAGAAAAAAATCACTTAAAGCAAAAAAGGCAGAGCACCAAGCTGCTAACCCCTCCCTCCTAATAATAATAATAATCTATATAATTTGTCAGTGCCATGCTAATTTCTTTCCCGCCCTCCAATGCGCTCTACTCTGTCTCTCTCTCCACCACCAAGGCTCCAAGAGAGAAGCAGAGAGAGAGGGAGTGGAGTGGAGCACAGAAACAACAAGAGCATCGAGGAGGAGGGTTTTGAGGAGCAGAGCCCGATGCATTGATGCAAGCACCCCATTCATCATCCACCTCCTCCTGCAACAAGCAAGCAAGCAGCAGGACACAAGCAAACACCTTTGAGGGTTTTGAGGAGGAGAGAGAAACGAGAGAGAGAGAGAGAGAGCTGCATTGAATCCAATCTTCCATCCTCCATAGAGATCATCGCCACTCTCAGGACAGCAAGCAAGCAAACCTTGCTTGGTGCATTGTGCACTGCCCGAGCCCCAAACACCGCGCAGTTTTTGATGCGGCAGCCGTTGCCATTGCCATCGCCAAGCCCCATGCGCCGCCGCCACCTCCTCCCCTTCCTCTTACTCCACCTCCTCTTCACCGCCTCCTCTACTTCTGCTGCGAGCTCAGCAGAGGAGGTGGCTTTTCTGACGGCGTGGATCGACACCACGGTGGCGCGGCCGCCGGACTGGTCGCCGGCGGCGGCGTCCCCGTGCAAATGGTCGCACGTCGCTTGCGACGGCGCCGCCGGCGGGGGCGTCACGTCCATTAGCTTCCAGTCGGTGCACCTAGCGGTGACGGTCCCCGCGGGCCTCTGCGCCGCGCTACCCGGGTTGGTGTCGTTTGTGGTCTCTGACGCCAATCTGACTGGCGGCGTCCCCGACGACCTGTGGCGGTGCCGCCGCCTCGCCGTGTTGGACCTCAGCGGGAACGCGCTCACCGGGCCCGTCCCGCCGTCGCTCGGCAACGCGACGGCGCTGGAGACGCTGGTGCTCAACTCCAACCAGCTGTCAGGTCCCATCCCGCCGGAGCTCGCCGGCCTCGCGCCGTCGCTCAAGAACCTGCTTCTGTTCGACAATCGCCTCTCCGGCGAGCTCCCGCCGTCGCTCGGAGAGCTGCGGCTGCTCGAGTCGCTGCGCGCCGGCGGCAACCGCGATCTATCGGGACCGATACCGGACTCCTTCTCCAAGCTCTCCAACCTCGTCGTGCTCGGCCTCGCTGACACCAAGATCTCAGGCCCGCTCCCGGCATCGCTCGGCCAGCTCCAGAGCCTGGAGACGCTGTCCATCTACACGACGGCGCTCTCCGGCGCCATCCCTCCGGAGCTCGGCAACTGCTCCAACCTCACCTACATCTACCTCTACGAGAACTCGCTCTCAGGCCCGCTGCCGCCGTCGCTCGGCGCGCTGCCGCAGCTGCAGAAGCTGCTGCTGTGGCAGAACGCGCTCACTGGCCCCATCCCGGAGTCCTTCGGCAACCTCACGTCGCTGGTGTCTCTGGACCTCTCCATCAACGCCATCTCCGGCACCATCCCGGCGTCGCTCGGGCGGCTGTCGGCGCTGCAGGACCTCATGCTCAGCGACAACAACATCACCGGCACCATCCCACCGACTCTCGCCAATGCCACGTTGCTGATGCAGCTGCAGCTCGACACCAACGAGATCTCCGGCCTCATCCCACCGGAGCTCGGCCGCCTCTACGGCCTGCAGGTTCTCTTCGCGTGGCAGAACCAGCTCGAGGGCGCCATCCCGGCGACGCTCGCTAACCTCGCGAACCTCCAGGCGCTCGACCTCTCGCACAACCACCTCACCGGCGTCATGCCGCCGGGACTCTTCCTGCTGCGCAACCTCACCAAGATGCTGCTCCTGTCCAACGACCTGTCCGGACCGCTGCCGCCCGAGATCGGCAAGGCGGCCAGCCTCGTGCGGCTGCGGCTCGGCGGCAACCGGATCGCTGGGTCGATACCCGCGGCGGTGTCCGGCATGAAGAGCATCAACTTCCTCGACCTTGGCAGCAACCGTCTCGCCGGGCTGGTGCCTGCCGAGCTCGGCAACTGCTCGCAGCTACAGATGCTTGATCTGAGCAACAACTCCCTGACCGGGCCACTGCCGGAGTCGCTTGCCGCGGTGCACGGCCTGCAGGAGCTCGACGTCTCGCACAACCAGCTCACCGGCGCCGTGCCCGACGCGTTCGGGCGGCTTGAGACGTTGAGCAGGCTGGTGCTCAGCGGCAACTCACTGTCTGGGCCGATACCGGTGGCGCTCGGGCAATGCCGCAGCCTTGAGCTCCTCGACCTCAGTGACAATGAGCTCACCGGGAACATCCCCGACGAGCTCTGCGGTATCGACGGGCTCGACATTGCGCTGAATTTGAGCCGGAACGGCCTCACTGGGCCGATACCGGCGAAGATATCGGCGCTGAGCAAGCTCTCGGTGCTCGACCTCTCGTACAACGCGCTCGACGGTAGCCTCGCGCCGCTCGCCAGGCTGGACAATCTTGTCACGCTCAACGTGTCTAACAACAACTTCTCCGGCTACCTCCCCGACACAAAGCTCTTCCGGCAGCTCTCGACTTCCAGTCTCGCCGGCAATGCCGGGCTCTGCACCAAAGGTGGGGACGTGTGCTTCGTGAGCATCGACGCCAACGGCCACCCGGTGATGAACACCGCCGAGGAGGCGCAGCGTGTGCGCCGCCTCAAGCTGGCCATCGCGCTGCTGGTTACGGCAACGGTGGCAATGTTGCTCGGCATGATCGGCATACTGAGGGCGCGGCGGATGGGGATCGGCGGGAAGAACGGCGACGGCAGCAGCGACTCTGAGGCCGGCGGGGAGCTGGCGTGGCCATGGCAGTTCACGCCGTTCCAAAAGCTGAGCTTCTCGGTGGAGCAGGTGGTGAGGAACCTCGTGGACGCCAACATCATCGGCAAAGGCTGCTCCGGCGTGGTGTACCGCGTGAGCATCGACACCGGTGAGGTGATCGCCGTCAAGAAGCTGTGGCCCAACACCCACGCGGCGACGGCAGCGTGTAAGGACGATGGCACGAGCGGCCGCGTCCGCGACTCGTTCTCAGCGGAGGTGCGCACGCTGGGCTCCATCCGGCACAAGAACATCGTGCGGTTCCTCGGCTGCTGCTGGAACAAGAGCACCCGGCTCCTCATGTACGACTACATGGCCAACGGCAGCCTCGGCGCGGTGCTCCACGAGCGCCGCGGCGGCGGCGCGCAGCTGGAGTGGGACGTCCGGTACCGCATCGTGCTCGGCGCCGCGCAGGGGCTCGCGTACCTGCACCACGACTGCGTGCCGCCGATCGTCCACCGCGACATCAAGGCAAACAACATCCTCATCGGCCTCGACTTCGAGGCCTACATCGCCGACTTCGGCCTCGCCAAGCTCGTCGAGGATGGCGACTTTGGGCGGTCGTCCAACACTGTCGCCGGCTCCTATGGCTACATTGCCCCTGGTACGTTTGATCTGATAATGTCTCTCTCTTCTGCACCCAACGCCAACATGTTCTAAATTCACAGAATTAAATTGTTGTTGCAGAGTACGGGTACATGACGAAGATCACAGAGAAGAGCGACGTCTACAGCTACGGCGTGGTGGTGCTGGAGGTCCTGACCGGCAAGCAGCCGATCGACCCCACGATCCCTGCCGGCCTTCACGTGGTCGACTGGGTGCGCCGGTGCAAGGGAGGCGTGGACATTCTCGACCCGGCCCTCCAGGGCCGGTCCAGCTCGGAGGTGGAGGAGATGCTGCAGGTCATGGGCGTCGCGCTGCTTTGCGTGAGCCCGACGCCCGACGACCGGCCGACGATGAAGGACGTCGCGGCGATGCTCAAGGAGATCCGGCTTGAGCGCGAGGACTTCGCCAACGTGGATGTCCTCCTCAAGGGAGGCTCATCGCCTCCTCACGCTCCCACGGCAATAGCAGCCAAGACGACCGCCGCATCGTCGACGTCGAGCACGCCGCCGTACCGGCAAGGCCCGAGCAACAGCCACAGCAACAGCTGCAGCAGCAGCAGCTTGTCTGCCATCTACTCCTCATCCAAGGCCAAGTCACCCTTTGGCTGAACTGATCCAGGCAGGGCGGCAAACTGAGGATGCATGTCAAACTGTCAGCAGATGAACAATGTTTCTAGCTTGTGATCTTGACTTGTATTTTGTGTTTGAGCTGTGTAAATGAAAGGGAAGGCATCTGTTTTTTTTTCTCCTTTTTTTTGGAGGACTTAGGATTAGACCTTGAAGAGAAGGCTTGATGCCTTTCTTGAAGAGTGTTCAGTTTTATGTCTGTTTGAATAAAGATGATAATTTGGTTGCATGCCCATGCAGTGTCGATGTGCAAAGATTTCCTGGCTGGTGTTCAGTGTAGTGCATGCAGTGTTTGCAATGCTTCAGCATCAGAAACTTGATGTAAAATGACAAGAGTGGCGATTGCATTTGTTCGGAGATGCAGGCTTGCAGTGAGAAATGTAAGTACATTTCTATCTCAGCTCACTTTTTCCTGATAAATTATTCAGTTTGTGGATTTAGAATTTCCAGAGAAAATGGCTGCGCAGGTTTAATGTTGAATGCACAAAAAAGAGTAAAAACCCATCTGCAGCTTAGGGGGTTTGCCAAAACCAAAGTTCAGGTCAATGCCACATCTCAAGACCATCAGACAAAATAAATTTTAATGATACAACAGGGTTAGTAAATTTCAATGATACAACAGGCCAAGCTATCATACAAATCTAATTTGAAGCCACATCCAAAGGCATTCTCGCTGCAGAAAGAAAGTTCATGGATTTTTGTCTAAATAAAGTGAACAAAGAAGTTTGATCAACGTTTTCCCAAAAAATCACTCAACCATTCAAGTATGCCTCAGGTACTGAAATCCTAAATACGGAGTAGCGATGATTTAAACTTCTTTCCCCATGCAACCTGTAGACTCCACCGAGTGCTCCGGTAATTGGATTAGGGAAAGCATAGAAGACGCGCTTAAATCTTTGATGCACAAGTGCCATTGCACACCTTCAAACAAACAAACATGTAAGCAAAATGAACAATAAGAAAATAAATTGATGTCAAAGTTATATAGAAGTGAACATACATTGTACATGGTTCCCAGACGAGGTAGATATCAAATCCTGTGCAGAGATACGGTCTGGTAGGGTCAGACAAGTCACCGCAGCATGCTTCATCTGCAGATTGTTCTTTATCCTGAAGTTCAAATTTGATATTGTCAGGGAAAAAGTAGGAAAACAATATGCATCGTTGCCAGTGTTATACAACAGTAAATCAGCAATGGCAATGAACAATTTATGGCAACAACAAAAGGTAAAAGATACAAGTAACAAGGCTCACTTTTGTATCCATCTTTTGTCGTTTCGCTGGTTCATTATTTGAATAGTTCTCCAGATTGCCATTTGAATTTGGCTTGGTTATTGAAGTTGAAGAAGGGAACATCAATCTATCCCTCTCAGCGGCATTTTCAATGGCAACCATGGCAGCATGTCTCAGAGGATGCCACGCAAAACAAGCTTCACAAGGCAATGGATTCTGCTTGATAGTTCTTTGTTTCGTCCATCCCCAAGGGTTTATACATGAGACCTCCATGTTCCAACCATTGCATTTAGAAAGGCAGGAGCTTGAAAGAAATAAATTGCCATCTTTCTCAAGCGATTCATTCAAAGAGCATGTATTATCTGCTTTCACTTCAGCGAATGTGTTCCCTTCTTCAGATGTATCATGTTGCTGTGTTTGGTCTGTAGCCTTTGCAATTATTTGATTACTTGATGGATCAACAATAATGGCAGCATTGCCCGCCTGGAACATGCAGAGAACCCATGTGGAAGTCGGTGAAGAATATATGATCAAAACCAAACAATGGGCAAGATAAAAAACAATTGTGTAAATAACAAAGCATGACAGATATAATATCCTCAACAGTTCATATTTCAGAATGACAGATCTAGTATGCTTAAAGAACAGTTCATATTTCAGCAAGACAGATTTGCCCATTTGGCCGAGCTGCGGCTCTGGTTTCGAGCCTCTAGAAGATGGTTTCTTGGAAAGCTAGCTCAAAGATAAACTTGAGCTGGTCTCTTCAGTCTTCTCATTCTCTTTCTATGCATGTCGTCACCGCACGATATCTCAGCTCTGCTCCCAGGGACGGCAGTGGCAAGACTCCAAAGATAATAACAGTATATTTGGAAATCCTCCTCTCCAAATCTGCTGGAGGATCGAAGCTAACTCTACCCAGGCTTGATTTAATTTTTGCAGTGTAAACCAGGCCAACCCTTAAGGTATCACCAAATCTAGCCCAGAAGTTGGGACCAGGAGCCCAGCCAAATGGCATCAAGAACAAAGCTCTAACCAATTTATGGCATGGTCTATTATTTTAAGTTACCGTGATGTGTGTACCATGGTTCCCTCTTGCATGCATTTTGAACCTAATATGGAACAAATGTGCAGTTGTCAATCATATTCCCCTTTCCTAAATATAACATGGTATCCACCTTCTTAAAACCACTGCGGTTAGTCATGGAACTCACACTGGAAAGCTTGGGCCACCTTCACCACCATCGCCACTTTTCCTCACCACCCCTATTACCATCAAAGGATTCAACCTTTCCCTTTCAATCCATCGCCATGGGTATCCAGTCTGTCATCACCAGTCCCAATCAGCTGTCGTTGGTCTCCAGTCCGCTGCCACAGTGCAGATCCACACCATTGATCATCAAAACGACGCTACCAATCCCAACCCATCGCCATTAGTCCGATCCAGCAGCAGGATGTCGGTTTCGTTGCGGTTTTGGTGGTTTTGACGGATTTAGTTGCCACCCAAGTAGTTTTAGTCTCGAATTGGTTGCCTTGCTGCTGGTTCTCGTCTCCCAAGTCACAAGTGGGGCAGGTGGTGTACTTGGTCTCCAAGTGATCTGCCCTGCTTGTTTCATGTGGTTCAGTGGTGTCTGTGTGAAGACATGTACTTGTTGCTTGGTATTTGTCTGAGAGGTGTTGAGTGCGGTTACTACCGAGTAAAAGAGATAATTAATTAAAAGTACATAAACTTTTTGAAACATTTGTGCATAGCCTAAATAGTTACTTTACTCATATAACAACACTAGCGCCCAACTTGTTTGGGACTGAAAGGCTTTGTTGTTGTTGTTGTTACTCATATAACAACACTGAGAAGCATCCTATTGAACAGAAAAGAATAGCGCCCACAGCACCACATTGAGACTTATATTTAGAAAATAATGAGAGTATGATACAGTAATATAGCTTCAAACAAATACTTTAAAACCAAGAGAGATAACCTTTGATAATTGAACAGCAGTCTTCATGCAATTAAATATTGATGGTAATTCCTCTTCTCGAAATCCACGGACAACATCAAGGCTGTAAATTAACATAGAAATCCAAGAGAAAGGATGTTTATAGCACAACAGAAAAATTGTATGTAGACTACTCAGTAACATTGCTGTAAAATTGCAGTATCCACGGACAACTCTATTTTCATTATAAAATGCAGTAAAATTGTATGTACAGACAAAACAAGTCTATGTACAATCCTAACTGCCATTTCGATGCAAAAGTTTGCTACTGTATCCCATTCTGTCAAATAATTACTTACGGAAAAGATACAATTAATCATTTGTATATCATGAGCCTCAATTTGAAATTAACAACCAGGAGCCCACCCACACCACCATCCACTGAAAATTTTGGACCCTAGAGCTATGCTGCTGCAAGCCAAAGTCATCCCACCACTATCTTAGTACCGCTGGACAAACCAACAAGGCAACTAGAGACAAGAGCTGTGATTGCAGATGCAGCTGCCCAAACAGAACGAAGTGGCTGGTCAGAATGGAGTCATAGCTCCAGATCAAGCAGTACTGCAAGTTCAAGGGCAGTGCCACAGGCTGGATTTCCACCATCTGTTGGAGCAGCTTTGCTGGCAACCTTGACTGGGACTTGGAAAAATTCTAGAAGTCTCTTGATGGTGATTGGAACTTTGAAGCAATTGGTTCATTTTGGACTTCGGCCACAGCATGATTTTTCTTTAACTTTATTGACATGGTTCTACACGGGGATGGTGATACCGATTAAGATGTTAGTCATAGAATCAAAGTCGGATGGATGAAATGACGCCAAGCTTTTGACATCCTCTGTGACAAGAGGGTGTCACAAAAGCTGAAAGGTAAGTTCTATAAGACGGTGATTCGACCCGTGATGTTGTATGGCGTCGAATGTTGGCCAACTAAAAGACGATATCTCCAGCAGTTAAGTGTAGTAGAGATGCGTATGTTGCGATTGATTTGTGGCCATACAAGGATTGGATCCGAAATGATATACGTGATAATGTAGGGGTAGCGCCAATTGAAGAAAAGCTTGTCCAACACCGGTTGAGATGGTTTGGATATATCCAACAGATGCCTCCAAAGTCACCTGTGCATAGCGGGATACTAAGGCACGCTGCTAATATAAAAAGAGGCAAGGGTCGACCAAACCTGACATGTGAAGAGTCTATAAAGAGAGACTTGAAGGAATGAAATATCCCCAAAGAATTATCCATAGGTAAAAGCGTATGAAATTTAGCAATCTACATGCTAGAATCATAAGTTATGCATCAGTCTCCTTATACCATTATTACTTTTACTATATTTACTATTACTAGTACCTTTATTATCATTATTTTCTCATCATCTTTTTAGTTGGATCTTGTGGGTTTCGCTTGGGACAAATGCTTTGTTGTTGTTGTTGTTGTTTATTGAAACAGTTCTGAGGAAGCAGGAGTCCCAACAAGTGGTTTGGCCTAGCAAATTGCACATTTGAGCAAAGAAACCAAAGGCACCTTTAGTAGCCGCCATGATTAAACACTTAAGAATCAAGAAATGCATAATGTGACACATCGTGAGGACATACTCATGTGCGGGATGGTAAGATGTTGGCCAAAGTTTGCACTGTTCTTCCCACTCCTCTTTTGATGTAGCAGAACACTTGGCAACCTGTGAAAAACTTTTACCAATAGTAAATGTCAATATATGACAAGAGCGCAAGGTTACTCTAACTAAACAAGCACATGGCCTGTCAAGGCATTCTACTTTGGATGCATCTAGAGTGATACAATATGACAAGGTTATGAGATTTTAGCTAGAACCTTAGAACTGTCATTGCTGGAATCACATAGTTATCACTTTCCTCATGCCCAATAAAATCAATAAATTGAAAGTTTCCCCAAGGGTGAAAGAGTTACTTACTTTTGCAATGAAAAGACTCAACTGATAAGTATCCACTATCTTTTGTACATCTTGAGGAAACTCTTTGCTACAAGTTTCAGAGCCAGTAGAAAGGCATAAGATTATTGATAACTCAGATTTTCCTGCCAAACGAAATACAACACAAAAAATTAGATGAGAAATATAAAATTGCTGCAACATAATTACTAGCTATATGGTTTGCCAAGCTTAAATGACTGTGAGCTGCTCAGTTGTAGTTCCACATTATCATGGTGTTTCTATGTTTACTAACTTAAGATTAGGGTTTCTGAGATAATTAGTTGCTATGTGGTAGACCAACTTGAAATATTGTGAGTTTCTCAGTTTTAGTCCCATCTAGTCATGATTCTTATCCTTGTTCTTTAAGGAATTCCCAGCATCTCACATGAACATATCAGTGCAGGCACCTTTGCATAAAAGGATCTAATAATTACTTTGGCACATGCAAAAATTTTAAAAGATGAAACAAGAAAAAATATCATGCATCCCAATGATCCAAAAGGGAAAGCCTAGTGTTGATCGTGCAAAAGTAACTTTTGATCAATCACAAGGTTGCATCCTCTGGAAAATTTAAACATCCTTTTGTATCTGATATGCTAGAAGTATTTCTAGAGATATGGCATGCCTCTTATTGCTTTCAGAAATCTATTGGCACATTTTCCATGAGTAGTGAGCTCAGGAGGCAAACAGAAAATTGAGAAATAGATGAATGTGAATATACCACCGCTTTCAGAATGTCGACGAACCCGCTTTACATGCCTCAGATTCTCCAATGGGCATACCTGGCTCAACTGCCTGAAACCAGATACACCATTAAAACATCACTTGGAGTGCTATCACACTAACTGGTCAATATTGAGTCAAACAGAGCAATCAGGAAAGTGTCACAGCTCACAAAAGAGAGAAGAGAGAAAGATGTCACATAGTCGCATCATAAAAAAACATTTCAACTATATAGAAGGTTCCTTTAGATAACAAAAACGAATGATCATGAAATTGTGAAACTCGGTATTGATTTCCTATTTGAAGAGAGAATTAAATAGAAATATTGGGATTTGAATGCCATCTCAAGTGGATGCAACATATCTGAAAATGAAAGGAGCACAGGAAAGAAAACAACTAATTCCTATCCAATAGAAATGAAATTCCAAATAAAATATTGCTTCATTTCCTGGACACAATTCATTAACTCCAAGCAAAAGAACAGGGATAAAAGGTCACAGCCCGAAATCCCAAAACAGTAAAGAGCAAGCCCAAAAGTATCAATTGGAACCAAACGAACAGGGATAAAAAGTCTTGTACCTAATGAGAGTGTTGGCTAGCTTGGGCTCAATCTTGGCAGCCACCACGTCAACTGGCAAGGCAGAGGAATAAGAAAAAGAAATGGAATCAAATAGGAACAAAAACAACTAAAACAATTAAAGGAGATACCTGTGGAATCTTGGAGGGAGGGAGTTGGGTTGCCAGGGATTTCGGTGAGCTCCCACTCCATGATGACCAATTCTAGGAAAGCTAAAGCTTATATAAAAGTTATGTCCATGATTCGTGAAAGGAAAGTTTATATAAAAGCTAGGAACAATTGCAAAGAAACCACTACTCTTGGTGTTATTGCAAGCTTGCCACTAAAAAAATTGCAAAAATACCATTAAAATTGTCATTCGTGTGTCATCCTTAAAAAAAATAAAAAACAAGAAAGGTATTTGCAAATGCCCTAAAAGTTATGTCCGTTTGGCAACCCAGCAATTCGAACTAGATCCCAGTATTTTTCAATAAAATACCACAATCCAGACAGGCCGGCATTTCAAGCTGCCGCGCTAGGTAAATATTCCATAAATCAAATAATCATTTTAAACACTAAAGAAGCTAAATTGCCTATCTACCAATCTACCATATGCCCCTTGAACCGCAAAAGATTCATTTTGTGCTATCTTCTAACATTAAACGAATCAAGCTTTGCAAGGTCACTAGTTAAAGGAGGAATCGCCCCCATGGCCCCAAATCAAGGCACGAGCACGGGAATCGTGCTGACCTCTTGAGCTTGTAGTTGAGGAGGACCTGCGGTAGAAGCAAGAGGACCAGAGAGGGCGGAGTTGACGGGAGGCGGCGTCCACGCCCGGGGGCAGCGGACCGGCGGCGGCGGTGAGGTCGATCCGGGCCGCGAGTGGGGGCGGCGGCTGTGCGGGAGGTGGCGACCTGAGGTTTGGATTTCGGAGGGATCGGCTATCGCGGTCTTGCCCGTGGGTGCGGGTATCCGACGGCCCAGGCGCGGATCCGTTTTTTCGCCCTCAGACGCAGCGCGTCACAGAGCCCACAGGTGCGACCTGAGTCAGCATATATTCTAGCCCAATGCACATTTCATAACTCAATTAACCCAATAGCCCACCAATCCCTCCTTAACCCTAATCTCTCTTCACTCATTCTCTACTCCCTCGCCCCAAGCACCATACCCTCCCTCCCTCCGCCCCTCTCTCTCTCACTCTCCCTTCCTCTGCTCCCTCCCAGGTGCCCGACAAAGTAGCAGATCTGGCTAAAACGAGATGTGCCACTGTTGGTTCCTCCCGTCGTATCGCTGCTAGTGTGCTCCTCCTAGAGACGCGGCCACCAGCCTTAGCTCTCTATGACGGTTGCACCTGACCCGATATATTGCCATCCCTACTATCGCCACCAATGGATTCAATCACTACACCACTGGATCCTCATGTCTTTGACTTATTTTCTCAATGAAATAGCTTTAAACTTTCGAACTTCCTTGAAAGTTATTTCATATTGCATGAAACTTGTTTGAAACTTTGTCGTCTTGCACTTTCCTATCCACAAAACAGGTCAAACAGGAAGAGCAGGAATAATAATTGGTTGCCTCGTTATTGAAAAATAGGAAAAAATCAAAAATAATAGCTAAAAAAAATTCAAAAAAACAATAAAAATATAGAAAATAAATACATAAGATCTTTATTGATTGGTTGTCTCGTTAAAAACCTTTCTACTAGAAGGAAAAAAGAGTACAATCTACGATTATGCTCCGAAAATTACATGATTTCATTAGAAATCTCAGAATTTTGCTTGCAATATTTAATATGCTTCCTCAAGTGTCCCGTTCCATTTGAAGATCTGGCACCTATTTCTTTGCTGCATATATTACACTTAGCAAATCTTACCTGTTCCCCGTTAATTTCTCTGAAGACCTTTTCAAAATGTTGCCACACCTATGACCATGCACGCGAGTTCTCGACGTCTTGATCCATGAATTGAAATATGGAATTGGTTTCCTGATGTGAAGTGGCTATTGGCTACTTGGCTAGCAACTAGGAAAAGAGAGATGAGTGGCCGATGAGATTACATGGAGTTTGAGATGGAGTAGATGGTATTTATAGGCCACGATGAGAGGAGAGGTGGGTGGGGGTGGGGCCGTGGGAGTTATTTAAAAAAAAAATAAACAAAAAATATGAATAAAATAAAAAAACATAGAAATAATAGGGGCACATGATTAATTCTAAAAATGAGCTTTATTGATAGGTTGCCTCATTAAAAACCTTTCTAGCAAAGGAAAAAAGAGTACAACCTAGCTCAGAAAATTTGAAATTACACGTTCTCATCAGCATCTAGATACAAATTTTGGAATGATTCTTCAAGCTCAGTATTTTCTGCAGTGTGTTACATTCGTGCTTCAGCTTGTTCCCAATCCTTTACTATGGTGAGTATTTCAACCATCTCACTTGACAGATTTGTTCTTCTCTCTTCGATTATCCTTCCTGTAAGACTGAAGGCAGCCTCAGAAGAAACTGTAGATACAGGAACCGTTAACAAATCTCGCGCTAACAGTGAAAGCACTGGATAATTCGTCTTGTGCTCATGCCACCATTGCAGTATGTTGAAGTTTTCTTGTTCGTGGCTGATAACGTCACTGTCGATGAAGGTAGTTAGCTCCCCTCCGGATGTTGGAATTCCGGTGCCCGTAGACGATCGTGATGAAGAGTCTGAACTTCTTGATGAAGAACCTGCACCAAATATTTCCCCCCACGTTGTCGTCTTCTTACTTGTTGTGGGTGCTAGTGGAGGTCGTTGCAGGCGAACTCCGCCATACTTTGTTTCATATTTACTATAAACTTCGAATAACTTAGAACGAACATTAGTATAATAATTAGAATAATCATGGCCAAGAGCATCACCTAGAATTGCGAGAACTCTACAAAAAGCTGCAATTTTAGCTCTAGGATCTAAAATAAAGGCAAAGGCGTACAACAAAGGAATTTCTTTCCAATACTTTAAGAATTTAGATTTCATAGGAACTACACAATCTCTGAGAAGATTGTCATTTTCATAGTTGTTTAAATGAGTAGCAATTTCAACAATATTATGCACTACTAAACAAGATGTTGGATAATAAACTCCTGATAAACTCACAGTTGAATCATAAAAAAATTCAAGAAACTCCAGTATCCTTTCAGCAACATACCAATGCGCTTCCGTGAGTAAAGTTTGACCCCATGCTAATGGTAATGTGTATGAATAAACACACCAAATGTACTCTTATATGGTATAATATTTTTAAGCATCAAGAAAGTAGAGTTCCATCTCACTGGCATGTCCAGAGCAAATTTACGTGGACGCACACCAATTGCAACACAATACTTTTTATATGCTGCAATTCGTTGGTTAGAGGAGTTCACAAAAGATATTGCAGTATGAAAATCGTCTAAGTATCGCGACAACCTCTTCAAACCGGATTTTACTATAAGATTGATAATATGACAAGCACAACGTTGATGTAACAAGAAAGATTCAGCATAAGTACTAAACAACGGAGTAAGAATATTCATTGCTCTAGAATTTGCACCGGCATTATCTAAAGTGATAGAAAATATTTTATTCGTGAGACCAAAGTCTGCAACTACTTGAGATATTTTTTTAGCAATATTTTCACCGGTATGCGCGTTGTCAATCAAACGAAAACCTATTATTCTCTTTTCTAATTCCCAATCATTATTAACAAAATGAGCAACCACACTAAGATAATCCTCTCTAGCCCTACCTGCCCATATGTCTGAGGTCAAAGCAACTGAAAATGTACATGTTTGCAACATTTTTTTAAGCTTGCTACGACACGCATTGTAGTATTTTACCATATCCCTACTAGTTGTCTGTCTAGAAACATGCGTGAACCTAGGATTATGAGCTTGCTTAATGTAATCTTCAAATGCAGCAGACTCACCGATATTGAGTGGTAGATCCGCTCTTGCAATGAAGCGACATAGCTCTTTTCGAGCATTGGCAGAGTCGTACTCTCAATGATGAACAGAGCCGTCGGGGTTGTACTGCAATACCGTCTGCTTCATGGTTGCTCCACTCTTTCGCTTGCAACTTGTGGCGTACCTCTTCAAGTGCCCCGTTCCACCCGAGGGCTTTGCAGATAATTCATTTTTACAAATATAACACCTAGCATACCTGACACTTACCCCATCTTCCTCTTTGTAGATCCTTTCAAAGTTTTGCCAAACTTCAGAAGTACCGGCTCTTGATCTTTTAGACCCGCTGCTTGCTAATGTGTGCGCACTTGTAGAGCCTGATGATGGAACTGCTGCTGCATCACCTGGATCTGAATGTGAACCAACCGGAGGTTCACCGTCGGGTCCATCATCACCTGCAGCACTAGTATCAAAAGGGCAGTAGTCCCCTGTGAGTCCTTGGAGAAAAAAATCATGATCTATGGATGTATCATGATCACAGGCATCCATGATCAATGTCGAATGACACTACAAAAATTACAAATATTCAGAGTTAGAAATAATCAAGTAATAATACTAATAATAAAATAAGACTCAACAACGATGCAAAAAAATCACCAAGATTTCTTCAACTTCAAGATATCAAGTCAGCAGGATGACGATTTTGGAATTGCTCGGATTTTTTTTCAACAATTGAAACTAATTTTGCCAAATTATTGCTAATTCTCAGGAACTTTGAGACAAGAATGAGAGGAGGAAATAAGAGAGAAAATGGTGTTGCTGGTGTGGAATAGAAGGGCAAGGTGCTCCTCTATTTATAGGTGAAAATGATGATTTTTGTAATTTTTTTTGAATTTTTTGGAGCTCAAACAGTCACAAAACGGCTATAAAATTCAAAAATATCGGGTTAACGGGTTAAACGGGCCGTTCCCGACCCGTTTAACCCATTAACCCGTGTGCCCCCGCCGGCATCGTGCCCCCACGTGCCGGCCGGGTCGTGCCCCCCGCGGTGGGCCGTGCCGTGGGCCGCGACGTGCCGCGCCGGCACGGTGGGCCGTGCCGTGATGGGCCGGCCGTGCCCGGCCCGGCCGTGCCGTGCCGGCCACCGCGTTCCCGGGTCGTGCCGTGCCGGCCCGGCTCGGCCGTGCCTCCTGGGCCGCTCGTGCCCGAGCCGGGCCGTGCCGTGCCTGGGCCGTGCCCGTGCCGGCCCGACTCGGCCGGGCAGTGCCGTGCCGGCCCGCCGTGCAGCGCGCTCGGCCCAGGCATGGCCCGTGGCCTCGTGTTGTGCCGGCCCGCCCATCTCGGCTCGGGCCGGGCCGTGCCTGGGCTGTGCCTACAGTTCCGTGCCTCGGGCCGGCCCAGTAGGCACGGTCCATTTGGACATCTTTAGTGACAAGAACCGGGCTTTTCTTCATCCTGTCCGATCCTAGCCTAACAAGCATTTTTCTTTTTTTCTGTAGTGTCAAAATAACGGGCGACCTGAGCGACTTTTTTTAGCCTTTTTTAATTAATATTTTAATAATAACCTGCCGAAACCTAAATTTTCAGGAACTAGCCCTTTTTGTTACGCCAAAATACCTGGCGTGACTCCCCAACGTAGTCACGCCACATTCATTGGCGTGACTAAAGTGGCAACGCTGACAGAAACTCCGACGCCTTTACATGTGGATTCGACGTGGCAGCTTGAGTCACGCCAAACTAGTTGGCGTGACTCGGGTGAACAATATTTTTTGGATGAACAGTGTTTTCTGCGGTTTCAATTATTCTCTTTTTGCTTTCTTTATTTGAACAGTGAGGTTGCCGTACTCTAAAATTCATGAAACTTTTTCTGTATGTCCTATAATTCATGATGAATCCATTTTAAAAGGATTCACCTCAATACCCCATCTAGGTTTCACAATAAAAAAACTCCAAAAATAGTTACTTTTAGAAATTCTAGTAATTTTTAAGGCCTCAAATAAATTCCCAAAAATCTGAGAAAATTCATTAATATTCCTATCATGTGGCATAGTAATTTCTAAAATTATTCTAACCCTAGTTTACTTGGTGAAAAAGTGAGTTCCTTCGTAATGCTCCATTTATATGCATTTTTATCATTTCATACTATTTAGCCTTATAAACGTCCTCTAAATAATTAGCAATTATATTCGATTTTCCTCAAAATTTTGCCAGCACTTAATGCAACATGTACATGTCCTATTTGCAAACATGCACATCCAATAGAGTCGTAGAATTTGAATTATTCAATTTCGAATGTTGGTATATGTTACAATTTGTTCCATAACAATAATACTTAGGTGACTTGTGGAGCCAAAAAGGATTGCCATTTGCGGTCTAAACCATACCAAATTTATTGTATGGATAGTTCAGAATATGTTTTAGCCGAACCACACACATGATTTTTAGGAAGACTAATAAACTTTAAATAAGTAGACTAAAGAGAAAGAATAAATGAAAAAGAGTAAAGATTGGTATATAAATTACAATAAATTATTTTATGTAGTTATACCTACCATCCGAAATGTAGAGGTGTCGTATTGTCTTCTTAATACCTTTAACATAAGTTGTTGTAGCAGGTTCAATAGAGACCCTTTGTCCTATTGTGTCTGTATAATGTTAGATTATATGTTATTTTATTAAAGTTATATGATGGTATTACAATAGATAAAATGTATATTAGGAATGGTAGATGTAATATATAAATGAATATATAGTTACCTGACATGTCTCTAGTGTAATCAATTCTGGTCCTTAATGTATCAATGGATGCTAGAGTATATGCATACTTGGGAAACGTTGGAGAAGCACCAGGGAATTCAATTACCTCAGTGTGACCCGTGAATTTTATCATGTATATGTGGTCAACTGCTCGATAATTATTCTTAGCTAGGAACACTTGGAAAAACTTTATGAAATATACAACTCCTTCTCTAAGGTGTGGTTTGAATTGATCTACATGGCGTTGTGGCACTTGAGCTTCCATTGCATTTCCCTATACATTTGCATAGAAAATTATTTTAAATGATGTATACTCTTTTATTTTTTCTAAAATACCTAATGTTTGTGGATACCTCTTGATCCAACAGTACAAAATCAAGTCTATGGACCTTTTCTGGTTTGTCATCCAGAATATATTCGGATAATCTTGCCACGACAGATGTGTCTTTATTTCATGCTAAAAGCTCTGTCGTGTAATCACCATCAGATGGCTCATTCCAATCCACAGTTAAACTACTCATGGATAATGGTTGCCATTGTTTCATTCAATATAACCTAAATTGTGTATAGATTCTTGATGAACATATCTCATGGCTTAAACCTAAGAACATTAATGTTATCAATTGCCTACTTTCAACAAAATTGAAATTTTTTCCTAATTTAAATGTACGTTTCAAAATGCTTAATTCACACTGTAGTCTCAAAGGCTGTGGGTAGCCATAGCACTTAGCCATGTTTGAACATGCGCAATTTAAAGTTTATTAGTCTTCCTAAAAATCATGTGTGTGGTTCGTCTAAAACATATTCTGAACTATCCATACAATAAATTTGGTATGGTTTAGACCGCAAATGGCAATCCTTTTTGGCTCCACAAGTCACCTAAGTATTATTGTTATAGAACAAATTGAAACATATACCAACATTCGAAATTGAATAATTCAAATTCTACGACTCTATTAGATGTTCATGTTTGCAAATAGGACCTGTACATGTTGCATTAAGCGCTGGCAAAATTTTGAGGAAAATCGAATATAATTGCTAATTATTTAGAGGACGTTTATAAGGCTAAATAGTATGAAATGATAAAAATGCATATAAATGGAGCATTGCGAAGGAACTCACTTTTTCACCAAGTAAACTAGGGTTGGAAATAATTTTAGAAATTATTACGCCACATGATAGGAATATTAATGAATTTTCTTAGATTTTTGGGAATTTATTTGAGGCCCTAAAAATTACTAGAATTTCTAAAAGTAATCATTTTTGGAGTTTTTTTTTATTTTGAAACCTAGATGGGGTATTGAGGTGAATCCTTTTAAAATGGATTCATCATGAATTATAGAACATATAGAAAAAGTTTCATGAATTTTAGAGTACGGTAACCTCACTGTTCAAATAGAGAAAAGAAAAAGAGAACAATTCAAACCGCAGAAAACACTGTTCATCCAAAACATACTGTTCACCTGAGTCAAGTGGCGTGACTCAGGCTGCCACTTAAGAATTAACGTGTAAAGTCGTCAGAGTTTCCGCCAGCGTGGTCATTTTAGTCACGCCAATGAATATGGCGTGACTACGTTGTTGAGTCACACCAGGTATTTTGGCGCGACAAAAAGGGCTAGTTTCTAAAAATTTAGATTTCGACAGATTATTATTAAAATATTAATTTTAAAAAGGCTAAAATATAAAAAAAAAGTCGACCTGAGCCCATCCCAAAATTGTAGTCCGACGGTATAATGGACATGCCTAAGCAGCAGATGTCATTCCGGTAAGAATTGGGCTTTTCCTCGGCCCGGCCCGAGAAATGTTCTGGTCTACATGCAATTCATAAATCATAATATTATAACATTAACTTGGTTCACGCACAAATTAAAAAAGCCCATAGAATTACTGAGACAACTAAAAAATAACAGTTGTTCGTTAAGTCATTTAAAAATTATATTGTAATGCATGAGACGGCCTCTAGAACGAGCACATCCTTTTTCACAATCCACACTAAACCAAAAACAGGAAACAAACAACAACAATCATCGCACCTTTCAGCTCAATACACCCTGCCAAAACGCAACAGGTACGGGCAAGCCACCTAGCAAATGATCCACACCTACGCCGCTACCAAGCACACAAAATCGCCGCATGCAGCAAAGCACCAAAACTAAAAAAGTTGTCAAAGGCATACGGTGCATGCAATGCTATAAATCACAGCAGAGAAAACAGAAGTACTACATGTAATCACAAGATAACAGCAAACGTATAAAAATGGCCTTACATCAATGGGCGCTGGCGTTGCCAGCACTATAAAAAACATTATCCGATTCCAAACCCCTATTCTAGTCGGTTTTACCGACTAACACAAAGCAAGGGTAAAAATCAGTGTTTTTTCCTCGTCGGTTCCCACCCGACTGGGAAATTTTTGCAGTCAGAACTGATTAAAAAAATTATTTATTATTCTAACTGATTTGTGGCTAGAAGTGACTCAGATAATGATTTCATTAAAAATATTAATTCGATATTTTTAGGCCGAATAAATCGAAAAATATTGCTTCCGGGAAAGCCCTCACGATCGCGAATCGCAAGTCACCAAGTTATCTATCACGCGAATATTCCTTACCATCCCACCTTATAATTATAGCTGATTGCTCTGAGGTAATTTATTCTTTTGACTATTTTGGCCAAAAAATTGGTTTCATATAGAAGATATGGAAGCTCAACTATAGAGTGTTAAAGGTTCATCTTTTCTGGTGTTAATGGGTCAGACTCGTAGGGGGCGTGAAGATCGACAAGTACAGTATGACTACAGTGGAATAAAAACTCGTTAGATACAGCGAAGAACCATTTGTACTTATGAATGATGTTATACAAGTTTTCTATGTAAAGGATCCGGACCCAACTAATAAGAAGGAGCGTCACGTGGTTCTTTAAGAAAAAAGAAGAATTGTCGGAGTGGAGAATGTCGTCGACGAGGAAGACTACAATCAATTTGACGCGCTACCTTCTTTCGGAGAGGGCGTCAACTTAGGTCCCATGTAATACACCAACGAAACTCCCTATATACGTCGTGATCATAATGAAGGGTGAATCGTTAAAATAGATTAAGTAGCTTTATTTGCATATTAACGAAAGACATGAATTACTATGTATGAATTTATTTTAGATGTAATTATACCTCACTTATGTTATGTAAGCTTCAATTTATAGTGTATGGTAGAAGATGTCTTTATTATTGAGCATTTTGATTTTTGATTTTTAATGAATTAGCAATAGCACAAGCACTATTGCTATGTATTACTATTTTTGATTTTTAATGAATTAGCAATAGCACTAGCTTATTGCTATTTGTATATTACATGATTTATATTAGCTATAGTTATGAGCTTATTTATTTTTAATTTTTAATGATTTTAATATTTATCAATGAAATTAAGATATATGTAGGAAGCTCCAATTATATTTTTTAATTAATTAGCAAGCTCCAATATAGAAACTTAAGTATGAACATATTTATTTTAATTTTTTATTGAATTAGAAAATTGAACCATGAAATTAGGTATATACGAAACTTAATTTAGGTATATAGCTAGTTTAAATTTAAATAAATATGTATTAGGATTTTAGGTCAACAGAATGTTAATAAATATAGATAGTATAAATTTAAACGGAAATACTTGAGTAGCGCAGTGGCTTATTCGGTCTTACTTAGGGCAGGTCGTGGGTTTGAGTATCGGTGCGCGCGCAGCTAAAACAAGTTTTTTACTCCCTGCACTTGCAGTGAAAGTGGTTTAACTGCCGGTGAACATATTTGGTCGGCAGTGAAAGTTGTTTCACTGCTGGTGGACTTCTTGGCCAGTCATCATCTTGGGCTAGTAGTGAAAGTCCCCCCATATAAAAGTGCTCGATGCCTGTGCTTTGACACTTATAAATTTTTTGCCCTTCCTAGCATGTGCCCTCCGGCGAATTGCCTCCCAACGCCGAGGGGCCTACGCTGCCGTGCCCTGCGCCCTCATCCACCATCGTCGTCGCCGAGGACCACCACCCCGACGCCGAGGAGCCCGCCGCCTCTTCCCTGACGCCGAGGAGCCCGCGCTGTAGTGCACAACACCCTCATCCACCGTCGCTGTCGCCGAGGACCACTACCCGACACCGAGGAGCCCCCACCTCCTCCTCGACGAGCACCCTGACACCGAGGAGCCCGTGTTGCCGTGCCCTGCGCCCTCGTTCACCGCCGCTGTCACTGAGGACCACCACCCCCACGTTGAGGTAGGCCTCCCGGCTCCCCCTCCGTCTCCTTCTCCTTCTCCTCTCTGATTCCTAGGGTTTCAACACATGTTCATACTGATTCATGGCCGGCGGCTTGTGTGTTCCAATGATAAGAATAGATGCTTGTGTGCAAATCCTTTTGTGTGTTAAATAATAAGAATAGATGCTGTTTATGGTCCTTTTATGTTCAAATGATAAGAACATATGCTGCTTGTGGTCCTTTTGTATGTTCAAATGATAAGGACATATGCTGTCTCGGTCCTTTTGTGTGTTCAAATGATAAAAATAGATGCTTGTGTGCTAGTCCTTTTGTGTGTTGAAATGATAAGAACAGATGCTGCTTGTGGTCCTTTTGTGTTCAAATGATAAGAAGAGATACTGCTTGTGGTCCTTTTGTGTGTTCAAAAGATAAGAACATATGTTATCTTGGTCCTTTTGTGTGTTCAAATGATAAGAACAGATGCTTCTTGTGGTCCTTTTGTGTTCAAATGATCAGAACATATGCTGGTTGTGGTCCTTTTATGTATTCAAATGATAAGAACATATGCTGCCTCAGTCCTTTTGTCTATTCAAATGATAAGAACAGATGCTTATGAGTATTTCTCCTCTTCTGTTCTGGACAGTACTGGTAATATTCCCTTTACTCGATGGTGAATTGATACACCGAGACTGGGCAATTTACTGAGTACAATAGTTTAGACCTGTGATTCTCTAGGTTGTCTGATATTTGTGGTAGCCCCTGGTGAGAATTGTTGGTGGTTCTTGCTGGTCTGTTAAATTCAGTCTCTATCTTCGTCTCGGCTGGAAATTGCTTGTCCTTTTTAGAATCTGTGCTCTCTAATTTGGTATAGCAACACTGTCCATGATGATATTATTTGATTTTTGAGAATTCTGTTCAGATTCTAATAACTAGATGAGAACTTAGTAAATTGTCCAATTATTGATGTACTCGATAGAATAATTAGGGAGCAGGACCTTGATTATCCTGGGGCCAATTGTTATTCATTTCCTGAGAGCATTTTTATACACCTACTGTCCAATTCTTGTTCTACACACGTCATCGGAAATTCTTGATTATGAATTGCTGTCATTTCTTATTATCGCATTATTAGTTACAACACTTGCATCTTGGCATGGAACTGAGAGCCAATTTTGCCGATGATGATATGGCTTGAGGATGCAAGAACATGGCCTTATTAGGTTCACATAATAGTGAAAGAAGAAGGATTTCTCCAAACTGTGGTCAATGTTCTACATCTTCCCTATTATGTGTGCCTAATAAGGCCATTTGCTATAGCCACTGAGGCTGTATTTCTTTGTTACTCCTGTCATAATTGTTTTACTATTTGCAAATGATGAAATTGGAGAACCATTACTTGATGTTCAGACAAGTATAGCTCCACCTTGATGGTTCGGTACGTTCACATATGTGCACTATTGAACTATCAATGAAAATAGTGTCGTATTGTTCGGACAAAGTATAGCTCCACCTTATTAATTTGAATATTTGTTTTTGCAAGAACAATCTTTATTACTTCAACCCACGACTTGGTCATCAATGGAAGGAGCTTGTGTAATTTATTTGTATTGTGTTGTAATGTAACATGAACACTATTTTCATTGATAAATCGAAACAAGTTGAGAGATGTTGTTTCACTTACATTTTTTGGAGTGGTTTGTAGTATATCATTTTTGCATATTCTCTGAAATTTAGGACTGCTAAGACATGGTATGTTGTTCATCGTGATCGACAAAGTGGAGTGTTCTCTAGTTGGGAGGATTGCCACGCATACGTTAATGAATTCAAAGGAGCATGTTACAAAAGATACAAGTCCAAACATAAAGTTGTTGCGGCATACAACAGCTAGATAAACTGTGTGAGAGAGGTGTCATACCTGAGATGGAGGGCTGGAGCGAACGATCGACGTGTTTCCTTCTTGGGAGGGGTGCTTCTTACTCGTCTGATGGAAGCTTATACTTTACGACCTCCAAAGACCAGGAAGTGATGTAAACTCTTGCAAAAAAGATTGAGGAAGCCCACGGCAGTTTGCACAAGGCTCTTTCAAGCCAGATAGGGATATAGACGAGCTCACCTTGGCACTGGGAAACAAGGAGCACGGTGGTCGCACACGAGGCGTTGGGGTGATGGGTTGGAAATATAGATTCCCAGGTGACGTTGATAGTTACAATAGTCAAAAGAGATCCCAAGCAGAGCAAGATGCAGAATAAGAGGCAGAACAAGCTAGAATGATGGAAATGCTTGTACAAGTGCTACAAAGTGAGAGGGAACATACAGATGAAAATATAGCACAAGTTGTATATCAAGGCCTCATGCGTGAACGGGGCGCCACTGGGAGTGAACAGGAACATCCGACAACATCTCTTAATGTTGCCCACTCCAGCCCCGGTGCTCGTTAGAGTAGCTGTGTGTCCACGGAAGTTCCGGGACCTGACTTGTACTAGAGTCAATCATAGAAGTATCTTAATGTCCAACCCATTAAGTGTGTGACCCGTTTGTTTCATGTGTAAGCAGTTGCGACTCAGAAACCCTTCTCTGAATCGCAAGTCAATAGTGGTACCTAGCAGGACATATTATGACATCCCGGTCCAAATTGGGTTGAGCTTATTAAGGCCCATGAGGGGAATGGATGTGAGAGGGTGTGGATTTGTCCCATCTCACTAGTTGAGCTAGAGTGGAGCCAACTTATAAGACCACCATGAGTCCATGCAACTAATACTGGTTAACTCTTTTACGTGAAGCGAGGACGAAAGTGTAAGTGAGTTGGTGGAGTGTGTGGTTTGTTTGGTGTGTGGGGTAAGGGGCGTTACTAATGGTATTAGAGCTGACCCTCGTGGTTACTCGGACGCGTGCAGCCAGGGGCATGGACATATAGTGCATAGCGCATGTGGGCCCTGAGTAGTCACATGCATGACATATGTGCCAACACGGGATGCACGAACATGTGCTAAGAGGGAATGTTCCTCGACATTTGTGCAAGTGTGGGTATGTTGGTCCGATGTGGACGTTGGGTCCATTGAGCGGTGAGTGGGGGTTGTATGTGACATCTTGGTCCAAATTGGATCGAGCCCTAAGGGGTACATATGTGAGAGGGTGTGGATTTGTCTCACCTTGCTAGTTGAGCTAAAGTGGAGCCAACGCATAAGGACACCATAAGTTCATGTCACCAACCCCGGGTTAACCCTTTTATGTGAAACGAGGATGAAAGTGTAAGTGAGTTGGTGGAGTGTGTGGTTTGCCTGGTGTGCGGGTAGGCCTAAGCTAGTTTGGACTCTGGGGCGTTACACATATCGACTCCCAAATACATATAAAGATTATATCGGCAGAACCTTGATATACACACACTACTTCAGAACTGGCCTTATATGTCGGCCCATCACTACCAGTTCCTAATGGGCCGGCAGTGATGGGGCATCATTGCCGGTTCATAAGCCGCGCGGGAAGAACTAGCCATCATAGCTTTTGAACCGACAGTGATAAGGATCATCACTGCCGGTCGATGGATTGAGCCGGCAGTGATGCCCTGCTCCCTCATCACTGCTGGCTTAATCCACCGACCGACAGTGATAGCATAACATCACTGCCAGCTGGTTAAATGAATCGGCAGTGATGTCCCAGCTATATAAAAGTTGCTCTCTCCTTCCGCAAGCTTGAGCACAACAGAGAGGAGGTCTATTCTTACTCGGTGGTGGCCATTTTTGCTCACCAGGATCTTGGTGGCTTCAAAATTTTGAGGAATCCTCATACCCTAGGTGTTCCAAGGTGTGTAACTTCCTCTCCAATCTATTTCTATTTGAATTTTATTTGCTAAATTGCTCTAGATTTTGAAATGATGGAGATGAACCTATGGTCATGATGTTTTAAGACAATATAGATGCAATTATACCTCATTTATGATATGGAAGCTTCAATTCTGGTGGAAAGTGTCTTTATTATTGATTTACATTAGCTATATGTATGAGCATATTTATTTTTGGTTTTTAATGAATTAGAAAAATGAGCCATGATATTAAGGTATATAGCAAACTCCAATAATATTTTTTATATTTTAATTAATTAGCAAGCTTCAACATAGAAACTTTAGGTATGAGCATATTTATGGTTGATTTTTAGTGAATTAGAAAAATTAACCATGATATTTAGGTATGTAGAAAGCTCCAATTATATTTTTTCTATTTTAATTAATTAGCATGTTCCCAATATGGAAACTTTAGGTATGAGCGTATTTATTTTGATTTTTAATGAATTAGAAAATTTTGCCATGATATTTAGATATGTAGCAAGATACAATTATATTTATGTATAAGCGTATTTATTTTTCATGTTTCCTTAATGAGTCATAGATAAGGTGTTGAATAATAAAGAAAATTTCTCGGGATGGCACCAACAAATACTCATCAGAAGCAGACGCGAAAGCATGCAAAAGGCGACTCCTCCAATCCAGGCCAATTTCCAGTAGGAGATGACGAGGTAATTTATTTGTTGATGATCACAAAATATTCTAGATGTTATGAATTTGGATTTACAATAATGATATAATTGTAGATGGATAGAAGATGGATGTATGATGCGAGCCATGTGAGCGTAGAGTACAAGAATGGCGTGGATTGTTTCCTGGTACAAACCGCGACACAGAAGTCAAATACACAGTCTCAATACATGTGTTATCCATGCGTCGATTGCGAGAACAAGAAGCAGTTCTCCACCACCCAGCAGATACATTCCCACTTGATGCCAAAGGCTTTATGCCTGGCTATACCCGTTGGATCGAGCACAGTGAAGCTGAGATCGTACAGGAAGGGCAATACATTGAAAGAGAAGATAAAAACATGTGCACCAATATGCCAGTCGACGAATACATCGATATGTCGCTTGCCGGAGATACGTTGGCCGATGATGATCTAGAGAAGATGTTGGCCGACACCAACATCGATGATCTGGAGTAGATATTGCGCGATGGGGAGGGGAACTTCACCAATGAAAGAGTGTTTCAAAAGTTTTAGTGTATGTGAGAGGACTTTAAAACACCATTGTTACCAGGCTGCGAGAAGGAGCACACAAAGTTGCGTACCGTGCTTTCACTGCTATAATCAAAGGCAAGCAACGGGTGGTATGATACTAGCTTCACAGAGTTGTTACTGTTCTTGAAAAAATTTCTTCCAAAAGAAAATGTGCTGCCAGTAAACACGTACTAGGCCAAGAAGGTTGTGTGCCCATTAAGGTTAGAAGTACAGAAAATATATGCATGTCCAAATGATATCATGTTGTATCGCGGAGAGCATGTAGACATGCAAGCGTGTCTCGTTTGTGGTGCAGCATGGTACAAGCGTGACGGTGATGATATCAATGGTGAAGGAAAGAAGAAAAGGCGTCCTATGAAGGTGATGTGGTATTTTCCTATAGTCCCCCATTTGGAGCGTTTATTCACGAACAAAAGGCATGCTGATGAGTGCAAGGATGATGGAATACTGAGATACCCCGCTAATTCTACGCAGTGAAAAAATATTGATAGGAAATACAAGAAGCCCTTTACAGAAGATGTGAGGAATATAAGATTTGGGTTGAGTACGGATAGGATGAATCCATTCGGCAACATGAGCAGTAGTCATAGCACTTGGCTTATGACTCTATGTATCTACAACCTGCCTGCTTGGTTGTGTATGACGTGGAAGCACATTATGATGCCGGTGCTGATACCAGGGCTGAGGCAACCTGGCAACGATATCAATGTCTACTTGAAACCATTAATGAAAGATCTTGTAATACTGTGGAACGATGGTGTGTAGGTATGGGATGCATACAAATGAGAGAACTTCAGCCTACGCCCAATGCTGTTCGTAACAATCCAAGATTGACCAGCCCTTGGTAACCTATCGGGCTAGACTATTAAAGGATACTCTGCATGCATGCATTACTTAGATGAAACAAAGAGCTTGTGGCTGAAGAATAGCAAAAAATAGTGTACCTAGGTCATCGTAAATTTCATCACAAGGATCACCCATACCGCAACAATAGGAGAGCTTTTGATAGGAAAGTTGAGACTCGATCACGTCCTAAGTATCGCACTGGGAGACAGGTATATCAGATGGTAAAGGGACTTAGGGTTATCCTTGGAAAGGGACACGGGAGTATACCGGTTCCGAAATCTAATCTTAGAGCTCCTATGTTCAAAAAGAAATCTGTCTTTTATGACTTAGCATATTGGCCTGATTTGGTGGTTCGATACGAATCGATGTCATGCACTTTGAGAAGAACGTGTGTGATAGCTTGATTGGTACATTACTAAACATACTTGGCAAAACAAAGGATACACTCTAAGCATGGAAGGACCTAAAATGTTTGAAATTTAGACATGATCTACATCCCGAAGAGATGGAAGAAGGCAAAAAATATCTTGGCCCTGCGAGCTACAATCTGAGCAAGGCAGAGAAAATTGCAATGTGCAAGTGCTTGCATGGCATCAAAGTTCCATCTGGTTACTCCGCCAACATAAAGAGACTAGTAAATATGAAAGACTTGAAATTAACTGGCATAAAGTCTCATGATTGTCATGTGATGATGACACAGATGCTTCCAATTGCAATCAGAGGTATTTTGCCGCCGAAGGTTCGAAACCCAATCATAAAGCTGTGTTCAATATCACAGAAAGCCATCGATTTGACCAAGCTAGATAAGCTGTACGAAGACGTGGTCGAGACTCTATCCCAGCTTGAGGCGTTGTTCCCTCCATCGTTTTGTGATATCATGGTGCATATCATTGTTTACATTGTGAAAGAGATACGGATTCTTAGTCTCGTATCTCTGTATCAGATGTACCCTTTCAAGAGGTTCATGGGAGTTCTTAAGAAATATATTTATAACCGAAATCGGCCAGAAGGCTACATGGCCAAGGGCTGGGGGACCGAGGAGGTCATTGATTTCTGCGTTGACTACATGAATCTCAAATTAATTGGTGTGTCTGTATCTCGCCATGAGGGGAGGCTACAGGGGAAAGGGACGATAGGTGCAAATGCATTCCACACTAACGACCCCGTTTCATTCACGTAAGCATATTTTGCAGTTCTGCAACAATCAGTTGTAGTGGACCCGTATGTTAAAGAACACCAGAAGATGCTACGCACCAGAAACTCAGGGAAGTCCGATGTTTGGATCGCACGAGAGCACATAGATCATTTTGGTGCTTGGTTACACAGACAAGTGATGCATAAGCAAATAGAGTGTGCTCAGTTGAATGTGTTGGCTCACGGACCGTCTATTACAATCCTCACATTCTAAGGATATGACATGAATGGTTATATATTTTATACGAGAGCTCAAGATAATAAGAGCTCCAACCAAAATAGCGGTGTCCGTATAGATGCCTACGATTGCAATAGAAATAGGGAGACCTATTACGGATTCATAGAGGAGATATGGGAGCTCGACTATAGAGTGTTAATGGTTCCTCTTTTCCGATGCCAAAGGGTCAGACTCCCAGGGGGTGTGAAGATCAACATGTACGGTATGACTACAGTGGACCAAAAACTCGTTGGATACAGAGAAGAACCATTTGTACTTGCAAATGATGTTATGCAGATCTTCTATGTTAAGGACCTGAACCCAGCTAACAAGGAGGAGAGCCACGTGGTTCTTTAAGGAAAAAGAAGGATTATCGGAGTAGAGAATGTTGCTGACGAGGAAGATTACAATCAATTCGATGCACTACCTCTTTTCAGAGAGGACGTCGACCTAGGTCCCATGGAAGACACCAACGAACCTCCCTATGTACGTCGTGATCATAATGAAGGGCGAATTGTTAAAATAAAGTAGGTAAATTGTATTAATTACTATGTATGAATTTGTTTTAGATGCAATTATACCTCACTTTTGTTTTGGAAGCTTCAATTTGTAGTGTATGGTGGAAGATATATTTATTATTGACCATATTGATTTTTGATTTTAGGTATATACAAAAATTAATTTTGGTATATAGCAAGTTCAAATTTAAATAAATATGTATTAGGTCTGCTAGGTCAACTTAATGTTAATAAATATAGATAGTACAAATTCAGTTGAAATCACCTGAGTAGTGCAGCGGTTTGTTCAGTCTTACTTGGTGTAGTGCTTGGGTTCGAGTCTCTACGAGCGCACGTGAAGCTAAAATAAATTTTTTTGCACCCTACGACACCAGCAATGAAAGGGGTTTCACTGCCGGTGGACATAATGGGCCGCCAGTGAAACTAATTTCGCTGCCGATGTACTTATTGAGCTGGTAGTGAAAGTAGTTTTACTGCCGACAATCCTAGTGAGCCGGTAGTGAAGGTACCATTTCACTACCAGTGGTCATATTGAACCGGCAGTGAAAGTCCTCACCTATAAAATAGCTCGACGCCCTACGCCCTTTGACACTTAGAAAATTTTTCCCTTCCCTGTGCCGTCCGCCAAAACGCTTCCTGACGCTGAGGAGCCCACACCGCCGGAGGTCCACGAGCCCATGCTCGCTGTCCGTGTCCTCCTCCCCGCTGCCATCGCCATCCTCCTACTCGGTGCCATTCCCTTCCTCCTCGATGCCATCATCCTCCTCACCGCCGTCGTCGTCCTCCTCTCCGGTGCCATTCTGATCTTCCCGAGCTCCAATACATCATCGTGGTGAGTACTCCACCGCCCTCGTCTCCCTCCACCTCCCAAACAGGGTTTGTGGTTGCTGTGAAGTGATAGGTACTGTGAGATTAATGGTTGATTTGATAATTGAGTTTTGGTTTCACCACTGGGTGGTTTAGTCAATTGAAATTGAGCCGAGTGAGCTCGGTTGTGGTGTTCAGAACTTTGGTGCTCAGGCAATCGATTGGTGGTGGTGATGTGTTGGTGGAGGTGTTGTGTTGGAGGTGATATGCTCTGTGATGATTAAATAGAACACTGAGGTTGGGCTAGATGTCTAAGTGCAATAGGTGTTAAATCTGTTTGTTCTCTGTTGTTGGATCAGCACAGATTGCCCTGATAGTAGTGGTGCATTCCATTGTTCAGTCCTTGTGCTTATTGTTGGTAGTCTGTACATTGCTAGTTAGGCTGATTCTTGGACTAGGAGCTGTTGTATTTGTTCATTCAATTCATCTTGTTTTGATTGAATTCTGGAAGAGCAGGAAAATCTTTGGTACTGCTATGATATTTTGCTACTCGGTTAGTGTTTATTTCTCAAAGAAATCCTCTCCTTGTCAGCTTTGATGTCCAGCAGCATTGTCCAGGAAGAAAGCTCAATTTCAGAGAATTTTTTTTTTAGTTTTACATCTAGTTGTGATCTTAGCTTCTAGCCCAGTTTGTGATGTGTCAAATGGACAATTAGGGAGCAGGATATCGTAGTGCTGGGGCCAATTGTTATATTTATCTGAGAGTAATTTTATTCAATCATCCATATGCTGTTCAGTTCATTATCCTGCTTGATGGGCGGTGGTTTTGCTTATGTACTTATGGCACTTACGTGTATGTTCATGTTCAGTGTATATGAACTACTTTGTTTCTTGATTTTTATATTTGGGTGGTCCTCAAGCATATTTTCAATCGTAAATGATGAAAGAAGATAACTATTTACCATATATATGACTGCAAAGCTCGACTGGGATGGTTATTACACATGCACCTTGCACGTCTTTTCACTATCCCAGTTAAGCTTGCAATCCTATATAATTATCTTCATAATCTGATGCGGATCAATCAAATAATAGTGGCAATGATGATATGGCTCGAGGCTGTATTTCTTTATTACTTCTAGGACTTTAGTATTGATTTTGTGAGTTCGAAGAGGAAGCATTCTTCGCAAGTCTGCATTTATGTGTGAGTCCTACTAGTTCAGAGAGCAGCTTCTCTCAAGACAAATTGGACGGCCTATCTGAGGTTAGGCTAAACAGTTTTCTTGTTTAGGCCAACCTCAGATAGGTTGTCTAGCTCGTCTTGAGAGGAGCTGCTCTCTGAACTAGTAGGACTGGCACATAAATGCAGACTTGCAAAGAATGCTTTCTCTCTGAATATGTAATCAATATTGAAGTCCTAATAAGGCCATTTGCTAGAGCCACTGAGCCTCACTCCCTTCCTCGTCGGCTTTATCTCTACCTCCCTCCTTTCTCAGCTCTCTATATGTATACTACTCAACCGCTCGTCGTCATCATATGCATAACTTCCAGGAAGGAATGGCACCACCAACCACCGATCCAGCCTAGGTACCAGAAGGAGATGTAATGCTGCTGTCAAACATTGAAAAAGGTAGCCCAAGCCACCACCTCAACCTGGAACAAATAGGCGCATGTGGAGTCGATGAGGTAATTCATAATTAGATGAATGCATCTCTTCTACATATTATCGTATAGGTTCCCAATAGTTTTTTTGCATCTGCGTAGATGCTTGATGCTCCGAAGGGTCACGACAATGAGCAATCCTATGGCATCGTTTCCGAGGTCCCTCAAAGATGCCTATCGGGAGATTTGTGATCACAGAGGTGTCTCCAGCAGGGGAGCCAAGTGCACCTGAGAGAGTTCTGGGGCCATCCAAGTCAGTCTGTGGGATTGCTATTAACGATCACACGTCCATTAGCTACAGATTGTGGACTGGCGAATGAGGTGATCCGCATGTGGTTCCTGATTTGATCAAGAACGACATCTTGTGGCCCAAGATATTAGAGAAGTTTGACTTCCCTGAAGGGACAGATATAGAAGTAGTTAAGCGTAAAACGCTAATGATCATGGGCCTTTCATTTAAGAACTGGAAGGGCACACTGAACAGAACATATGTGTAGAAAGAACTGAAAATTCAATGGGAAGCCTTTGCGGAGTACAAGTCGTCAGATGAAGCACAAAGGTTAAGTGCAGTGAACAAAGCGAACTCAAAGAAAAATTTCTACTCCCACAAAGTCGGCAGCTGTGGGTATGTGAGGAAAGAACGGCACTGGCAATAATAGCTAGATCAACTGAGAGAGAGAGGTGTCACACCTGAGACAGAGGGCTGGAACGATCAATCGACGCGCTTCCTTCTTAGGAGGGGTGTTTCTTACTCCTCTGATGGAAGCTTATGCTTTACGACCTCCAAAGACCAGGAAGTGACGCAAACGCTTGCAAAAAAGCTTGCGAAAGCCCACGAGCGGTATGCACAAGGCTCTTTCAAGCTAGACAGGGATACAGATGAGCTCACTTTGGCCCTAGGAAATAAGGAGCACGATGGTCGTACACGAGATATTAGGGTGATGGGTTGGAAATATGGATTCCCAGGCGAAGTCGACAGTTACAGGAGCCGAAAGAGATCCCAAGCAGAGCGAGATGCAGAACAAGGTAGGATGATGGAAATGCTTGAACAAGTGCTAAAAAAGGAGAGGGAATATACAAAAGAAAAAATAGCACAAGCCCTCATGCATGAATGAGGCACCATTGTGAGCCAACAGGAACGACCGGTAATGTCTCCTGAGGTTGTGTGCTCTAGCCCTGGTGGTCGTTGGAGTAGCTGTACGTCCACAGGAGTTTCGGGAGCTGACCCCATCACTTATCACGTGGACCTCATCACAGTACGGACACCGTATGAACTACACATTGGTGCTAGGAATATTACCATTAAGGTGGATTCCGGTGTGGCTTATCCCCATGGGTCCCATGAATATTTGCACGGACGTCCGATATCAGAGGGCTACGCCGCGGTCGATGTAGATGAGGCAGTTGACCAGTATTGCCATGTTGACGTGGACTACCCCGCAGAGGAGAGGGCAAATACTATAGGAGAGAATGAGCACACATTCATCGTGTGGGAGAAAGTCTACATAGTGTTTCCACCAGGGACAACTCCCGAGACTCTCTACTCTCCACTACACCCCAGGCCATCGTCGCCTCAAAGATCTCCATCTTCTCAGCCATCTCCCAAAAGAAGTCCACCTCCTTAGCCATCACCTCAAAGAAGTCCATCGCTCAAGAAGCCAACACCATCAAGAAGATAGCTATCAGCTCGAAAAACAAGATCAGGTTCTGCAACATTTAAGTAGACCACATCATCTAAGAAGTCAGTGACATCTAAGAAGTTGGTGGAACCCAAGGATGTCTATTCACTCACTGCTGAGAAAACAAAAAAGATTGTAGACGCCAGTGTCACGTCTCATTTCCATCCTCCACCACCTCCACCGAAGCCTGTTGTGCCTGAAGAGGCCTTGAATTTTTTTCATAAAAATGGCCAAAGCTAAACAGACGGGATTAGCTTCAAGTATGCCGCCGACTGACTATGAAGGCATCAGTAAGACGCAGGCCAAGAGCAAACCAGGCCTAATCATTAAGGATGCTCCAAGTATTGCGGACTTCCTGGCTTCTTCTAGATTAACAGTAGAAGAACTAACACGACTTACTGTGGGAGAGGATATATCAAAGTCGGATGGTATATGGCTGTTTGAGTTGGACAAACCTTTGGTCAAACCAGATATAGAAAGGAACTTTACAACTCAAATGCGTTGATTACATCAATGGTACTTGGAGCAGTCCAGACAGGGTTTTCAGGCGTTCCCTGTGAGATACAAAGAAGAATATTTCCTCAACGAGGATGGCTTCTTCTGGTTAGAATTCTTGCACTTGTATGAACTGTACAAGGAAGATACCCTCGATGTGGCTATAGTCAGAGCGTGGACTCTGTAAGTGACTTATGTATATAATTCACGTTATATGATCTTGCACCTTGTAATTGCATAGCTAACTTCTCTCTTTCATAGAATGGAGATACAAGCATACGAACAAGACTTAGATAAGAAAGTACGATTCATCGATCCTGGCCTTGTGAAGCAAAAACTTGTAACGAAGAATCCAGACTTCACCGATGCCTACTTATTGAAGTGTCTGCTTCACCACCAATACAAGAAATTCATACTCTTACCCTATAGCTATGAGTACGTGTTTGCGCGTAAGGGCATCCTTATTTTATGGGTAACTCGATTCTGGTACTAATTTGCTTGGTGACATATTCTGCAGTTTTCATTGGATCCTCTTTGTCATACACCCAGGCTTGAGTAAGATCATTGTGTTAGACTCAGCAAAGAGAGATCAGACAACTTACCAACACCTCATCGACATGCTAAATAGGTTAACTTGATCATTTAATCTTCTTGATGATTGCATCTAAGTTTAATTGGTATTCATATTCACGTACAGGGTGTACACAAGATACCGCAAAAAGAGTGTTATCCACTTTTCATTCAGGAAGGAGTACGCTGTAAAAACCGACTTTCCGATATACAATACATATTCATGTCTTGCATTTCCTATTGAATAAAAAGGGTCAATTCATTCCACTGACGAATCCTTTCTTCTTGGAGTGTATGAGGCAGCCACCCAGCAACAATCTCTGCACACTTTATGTTCTTACTTTCATGCACGCATTCAGCCCGGACGGAGAAGCTGTTAGGTTCAATGACCTTGCGATATGAAATAACATATCGATGCCTTAATTTCAATTCCTACACGTGTTCAAGGACTAATTCTTTTGATTCTTCAAACGCAGCGCTCCAAACTATGCACAAGTGTGTTACAACCTGCTGAAATACATGTCCTTTAAGAACAGATGGCTGGGTTCTTATTGGAACATGTTATCAACCCAAATGGTGAGTTTCATGAACCGATCATGCCGTTCGCGTGTGCAAGACCTTCAGATGAAACCTTACCATCAAGCAGAGAGTATGCGACAATGAGGAAGGCTACCAAGGGGCTTGACAACATATTCTATTTCCGCAATTCACATAATATTAATGAATGACATTACCTATTCTACGATATGCCACCGGTGTATCAATGATATGTGGGACCAGGTCCCACTTATCATCCTCACAATAGATGGCATATCGTAGAACCAGCACTTATTCAGTTGTAAATCATAGACTTTTCCATTTATTAATAAATTATATGAATTACTATGTATGATGCGAAGTTAGTATCGTTGGACGACTCTTGGACACAATGGCCTTCCGACGATGATGCGAATGAGGAACAAGAAGCGGCGTCTCGTAAACGTGCCCAAGAGAAGGAGGATAAGAGGCTAGCCCGTGAGCTGTGCTCAGTGGAGGAGCAAGAAGCAGTATCTCGTAAACGCGCCCAGAAGGAGGAGAATGAGAGGGCGGCCCATCAGTGTGCTGCGGAGGAGGCCGAAGACTCAAAACCTAGAGATGTTCAGGCATCAGACTTCGATGTCTTTGACACGTTGGCGAGCCTGGAGCATAGGCGACGTTGTGGTCGATCAGGCATTCCTGGGTCCTCTGCTCCACCACAATCGCCCCCCCGGGGCCCCCGGACGTATTCACACCATCAATCATCAGTGCGGGGATGCGGTCCTTGTCGCGGGGAGGTAGAGGGATACTGGACTGGCTTAACTCAACTGACTTTTCAGGGGGTGACTTGCAATATTGTGTGTTTGTCGATGCCTGACTTGTAATATGTGTTCATTACTATGTATTAATGAAGGTGTTTTTATTATTGATTTACAGTAAATATATGTATCATTGTATGCATGTATTGAGAGAGAGAGATGGAGAGATTGAGGAGAGAGAGAGTACATAGAGGACAGAGAGGAGGACCATGGAGGGGGGAGAGGGAAAACATTGCCGGCTCAAACCTTCGGCTGGAAGTGATACCCAAGGCAGTGATGCCAGAGAATCACTACCGGCTGAATCCTTCAGCCGGCAGTGATAACCCCCTTCACTGCCGGTCCACCGAGCCAGCACTGATAGAACTCACTATCACTGCCTGTTGCCCACTGTCGGCTCCAAACCGGCAATGAATGGGGTTTTGGAGCTGATAGTGAAGGGGTTTTCTGCAGTAGTAACATACATTGATTTCTTTGCCACATGATATCAGTCAAGCTCAAGACGAGATTCACGCCACCCTTCTGATAGCTTAATTATTCACTCGTTCTTGTAGTGGATTACTGATACATGATTAACCTTTTTAATCATATTAACATGGTCATGCACTTTCTTAATCCAACCACACGAGCTTGATGTTACTTGATTCATCATGAAAAATACTATCATAATATATAATTCTTTCTATTTGAAATAATTTATTTTTATAGATATTGCTAATTAAAATGGAATATTGAAAACCGTATCGATATCCTAACAGAGTTATATTTGGGATCGGAGGGAGTACTAACAAAGCAGGTGGAAAGTCACTTCATGAAGCTTTTGAGGAGTCATGTTAATCTTACGCACCTACTTAACACCAGGTGCAGCTCGCACTTAAACAGTCATAACTCTATGCCTCGGAATTACAAAAGATGCACCGTACGTCGATGCATGTGAAACCAGACTTCTTAATCTTTCTTACATTGGATCATAAGCAAGCTGAAACCTTCTTGAATGACGCTTGAGTAGCTTTGAATAGGAGAAAAACAACTGCCCGTGAGCTGGGCCACGTGGATGGCCATGGTTTACTTTTCCATATCCGTATCACTACATACTTGTTTGCATCAGATTAGTCACTACTACAAGGAACAAAAGCGTATTCGGTTCAAAATCGGCCATAGCAATTGGTTTTAAAACCCCACCTGTGATAAGAGTTATTCGGTTCAAAACCGGCCATAGGAATCAGTTTAAAAAAAACCACCTGTGATAAGAGTTATCCAGTTGGTTTTTTCTCCATGGATCACCAGATTATCACAATTAGTTACATACGCGTTAGCACAGTTAGTTTGTATCATTAACTGATTAGAAGAAGTCTACCTCCCCAGCCATCGTCTTGAAGAAGTCCACCGCTCAAGAAGCCAGCACCATCAGGAAGCTGACCATCATCTGAGAAAACACGATCAGGTTCCACAACATCCAAGCAGATGATATTATCTAAGAAGTTGGTGGCATCTAAGAAGTTAGCGGAGCCCAAGGATGTCTATTCACTTACTCCTGAGCAAACCAAAAAGATTATAGACGCCAGTGTAATAGTTCATTTCCATCCTCCAGTACCTTCACTGAAGCCTGTTGTGCCTGAAGAAAGCATGAAATATTTTATGAATATAGCCAAAGTTAAACAAACGGGGGCGGCTTCACGTAAACCACCAACTGACTACGAACGTATCAGTAAGAAGTAGGCCAAGAGCAAACCAGGTCTAATCATTAAGGATGCTCAAACCATTGCGGACTTCCTGACTGATTCAAGAATAACAACAGAGGAACTAGCACAGCTTACTATAGGAGTGGATATCCAAAAGTTGGATGTTACATGACCGTTTGAGTTGAGCAAACCTTTAGTCAAACCAGATATAGAAAGAAACCTTACAACTCAAATACACCGATTACATTGGTGGTACTTGGAGCAGTCTAGGCAGGATTTTCAGGCGTTCCCCATAAAATACAAAGATGAATATTTCCTCAACGGAGATGACTTCTTCTGGGTGAAATTCTTGTTCTTGTATGAACTATACAAGGAAGACGCCCTCGACGTGGCTATAGTAAGAGCATGGACTCTATAAGTGACTTATGCATATAATTCTCGTTATATGATCTTGTACCTACTCTTTTTGTTGATTGGTTTTCTTCATGTCTGGCTATGGAGGCGGGCTGCGACAAGCGATCTGGCATGGTCCAGCATCATCACAGATTGCACCGGTTGAGAGCATTGTTATAGAACTATCAACGTTGACAAACCCACATACTATCTATGTAAGACATTATACTACTAATGCATTCAATATATGCTTTGCATAGGCCTGAACATTATTTCCCCTTTCCTCTCCCATAGGGCAACAAGTACATTGTGACTATTAAACTAAAGAATTTATTGTGCAATCAGTCTTGGTGGTACTTTGCATGCCAAAGATGTAACAAACGTTTCAAACTCATGGCAACAAGTCAAATGCACCGGCATAAAGTGTCCTAGCACAGATGGAGAACCCAGGTTCTCATTCCTAAAATTTATTGTCATCTATAAGATTATATCTATATAGACTGATATAGCATAATTTGGTTCTTTCTCTTCTATGGTGTTCATCACAGATATCGCCTCGCTGTGATCACCACCGATCCAACATGCCAACCACCGAGCCCAAGCCACCATCTATCACTACTACAAAACCTATTTACTGAGACACCTAGGATTGATTTCTACAGGCGGTTCGTAGGAAGAACCGCTTGAGAAAGAGGCTACGGCCCCGTGCAGCCGAGAACTGCCTGTGAAAAGTAATTTCCACAGGTGGTTCCTTACGTGGACCGCCTGTGGAAATGGATCTCATTTGCACTGGCGGTCGACGTAAGGAACCGCTTGTGCAAATACTCCATAAATACTACCTCTTCTCGGTCAGCTCCATTCAGACAGACTTACTGTTCAAAACAGTAAGCATTTATTGTGGCGGCCGATTTGGAAAATATGGGGGGAAGGTTTTGTTTTTGATTTCTTTGGAGGAGCCAAATAAGGTATGTATATCTCATCCCTAGCTTGCATTTTTTTGAAGTTTAGATTTAGATTTAAGGCTAAATTAGAGTTTCATTGTGATCTAGAGATGCTCATAGTTCTTGCCATTTTGATCATCAAATTAGCTCAAATTTGTTGCAATATTGATTTAATTGTATAGATTCACATGATTCTAGTATTATATTTTAAAAATGTAGCTAGAATGTGATGTTTAGCCTTAGGAGATTTCATCATGAATGGGGATATTTTCTCTAGATCTAGATCTAGATCTAGGGGAGAGGGAGAGGGAGAGGGAGAGGGAGAGAGAGAGAGTAATGAATTCACATTATTTTGAGTCATAAATTTACGTTAATGTAGATTCAATTGCGTAGACATATTATAATCATAATTAGCCCGTATTTTCCTTTTAAAAATAATCTTTTTAATTCTGATTTTCAAATTAATTATTTAATTAATTAATGTATCTAATTTTGTGGTTGAAGTTAAAGATGGACAGAGCATGGCTGTATGATGCGCCAAGACATGGAGAAATATACATCAAAGGACTCTCTGTTTTTATTGAAGCCGTAGAGAAGGATGCTTTAACTAAGAAGACAAAGGAAATATACTGTCCATGTTCTCACTGCAAGAACCAGAAATTATGGGACAAATCAAGTATAATCAAATCGCACTTGATCTTGAGAGGTTTTGTTGAGAATTACAAATGTTGGTCTAATCACGGCGAACAACGTACAAGCAAACCAAACCAGGACATCGTTGCTGATCAAGTAGATGGTGCTGATGAGGGAGCAGTCGAAGGCGACACTGATGTTATGATGGATGATGAAGCCGATTTTGATCTGGATGATGATGCTGACTTTGATCTGGAGGAAATGCTGTGCCACGCAGAACCACATGTTTTAAGGGACACGAGAGGTTTAGATAATTTTGAGGCGTTAAAAAAGGCATCGAAGGAACTTTTGTATGAGGAATCGAAGGGCTGTGATAAGGAGTTTACGGTGTTGCATTCGGTGCTTGAACTTCTAAGGTTGAAGGCTAGCAATGGATGGTCCGACAAAAGTTTCTTGGATCTGTTGAGTCTCTTGGCAAACATGCTTCCGAAGCCTAACTCCTTGCCCACCACCACTTATCTGGCGAAGAAGCTTATCTGCCCGTTATCATTGGATGTGCAAAAAATACACGCGTGTCCAAACCACTGTATCCTCTACCGTAAAGAGTACGAAGCCTTGGATAGATGTCCAGTGTGCAATGCGAGTCGGTACAAGAGGAATGATGATTGTGAGGACGAAGATGCTTCCGCCAACACGATGAAGAAGAAAAGTAATGCTGGTCGTGACTTAGAAGACACTTCTTCTAATGCGGAGAAGAAGAGAAGAAGTCCTGCGATGGTGATGTGGTACCTACCAGTGATACCCCGCTTGCAGCGCCTGTACTCGAACCCTAGGGACTCTGAACTGATGCGTTGGCATTTCGATAAGCGCAAAAAGCATGGAACTAAGCTTCGACACCCCGCTGATGCTAGGCAATAGAGAAAGTTCAATGCCATGTATCCAGAGTTCACTGAAGAACCAAGGAATGTAAGGTTCGCGTTGAGTACCGACGGAATGAATCCTTTCGGTGACATGAGCACCTCACATAGCACTTGGCCAGTGGTCCTGACCATCTACAACCTTCCTCCATGGCTATGCATGAAGCGGAAGTACCTTATGCTGTCCATTCTTATCCAAGGACCGAAACAACCAGGCAACGATATAGATGTGTTTCTGGAACCATTGATGGAAGATATGGTCAAACTGTGGAATGAGGGGTTCCGGGTGTGGGATGAATTCCAACGACAGTACTTCATGCTGAAAGCAATGATTTTCGTTACCATCAATCATCATCCCGCCCTTTTATACCTATCGGGACAGGTTAAAGGGAAGCAAGTATGTGCAGTGTGCTTGGATGAAACCGCATCTGTGTACCTTTCGTACTCACAGAAGGTAGTGTACACGCGACACCGATGGTTCTTACTCAGAACTCACAGATACTGCAATATGAAGAAACATTTTGACAACACGGTTGAGGAAGATACTGGCCCGAAACCTCGCAGCGGGGCACGAGTGTTTGAAATGGTCAGTAGCATCAAGGTTGTTTTTGGGAAGCCGCCGATGGGTAAAAAGAGGAAGAAAAGTGAGACGCCGACCAGCACGCTGTGGAAGAAGATGCCAATTTTCTTTAAGTATTTGCCCTACTGGAAGGACTTGGATGTCCGTCACAACATCGATGTCATGCAAGTTGAGAAGAATGTGTGTGATAGCATCATTGGCCTCTTACTGGACATACCAGGCAAGACAAAGGATGGAATCAAG
Source organism: Phragmites australis (assembly GCF_958298935.1). Classification (NCBI taxonomy): domain Eukaryota; kingdom Viridiplantae; phylum Streptophyta; class Magnoliopsida; order Poales; family Poaceae; genus Phragmites; species Phragmites australis. The sequence goes on from NC_084927.1 coordinate 2,991,287, forward strand.
TCACATAAGGACTTGGTGCATTTTGAAATTAGGCCAGAACTACACCCTGAAGACAGACCAAATGGGAAACATTATCTTCCGCCGGCTAGCTACTCTCTGACACTTGAGGAGAAAAAGGCACTGTGCAAGTGCTTACATGGGGTGAGAGTCCCGACTGACTACTCATCCAACATTAAGAACCTAGTCTCGATGAAAGATTTGAAGCTAATCGGTATGAAGTCTCACGATTGTCATGTGATGATGATGCAGATGCTCCTTATTGCAATAAGGGGTATCAAGCCAAGATACATAAAGGTGGTTATCATACGGTTGTGTCACTTCTTCAACGCAATTGCTCAGAAGGTGATCGATGCTGAAAAACTGGGTGTTCTACATAGTTCGTTGGTAGAGACTTTGTGCCAACTTGAGATGTGCTTCCCTCCATCCTTTTTTAATATCATGGTACACCTCTTGGTTCACATCGTGAATGAGATAATTGCGCTGGGCCCTGTATTCTTACATCAGATTTATGCGTTTGAGCGGTACATGGGTATTCTGAAGGGTTATGTACGAAATCGTGCTCACCCAGAGGGTTCCATGATCGAGGGCTACAGTATCGAGGAAGTCGTTGAGTGTTGATCGATTACATAAAAGATTCTAATCCCATCGGTGTACCTGTATCTCGACATGAGGGGAGGTTGTCTGGGAGAGGGACCAAAGGAAAGAAAAGATTCATCGATCATGATTACAAAGCAGTGGAAGAAGCACATTTCACCATATTGTAGCAGATCCAGTTAGTAGCGCCGTACGCGAGCAACACCTAAATGAGGTCTACACAAAAAATCAAGGCCGCCCGTATGATTGGATCTTGAAACAGCATAAGCGTCGCTTCACCACATGGTTCAAGAACCAAAACCTTTCGGACGGTGAAAATGTTGGCTTATGGCCCATCAAGTTTAGTTACGTCATGGCAAGCGTATGACATTAATGGGTACACGTTTTATACCAAAGAAAAAGATAAGAAGAGCACGACCCAAAACAGCGGCGTTCGAACAGAAGCCTATGACACAATAGGGGAAAAGGTCACCTACTATGGGTTCGTAGAAGAAATCTGGAAACTCGACTATGGAGTGAATCTGCAGATCCCCGTCTTTCCGTGCAAATGGGTCAAACACACAAATGGCATGGCGGTGGACAACTACGGCTTCACAATTGTCGACCTCAGCATTGTAGGCCACAAAGATGACTCGTGGGTACTCGCTGATCACATCACACAAGTTTTCTATATAATCGACCCCGCGAATGAAAAGAAGTACGTAGTTGTTGCCAGAAAACAAAGAATTGTCAGAGTCGAGAATGTGGAGGATGCGAAAGAATACAATCAGTTCGATGACGTGCCGCCTTTTGGAGATCCAGAAAAGATCAAACTTGTAGAAGCAACCCTCGATAGATCTGTGATGCCATACATGCATCTGGATGGTGTAGGGAAAACAGTTCAAGGCAAATAGTGCAATGTTATGCGAATTATTTTCCAATATGATAGAATTCTGAAATTTGTATACAATTAGGATAAGCTTTAATTTGTATTAAGGACTTGTATGCATTTAAGATGCTTTAGTATGTAATAGATTATTTAAGATGCTTTAGTATGTAATAGAATATTTAAGATGCTTTAGTATGTAATAGAATATTTAAGATGCTTTAATATGTAATAGAATAGTATTTTCCAAACAAGCAAAAAAACATTTCACAGGTTTCCACAGGCGGTTGACTTAAGAAACCGCCTGTGGAAATAGTTTCTATTTATATAACCGCGCGCAGCCCTGAAAACCCTAGTGCTTTCGCAAAACATCAACCGCACCGTCAGGCTGTCCATCCTTCCGCCTCTCGCGCTCTCCCTTTCCGCCGAGTGTGACCGCGCCGAGGAGCCGCCGCCATCGCCGTTGCCGAGTTTGACAGCGCCAAGGAGGAGCCGCCGCCGCCACCGAGTTCGATAACGCCGAGGAGGAGCTGCCGCCGCTGCTGAGTTCGACAGCGCCGAGGAGGAGCCGCCGCCGCTGAGGTCGACAGCGCCGAGGAGGAGCCGCCGCCACCGAGGTCGACAGCGCCGAGGAGGAGCCTGCCGCCAGTGAGTAGCTCCATATCCCCCTCCCGGCCGAGCCGTCGTAGTCGGTTCTCCGGCTGGCCATGTGTCCCCCCCCCCCCTTCTCTGTGATGCCGGTCATCGTGCCGTGGTGCAGCGCCACCGATGAGTAGCTCCGTTTCCCCCTCCCGGCCGAGCCGTCGTAGTCGGTTCTCCGGCCGGCAGTGTGTTCCCCTCCCCCCTTCTCTGTGATGCCGGCCATCGTGCCATAGTTTTAGAACCTAACATGTACATTTATTGATTGCTGCACTGATGAAAAAGATCTATGTACATGTGCTGATTGTTACACTCAAAAGTTGTTTGTGCATGAGATGCCCGGGAGGGAGTAATCAGTAGGTAGTAGCCGATGGTGGAGTCGCCGTATATTCTGAGGTGAACCCTAGCTGTCGAAGAGGGGGGATTAGTGAGTAGTTGAAGTTCAGGTCTCTTTCATTTACTAGTTGATCTGTTGAGGTATTTTAATTTTGTATGGTTAGTGCTTGTGGACTTACAGATCGATTGATTTTTAGTGCATTGCATATATAATGTCATGATCTTGATGCTATTATGTTAGTTAACTGATAGGTTGTTGCAATGTGTTTCCATGATTGGCCTGATGCCGCTGTCTTACCAGGCAAACAGGGGTATCTGCTTAGGTTCTGAGTTACCTTTACACTGTGTTATGATTACAATGTATGAACCTCTATGTGGGAAATTGTACCTGGAAGGCTGAGATTGTAAGCACAAGAGCCACTATGCTTAGGTGGATGTAGTTTGTACCTTTTTCCCCTGGAGTTCTTCTTTGATCTTTCATAGTGCTAATCGTAATGGAAGCATGTGTAGGACTGGCTACAGTATCTTCGTGGTGTTTTGTTAGTTGAAAATCCCCTAGATCTACATTTTCCTTGACCTTTGAAGGACTGTAATTGTGGTGTTACCTGAATTGACTTGCATTGTATGTGATTGAAGGCATGGAGGTTTCTTTACTTGTTCTTTCTAGACTTTGACATTGCTCATGGCATCCAATGCAAAATTTTACTGTGACCAATAATTCCCTAAACTTCACTTGCTCCTATTGGGGCGAGTTATACATTGAAATTTATGTGTGTTAATGGTGGCTTTCTCTCGTTTCATTTTGTGGAACTCTTTCTTTGAATTAAAGCATCTTTAGAGGTTTGAACCTCTATCACCTTTTGAGATTCTCATTTCATCGACGCCAATCTAAATTCTAGGTACTTCCGTTTTACGAAGAACTGTTGTGGGATCAATGTTTAGGAATTTTTTAGGGAGCACATGCATTAAGACCATAGCTAACAAGCATATATATAGTTCTTGAGGGCCTTAGACCCTGGTACAACAACTTACTGTATAGGACGGTATGCATGCATGCATGCATATAAGCACATACATTTAGGAACTTTTTAGGGAGCACAACCATTACTACGCGATCGATGAATGTTTGTTACTGGCCCCTTTTCATCCAAAACAGCAGCGTTCGAATAATCCAATATTGTCATTCTCTACTCTCTAATTTCTATGCTTTTCTTGTGTTCTATGATACTCCATTTTGCATTTTACACTACTACTAAATTCCCCTTTTTTTTTTCATACTAGCATACTTGTTAGCTTTTTCTAGGCAATAATAATCCAGCGGTCGATTAAGTACTATGGGGCAGAAGAGGACAGTAACCCCTAAGAAACCAGAAGCAAGCAGGATATCAGATGTTGCAATAGAGGCCTCCCCGGTACAGAGGTCGGATAGGGACCCAAGCCCTCACCAGCCGTCCTCCTCTGACAGCAGCAAAAGCTCGAGCTCGTATCACAGCCCGAGCCCTGTTCCGTGCGATCGGGAGATCCGTCGTCGGGAAAGTGACAACGAGTACGATCCCGCCGAAGAGGTATTTAGTTGAGTCAATGCATTTTATACTTCTTAAATGGAGGAATATCTTTTGTTGATGTCAACTCTCCTTTATTTTCTCTCTAGAGGGTGAGAGTGCAAAGATCTTCACGTCGATCATCTGCGCCACAACATTCTACGCCACAGCCCACCGCTACATCTGTGCTCGAAACTTCGGGTCCCTCTGGGCCGACGCTGAAACCCAGAAGGGGCGAGCGTAGCAGAAACAAGTTGCCGTCCGGCATTTATACAATAACACAGGTCGGTGTTGAAGGGGAGCCTATTGCACCTCGTGAGGCCTGCACCAAATTCTGCAATGGTTGCGGATTCCTTGTCAAGGAGTACGTCCTAATCACTGTAACTAATTGGCGGTTGGTGTTGGATGAGACGAAGGAGTTCCTATAGGCAACATTGCAGAGAACCATCCGATTCCCCTCGGGAACACAGGAAGCAGCCAAATAGAATGCATTGAAAACTATGGGAAAAAGCTTCCAGGGTTGGAAGAGTGAGCTCAACAAGGAATTCGTGAAGAAGAATCTGGTACCCTTTAATAAATATGGAAAAATTACACCAGAGCAACGGGCATAGTTTGATAGGCAGAAGATCACACCTGATGCCATCAAACTGGGTGAATCGTTCAAGCAACTTGCAAAGAAGAATAAGCACCACCATCACCTGAGCACATCTGGGTATGCCCCCAAAATTCCTGAGTGGAGGAGGCAAGAAGAAGAGGCTGCCCGGGCTGGAAAACCCAACCCTTTAGAAAATTGTGACAAGCGAAGCAGGAAGTGGGTCTACGCTCGGTCACAACGATCCGAGTCTGGGGACTTAGCCTTCAATAGCCCCGAGACCATGAAGGTGACCCAGACCATCCAAGGGCTTGCTAAGGAAGGGTCTCTAGAGCCCGACAGTTAGAATGACCTGCTTACCAAGGCCCTGGGGAACGAAGAACACTCGGGTCGCACTCGAGGCATCGGATCAAAAGTGGGCTGGAAGCATGGGTTCCCAAACGATGCGGGCCAGTACAAGACACATAATAGATATAAGAAGACCCTAGATGAAACAGATACAAGAACAGGTTAAGGTCAAATTCATGAAGATGTGGAATGAAAAGGAGAAGGAAAGGGCAGCATTAATGCTGATAGAGCAACCAACCAGCCCAGGATTTCGGAGCAGCATTGGGTCCACACATTTCGATAGCCAGAGATATCCTGTGGATGAAATCAAAGAGGCTACCCCTTGCATTCTTCATGTTTCGGTCGGCAAGGGAGACTTCACTGTCGAGGCTGCCACTGGCCAGGCCATTCCAGGCCGTGTGTTTCACAGTCAAGATATTCCGGCTGGTTACGCAAAGGTACAAGTGGACTCGGTGCAGCCGATTTCAGGAAGTACAAGCTTGAAATCATCGCACCTGAGGGTATTGAGATTCTCGATGAGGCTGTTGGAAACTTTATTTTGTGGCCCAGACGGGATATCATATTAAGCTATCAGAAGTCACAATCGCCAGCGTCACGCCTGTCGCAGGGCCCAGCATCTCTACCTCAGGCACCGCTGCCCCAGAGCCAACCCACTCCGCCTCATGCACCTCAGCCCCAGAGCCAACCCACTCCCCTCAGGCACCTCAGCCCCAGAGCCAACCCACTCCGCCTCAGGCACCTCAGCCCCCGCGCCAACCCTCTCCGCCTCAGGCACCGTCGCCCCCGCTCCCGATATCTCCGCCGCAAGGAACTTCGTATCGTGCTTCACTGTCTACAACTCAGGCACCTCCACCTCCAGCGTCTCTGACTCCGACGTCTCCGCCTCTGGCACATCCATCACCTGAGCATCGGAGAGTTCCTACAATGATTACCCCATATGAGAAGATTGATCTACCTGATCCCATGAAGAGGTGGCTTCTGTCCTCGTCAAAACCAAAGGCATCATCCGCTCAGGAATCTTCAGCGAAGGGCAATCTTATGAAAGAGATCGTCAAAGCATTAAGTACCTCATAGATAGATTTCGTGCCTACACTGGATGTTTTCGAAAAATATGAGCATGGCAAGCCATTTCTGCCATCATTTCAACTCCAGGAAGGTCCGTGGGAGATGAGGAAATTCCACGAATGGTACATGAGGGCATGTCACGCAGGCCTCTCCATAATCACTGCTTCTGTCCCCGCTAACGTTTATCTAAGCGGAGACAACTACCTCATGTTGGATTTCAAGGACATGCACGCTTTGTTCCGCCTCGACAAACTTGACGTCAATCTCATAAGCGTGTGGTGCTTGTAAGTGCCAACAATCTACCTCTACGTTCATATATGTACCAATATATGTTATAGAAGCTAATGACTATTGATTTGTTCTGTAGGATGCAATTTAACAATGCGGATAAGTTAAAGAGGCCTGTCGGATTCATTGATCCGCAACGAATTTCCCAGCTAAACATGATCGTAAACATAAGGACTGATGACCCTAGGATTAAGGGAAAGAGTAAAAAGGATAAAGCACGGGTCATAAAAGAAGCAACCAAAACAAAAAGGCTCGAAATATCAACCTACATAGGAAGGACTATGCTAGAAATGCAGGACAAGGACTGCATCTTTGCTCCCTACAACTTTAAGTAAGTGTAATACGTTATGAATCTAACATAAATGTTCAACTTAGTTGATCGATCAAGAATCTAATAGAAGTATTCATGTAGCGATCACTATATTTGTATAATGCTAATGCCGAAGTCGAGCAGACTCGTGGTCCTTGACTCTGCCGATTTTCAACAAAAATCCTACCAAGATTTCATTGACGTTATACAGAGGTAAAGGAAATCCCCCATACTTAAAATTCTTATACATTATTTATGAATTGATAATTACTTGTTGGTATTCGAATAGGGCCTACAAGTGGTACGTAACGAAAGGTGGGATACACGATACGGACAAGCCGGATGCGATGACGGTCCGTACACATTTTCCGGTACTAATACAACTTCTAATTCTTGTATCACACTATTAATGACGAAGAGTTTTATTGAACTAACGAATACGTTGCGTTTTTTTTAAGTGCCACAAGCAAGGTTTCAATACCGTTCTTTGTGGATACTATGTTTGCGAATTTCTTAGGATAAACGGGAGGTACACAACGAACCCTAAGGACGTAAGTCATCATTGCGCTTGCACATTCTTATTTGGTTATGTTTCTGTTGTCAGTAGTGTTTTAACTCTTTTAGTGTGTTTTCAAACCAGGCAAGGATGATCCAATGTGCCAACCAAGCTCTCACCGATAAAGAAATCCAAAACATCCAACGTGACATGTGCCGGTTTATTATGCACGAAGTCATCCACAAGAATGGTAGATTCTTTGATCACGGAGGCGAATTAGCTAGCCATCCGAGACTTTGTGTGTGGGACATCAACTCTTAGCTTATAGGCTTGTGATGTTGTAAATATTGTTTTGTAAATATTACTGTACTTGTGTTAAATGTTGAAATATGTGATGTTATTCATATTGTTATTGAAACTGTGTGAAATCTGGATGGAATAAAATATATTCTAATTATTTTTTCGAAATAAATACATACCATAGGCGGTTCTCATACGGAACCGCCTGTGGAAATCTTTATATCACAGGCGGCAGCTAATGTGGACCGCCTATGAAAATTGATTTTCACAAGCGGTTCGTTAAGACAACCGGCTATGGAAATCAATTTCCACAGGCGGTTGACACTAGGAACCACCTGTGGAAATCGATTTCCACAGGCCTTCTATCGCAGGCGGGTGCGCCAAACGCCTGTGGAAAGGCGTTTCTACCCACCTGTACAGTATCGTTCCGTACTAGTGTATTGAGTTAGTCTTCTTTGGTCCCATCAGTGAAGAAATAGTAGAAATGCCAGTTGACGACCTGATCGCATCAAGTGGAGGCGTAGAGGGCTTCGTTCCACCACAGATAACAAGGCTCTATGGAAGAGAATTCAGGTTACACATTAGTGCTTCTCTTGGAGCCCTTCAAAGGCCAAACCCTTCTTATCAAGTTGACGGCATTGTCAGTGTTGGCAACTTCCCAGTCATTCAACCTTCGCTAATACTTCCATGTAATCCCACACTATCATCATCTCTAATTTATGATTATTAGATAATATTTTGCATTCCATTCACCATATTAATAACACAACTGCTTCTGTAGCAGCAGCGTAGGAATAATCGAGTAATCCCTCAATATTAACTCATACTCAGGGACCGGGTGGAGGATCATCTTCCCAGCAGGCAACCGAGATGACACCGCCTAAAGTTCGTTCTCCCTCCTTTCCTCAAACCTACCATTTTCAGTTGCACAATGCTCACTACTCTAGCACTGAACTCTCTGATACAGGAAACGTCGTCAGCATCAACCCCGCATCCGATGCAGACACCGCCTAACCCACAAGTAAATGACTTCCCCTGTTGACCCAGATGCAAGTTTTCTTCAACAAGAACATGGCAACCCAATCCCTTTTGTTCTTCAATTCTATTCATCTATGCTTCTCTCTTCTCAAACAGACAGAGCACCCTACTATTGCTACTCACAAGCGACCTCGGTCTCCTGAAGGCAATGATCAAGGAAAAGACGCTGGCTTAAGCAGGTACAGATCTAGTTCATACACCCATGGTCGCATACTAATACGAATAATCATACACCGAAATACAACTTTCTAATGTAAAACTTTCAGTAACGAGCGTACTACAACCAAACGTTCTGCAGAAAGGAAGCTCATCCTCGTTGACTTACCTGAGGAAACCTAGGTAATCTCTAACGAACAACTAAAACATAATTTATATTTTCGTATACCACACAATTCATAGCAAGACATTGATGATATACATGTTTTCAACTTCTCATGTGCGCAGGTCAGGTAACCTAGAGATGAAGATCTCCTTTTGCAACTGTGAATATGCCCTCCTATAAAATGTAGGCAGTGCAACTGCAAACACTATCCACTGAGTCCTCGTATCACATCACACTACAACAACACATCGCCATCTGTTAATAAGCCACACCTTTCATAATCGTTTGCATTCCATTGTTCAGTCCTTGTGCTTATTATTGGTAGTCTGTATATTGCCAGTTAGGCTTGATTCTTGGACTAGGAGCAGCTGTATTTGTTCATTCAATTCATCTTGTTTTGATTGAATTCTGTAAGAGCAGGAAAACCTTTGGTACCGCTATGATATTTTGCTACTCGGTTAGTGTTTGTTTCTCAAAGAGTAATCCTCTCCCTGTCAGCTTTGATATCCAGCAGCATTGTCTAGGAAGAAAGCTCAATTTCAGAGAACATTTTTTTTAGTTTTACATCTAGTTGTGATCTTAGCTTCTAGCCCAGCTTGTGATGTGTCAAATGGACAATTAGGGAGCAGGATATCGTAATGCTGGGGCCAATTGTTATATTTATCTGAGAGTAATTTTATTCAATCATCCATATGTTGTTCAATTCATTATCCTGCTTGATGGGTGGTGGTTTTGCTTCTGTACTTATGGCATTTACGTGTATGTTCATATTCAGTGTATATGAACTACTTTGTTTCTTGATTTTTATATTCGGGTGGTCCTCAAGCATATTTTCAGTCGTAAATGATGAAAGGAGATAACTATTTACCATACATATGACTGCAAAGCTCGACTGGGATGGTTATTACACATGCACCTTGCACGTCTTTTCACTATCCCAGTCGAGCTTGCAGTCCTATATAATTATCTCCATAATCTGATGCGGATCAATCAAATAATAGTGGCAATGATGATATAGCTCGAGGCCGTATTTCTTTATTACTTCTAGAACTTTAGTATTGATTTTGTGGGTTTGAAGAGGAAGCATTCTTTGCAAGTCTGCATTTATGTGCCAGTCCTACTAGTTCAGAGAGCAGCTTCTCTCAAGACGAACTGGACGGCCTATCTGAGGTTGGCCTAAACAATGAAAGGTCTACATAGGAGAGAATGAGCACACATTCATCGCGTGGGAGAAGGTTTACATAGTGTTTCCAGCAGGGACAACTCCCAAGACTCTCTACTCTCCACTACATCATGGGCCGTCATCGCCTCAAAGATCTTCCTCTCCTCAGCCATCTCCCAAAAGAAGTCCACCTCCTCAGCCATCGCCTCGAAGAAGTCCATCGCTCAAGAAGCTAGCACCATCAAGAAGACAGCCATCAGCTCGGAAAACAAGATCAAGTTCTGCAACATTTAAGCAGATGACATCATCTAAGAAGTTAGTGGCATCTAAGAAGTTGGTGGAACCCAAGGATGTCTATTCACTCACTACTGAGGGAACAAAAAAGATTATAGACGCCAGTGTCACATCTCATTTCTATCCTCCACCACCTCCACTGAAGCCTGTTGTGCCTGAAGATGCCTTGAATTTTTTCATGAAAATGCCCAAAGCTAAACTGACGAGGTTGGCTTCAAGTAAGTCACCGACTGACTATGAAGGCATCAGCAAGATGCAGGCCAAGAGCAAACCAGGCCCAATCATTAAGGATGCTCTAAGTATTGTAGACTTCCTGGCTTCTTTTAAATTAACAGCAGAAGAACTAGCACGACTTACTGTGGGAGCAGATATATCAAAGTCGGATGGTATATGGCTATTTGAGTTGAGCAAACCTTTGGTCAAACCAGATATAGAAAGGAAACTTACAACTCAAATGCGTCGATTACATAAATGATACTTAGAGCAGTCCATACAGGGTTTCCAGATGTTCCCTGTGAGATACAAAAAAGAATATTTCCTCAATGGGGACGACTTCTTCTGGTTGGAATTCTTGCACTTGTATGAACTGTACAAGGAAGATATGCTCCATGTGGCTATAGTCAAAGCGTGGACTCTGTAAGTGACTTATGCATATAATTCACGTTATATGATCTTGCACCTTGTAATTGCATAGCTAACTTCTCTCTTTTGTAGAATGGAGATCCAAGCATACGAACAAGACTTAGATAAGAAACTAGGATTCATCGATCCTGGCCTTGTGAACCAAAAATTGTAACGAAGAATCCAGACTTCATCCAGGCATACTTATTGAGGTGTTTGCTTCACTACCAATACAAAAATTCATACTCTTACCCTATAGCTATGAGTACGTGTTTGCGCACAAGGGCGTCCTTATTTTATGGGCAACTTGATTCTAGTACTAATTTGCTTGGTGACATATTATGCAGTTTTCATTGGATCCTCTTTGTCATCCACCCAGACTTGAGTAAGGTCATTGTGTTGTACTCAGCAAAGAGAGATCCGACGACTTACCAACACCTCATCGACATATTAAACAGGTTAACTCGATCATTTATTCTTCTCGACGATTGCATCTAAGTTTAATTGGTATTCATATTCATGTACAGGGTGTACACAAGATACCGCAAGAAGAGTATTATCCACTTTTCATTCAGGAAGGAGTACGCTGTAAAAACTGACTTTCCGGTATACAATACATATTCATGTCTTGCATTTCCTACTGAATAAAAAGGATCAATTCATTCCATTGACAAATCCTTTCCTCTTGAAGTGTATGAGGCAGCCACCTGGCAACAATTTCTGCGTGCTTTATGTTCTTACTTTCATTCACGCATTCAGCACGGACAGAGACGCTGTTAGGTTCAATGACCTTGAGGTATGAAATAACATATCGATGCATTCTTTTCAATTTCTACACGTGTTCAAGGACTAATTCTTTTGATTCTTCAAACATGGCGCTCCAAACTACGCACAAGTGTGTTACAACCTGCTGAAATACATGCCCTTCAAGAACAGATGGCCGGATTCTTATTGGAGCATGTTATCAACCCAAATGGTGAGTTTCATGAACCGATCATGCCGTTCACGCGTGCGAGACCTTCAGATGACACCTTACCTTCAAGCAGAGAGTATGCGACAATGAGGAAGGCTACCAATGGGCTCGACAACGTATTCTATTTTCGCAATTCACACAATATTAATGAATGACACTACCTGTTCTATGATATGCCATCGGTGTGTCAATGACATGTGGGACCAGGTCCCACTTGTCAACCCCACAATGGATGGCATATCGTAGAACCATCACTTATTTAGTTGTAAATCATAGATTTTTCCATTTTTTAATGAATTATATGAATTACTATGGATGATGCGAAGTTAGTATCGTTGGATGACTCTTGGACACAATGGCCTTCCAACGATGATGCGAATGAGGAACAAGAAGCGATGTCTCGTAAACGTGCCCAAGAGGAGGAGGAGGATGAGAGGCTGGCCTGTGAGCTGTGCTCAGCGGAGGAGCAAGAAACAGTATCCCGTAAACACGCCCAGGAGGAGGAGAATGAGAGGGTGGCCCGTCAGTGTGCTGCGGAGGAGGCCGAAGGCTCAAAACCTAGAGGCTTTTAGGTGTCAGACTTGGATATCGTTGACACACTGGCGAGCCTGGAGTATAGGTGACGCTGTGATCAATCAGGCGTTCCCGGGTCCTCCGCTCCACCACAATCGGCCCCCCGGCGTCCCCGGACGTTCTCATGCCATCAATCATCAGTGTGGAGACGTGTTCCTTATCGCAGGAGAGGTAGAAGGATATTGGATTGGCTCAACTCAACCGACTTTTTAGGGGGTGACTTGTAATATTGTGTGTTTGTCGATGCCTAACTTGTAATATGTGTTCATTACTATGTATTAATGAAGATATTTTTATTATTAATTTACAGTAAATATATGTATCATTGTATGCATGTATTGAGAGAGAGATTGAGGAGAGAGAGAGAGTATACAGAGGACAGGGGGGAGAGGGAAAACATTGCCGGCTCAAACCTTCGGCTAGCAGTAATACCCAAGGCATCACTGCCGGCAGAAGGATACAGCCGGTAGTGATGCCAAAGAATCACTGCTGGCTGAATCCTTCAGCCGGCAATGATAACCCCCTTCACTGCCGGTCCACCGAGCCAGCACTAATAGAACTCGACTATCACTGCTCGTTGCCCACTGTCGGCTCTAAAACCGGCAGTAAAGGGGGTTTTGGAGCCGATAGTGAAGGGGTTTTCTGTAGTAGTGACATACACTGATTTCTTTGCCACATGATATCAGTCAAGGTCAAGACGAGATTCGCGCCACCCTCTGATAGCTTAACTACTCACTCGTTCTTGTAGTGGATTACTGATACGTGATAAACCTTTTTAATCATATTGACATGGCCATGTACTTTCTTAATCTAACCACACGAGTTTGATGTTACTTGATTCATCATGAAAAATACTATCATAATATATAACTCTTTCTATTTGAAATAATTTATTTTTATAGATATTGCTAATCAAAGTGGAATATTGAAAACCGTGTCGATATCCTAACGGGGTTATATTTAGGATCGGAGGGAGTACTAACAAAGCAGGTGGAAGGTCATCTTCGTGAAGCTTTTGAGGAGTCATATTAATCTTACACACCTGCTTAACACCAGGTGCAGCTTGCACTTAAACAGTCATAACTCTATGCCTCGGAAGTGCAAAAGATGCACCATGCGTCGATGCATGTGAAACCAGACTTTAATCTTTCTTACATTGGATCATAAGCAGGCTGAAACCTTCTTGAATGACGCTTGAGTAGCTTTGAATTGGAGCAAAACAACTGCCCGTGAGCTGCTCCACGTGGATGACCATGGTTTACTTTTCCATATCTGTATCACTACAGACTTGTTTGCATCAAATTAGTCACTACTACAAGGAACAAAAGCGCATTCGGTTCAAAATTGGCCATAGCAATTGGTTTTAAAAACCCACCTGTGATAAGAGTTATTCGGTTCAAAACCGGCCATAGGAATCAGTTTCAAAAAAAACCACCTGTGATAAGAGTTATCCAGTCGGTTTTTCGCTCCATGGATCGCTAGATTATCACAGTTAGTTACATAGGCATTAGCATAGTTGGTTTGTATCACTAACTGATTAGAAGAAGTCCACCTCCCCAGCTATCGCCTCGAAGAAGTCCACCGCTCAAGAAGCCAGCATCATCAAGAAGCTGACCATGATATAAGAAAACACGATCAGGTTCCACAACATCCAAGCAGATGATATTATCTAAGAAGTTGGTGGCATCTAAGAAGTTAGCGGAGCCCAAGGATGTCTATTCACTTACTCCTGAGAAAACCAAAAAGATTATAGACGCCAGTGTAATAGTTCATTTCCATCCTCCAGTACCTTCACTGAAGCCTGTTGTGCTGAAGAAAGCATGAAATATTTTATGAATATAGCCAAAGTTAAACAAACGGGGGCGGCTTCACGTAAACCACCAACTGACTACGAACGTATCAGTAAGAAGTAGGCCAAGAGCAAACCAGGTCCAATCATTAAGGATGCTCAAACTATTGCGGACTTCCTGGTTGATTCAAGAATAATAGCAGAGGAACTAGCACAGCTTACTGTGAGAGTGGATATCCAAAAGTTGGATGTTACATGACCGTTTGAGTTGAGCAAACCTTTGATCAAACCAGATATAGAAAGAAACCTTACAACTCAAATACACCGATTACATCGGTGGTACTTGGAGCAGTCTAGGCAGGATTTTCAGGCATTCCTCGTAAAATACAAAGATGAATATTTCCTCAACGGAGATGACTTCTTCTAGGTGAAATTCTTGTACTTGTATGAACTATACAAGGAAGACACCCTCGATGTGGCTATATAAGTGACTTATGCATATAATTCCTGTTATATGATCTTCTAGTAAGAGCGTGGACTCTATAAGTGACTTATGCATATAATTCCTGTTATATGATCTTGTACCTTGAAATTGCATGCCTAACTTCTCTCTTTCATAGAATGGAGATCCGTGCATACAGATAAGAATTAGATAATAAAGTAGGATTCATCGATCCTGCACTTGTCAAAAAGAAACTAGTAAGGGATAGTCTAGACTTCACCGAGAACTACATATTGAAGTGTCTGCTTCACCAAAAACACAAGAAATTTATACTCTTACCCTACAGCTTTGAGTACGTGTTTTCGTGCAAGAGCGATATGCTTTTATGGGTAACTCGATTCTAGTACTAATTTGATATGGTGTCACATATTCCTACGGTTTTCATTGGATCCTCCTTATCATCTATCTAGACTTGAGCAAGATCATTACCTTGGACTCACAAAAGAGAGATAAGATGACTTACCAAGAACTCATCGACATGCTAAACAGATAAACTCGATCATTTCATCTTCTTGTCGATTGAATCTAAGTTTAATTGGTATTCATATTCATAGATACACAAGGTATTGCAAAAAGAGTATTATCTACTTTTCATTCAGGAAGCAGTACGATGTAAAAACTGACCTTTTGGTACGCAGGGAATATTCATGTCTTGCATTTTCTACTGAATAAAAAAGTTTAATTCATTCCACTGATGAATCATTTCCTCTTGAAGTGTATAAGGCAGCCACCCGATAACAATCTCTGTGGGTTTTATGTTTTCACTTTCATGCACGCATTAAGCGCTGACAGAGATGCTATCAGGTTCAATGATCTTGAGGTATGAAATTATATATCGATGCCTTCTTTTCAATTTCTATACGTGTTTAAGGACTAATTCTTTTAATTCTTCAAATGCATCGCTCCAAACTACGTTGAGTGTGTTACAACCTGTAGAAATACACGCCCTTCAAGAACATATCGTCGGATTCTTCATGAAACATGTTATCAACTCAAACGGCGAGTTTCATGAACCCATCATGCCATTGACGCGTGAGAGACCTTCAGATGACACCGTACCTTCTAGTAGAGAGTATGAGATAAGGAGGAGGTCTACCGAGGGGTGTTATATTTCGACAAATGACACAATATTAATGAATGATATTAATTACTATGTATTAATGAAGGACATGAATTTCTATGTATTAATGAATGTGTTTTTATTAATTATTGATTTATATTTAATATGTGTCTCATTCTATGCATGTATATTGAGTGGGAGAGAGAGATGGAGAGATCGAAGAGAGAAAGGGAGGACAGAGAAGAGAGAGAGATACAGAGGGAGGAAAGAGAGGGAGGATAGAGAGAGGAAAGAGAGGGAGGATAGAGAGGAGAGAGAGAGACGGAGGGAGGAAAGAGAGGGAGGACAGAGAGAGGAAAGAGAGGGAGGAGAGAGAGAGGAGAGGCAAAACACTACTGGCTTAATGCTTCAGCCGGTAGTGATGCCCTGGACATCATTGCCGGCCAAAACTACCAGCCAACAGTGATACCCAGGTCATCACTACAGGTTGAATCCTTCAGTCGACAATGATAACTCACTTCACCGCTAGTCCCTTGGCCTGACAGTGATAGTCCGTTACCCACTGCCAGCTCCAAAATCGGCAGTGAAGGGGGTTTTGGAGCCGACAGTGATGCATGCTTTTGTAGTAGTGTGGCTTACTGTTTTATATGTGCAGAATGCAGTATTCACTTCTCAAAGAGGCGACCATCGACTCACATCAATGGCAAGTGAGAACGAGGGTAATCCGATTCTCTGAGTATGTCGACAAAGCTGAACCAGCTAAAATCCTAAGGTTTGATCTCATACTTCTTGATGAAGAGGTGAGCAAATTTCGTCCTCATAAATTTTTGTGATTTTCCCACTGACTTACCTATGTTATTCGATGATGTTCCAGGGAACTGCCATGGAAGGCCAAATCCCAGAAAATTAGGTTAAGCAATTGAAGCCTCTTCTAAAAGAAAATTGTGTTTACTACATCCAATATTTCCAAGTGCGTCCTGCCCGTACAATGTACTGACCTGTTGATCATGAATACATGATGCGGTTCACGAGTATACAAGGGTGGTTCAAGTGAATCATGTGCTAGACACATTTCCAATGTATGCATGCAAAATAGCATCGTTCACTGAACTTCGTGAAAGAATAGGGGTGCAAGAATTTTCATCAGGTATTGATAAATACCAAATTGCCTCATATGCATACTACGTTCATGGACGTGATTATGATTCTTCTTTATTCTGTCATTTCATATTTTCAGTTACTATGCAAAGTATAAACTTATTCTACTTGATTTCCTACTACTATCAATACATTATGCAACACAGATGCTATTAGAATTTCTGAAGAATGCACACATGTCATGCAGAAAAACACGAAGCACGGTGTTAAACCACTCCGAAATATTTACATATCAGACGGGAGGTGCATGCTCAATAAATATTACATCATTTTTCTACTATAGTTATACCTATATCAGCACTAGAAAACAATTATGGAGTTAACTGTTGATTTTCTTCATTAGTTCATCCTTTTTCTAATTATATCCTGTAGAGAAACTATTTGTGTCGCATTATGGAACCAGCATGCCTATGACTTCAGTGATGAGCAGTATATGGAAATGGCTAAAACCAAATCATTGGTTTTTCTCTTTGTCGCTGTAACATGTGGATGTCACGAAAGTAAATATGGCCTTGCTATATTCATACATGCTAGTACTTGCTCAACATCTGATCCAATAAGCCTATCCAGCTTGCCTCTTTTAATGCTCTTTATGTATGGTATGTAGGAAAACTACCACTTCAGGGATCCACAATCTGCAGATGGTATTTAAACCCTAAACTACCGGAAACTGCTGCCCTTCATGATAGGTTTAATAAATTGCCTCCATATAAACATCAAATTCCTTCATACCTGCTCTTTTTGTTGATTGGTGCTCTTCATGTCTAACTATCAACGTTGACAAACCCACATACTATCTATGTAAGACATTATACTACTAATGCATTCAATATATGCTTTGCATAGGCCTAAACATTATTTCCCCTTTCCTCTCCCACAAGGCAACAAGTACATTGTGACTATTAAACTAAAGAATTTATTGCACAATCAGTCTTGGTGGTACTTTGTGTGCCGAAGATGTAACAAAACGATTCAAACTCATGGCAATAAGTACAAATGCACCGGTATAAAGTGTCCTAGCACAGATGGAGAACCCAGGTTCTCATTCCTAAAATTTATTGTCATCTATAAGATTATATCTATATAGACTGATTTAGCATAATTTGGTTCTTTCTCTTCTATTGTGTTCATCACAGATACCGCCTCGCTATTATCACCATCGATCCAACAACGCCAACCACCGAGCCCAAGCCACCATCTATTGAGTTAGTCTTCTTTGGTCCCGTCGGTGAAGAAATAGTAGAAATGCCAGTCGACGACCTGATCACATCAAGTGGAGGCGTAGAGGGCTTCGTTCCACCACAGATAACAAGGCTCTATGGAAGAGAATTCAGGTTACACATTAGTGCTTCTCTTGGAGCCCTTCAAAGGCCAAACCCTCTTATCAACTTGACGGCATTGTCAGTGTTGGCAACCTCCCAGTCATTTAGCCTTTGCTAATACTTCCATGTAATCCCACACTATCATCATCTCTAATTTATGATTATCAGATAATATTTTGCATTCCATTTACCATATTAATAACACAACTAAATCTGTAGCAGCAGCGCAGGAACAACCGAGTAGTCCCTCAATATTAACTCATACTCAGGGACCGGGTGGAGGATCATCTTCCCAGCAGGCAACCGAGATGACACCGCCTAAAGTTCATTCTCCCTCCTTTCCTCAAACCTACCATTTTCAATTGCACAATGCTCACTACTCTAGCACTGAACTCTCTGATACAGGAAACGTCGTTAGCATCAACCCCGCCTCGATGCAGACACCGCCTAACCCACAGGTAAATGACTTCCCCTGTTGACCTAGATGCAAGTTTTCTTCAACAAGAACATGGCAACCCAATCCCTTTTGTTCTTCAATTCTATTCATCTATGCTTCTTTCTTCTCAAACAGACAGAGCACCCTGCTATTGCTACTCACAAGCGACCTCGGTCTCCTGAAGGCAATGATCAAGGAAAAGACGCTGGCTTAAGCAAGTACAGATTCAGTTCATACACCCATGGTCGCATACTAATACGAATAATCATACACTGAAATACAACTTTCTAATGAAAAGCTTTCAGTGATGAGCGTACTACAACCAAACGTTCTGCAGCATGGAAGCTCATCCTCGTTGACTCACCAGAGGAAACCTAGGTAATCTCTAACGAACAACCAAAACATAATTGATATTTTCGTATACCACACAATTCATAGCAAGACATTGATGATATACATGTTTTCAACTTCTCATGTGCGCAGGTCAGGTAACCTAGAGATGAAGATCTCCTTTTGCAACTGTGAATATGCCCTCCTATAAAATTTAGGCAGTGCAGCTGCAAACACTATCCACTCAGTCCTCGTATCACATCACACTACAGCAACGCATCGCCATCTGTTAATAAGCCACACCTTTCATAATCGTTTGCACTCTTGCCTACAGGGCCCTACTATGTATGTCAGGACATGACAATAGTATGTATGCCAGGACATCGCAGTAGTATATGCGCCAAAACATGACACCAACAAATATCATGTTGTTAATATCTTAGGTTCTGCAACACCATTATCAAACAAAACGGCGTGCCTTCAGTGCTTGTGCTAGAACATCAGACTTGGTATATGGTTAACCTATGAAGCATGCCTTCAGTACTTGTGCTAGAATATGAAACTTTGTATGGTTAAGCAATGAATGTAGTATTCTACTCTGTCTATATCGCCCACTCGTGCATGTGCAATGCATTACAATTGATCCTGCTTGCCAATGATTGTTCTTCAAAATCTAGCATTCACCTGCTCTGACGATTGTGCCCCCATTTTCAGAGCCGAAGGCAAAGCCCTGATTGGATGTTGTAACAACTAGGAGTCAAGTTTGCCAATGCAGTTCATCAAATAAATATGTCATCTCATCAAACTCTCATCGAACTCTCGAACTAATCAGCCAGTCCGCATGATCTCAACATTGAAAGTGACTGCAGTTGAAAATTTCATCGATCAAGTTAACTAACCACACATCATCCAAACGCCACCAAAGAGGTCCCCAGTATGATAAAAAGCGAGCCAGCCGATACACATACAACATCATGCTATTTAGTCCTAGCCCTTCACAACTGCAAAGCCACCAACACAGTATCATTACAGGCCAAAATAAAATGAGTCACACAGGCATACAACCAGCTGACTCATGATACTAGCTATAGCTAAAATACCACATTACTTAATACTAATCCCTTACAACTAATACAGAGTCACCAACTGACTACCACCACAGCCTAAAGCACACAGAACCACACAAATATACACAGTCTGGGCTCAGCATATTCACCAGGACCAAAGTGCTGCAGGTATAAACCTAACAACATCATCATTACTGTCATGCCCCCATATATACACACCAGGTCTTCGTTTCCTGATCTTATCACAGCACACACTAAACGTTCACATTCTACAGCCTTCAGTTTAGCAAGCATGGACCAATTGATGTGAAACAGGTGCCCTGGACTCACTCTAGTTCTCAAAGCACACCTTGGCCTGAAAACTTGGTAGTAAAATGACATGGTTAATTTCTCAAGCCGCACACTTTTATTATCCACATACATATCAAACATCTGAAATTCTGAATACACAGAGATCACACATATATCAAGCATCTAAATAAACAGATATGCATACATCAAGCTGATTTTTCTTCGGAGCATCACATAATTTAGGTTTGTTGTGGTGCAATTTATTCTTGAAAGTTGCAGTTTCTTGAACTTAAGTCCCCCGCAATAAGCTTGTTAATCAATATGAACGCACTCATTCAGCAATTTATGTATGTGGTCTGTTATCTCTTCAGAGTGGGTGTATCCATCCACATTCCTGTATGCGCTCTCCATCAGGCGCAGCATGTTTATCACGCACATCAGCACTGGAGCTGGTACCTTGTCGTTGCTGAGAAACTCCTGGTTGATATTCCTCCAATGCTCCTCTATAAGGCAGGACAACGCTTGCTTTGCTTGTTGAACTGTCACACCATGCTCCTTCACATAGCAATCTACTGCAGTAGCACATTTGCTTCTTTCTTTCTCGCACTGTTGAAACAATTTAAGGACATGAAGATATCTAGATAGAGATAGTTTGTGACACATATGTATGCATTTGGTTGCCTGTAGACACATATGATGACAAATTAGTGGAATGAGTTCTGTAATTTCTTACCTCATGGCCAGAAATGTCGTCCATCAGGCGGCATGCTATTGCTGCGCTCTCTATGATTTTAGGGAATGAGAGTGCCCAGGTAAAAACGTCATCGCTTGCATCCATTCCAACAAAGGATATACACGCCAATGACCAGTAAAACGTTGTTTTTGAGGAGACCTTGAGATAGTCATGCAAGGATGGTACGTGTCCCTCTTCTCTTCATACCACCTCCTGTAACATGCACCTGCTTGCCTCCTTGATCTACATTTGGTAAAATCAGTAGAACGAATATAGCCGTGTCAGTTGCCGTGTAATATAGTACTCCTGTTTGTAAAAAAAATGACTATGAATCTTAAATCACAAGATGTAATATACGAGGACCATGGCAAATAACATATAAACATAACAAGAGTAGGAGAGTGAAGTATCCCACTTTTGTTTTTGCCCCAAACGTATCAATATAATCTAAATTTTCCTTTTTTTAATCCATATCCTACCAGCTCTGTTGATCCGACAGATATAGTAATTATGATTCAACTCAAAGCAAAACACAAGGATCAATTGATATTATATCGTAATTTCATCGGACATCAATATGGTATCACTAGGCTCTGGCTATAGAATCAGGAAGAAAGGAGTGTTCGTCTGCTTGGTTAAGAACAGGGGCCGGAGATCTCATTACAACACGAAGGTTACTTAGTGACTCGCTATTTGTTGTATAAACGCTATTTACTGTGTCACCATGAAACTTTGTGTCTCCTTTTCGAGGTGACACGAATGTGATGTTAGGTGAAGAGTCGCCAAAATCTTGGTGACACCTAAGAAAGCGTCCCCATTTCAGTGACACTTCTTAGAGTCACCTAGTATTAATTAGGCACTTCAATACATCCATAAGTTGTATAATATTTCCAAAATATTTAAAATAATGAAATTTGTTAGATGATCTAATGTTCAATCAATCACAACTTGTTTAATTTTCTTAATTATTCGTAATGCAATTTTGTAAAGGATAATGCGATTATTGGATTTAATACAAGCATGCATGCAGTAATACAAATCTTAAGGTATGCCACATAAACATGTCATTATCATATGGTTTTGTGAAATTTACTGCAACAGTTAACAGCACCAAGCTTGTATGAATAACTAATCGAGTCCCACACATACTTACAGTCTCCTTGGTGCAGTCAATGCCAATGGGTGAAGCGTCGGCCTTGGCTACAAATTCATCAAGGATCTTAGAAAGATGAGACATTACATATGCGTAGCACTTCCCAATCTGTTTCGCACCTTCCACATCCCAACTATTAGAAAGACAAAGTACAGATACAAGTACAACTAGTTAGGAATTTCCATAGTTGCATAAGGACAAGGTGTAAAGTTAGTAGTTCGGTGGTACGTGGGTTAACACAAATGTTATATATGTCGAAAGTTAAAAGCCAGGTGATGGTTGGGTATAGAACAATAGTTAATAATTTGCACATAAGTTAAGAGTTTGGATATTCCATTTTCCCCCCAACTCATAACGGAGACACGTTCTAGCTAATTGATATATGTTTAACGTACCACGGTGACTAATGTGAGTCATTAATTCAATAATTTAGGACATCCTAGCCTTCAGTAAAGCTTTGCTACATTGCTTTATAGGTCACCATATAGCTATGTAACAATGCTAAAGTTTGTCAGTACAATTTAGACACGAAATTCCTACCTAGATGTAGGATTTAATAATTACCTTTGGACTGCTTGGTTGAACTGACGAAGCTCGCCCAAGGTGCCATATGAATCATATGTATCATCAAAGAGCGAAAACATCTTGATAAGCCTTGCAAACATCATGCGTGCCTTTTTATACTGTGGCTCGTAGAAGATACAAAGTGCCCAAAAGTAGCACTCGACTGGCCGTTCACGTATGTATCCACCAAGCGTACTCCGAGGATTAAGGTCCTTGTACAACCTTGAGTCATTAATTAAAGGAAGCAAATTAATTCATCATTGATATGCAATCTTTATAACACCCTGCAATTTCTCTTTAAGTACTGTAAATTTTCCAAGTGTCAAACATTCATGTTGTAATGTCTCGGATCCAAAAAACGGCTTAGGTTTACTCACACGTTAGGTGGATCATACAGGTCTGAGACATTACAACGTGAATATTTACGTTGTAACCCGCTTATACTTTTGTCCTCGCTTTGCGAAAAAACTCAGCCTTGTAAGTTGGTTCATCCATCCTCGACTCTTAAGATGCGGGACTAAACTCCTGATGATGCTACAGTGACACGTAGCTACAGTACTCACGCGCACGTGCAGTACCACAACGGGCACACTGGGCCACTTTCACTTGGGCTAGGATGCCACACACACTTACGCCTAATTTTACTGATCACATGATTAACTGCATGCACATGTGCAGTTAATTATTAAGGGTTTGTGTTCCGGCGAGAGGTATTTAGTTGGAAAGTATTGTATTCAATTCAAATTAAACTAGATCCAAAACTTTCCAATGAAATATCTCCGATACAAACATGGCCCTAATTGTGCGACGAGGATATTTAGTTTTACTCACAGTGAGATGTTCTTGACCTCATCACGGTGCATCTGCTGCAAGATGTGAAAGTGTCAATAGCTGAAAATATGTTTCTTTAAAAGTGTCAATAGCTGAAGTACAAATATAACAAGCTAATACACATTTTCTGGCTCAGACAAGTTTTTGTGTGTACCAAGCTAAACCTTAACACACACAAAGAATCTACTGTTTTTTTGTTTGATGGAATATATTCTAATGTATTGATGTGATGATGCTGATGATAGATGTAAGTACCGCAGGTAACGTCATAGTGATGCTGCCTCAGCAGGCGGAACTGGAGGGCGACTGCACACAAGTCATCACCCCTGATCACTTTCCTGTTGAGAACGTCCATAAACATGGCAGTGTCCTGCTCAAAATGGTAGCCAACACCGAGGCGTTCTATGGCATCAACAGTCTTCATCCCCTGGACCAAATCATTATTGCTTATATGGTCTTGGATCATGCAACGAGCCTTCCGCACAAGTTTATCCCGCCTATCCTTGATTGCGCTCGGGGGCTTTATTTTATTGGTATTTGCAACAAATAAATTAAAGAAACATTCAGCACAAATCTATTCTAAGATAAAAAGGAAAACGTACACTACTACAGAACATCACATACGAAACGTTCATCAGTGCCGGTTCAATAGTAATCGGTACGGAAGACGTATAAGAGCCGGTTCTTAAAGTCCCGCGTACGAACAACGGCCGAGGAGATAAGAATCGGCACTGATAGTCACTATCAGTGCCAGTTGCAGCCACGAACCGGCACTAAGAATGACTGTATCAGTGCTGGTTCTAGATATGAACCGGCACTGATATATCAGTGCAGTTCTAGCCACGAACCTGCCTATCCTTGATTGCGCTCGGGGGCTTTTTTGTTGGTATTTGCAACAAATAAATCAAACAAACATTCAGCACAAATCTATCATAAGATAAATGAATAAGTCCATTTTACTCCCTCGAACTATCACGTTTGTCCGGATAACCCCCTGAACTTTTAAACCGTCCATTTTACTCCCCCGAACTATCAATACCGTCCATTTTACCCCCTGGAGTGGTTTTTCTAGCCATATTTGTGTACATTTTGGGCACATTTGGACACATTTTGAGCATATTTTGGGCACATTCAAAATTACGAAATAATTTATTCTAAACAGCTAGAAACGACGTGAAACTACGACTAAAAATGATGAAAACTATTTTTTTAAATTAAATCTAATTTTTCTAGAATTAAAACTAATTTTATATACAACAAAACATATTAAAAGTATTTATTTTATCAAAGAAAATATTTTTAAACTTTATCAGAATTAATCTATATTTTCTAAAACTATTTTCTAAATTGAAACATTTATTCTAACATTTTTAGAATAATTTTACACTAGAAAAACATTAAATAATATTTACAGAAATAAAAACAGAGCTAAAACATATTAAAATATTTATCTAAATTATTTTATATTTTTGGATTTTTTTTTCTAAACTTAAAACCTATTTTTTAGAATAATCTATTCTCATGAATTATTTTTCTAAAGAAAAATTGAATTACTGCGCAACGTTGATGTAAGCACGCTGACTGGACACGCTGACTAGGACTACCACGTGGCGAAACCGTCACCACGTCATCAAAACCACCAAGAAAAACCACTCCAGAGGATAAAATGGACGGTTTAAAAGTTCAAGATTATTTGGACAAATACGATAGTTTGAGAGAGTAAAATGGACTTATTCCTAAGATAAAAATGAGAAACGTGGCCTAAAGTTAGTTGTTACTGTCATACCTGGTGAGAGCAAGGCAAAGCGTGGGGTTCAATGAAGTATCCAGTCCACTTGCTGTCACTGACCATCACTGAGGGCCGCTTATTAGGGTTCTCGTGTTCCATGATAGCCTGTCGTTTCAACTGCACACATGCATAATTTGAATATAGGAAGGGATACAAGTAGGGGTGAAATCGGATTATGTGTATATCTCTCCATGAATTTTTTAAATTGTTTAGAAATCTTTATTGTCTTTGGAGCTGAGTTTAAATATGTTGTAGCTAACATCTAATAGTATGTTATGAGTCTTAATTAAGTCCCTTAGATCCACGAGCATGTAATAGTATCTTAATGAGTCTTAATTTTTAGATGATGAAAGTATAAGTTCCAGTCTCTATGCCAACAGGACCCGAATTCAGATGGGTAAGTTTCACCATAAAGACCCTAATCAACAGAGCTATGTTTAGTGTATGATAAGTCTTAATTAAGTCTCTTAAATTGAGAGGAGACATTCTCTTTTTTGCCTGAAATTCATTTTGCAATTCCCTTTGCTACGATATTGGTCTACATAGTATTTTTTTCCTGACCTATTAGCTGGAGTATTTAAAAGTGCAAATACAAGTCTATAAATATAGACATGCCAAAAAAACAGCCATCTTCTCCTGCACGGCTATGTGCCGCTCGCCTTTCTTGCCATTTTATGGGAGGGGAGGCGTTGCTCGCGTGCAGCTCGCCTCCACATGGATGTCACCGCCCTTGACACGCCTCCTCCTGCCCGTGCTCCAGCTGCGTGCACTCCTTGCTGCCGGGCTCCGGCATCGGCCGCCAGCTCACATCGGCCGGTTCGGAGTCAGCCGTTGTGCACCATGGGTAAGGATAGGAGATCAATATTTATTTCACTAGTAAAAAAAAATCTATCGCTGTCAACTCGTAACTAGTTTTATTATCGGTTTTTAGCCGTTAATGATTAATCGGTAGTGTTAGTCACGAGCTATCACTGTCGGTTGGTGAAACAATCCGGTATTGATATTCGGTTCTGAATTCGATTATTTTAGAGCTGAAAAAAAAAACACCCGAAGAACCTCCCGCGCAAATAAGTAAGTCACACGATTTTTTACGTGAAATACGCGCGCTTATGGTTCTCAAGGGAATTGAACCCAGCGACATTAACCCTCGCGCGAAGCTTACTTTAGATCACACCTCACAATTATAACTAATGGCTATAGAATAATTTATTCTTTTGAACCTTTTAGCCTGAATCTTTGGACGATTATTTGGGTACTTTAATGACTTCAAATAAAAAAGTTGCCAACTATAAAGTTATAGATCTAGTTGAGAGCTATAATTTTTATATAAAATTTGTCTCTATTCAATTCCATATGAAAAGTTATAAATTTCCGATGATCCATTGTTACGGCTGGTTCGTAACACGAACCTGCAATAATAATGAAGGGAATATCATTATCAGTTTATGACATGAATCAACAGTAATGCTATCATTACTAGTTCATAATACGAACCGATAGTGATAAGTGTTTCACTGCTGGTTTTTTTGATAAACTTTTTAGTGTCGACTCTTGATAACAACCGATAGTGATGTATTATCAGTAACTGTTTTAGCTGAATCGACAGTAATGGAATAGCAAAAAAGGTGCCTTTTTTATAGCAGTGTTCCTTTAAACTGTACTGCATGTAAAAAGATATCTAATTCTAGGTAAACCTATTCAATGTATAATCTATTAGTTATGATATCGAGTAAGGAAGGGATCGAGAAAACAGCCTGGTGGTACAATAAGATTGTTAGGATCCCGATACGGATCATGAAATCTTACGATATTACACTATTATAAAGTTAAAATGATACTGATCTCACCATGTATCTTAAATACATAGTACGATGATCCTAGACGAGAGTTCTACATATAATCCTACATAATCGCTAAGATTCTACATAGGATCTCGATCCTAGGGTCTTAGATGCGAGTTCTATAGGATCCTACAGAATAATTAAGATCTATACAGAATTAAGTTTTATTAGTTTAATCTGATATATTTTATTAGTTTATATCTTCAGAACCTATGTTTAACCATGTTTCATAATTATTAAATATACTTTTAATATAAAAATAAATTAAACTTTAAAAATAAAAATCTTATAAGATCGTGATCCTACGATCTGATCCTGTTCGACAAAAAATGATCCTACCTAGGATCTTGATCCTAAAAACCTTAGGTACGAGTGTGGGATCGCTCCGTGCCCACGATCCTTCGAGCCCCAGGCTCAACACTCATGTAGGCTAGGGTACACACGCGTGCACGTTTGGTGGTACTATGTATTTTTCGTACATCGGAGGTCTGAAGACTTCCAAACTCTTCTTACCATGTGTATGAACACGCACCTAAGTGTGCGTGTAGTGTGAACGTGGAGTGTGGCAATTGTGTCTGGGACTTGTACGTCTTCTCTTTTCTGTCAATCGCATGCGCTAAATCCGGTTCACTGGCAATATATATATATATATATTCAAGCCTCCGTTTGTTAAATCTTCCACACAATTCGCGGGGCAGTCAGGCCAACAGTGCAAAACAGTGATGCTACAGTGTTTTCGGAGAGAGTGAGGTTCTGTATTTTTTTTGCGGACTACTGTAGCAGCACATATCACTATAGCAATACTGTATCGTACTGTTCACAGGGCTGGCAGTGGGCCCGAAGGCAGAAAAACGCGTCGGGCACTGTAGCAACACTGTTTACAGAGGCTGACAGCGGGCCCAGAGAGAAAAAAAGAGGAGTAGAAGATAGGAAATGGGGTAACTGCTGGAGATGATAAAATAATGGATGCTATAACAGTGATAGAGGATGCTGTAATAGTGTTTTTGAGGATGAAAATTTGAGGTAACTACTGGAGATGGCCTCAAGAACAAGAATATTAAATTTTTTATGATCCAATATATGCACCAACAAATTCATAAACGATGGACGCATCAAATTCGAGTAGAGGTGTGAGCAAACCTTGGGTGCTGCTGAAGGACGTCGAGGAGAGGAAGAGGTCGGGGAATAGGGAGCTATACTGTTGGCCATCGTTTATAAGAGCAACTTCACCAAGGTGAGAGTCTTGACCACTGCCTAACTTGGCTAGGATTTTGCACCAACTTGATTAAGCGAGAGCAACTTTTGTGGCTCCCAGGATTTTCCGCCAACTTGATAGCTATCGCTTCCGCAACTGGACCGCTGCCGCTGCCTAACTTGACTAGAATTTTGCACCAACTTGATTAAGCGAGAACAACTTTTGTGGCTCCCAGGATTTTCCGCCAACTTGATAGCTCGCTTCCGCAACTGGACCACTGCCGCTGCCTAACTTGACTAGGATTTTGCACCAACTTGATTACGCGAGAGCAAGTTTTGTGGCTCCGACGATTTTCCACCAACTTGATAGCTTTCGCTCCCACAACTGGACGATGGCTCCAAGGAAATTTCCTCCGAACTTCATAACTATCGCTCAGGGCCGGCCCAGGGGGGGCGAGCAGTGCGGCCCCTCCAGGCCCCCAACTCGCAGCGGTCTGCGACTTGCGCGAGGCCGGCAGCTGGCAGGCCGCGAGCGGACTCTGAGTCTCTGAATCAGCGAGACGCCGCTGAGGGCCCGAGGGCCGAGACCTCCGGCCTCCAGGAGCGCCATCCGCCAGCGCCTGGCCGCCGCCCTAGTCCCGACTATAGTCTGCAGGATCGCATAGTGCCGACACCGAGCCGCCGAAGCCTCGAACCGAACCGCCGTCCGTCGAACGCCCGAACCGCCGCTCGTCGACCACCATCTGCCGAAGGAGAAGGACCGCCTCCCGCAAGGCAGGTAGGGCCCTGGTCTCTGTCTCTTCGACTCCCGACTCTGTGTGACGCCGGCCATCGCGGAATCGCGGCGTCGGCGCGTCGGCCGAGAGCCCACTCGCTCCTCCAAGAGCTTGAGGAGATCCAGCCGACCATCCGGCAGCCGCGGAGCCGCCGCCCGCCACGGTAGCGCCTGGCCCCCAACTCGCAGCCCTTGGGGGGGCGAGCAGTGCGGCCGCTCCGGGCCCCCAACTCGCAGGGGCCCCCAACTCACAGTTGGCTGCGAGTCTGCGACTTGCGCGAGGCCGGTAGCCGGCAAGCCGCGAGCGGACTCCGAGTCTCTGACTCAACGAGACGCCGCCGAGGGCCCGAGGGCCGAGACCTCCGGCCTCTAGGAGCGCCAGCCGCCAGCGCCTGGCCGCCGCCCTAGTCCCGACTTTAGTCTGCAGGATCGCATAGCACCGACGCCGAGCCGCCAAAGCCTCGAACCGAACCGCCATCCGCCGACCGCCGTCTGCCGAAGGAGAAGGACCGCCTCTTGCAGGGCCCTGCCGCCCTGGTCCCCATCTCTCCGACTCCCGACTCTACGTGACGCCGGCCATCGCGGAATCACGGCGTCGGCGCGTCGGCCGAGAGCCCACTCGCTCCTCTAGGAGCCTGAGGAGATCCAGCCGACCAACTGGCAGCCGCGGAGCTGTGCAACTTGGCGAAGAGGCAGTGCACCGTGAGATTTTGGGTAGGTGAAAAACTATTGAAAAAATTGCCCTTCCATGCAATCAAGCCGTATGCACGTATGCCAAGACATGAATACGGTGGGAACCGCAGTTCGGGCATCTACAACCCCCTCAGGAATGGAAAGAACTACGGTGCAAGACTCTGGTGCCTTACTAAAAACTAAAAGCTTAATTCGAAAGAATCAATCTATTGGAAGACAACAAACATCACAAGATGGATATGATTTCATAGTCAAATATTTCTTTTACAACGTGGGGATTTGGGGGTATTTATACTACATCTGTTCTCGTTTACTTATCGTTTAGGATATCGGCATGGTCTTCGATATATATATTTTAATATTTTTTTAAAATTATTTCTGTTGGGACCTGAGTCCCTAGACAAGGAAGGCTTTCGCCTGGAGGAGAAGCCGAAGGCTTTAAAGTGTGACACGTGTTTAGAGGGTGAAACAATCTTAATCGCTCTGTCACCTCAGTTACAGTAGTACTACCCTATTTATAGCCCGTACTCAACCACTCCACGCTAGGATTTACAGTTTCACCCTCTCAACTGTCACATTCTCGACATATTTGGGGTCATTATGGTACCATCAAGTACATCTACATAATTACAACTATACCCTAAGCGACTATGCGGCTTCGACGTCCACCAGACGCCTTCAGCCAGTCCCGACACTGCACCGCGGGTCACCCTTAGGTCTCCACCCGAAGGTTCGCCAGGATCTTGGCCTATCCTGACCCCGGGCGCCACAGGTCGACCTTCGGCCTCCGACCGAAGGTACGCCAGAGCCTTCGCCTACGCTGGCAGATGGCGTTGCGGATCGACCTTCGGCCTCCGACTGAAAGCCTGCCATAGCCTTTGCCTGCACTTCCTGAAACACAACTGCAACATTCATCAGTGCTCAATCACCAGCGGACTTCGACTTGCCATCCGAAGGGGTACGGGAGATCATCCCCCAATAGTAGCCCCCTACAGGTAAGGTTCATTTTCGAGGGACCGACCCTGTAAATCGGATGATATAGCTCAACGACGTCCCCTTCGGCCCGTCGATGGCTCCCGGGGGCTAGGTTAACTTTTTAGCAGATTGCCCCCTCATGTTGTTCATTTTGACTATTTTTATTTTTTATTTTTTGTTTGTATTTGTGTTGGTATGACCATCTTGCCCCTGCACAACCATCGAATCGAGGACGTTAAATGTCTTCGCTACATGCCGAAACGTCTTTTATGGCTACGGTTCAACTTCTGACGCGTCTCGTTTTAACCACTGTTACCCCCTATTTTCACTGCTATAAATATGCTCCACGCGGTGGTTTAATTTTTATCGCGTGAACTCGCTGAAGCCGTAGCTCTCGTACGAAGTCTCTCACAGTCTCTTAGCTTTCGAAGTCTCTCGCAGTCTTTTAGCTTCCGAAGCTCAGCGTGATGGCTCCGAAGGTCAAGGCAAACCACCCGAAGATGACGAAGCTATCGTCTTCGTCGACTACTTCCGTGTGGGTCTCTGCTTTCCATGCGATGAGATGGTCTCGAAAGTTTTGAAATTGTTTGAAGTCTACTTGCATCAGCTCATGCAAAACGCTATTGTACGGCTTGGCCTGTTCGCCTGGGCGGCCCGTTCCGAAGGAGCGAAGGCGTCAGCCAGGGCCTTCGTCGCCGCCCACCGGCTCCACCATCAGCCGAAGCCGGGCTGTCTTGTGAAACAAATGAATGCTTAAACTTTACTTATCGCGCTGGCCTTACCATGCCAGCCGTGGTATATAAAAATAAGTGGCCGAAGGACTGGACACAGTGGTGGTTCTACCACAAAGTGGACCAGGAAGATTTTCTTGTTTCCAAATGTGAGGAAGTGAAGGGGAACCGTGCTCCCGATGTGCAGTTGAAGGCCTCTCAAAGGCCGACATTTGAGGCCTTCGCCAGGTGTGCGAAGTATCTGTCAACTCGCGATCTTGTAGAAGAGTTCGTGGCAGCCAGAGTATGGCCCCTCTGCTGGGACTGAAGCATCCCGAAATTAGGAGACAAAGGGCCGGAGGGGCTTTGCTGTCCCCACCCTGCTCTGCAAGGTTTCACAGGTATTGTCTTTTATCACGTTCCTAAGTGCATCTTGGCTGTCATTTGCTTACACTTCTTGCTCTGTGGCAGACCTAACGGTAGCCGAAGTAGAGGCCAAGGCCATGATGCTGCTCGGGAAGTTCACCCAAAGCGAAGCCCAACTATGCGTTGAGTAAGGTCTCGACCGATGGCTCAACCGGATTTTTGAGTTTCGGGGTCTTGCCTACAAGGACAGACCTAAAGTGAGCGCGCCCTTACTGGGTCAAAGTGAAGAGGGCTCCCAGGCCATCGATATCGGTGGAGAACCTTCCGCTGGTAGCCAGAGGAAGCGAAGAAATGGGAACCCCTTGCCGCAAGGGGGCAAGAAGAAGAAAGCACTCGCCCTAAGGAAGAGACCTCACGAAGTGGCCTTCGATGACCTTCGCGAGGAATTGACTCCCGAGGGCTCACTGGCCCTCCGAGCTGTACCCATTCGACAGGAGCCCCTGGAGGGCACACAGGACCCTCGCTCCTCTTTATCGAAGTCGTCCTTTTGCACACACGTGGACCTTCCCACACTAATCCTTAGCGACGATGAGGAGGAGCCTTCGGATCCGCATACAACTGCTGAGCCAGTGACAGGGGAAACTGAGGTCGAAGGGGCCGAGAATATTGAGGCGGTAGCTGACTTGTCATCCTCCTCTTCGTCCTCGAGTTCCTCCTCTGACGACAAGTCGTCCGGTGTCCACAGAGCCAAAGAGATGGAAGAGGAGTCTTCACCACCCACGCCCCACCGTGGCGGGAAGGGGCTTATGAGTCACGATGGCTTAATCGACGCGAAGGCTATTGAAGTCAAAGGCTTCAAGATTTCATCATTTAAGCCAAGCTCGGGGGAGGTCAGTGATGCCAAGAAGATTTTTAGCACCTTCGTTCTACCCGAGCTTGAGATTTCCCTCACGCGAAAGCCTGCTGTGGAACTCATCGACGCTTCCGACGTGGCCATTGCGTAGGTATTTGTATATATTTTATATGTTTATTTATTTATTACCGCGCTGCATTGTTTCATTTGTTACTCATTCTCATACCCACGTGCTTTCGCAGGCTATGCTTATCTCGCACGCTCAGCGCAAGCAAGCAGAGAATTTCGAAGCCCGCACAAAGAATGTAGAGGCGCAGAGGGACATGTTTCAGGCCTGGCGGAAAATACCGAAGCCCAAAAATGTGAATTCGCACACTGAGCGAGGGAGGCTGAGCTGCGCCTGCAGCAGCTTGAAAAGGAAGTGAGCTCCTTCGCTGAGGCAAACAGAGCACTGAGGAAGAGGTCACGTGCCTCCGGCAAAATCTAATGGCATCCGAAGCTCAAGTTTCGGAGCAGTAAGCCCTCTGCACCGCTAAAACAGCTAAAACGCAGCGGTTGCACGAAGAGCTGGGCAAGGCGAAGGCGCTATCTGATGATGCCCTCACTGTGCTTGGAGAGCTGGAGCCGAAGGCCGTTGCAGCCTGCAAAGCCATTACCAATGCCTTTGACGGGATCGGTGCTTCGGCCCTGCCTCCAACGCTTGATATTGTTGGGCTGGGTGAACTTATAGGATGGATCAGCGAAACCAGCGGAAGCCTTTTGCCTGTGACCCAGTTGTACAATGACTTCTGCGCCATGGTCTCAGCCTGGAGTTTAGTGCAGTCAATTGAAATGACCGGCTATGACCATCACATTACACTTCAAAAACACACCTTCTGCTACCCAACGGATATGTTGACTTCGGCCATGTCGAGGGCATCGAAGGCCACTGCGCGGTCATTCACAACTAATTATTGGTGTAAACATGGCCGTGAGCTCACCCTCCGGGAAGCGAAAATCAATCACCAGCGAGTATGTGTTTTATATTTTTTTTAGAGGGTCAGGATTTTCGCCGTCTGCGCATTCATTGAACCTTTTTACTGCAGGCGAAGGCGAAGGAGGACCCTTCGGCTAAGGTGACAACCGCGGCGGTCGAAGAACCCGGGAAGGTGTGATGAAAAAGCGCGAAGCATCGTGTTGGGTTTTGAACATTTTGTTATCGACTGAGGCATTCTGTAATATATACAATTTTTGTTTGTTGTTAAATGTTTTGACTATCTTCGCTCCCTGCGCAGGTCCTCCCCTCGGACACTGCGTAGGTAGCCGAAGACGCTGTTCCCATCACTATGATGCGGGACAATTTTTTCTTGTCTTGGTCTTGCTGGGACTCCTTCCACCGCCGCCACCTAGCTATCGATTTCGAGAGGTATTGGAGGGCGAAGTGTAGGGTTTATGACGTGATGAATGCCAGATCCAAAGCGTTTTGAAAGTCTTTTAGCCCTTCGGTTTTAGATACCCGTAGGGCTGAGTGTGAGTCCCGTCGGATTGCGCACGGAGACATTGAGCCTCCGCATATTCTCGTCGACCCAAAGCCTGAGCCGGAAGACGATAACAATGGGCTACTGCCTCGCCAGTTTCAATTTTGTTACTGCCGGGGGCCTTCTACGCAAATACTGCGACATACCGAAGGCGGGAGCACTCCGCATGTATCTTCGTCCACCACTTCATCTTCTTACGTTGGATCCCCATTGGATCCAACATTGCCTTTTCATGTCAGTCAAGGCATAGCCTTTCAATTTGGCTTTAGCCGATGGTATAAGGATTTTGTTGATCCTGATGTTGATGATTTTGCGGAATAAAGGATGTTGAGACGATTACTATGTTTTGTTATTATACTTGTGCTTATCGAGTTGGATCTTTGGCAGCATCGCGCGCGAAGTGTGATCTTGACAACGCCCCCCCCCCCCCCCCCCCGACTTTAAAGTCATAGGGACCTTTGGCAGCAATGCAAGCGAAGCATCATTCGGAAAATGCCACCCCCTGACTTTGAAGCCGTAGGGACCTTCGGCAGCAACGTACGCTAAGCATCATTCAGAAAACACCATCCCCCCCCCCCCCCCCCGCCCCCCCCCCCCCGACTTTGAAGCCGTAGGTTCCTTCGGCAGTGGGGACTTTGTTCTTAATGGCCCGGTAGTGCATAACTTGGTTTCGCGTTGTAATTGCTATTTTTCTTCCAAAGGTTTGTTTCTCCTTCGGTACGGGGGTAGGCACTCTTAGCCCCCGACTTAGCCGAGAATTGCGCCGCCTTCTCTTAGGTCGAGCAACACTTCGGCTTTTTTTTTCTTCTGAAGGTTTGTTTCTCCTTCGGTGCGGGGGCAGGCACCCTTAGCCCCCAACTTAGCTGAGAGGTGCACCTCCTTCTCTTAGGTCGAGCAACACTTCGACTTTTTTTTCTTCTGAAGGTTTGTTTCTCCTTCGGTGCGGGGGCAGGCACTCTTAGCCCCCGACTTAGTGGAGAGGTGAGCCACCTTCTCTTAGGTCGAGCAGCACTTCGGCTTTTTTTTAAGGATTACAGACATTCATAACTCGATCGTAATTAAAATGCCATAGAGGCGAGGATGCCGTAGAAAGAAATTCTTTAAAATGCGGACAACTTTGAAGCAACCCATGATCGAATTTTCTCCGTGGGTTTATGCCCGTCCGAGGTTGAAGGGTAGGTGTCTTTCTTTGACACTTCGCACCTTGAGTTTTATGGCGGGTAATTGGCGCACTTCTCGTTGATTGGTGTGCTTCCTTGTTTCGAAGGCCTGCAACACTTCAACGATGAATTATGCATACTCAACAAAAGTACACGCTTTCTTGGGGGTATTTCCATATATATTAATGTTTACAAAGGTCGCTACCACGTTAAAAATCTCACTCCCTAACGAAGGGTTCCCCCCGTGAGGAAAAGAGTACAACGCATGTACACTGTTTTGATTACATGAAAGGAAAACAAAATTACATAAATGTTGCATTGGTTTGTGTGCTTCGCCCATTGATGCGAAGACTTCCTCGGTTACTACACATAGAACTTGCGAAGGTTGTCCGCATTCCAAGTATGCGGGAGCTCTTCACCCTCTACAGTAGCCAAGTGGTAAGAACCGGGCCTTAACGACCTCTTCACCAAAAAGGGGCCGTCCCACTTGCTTTGCAGTTTTCCCATGGCTGAAGCATTGTTGAGTCATTGTAGTACCAAATCCCCCAAGGACGAAGTCTTTTGGGGACACTTTCTTGTCTCTCCACCTTCTAGTCTCCTCCTGGTATTTGGTCAAGTTTTCGGCGGCCTGTATTCTCATTTCCTCCAGCGCATCTTTTGATGTCAATTCTTCGCTTTGTGCTGATTCATTTGTGACTCGAAATGATCTATTTTTACACTCCACTGGAGTCATTGCCTCTTCGCCGAAGAGCAGGAGAAATGGTGTGAACCCAGTCGGTCTTGTTACCGTTGTTCTTGTAGACCATAAGACCTTCGGCAACTCTTCCATCCACTTTCCTTTTGGCAGGCTATGCAGACGTCTTGCGACACCAGCAAAACCGATGTCGTTTGCCCTTTCCATGGCTCCATTTGACTGTGGGTGATACACATACGCGAACTGGACTTTGATTCCCAGGTCTTCGTAGAATTGCCTGAACCCTTCACTATCAAATTGTGTGCCGTTATCAACGGTCACTTCGCGTGGGACTCCGAAGTGTTAAATGATGTTCTGCCACAAGAATTTTTGGATATTTCTTGACGTTATATTCACCAGCGACATTGCCTCCACCCACTTGGAGAAGTACTCTACTGCGACGACAGCGTAACGCAAGTTTCTCGGGGCGGCTGGTAACTGGCCGACAATGTCAATTCCCCACCGCATTAACAGTCAGATTGGTGGTATGAGCTGTGTCTTTGTCGAAGGCTTTTTTGATCCCTTCGCCAAGTACTGGCACTGCGTACAACTTCGGACTATATACTCTGCATCGTTGACCGCCTTTAGCCAAAAAAATCCTTGCCTGAATGCTTTTCCAACGAAGACTCGAGTGCCTACGTGCGAGCCACACAATCCTCCATGTATTTCTCTTAGCAAGTTTTGCCCTTCTACCTGGGATATACATCGCAGCATAGGTGCATAGACTCCCATCTTGTACAAGTCGTCCCCCACAATTTTGTAGTTCCTGGCTCTCTGGGCCATGCGCTTCGCCTTGACATTATCTTCAGGCTCATAATAGCCGCGAAGATAAGCCATTATGGGAGAGCACCAATCTTCGCTCTCAATTATAGCGAATGAGCGTGCCTTTTGCGAAGGGACCTCTACAGCTTGCACCTTCAACTTCTGATAGAACACATCTTGTGGTATTGGCAGATTTTGTGCCGTGGCCTTTGTGAGGTCATCGGCCTTGAAGTTTTCATATCTTGATATAGTCTTGACTGTGAATCCCAGGAAGTGCTTTTCCATGCTTCAAACCGCTGCCATGTATTTAACAAGCTCTGGTTCTTTTGTCTGAAATGTCTTGTCAATTTGGCTTGCTATTACTTTAGAGTCTGTCTTTACAATTACCCTTCGGGAGCCCAAAGCTCGTGCCTTGCGAAGGTAATGGAGGACTACTTCGTATTCTGCGATGTTATTTGTCGATCGAAACTCGAGCCTGGCGTCGTATTTCAACTTCACTCCCGAAGGTGAAGATAGTACTACCGCCACACCCGCGCCCGAAGCCCCCTAGGCTCTGTTACAATATGCGATCCAGACCGGATCTAACGGTACTTCTTCTGGAGCTTCGGCCTGCGGCGTCCAATCTGCCACAAACTCCACTAATGCCTGAGACTTCATCGCTGTTCTTGCAATAAAAACTATCATGAATGGTGTGATCCCTGCAGCCCATTTTGCAATCCTCCCTGTAGTTTCACGATTTTCAAACATGTTGCGAAGGGGTAGGGAGGTGGGCACTGTAATCTTGTGAGCCGTAAAGTAATGGCGAAGCTTACGCGATGCCATTACTACTGCATAGGCCACCTTTTCCATTTCGGTGTAGAACCTCTTCGAGCCCGCCAAAGCCTCCGACATGTAATATACCAGAAATTGTTGTAACTTGTTATTTTCTTGTCTTTCTTGCACAAGTACAGAACTTACTACCAAAGGGGATGCTGCTATGTATAGCAACAACTCAGCCTCGAGATCGGGGCTGGACAGGGCCGTGAGCTTTGTTAGATATTTCTTCAACTCATCGAAGGCTTCCTGCTGCTCCACACCCCATTTGAAAGGGTCAGAGCCTTTTAGCGTTTTGAAGAAAGGTAGGCTTCGCTCGGCTGATTTTGCGATGAATCGGTTTAGCGCTGCCAACCTGTCTGCCAGGCGCTGCACTTGTTTCCTGCTCTACAGAGGTCTCATGTCAATTATTGCCTGCATTTTTTGGGGTTCCACCTCGATGCCCCTTTTCGAGACTAAGAAGCCCAGCAACCCTCTAGAATACACCCCAAACGCACATTTTTCGGGGTTCAGCTTTAGGCCTACACTTCGCAGGTTTTTGAAATTTTCCCAAAGGTCTTCAAGGTGGTGGTCCTTTTTGACACTTTTGACCACTATGTCGTCAACATATGCCAAGACATTTTGCCCTAGTTGTGAATTCAGCACTGTTTGCACCAACCTAGCGAAGGTGGCGCCAACATTTCGAAGGCCAAAGGCCATCCTTACAAAGAAATATATATCGAAGGAGGTTCTGAAACTTGTTTTTTCCTCGTCCTCCTTCACCATCCAAACCTGGTGGTACTCAGAGTACGCATCCAGAAAACTCAACATCACACAGCCAGCAGCAGAATCTACCAGCTGATCAATTCGTGGCAGTGGGAAGTCATCCTTCGGACAAGCTCTGTTTAGGTCTGTGAGATCTACACACATTCTCCACTTGCTATTGCTTTTCTTGACTAGCACCGGGTTTGCCAGCCACTCCGAATGCAGTACTTCGCGCACCACGCCAGCGTCAAGCAACTTCTTGACTTTAGCCTTAGTTGCTTCTTCCCTCTCTTTTGAAGCCTTCCGAAGCTTTTGCTTCTTTGGTTTTGCATTTGGGTCTATATTTAAAGTGTGTTGAATGATTTCTCTGCTGACTCCTTGCAAATCCTTCGGAGACTAGGCGAATATATCTTCGTTGTTGCGAAGGAACATTATCAATCTTCGCTGATCTTCTTCTGTGATTTCTGCCCCGATGATGACTTTTTTGTCTGGCCTGTCTGGACACAGCGGCACTTTCTTGGTCTGCCCTTCTGGTCCTGCCTTCGCCATTTTATGTACCTTCGGTTGCTCTTCGCACTCTCCATGATCCATCGAAGGTCCATCCACTACGTGGACATTTCGCCGGCCTGGAGTATTTCCCACTTCAATCCTACGGGCCACCTGTTGATCTCCGAGCACCGTTATGACACCTTTGGGACCAGGCATCTTCATACACAGATATGCATGGTGTGGTATTGCTCTGAATGTATTCAGGACTCCTCGTCCGAATATTGCATTATAGGGATAGTTGATATCGACCACATCGAAGGTGATGTCCTCCGTTCGAAAGTTCAACCATTCGCCAAATGACACCGGGATTGCTATCTTCCCCAAAGCATTGATTGTCTTTCCCCCGAAGCCTAGTAGTGGAGATCTAGCTTGGTGAAGGTCACTTCGCTGTAAATCCATCATGTCGAAAGCATCGGCAAAGATGATATCTGCCGAGCTTCCGCCATCTATCAGAATTCTATGCACTTCATTTCCTGAAATGTTTACCATAACCATGAAGGTATCCGTGTGTGGGTAATCTAGAACCCTCATGTCCTCCTGTGAGAAGGTAATGGGCACATTGGACCATCTTGAATGAACATAAGTTGGCCCTACACAACCATGGTTAACCCTTCTCACATATTCTTTTCGCTGCCTCTTCGATTCTGTTTCCTGATTAGATCCTCCAGAGATTGCCAACACAACATTGTATCCACAGTTTACTGTGCTCACCGATCTGCTGGTCTCCGGGGGGCTTCGATCGCTGGTCTTGGTGGAGGCGGAGGTAGCTCTCCTTGGAAAGCCAACTGGCCAGCCGTCTGGTCTGGCTGGGCCGAAGTTACATGAATATATTGTTATGCCAACGCAACCATTGGTCGCCACTGGTTAGCGAACGTTGTGCTTGGGTTGCGGGTCTGATTGTTTTCCCATGCTTCGCCATGCCTGAACTATGTGGCGTGATGCATGATTCTTGCATGATCGAATGATTGCTTTGCTAAGCTTTCTTTCATGGCCATGACCTGTGGGCACTGTTTAGTCCTATGACCAGCACCTTTGCCATGTAACTCACAGTAGAATGTGACCGGGTCCTGCGGAGCCCGTCCACCTCGGCCTCAGCCTCTGACACTCCGGCCTCCTCGAGTAACCCCACCTTGCACTTCGCTTATCACCTGGGCGACCTCGACTGGTCCGGAGTCTATCTGGTTGACTTCTTTTTGCTTCGATGTGTACTCGAATGCTTCAGCTTTTCTGACATGCTTCGATCTATCTCTGGAGTGTCCAGTGCTTGCTTCTCTGGTTGATACATTTGTCTTTAGCGCTTTTGAAGCTGCCATCTCATTCTTCCTCCGAAGGTGATCTAACTCGGACCTTGCGTACTCTTCCATCTTATTGAGGAGCTCTTGTACACTCCCTGACCTTTTCGTATAAGCTTTCCTGCCAGAAGCCCTCCTTTGATGCCCTGTATAGCCGCATCAAAGATGGTGTCTTTGCTCAATCCTTTCGCTTGGCAGCAAATGTGTACAAAGCGACACATATAACTCTGCAATGTCTCCGTTGGCTGTTGCTTCAGTGCGAAGAGGTCGCTGGCGGTAACCTTGTCCGCTCGATGTCCTTGGAAATTGCTATATAGGGCATTGCGCAGTTGCTCCCATAAATAAATGGATCCTGGAGGCAACGCGGAGTACCATGACCTTGCTATCCATTTGACGGCCAATACAAAGGCCTTCACCAGTGTCGTGTCGTCTCCTCTAGCGGATTCGAATGCCCGAAGGCCACAGCTAGGCATCTTGAAGCCCGAAGGCCACAGCTGGTTCTGCTGAGCGGTGACTCTGGATCACCCATGCACAACCGTCGCCGAAGGTCCTGCGCCGGTCGTGTTATGACTTCTGACGGAGTCATGTGGTGAGTCGTTTCATCTGCGCGATGCAGCATGTCAATCTCTTCTTGCATTTTCTCCAGCGTTCTTCTGGCTTCTTCTGCTCATCGGTGATATTCCGTGGCCTTCCGACTTGCTGCCAAGATATCTAGCATGCGCTTTTTCTGCGCAATCTGCCTCTCCAATTCTTCGGCTTCTAGCCTGGCTGTTCTTTCCTCTTCTGTCTCATCTTCGTCTTCATATTCTCCGAAGTTACCCAGGTCATCCCACTCTTCTTCAACATGCGCCTTTCTTCGCTCTTCTGCCGAAGCCTCAAAGCGGGCACGAACATTAGCTTCTACGCATCGCACTACGCCTGCTGCGTCTTCCTGGATGGTTGCTTCATGGTTGTCTCCGTTATCACCCGGTGGCGCCACATTGACACCATCGTGTTCTTGGTGGTCGCCGAAGGCTCCGCT
Organism: Phragmites australis; assembly: GCF_958298935.1. Taxonomy (NCBI): domain Eukaryota; kingdom Viridiplantae; phylum Streptophyta; class Magnoliopsida; order Poales; family Poaceae; genus Phragmites; species Phragmites australis. The sequence goes on from NC_084927.1 coordinate 3,032,667, forward strand.
GGTCAAAGCGTTGATCAGGCCTGGCACCGCCGAAGGGAGCGTTTCAACCGAAGCCCTGGCTGGAGCTAGGGGCTCCGGCAATGTCTCTGATGTACCGAGTGGCTTCGTCTTCTTTTTAGGTGGCATAGCTTTGGTCTGTTTGATCTTCACGGTCGGCGCCAACTGTTGGAACCTGAGTCCCCAGACAAGGAAGGCTTTTGCCTGGAGGAGAAGCCGAAGGCATTAGAGTGTGACACGTGTTTAGAGGGTGAAACAATCTTAATCTCTCTACCACCTCAGTTATAGTACTACCCTATTTATAGCCCGTACTCAACCATTTCATGCTAGGATTTACAGTTTCACCCCCTCAACTGTCATATTTTCGGCATATTCGGGGGCATTATGGTACCATCAAGTACATCTACATAATTATAACTATACCCTGAGCGACTATGTAGGCTTCAACGTCCACCAGGCGCCTTCGGCCAGTCCCAGCACTGCACCGCGGATCACCCTTCGGTCTCCACCCGAAGGTTCGCCAGTATCTTCGCCTATCCTGACTAAAGATGGCAACGGGTAAAATACCCGCGGATATAGGTTACCAAAACCCGTACCCGCGAGCTTATATCCGTACCTGCACCCGTACCTGTTACCCGCCACGGGAAAGAAATGCTACCCGCGCCCGCTACCCGCGGGAGCGTCCGTATACCCGCCAAAAGGACGGGTTTGCGGGTAATTAGGATAAATTTATATACCTAAGCTACTAGATTATATACCTAATGGTGACTTGAACCCACATGTAACGTGATTGGAGTGTGTCGGTGTATCAGGAACCGGGGGTCCCTAAGTCCCGAGACCAGGCCAGCCGTCCACCACGTGTCACCATCCCGCGAGGTCCCCCCTGCAGGATGAGGAAAATCTAAGTTCCGGGAGAAGGTGCTCGGGGCCACAGCCTCTGGTCCCCGAGCACCCCAGTTCCCCGATGACCCGCAGAGTCCAAGTATCGGGAAAAAAGTGCTCGGGGAGGTGCCCGCTCGCCCCCGAGTACCCTAGTCCCCCGATGGGCAGAAGAGCTAAGTGCTCGGGAGAGAGTACTCGGGGCTGCACGTGGTATGTCGTGGTCGGCGAGTGCATAAAAGGATGGAGATACAGAAAGAAGAGGAGGGATCAGAAGACATCGAAAGAGACTGGATTGACTCGAGGCAATCGACCGTGCCACACTTAGACGAAGAACACCGCAAGCAAGCTTGAGCAGAGCTAGAACAAGGGAGCCTCAAGCTCTCAGTTAGACAATACATTCTTGTAACCAGACATATCCCTGAGGGATCCCATTCAGGAAAGGATATTGCATCCACACAGGAGTAGGGTATTACGCCTCCGCGTGGCCCGAACCTGTCTAAACTCCTGTGCATTTACTTCCCCTGCACTAGGTCGATCGTCCCCCACCACCGGCCGTTGCATTTATTTCCATTTCCATTTATTCCTTCGACGAACTCATTTAGGATCATCCCCCCGGCCGAATCTCTAAAAAGGGGTCTCTCGGGATCCCTACGATAGGAGTTCACCCTCCGACAGGAAAAGATGGCCGGTGGGCACCGTCTCTAGCATTCCGGCTCCACTTCCAGTGACGGAGTGCTGCCCGACGTCTAGGAGGCCCCAGTCACTGCTGCGTTCCAGCAGCAGCCACTATTTGCGCGCGCGGTTGTTCCCTCCCAAGGGGACCAAGGCACTGGGCCCAGCAGGGCCGCCGCCGCCGCCGCCGGTGTGCCCTCCGACCCCCAGCAGGTGGTCGAAACCCCGGCCGCCAGATCCGCCTCTGGACAGCGCCGGGTGCCACTTCGGCGTAGACTCACCTTTAGCAAGGCCAGCCTGGGAAGCGCGCTGCTTGTGGCGCATGCTCTCCTCAGGCACCCGCCAGTCCAAACAACACCGAATACTCCGGAAGGCCGGTGGATCCAAGATGTCGTCGCCCTGGTCGGCACTGCTTGCCGCCAGGTGCTGGCCGAGAGTTCTCGCACCACCACCCAGCGTGGCGCTGCCAGAATTGGCTCATCAGCGGGCAACGTCCGCACAGGCCGGGGGGCCTCCAGGCGGAGCGCTGCCCCCCTGGCCGTGTCCGAAGCTCGGGACCTCTGCTTGCGTCTCAACAAGCAGAGGGGCCACGAGGATGCCCGCGTCACTCTCGAGCGCCAGCGGGAAACCCGGCAGGAGGCCGAGGCAAAGGATCAGGCTTCCTCTTTCCCGGCCCACGATCGCCGGGAGTCCCCGGTTCGCCGGCATTCACCACCAAGGACTCCTGCCCGCGCCGCGGGGTACGGCACCGGCTGTCGTGCCTTTACCACCGAGCTCCGTTGGGTCAAATGGCCCTCTAAGTTCCGCCCCGAGCTGCCGAAGAAGTACGACGGGTCCATCGACCCCGTCGAGTTCCTCCAGATCTACACTACGTCCGTTCAAGCGGCCAGAGGCAGCGAAAAGGTGATGGCAAATTATTTTCATGTTGCCTTGAGGGGCTCTGCCCGTTCTTGGCTCATGAACTTACCCCCGGGGTCTATTAGCTCCTGGGATGACCTCTGCCACCAGTTTGTGGCCAACTTTCAGGGCACATTCACGCGCCCCGATTTGGAGTGCGACCTCCACACCGTCAAGCAATAGGAGGGGGAGACGCTGCGGCGCTTTATTCAGCGCTTCAGCCCGGTCCGCAACACCATCCCGCGGGTGGCCCCCCACGCTGTCATCGTCGCCTTCCAGTAGGGTGTCCGCGACGAGCAGATGCTTGAAAAGCTAGGTACGCGCGAAATCGAAACCACTGCGGAGCTCTTCGCACTGGCCGATAAGTGCACCAAGGCGGCGGAGGCCCGGGAGTAGCATGCTCCACGCCCCACCGCCGACCAGCCAAGTTCTTCCCGTTCCGATAAGCGGGAAAAGAAGAGAAGGAAGCGCGAGGCCGCTCCTGTCGAGCTGGCCTAGGGACCCGCCCATAGGCCGGCCCAAGAGCCTGACCGCCGGCAACAGCGCCGGGCGGCCGCTGACAGACGGCCCACGCCCGTAAGGGCCCCTGCCAAGGCCCCTCCTCAGGCCCCGGCGCCCGCCAGGGCCCCGGCACCAACTAGGGCACCGGCTCCCGCAAGAGCCCCAGCACCCGGCCGGGCTCCTGCTCCAGCGAGGGTCCCCGCTCCCGCGGGGCCTAAGCCAGGCAAATGGTGCCCCATACACCAGACCAGATGGCACGACCTCACGAAGTGTCGCACGGTCAAAGGCCTCATCGAGCAGCGCCAGAGGGAGCGCGACGAGTCCCGCGGGCTTTCAGGAGCTCGAGCATGCCGTCGCCTTCATTGACGGAGGCGCCTATACGCCTTCCTCGCGCCGTGGCAACAAGGTCATGCGGCGCGAGGTGTGCTCGGCAACCCCGAGCGAGGAGGCCGCTAGGCCCCTGAGGTGGTCAGACGCTCTGATCACGTTCAGCATGGCCGATCACCCCGCGAGTACTGCAGCCGTGGGGCGACTACCCCTGGTGATGTCCCCCACCGTCTGCAATGTCAAGGTCGGCAGAGTGCTGATCGATGGTGGTGCAGGCCTCAACCTCCTCTCCAAGGAGGCTTTTGAAAAGCTGCAGGGGTACTCCAGGCGCCTAAGGCCGTCGCTCCCCTTCTGCGGAGTGACCCCCGGGCACTCCCTGCCCCCCGGGCACTCCCTGCCCCTCGGGCAGGTCGAGCTACCCGTGACCTTTGGGAGTCGGGACAACTTGCGCACGGAGTGCGTCCTCTTCGACGTCGCGGAGCTCCCCCTCCCCTACAACGCCATCCTCGGGTGTGCGGCGCTCGCCAATTTCATGATGGCCGTGCATTATGCGTATCTCACGGTTAAGATGCCGGGCCTAGCGGGCCCCATCTCCGTGATCGCTGACTCCGACGGCGCAGTCTCCTACGCCGAGCAGTCGTACATGGCTCTGGTTTCAGTGCGGGCCGAGGTCGAAGGCTGCACAGGGGACCCGGGACCCTCTTCATCCAAACCCCGACTCGCCGCCGACGCCTCTGTTCCAACGAAGGAGGTCGTGGTGGGTGAAGGCGCTACCCAGGTCGTCCGGATCGGCGGTGACCTGGGCAGCAAATAGGAAAGCGCGCTCGTCACCTTCCTCCGGGCTAATGCAGACGTGTTTGCCTGGCAATCGTCCGACATGCCTGGGATCCCTAGGGAGGTGATCGAGCATCACTTGGCGGTGCGCCCGGATGCCCGCCCGGTGAAGCAGAAGGTCTGGCGGCAGGCGCCTGAGCGCCAAGAGTTTATCCGGGAGCAGGTCAGCAAGATCCTTGACACCGGATTTATCTGAGAGGTCCTCCAACCCGACTGGCTAGCAAATCCAGTCATCGTGCTGAAAGCCAACGGCAAGCTCCGCATGTGTGTGGACTACACCGACCTAAATAAGGCTTGCCCTAAAGATCCCTTCCCCTTACCTCGCATTGATCAAATTGTAGATGCAACTGCGGGATGCGATCTTTTATGCTTTTTAGATGCAAACTCTGGGTATCACCAGATCCGCATGGACGTAGGGGACGAGGAAAAAACTGCTTTTACCACTCCGGTGGGGACTTACTGTTATATGTCAATGCCTTTTGGTTTGCGCAACGCTGGATCCTCTTTCCAGTGTGCCATTCGCATTACCCTTGATTCACAGGTTGGCTGCAACCTCGAGGCTTACATCGACGATCTCGTGGTCAAAACCCGAGACCGCGCCACCCTGCTCGAGGACCTTACCGAGACTTTCGACAGTCTCCGCACCACCCGCCTCAAGCTCAACCCCGAGAAGTGCGTCTTCGGGGTACCTGCGGGCAATCTCTCGGTTTCTTGGTTTCCGGCCGAGGAATCGAGGCCAATCCAGAGAAGATCCGGGCCATCGAGCAGATGCGACCCCCGGCTCGACTCAAAGAGGTCCAGCGTCTCGCCGGCTGCATGGCGGCCCTCGGGCGCTTCATCTCCAAGCTCGGGGAGCGAGGGCTCCCCCTCTTCAAACTTCTGAAGAAGACCGGTCGTTTCGACTGGACGCCGGAGGCCGAGCAGGCCTTCCGTGATCTGAAGAAATACCTCACCTCGCCACCCGTGCTGGTGGCTCCCTCCGAAGGTGAGCCCCTACTGCTCTACGTTTCGGCCACTCCTCAGGTCATGAGCATGGTGCTGGTGGTGGAGCGTGATGAGTGCGTGGGGCCAGGTGCTGGGTCCCAGCTCCCAGTGGCCCCCGAGCACTCACCCGTCCTCGCGGCTCCCCCTGAGCAAGGGGTCGAGCCCGAGCACTCTGCTCCTCCCGACCAGGGGGTCGAGCCCGAGCACTCTGCTCCTCCCGACCAGGGAGTCGAGCTCGAGCACCCGGCCAGCCCCGACCATGCCGCCGAGCCGGGGGGCTGCAGCAACCCCCCGGGTAAGGCCACCGTCTGGGCCCGCCGGGTGCAGCGACCGGTGTACTTCGTCAGTGAAGTTCTCCGAGAGGCCAAAACAAGGTATCCCCAGGCTCAGAAGCTGCTCTACGCCGTGCTCATCGCTTCCCGGAAGCTGCGCCACTACTTCCAGGCGCACAAGGTCTCGGTGGTGACCACGTATCCACTGGGACCCATTCTCCGGAACCGGGAAGACACCGGGCGTGTTGTCAAGTGGGCAGTGGAGCTGGCGGAATTCGACCTGCACTTTGTCAGTCGCCAGGCGATCAAAAGCCAGGCGCTCTCCGACTTCGTGGCAGAGTGGACACCTGTCCCTGAGATCGTCCTAGAAGATATCTCTGCCTATCCCAGGCACGACGCACCCGGGTACTGGGTCATGCACTTCGACGGCTCCCTCTCGCTGAAAGGCGCAGGGGCTGGAGTGGTTCTCACCTCCCCAACGAGTGAAGAGCTCCGGTACATCGTGCAGTTGCAGTTCCGCGCGTCCAACAACATGGCGGAATATGAAGGTCTCATCGCCGGCCTTCGGGCTGCGGTGGGGCTTGGGATTCGTCGCCTCCTGGTCAAAGGGGACTCCCAACTGGTGGTCAACCAGGTATCCAAGGAGTACCAGTGCACGGATCCTCAAATGGCGGCGTACGTGGCAGCGGTCAGGAAGCTGGAGAGGCGTTTCGATGGACTGGAGTTGCGGTACATCCCTCACCGTGACAACACTCTGGCCGACAAGCTCTCCCGCCTGGCCTCCTCCCATGCGCGCGTCCCTGCCGGAGTCTTTGAAGAAAGACTCGCACGGACTTCCGTCCTGCCTGCCGAACAGGATGAAGGGGAAACCTCGAACTCAATTCAGGGGACCCCCGCGGTGCCCTCAGTGGGAAGCCCCGTCAGGGTGCCGCCGTCCGGCGAGTGCGCTGCACTCGCTGAATGTTCTCAAGATGCCTCGTGGATGTCTGACATCCGAGGGTACTTGAAGGAAAAGTTCCTTCCCGGGGATGAGGCGTCTGCCGAAAGAGTTGCTCGGCAGTCCAGACGCTATGCCATAGTAGATGGGGATCTCTACCGGCGTAGCGCAGGAGGTGTCCTCCTGAAATGCATCTCCCGAGCAGAAGGCGGCGATCTTCTCACTAAGATCCACGAGGGCGAGTGCGGTGGCCATTCATCGTTCCGCACGCTGGTCAGGAAGGCCTTCCGGCAAGGTTTCTACTGGCCTACAGCTCTCCAGGATGCTTCCGAGCTGGTTCGGCGTTGCAGGACGTGCCAGTTCCACGCAAAGCAGATTCACCAGCCAGCTCAGGCTCTTCACACCATCCCCCTGTCATGGCCTTTCGCGGTCTGGGGGTTGGACATTTTGGGTCCATTCCCCCCAGCAATCGGGGGCTATGCGTACCTATACGTCGTCATCGACAAGTTCACCAAGTGGCCGGAGGCGGTCCCAGTCCTCAAGGTGACCAAAAACACGGCGCATCACCAGTCGCTTTGGCGTCCCGAACCGGATCATCACCGACAACGGCACCCAGTTCACGAGTGCCCTGTTCGGGGACTACTGCGAAGACCTCGGCATCAAGCTCTGCTTCGCCTCTGTCGCTCATCCTCGGAGTAACGGGCAAGTCGAGCGCGCCAACGCGGAGATACTGAAGGGCCTCAAAACCCGGACCTATAACGTGCTCGCCAAGCACGGGAAGGGATGGGTGGACGAGCTGCCCGCCGTGCTATGGACTAATCGGACCACGCCAAGCCGCGCCACCGGGGAGACTCCATTCTTCCTCGTCTACGGCGCTGAGGCGGTCCTCCCCTCCGAGCTCACTTTAGGCTCCCCTCGGGTGCATGCATATTCTGAGGGTGAGCAGGAGCAGCAAAGGCGCGACGACGTTGACTACCTGGAAGAGCGCCGGCGACGTGCCGCCGTCCGGGCTGCTCGGTACCAGCAGAATCTGCGGCGATACCATCTGCGCCATGTCCGGGCCCGGTCTCTCGAGGTGGGGGACCTAGTTCTCCGACGCGTCCAGTCGCGCGAAGGAAAGAATAAGCTGTCCCCCATGTGGGAAGGTCCCTTCACTGTGATTGGGGTCCCGCGAGAAGGTTCTTTCAGGTTGGCGACAGAGGATGGGCAGCCGCTCCCGAACCCGTGGAACATCGACCACCTGCGCAGGTTCTACCCGTAGCTGGTCGTACTCGTGCCTCAGGTCAACCAGGCCGGGGGCTTCCCCCCGCCCAAGTTGATCGGGGGCTACCACCCATTGGGTAAGTCACCCAAACTGTAAAATTTGTAAATCCAATCTCTCAATATTCAGTCGTATGTCAATTTCTTTTTCCTGGATTCCGTATGTTTAACCTGTCTGGTGAGATGCTCGATTGTGCGAGAAAAAGTTCGCTCCCTCATTTTCCCCGCTGATAAAAGAATCCCAATCGGTATGCATGCGGGCAGTTGCCGCTGACTTACGTCCGGCATGGTAGGCTATGGTGTTCGGTGTCTTGGTAGGCTCCCGGGTACTACCGAGTTCCGGGGCGCTCTTGGTAATCCTATCGCTCAAGCTGCTCGAGTAGTCCGGAACCCAGGCCCCCGGGACGGGCTGTCGGTGCTCGGTCTGGTCTGTCATACCTGGGTGCCACCGGACCATAGGACCTCTGGGTTATTCCTCTGTCTGCTCTCGTCCGCCGGTTTGGGTATTCGAGAGGTCTCGGGTCGAAAACGAGAACAGTCTATAACAAGTACCGCACTGACAGAGCGCACCAAGCAAAGAAATTCCCCATTCTCTCTTAAGTCACAAACCGACAATCAAGAGCAGCTCGACCACGAGGGCCTCGATGCCCAGGTTGCTGACCGGCCCCAAGGGTCCTCGGGTGGTCCTACCGCTTAGGCATAAGTGGTCGAGATCACCCGACCCCGGGATCCTCGTGTGCCCCTTGACGCTCGGGCACTCCTGCTGAAGGAACCAAGTCCCGGGGCACCTCGAGCTCGGAAGCACACGCTCCTCCTGGATCGGTTGGTCGGAAGGCTGACAACTGTCCGGTGAGTGGTTAAATTCAAACAAATTTGCGTTCAATAATGTTATGTTCCCGAGTCGTCCTCGGGGGCCCTCGCATTTTAATCTGCTCGGCGAAATGATCTCCTCGCGCACAAAACCCTACCGTGCGTCTACTTTTTCCTGGAACGACAGAGCGGTTCATAGAAAGGTGTACCGCGCGTACGGTAATTTCCGTCCAAAGCCCTTCGTGGTGGTCGTGGTGTTCAGCCCGCTTTTAAGGACCCCGAGCACTACTGAGTCCCTGGGTGTCCTGGGTAATCCTATCACTCGAGCCACTCGAGTAGTCCAGAGCCTAGGCCTCAGGGGCGGGCTGTCAGTGCTCGGTTCGGTCCATCTTAAGCCCGGGCACCACCGAACCATGGGGACTCTTGGTCACATTTCCGCCCGCGCGCGTCTCCGGTCTACTAACTGAGTGGTCGCGAGGTGAAAAAGTATTCACCGGTCATGGCGTGTTCCGTGCTGGATCAATCCATCTCCCGAGCAAGGAAGTTCGTGTCTTTGTCTTTTGACTTAGACGATGCGGACTCGCGAGGGCTCGGGGGTTGAACGCGCCAAGAACGACGATCGGGACGACTTCGTTCTCGGGGATGGAAACATCGGGAACTGTCCGACTGAGTACTCCCCGGGGCTTCAAGGCAAAACATCGGAAGGAACACTAAGTACTCAAGAACACTGGAGTTGCGAGCCCAAAGAAAAGCCACCATTATATTCACAAGGAAAATACAAGCATTTCTAAGGGATCACTCCTATATTTACATCCGTCTAGGACAACAACAAAAGAAAAAGAAACTACTACAGAAAGCCTAGTCGGCAGCAGAGGCGGTGTCCGAGTCATCTGGGTCATCCCCGGGGGCTGGCGGCGGCGGCACTTCCCGCCTAAAGCCGGCCTCCACTTCGGCAGCGGTACTTCGAACCGCTTCCCGGGCGGCCTCTCCCTCGGCTTCAACCACTCCTTCCCGCGCCGGCTCCAGCGGGAAGTTCGGGTCTCTGCTTCGGTAGCAGGCCAGGACGTGCTCGGCCACCGCGTGGGCCAAGCCGCGTCCTTCCCGGGCGGCGAGTTCCTGGACGGCCCAGGGCAGCGCCTCGAGGCGCTCGCAGACCTACTGAAGCCCTAGGACTTGTCGTGCGGGGCTGTCACTCTTCTTGTCCTCGACGAGTCACCCGAGACCGGCCTTCTCCACGGCCCGCCGCATCCGCCGGAGTATGTCCTCCAACATTTGCTGCAGGTTGACCCGCGAGATGAAGGCAGTCTCGAGCTTCTCCTTTGTAGCCCGCAGCTGCGCCTCGAGTCCCTGGCCCCCGGCCGGGCCAGAAGAACCGCCGTCGGTTGCGGAGCCGGCGGCTTGCTTTGTCTGCGCCACCAGTTCGGACAAGGCGCGCTCACATGCGGTTAGCTCCGCCTCGTGTTTCGTGTTCTCCTCCTCCCTGGTGGCGGCGGCCGCTACCGCCGCGGTAGCCTCCCCCTCTCAGCGGGTTAGCTCCCCCTCCCGACGGGCCAGCACGTCCTCTTGGTGGGCCAGCGAGTCCTCCCGGGCACCCAGATCCGCCGACGTGATCTCATTGTCCGCCTCCCGGAGGGAGATGTCCTCCTCCCACCGGCGGATATCTTCTCTGATCCTCCGGAGGTCGTCTTCCCAATGCTGGAGGTCGGCGCGCGTCTGTTCGGCCTCACCCTCCCGGCGGGTCAGCTCGGCTCGGAGCTCCTCCGCAGCCTTCTCGCGGACTGCGACCGCTGCCTCCCTCTCCTGCGCCTGCCCCGCCCTGGCAAAGGCCTCGGCAGCCTGCTGTCGCGACGCCTCAACCAAGCGGGCGGCGTCTTCTCGCTCCCGTGCGGCTTCGGCGCGGGCGACCTTCAAAATCTCCCGTTCCCGCGCGACCTCCGTGCGGGTATCTTCCAGGAGTTTCTGCTCCCGCGCGGCCGCCGCGCGGGCCTCTTCCTGGGCACTCGCAAGCTGCGCCCTCTCCAGGATCAGCCGGGCGCGCTCTGCTTCGAGCTGCCCCTAGTTCGTGTCCACCGCCGCGCCCAGCCGCCCGACCGCCACCTGGACGCCCACGATCGCGGCCAGGAGGGTTTCGGCAAGCCGGCCGGGCGCCGGTGGAGCGCCGGCCTCCCCGCGGTTCGCCTCCGGGGGGGTCCGAGGTCCCCATGGGACGCCACACAACCATCCGCCCCGGGCTCTGCCTGCCCGGGGTAGGTTCCACCGATGCCGAAGACTCGGGCGGCGGCCGCATTCCCGCCTCGGCCGCCGCATCCGCCGGCCCCGTCAAGGCCGCTGTCTCCGCCACCATCCGCCCCGGGCTCTGCATGCCCGGGGTAGGTTCCATCGGCGCCGAGGGCTCGGGCGACTGCTCCGTCCTCCCCTCGGCCGCCGCTTCCGCCGTCCTCCCCTTGGCCGCCGCGTCCGCTGGCGCCCCCGCCGTAGCTGCGTCCGCCTGCCTCACCGCGGCCGGCGGGCTTGGCTCTGGCCCCGGCGCTCGAGCTCCTTCAGTCGCGGTGGCGCCTGCGGGCGGCCTGCGGGAGATAGGCGAAGATTAAAATCAAAGCTCAGTTCGGGCAAAGAGCGCCCAAAAAAGAGCGAAGAATGAAACTTACCCGGTCGTCGTCCCCCGGTACTGCCATTTGGCTGTCGGGAGCCTGAAGTCCGGATCCGGCGGTGCCGGCCCGAAATCCTCCCGTCTCCTCTTCCGCTGGGGGCTCGGTGGGGCCGCCGTGCGGCTCTCAGGCGCCGGGCCAGGCCCCATCCGCACAAGTCACGGTTCCAGGACCGGGAACACCGCCGCTGCCGACGGCGACGGCGGGGAGTCTGGCACTGGGATATAGACTCGGGGGCGCTTCCCCCGATCCCCCGGCGCCACCACCACTGCAATGTCGGCGGTGCCCTCTTCTCTGGTGCGGTGGCTGCTGCCCGCAGCGGCCCCACCACCAGCCCGCGCCGGGCTGTTCGTGGCCTCCTCGCTGATCAGCTCGTCCAACCCAGGGAGCTCGGAGGCCTCGGGGCTCCGGCTCCTCGGTCGGTCCACGAGCCCTTGGGCATCGAACTCTGGTAGCTGCGCCATGATCACCACACGGTCGGGATTGGCGCAGAGCGCCATCTCCGGCCACGGGAGTTCTGCCCGGCTCATGTCTTCCACTCCGGTTATCACTCGGGTCATGCCTCTCAGCTCCGCTGGGCCCAGGTCCCAGCTTGCACCGATTTGGGTCCGAGTGATGTCCTCAGGCCCGGTGTAGAACCAGCACGGCCGGGCCCGCTCCCGCAGGGGCGCCAGGCGACGGCGCAAGAAGTCCGCCACCACCATAACCAAGGTCAGCCCGGAGTCGCACAGGAGTCTGATGCGCTCGAACACCGGCTCCAACCTCGCGTCCTCCGGCGGCGGCACCTCCCACGTCGACCTCCGAGGTTCTGCCGCCGCTTCCGGTAGCGTGAGACGATCATGGGGGTCGACGTCGACGAAGAACCAGTCCCGTCGCCATTCCTCCCACTTGCTGCGCAGTACCTGGGGGATGTAATGCTCCTCCAAGCCGTCTCATAGCCGAAGGTTGCAGCACCCCGCGACGTCTGCCGTGGAGTACCCCCTCTTCTTTCCGGCCGGCCGCAAGACGAAGAGGTGTCGGAGAAGCGTCGCCGAAGGCACCACCCCCACGAACATCTCGGAGAGGTGCGCGAAGACCGCCAGCACCACGACGGAGTTGGGGCTCAAGTGCACCAGCTGGATGCCGTAGGTCTCAAGAACTTGGAGGAAGAAGGTAGAGAACGGTGGCACCAACCCCGCCACCACGAAAGAAGTGAATAGAACAATCCGCCCAGGAACGGTTGTCGCCGGTGGAAAGTTCACCGGCGTCACCACCACGGTTCCCTCCTGCCCCTCGGGCACCAGCAGCTTCCTAATTTTGGCCGCTGCTTCTTCATTCCTCAGACGAGACTCCGGTAGAATGCCGTTCAAAGTCTTGTCGTGACGGCCTCCTCCGACTCTCGGCATCTCGGCAGGAGCGGAGGTGTTCTGGTGGTGGAGAGGAAAGAGGAGAAGCGCTCCGGTCGCCTGAAAGGTTTCTAAGGGCTTCGGAGCACGGAGGAGGCAAGAGCAAGATTGCAGGAAGGCGTAAAGAGAGGGACGGATCGATCCCCTCCCCCTTTTATATCTCAAAGTTCAAACGTTGCCGGTCAACGGTTCGCTCGGCGAGACGGCCCCCTCGATCGGCGCAACTGCCAGGCGAATCTCCCGCCGATCGTGCGGCGTCAGCGGCTGCCAGGCGTATTTTCCTCCATCTGCGCGGCGGCCGCGCGTGCCACCCGTACGGTTGTCATGCCCTTCGGGAGTTGTGTGGACACGCGTCTACTCATCTCCCCGCTGGGCCGTACCCGAGGCCCGGATCCAAAAAGGCCACCTCTCGAAAGCCTGCCATGTGGCGTCCACGCCAGCCTCGGCCTCGTCCGCGACGAAGGGCCCATCCGCAGTCTCCGTGCCATCACCTACCAATGGGCCCGGGGGCTACTGTCGGTGTATCAGGAACCGGGGGTCCCTGAGTCCCGAGATCAGGCCAACCGTCCGCCACGTGTCACCATCCCGCAAGGGCCCCCCTGCAGGATGAGGAAAATCTAAGTTCCTGGAGAAGGTGCTCGGGGCCACAGCCTCTGGTCCCCGAGCACCCCAGTTCCCCGATGACCCGCAGAGTCCAAGTACCGGGAAGAAAGTGCTCGGGAAGGTGCCCGCTCGCCCCTGAGTACCCTAGTCCCCCGATGGGCAAAAGAGCTAAGTGCTCGGGAGAGAGTGCTCGGGGCTGCACGTGGCGGCCCCTGAGCGCTCGGTTCCCCGAAGGTTCTACAAAAGTGTTCGGGATAGAGTGCTCGGGGCTACACGTGGCAGCCCCCGAGCACTCGGTTCCCCGAAGGTGCGTGCAAGGGCGCTCGGGAGAGGGTACTCGGGGTTGCACGTAGCAGCCCCCGAGCACTCGGTTCCCCGAAGGTTCGCGCGAGGGCACCCGAAGCCCCAACGACCCAGAGGGGCCCACCGACGAGGCGTCAACCAGTCAGAGGTCTAGGGCCGCATTTAATGGGCATGCGCGGCCTGACATCCTGACATCCCCAACTGCTCCCGCCGCAGTGTCAGTCCCTGCCATGCTTTGGCAGGGGGGCGTGGGTCCATTAATTGCACGGGTCCCGTCCCGTATCATCCGGGGTATCTCGGGATAACGTTGCCAGGATCAAAGCGTTCCGCCTGCCACCCTGCCCTGGCAGAGGAACAAGACAGGGTGGGCACGCCGGGTGCCTCTGTGGCTGCCCGGTGGGCCCTCTCAATGGCGCCAGGGCATCCACAGTGACGGGTGGTCGGACGCGCACCGCGTTTTTCCACCGCCCCTGTCACTTCGCCCAGAGGGAATGATGACGCCTTTCCCAGTCGTGGCATCTTGGAACATGTGCCCCTTCTTTCCCATTTGGGGTATGTCGTGGCCGGCGAGTGCATAAAAGCATGGAGATACAGAAAGAAGAGGAGGGATCAGAAGACATCGAAAGAGACCGGATTGACTCGAGGCAATCGACCGTGCCACACTTAGACGAAGAACACCGCAAGCAAGCTTGAGCAGAGCTAGAACAAGGGAGCCTCAAGCTCTCAGTTAGACAATATATTCTTGTAACCAGACATATCCCTGAGGGATCCCCTTCAGGAAAGGATATTGCATCCACACAGGAGTAGGGTATTACGCCTTCGCGCGGCCCGAACCTATCTAAACTCCTGTACATTTACTTCCCCTGCACTAGGTCGATCGTCCCCCACCACCGACCGTTGCATTTATTTCCATTTCTATTTATTCCTCCGACGAACTCATTCAGGATCATCCCCCCGGCCGAATCTCTAAAAAGGGGTCTCTCGGGATCCCTGCGATAGGAGTTCACCCTCCGACAGAGTGGGTTTTTGGGTTCACGGGCACGGGTATGCCTTTTTCTTGCCTGCGACCTTTTGCCCATCGGATTTAAGATCAAACTCGTACTCGTACCCACGGGCAAGCATTGAAACCCAAACCCGCACCCGTCGGGTTTCTTACCCGCGAGCACGCGGGTAATCTCTACCCGTTGCCATCTTTAATCCTGACCCCCGACGTCGCAGGTCGACCTTCAGCCTTCGACCGAAGGCATGCCAGAGCCTTCGCCTACGCTGGCAGATGGCGTCGCTGGATCGACCTTCGGCCTTCGACTGAAGGCACGTCAGAGTCTTCGCCTATGCTGGCAGATGGAGTCGCGGATCGACCTTCGGCCTCCGACCGAAGGCCCGTCAGAGCCTTCGTCTGCACTTCCTGAAACACAACTGCAACATTCATCAGTGCTCAACCACCGGCGAACTTCGACTTGCCATCCGAAGAGGTACGGGAGATCATCCCCCAACAATTTCTTAATAAAATTTGTTAAATATATAATCCACTCACATAATTTGCATCTTTCAAATCGAAGTTTGTCTGAATACATTTAAAATGACATCTATTTGAGAATGAAGGTAGTACTAGAAATAGTTGTCCTAATTAGGTATGAAAACAAGTACTCCTACCGAACCCAAATATAAGTCCATTAAAATTTATCCTAAGTCAAACATTTGTAGCTTTGACCATCAATACCACAAATATCATAAAAGATTGATAACATAAGGTTGATGTTACTAGATTCATTATGAAAAATACTATTATAATATATAACTCTTTCTATTTAAAATAATTTATTTTTATAGATATTATTAATCAAAATAGCATATTAAAAACCGTGTTGATATCCTAACAGAGTTATATTTGGGTTCGGAGGGAGTACTAACAAAGCAGGTGGAAGGTCATCTTCGTGAAGCTTTTGAGGAGTCCTGTTAATCTTACACACTCACTTAACACCAGGTGCAGCTCGCACTTAAACAGCCATAACTCTATGCCTCGGAAGTGCAAAAGATGCACCGTCGATGCATGTGAAACCAGACTTCTTAATCTTTCTTACGTTCGATCATATGCAGGCTGAAACCTTCTTGAACGATGCTTTAGTAGCTTTGAATAGGAGCACAACAACTGCCCGTGAGCTAGGCCACGTGGATGGCCATGGTTTACTTTTCCATATCCGTATCACTATAAACTTGTTTGCATCAGATTAGTCACTACTACAAGGAACAAAAGTGCGTTCGGTTCAAAATCGGCCATAGAAATTGGTTTCAAAAAAATTCGCTTCAAAATTGGCCATAGCAATCGGTTTAAAAACCCACCTTAAAAACCCACCTGTGATAAGAGTTATTCAATCTGTTTTCCGCTCTATAGACCCTCAGATTATCACAGTTAGTCACATATGCATTAGCATAGTCGGTTTGTATCATTAATTGATTGGGATAATACCTTTATGTTAGAGAATGAGTACGCTACACTAACGCAAATAAAAGTTCTATTGTGTTCATCCAGAAAACCATACGAGTAGGGGTATATAGATTGTTATTACAAGACACACAGTGCAACGGAAGAAGAGTTAGAGAAGGCTGATCCAACATCGTGCACGTTGGTGTAGAGGAAGTAGTCGATCTCATCATGAACCGATCGTCTCTTCCTCGTGTCCTAATCGTCGATCAGCATTGCAAAAGTGCAGCTACAGTATCTACACATGCTCAAAACTTTGAACAACAGATGAGATGGCTGTCCTTAGATCTGCTAACTTCTTGTGTTAGTTGAACAGGTAATGTAATTTATCTTCTGCTGTTTGCCTGTTTGTACAACTATAAAAAAGTATATTTTTGCATGTCAACATCTTAATTATAAATTTGAGTAAATAAAATTAATAAGGCAATATGTCTAGGAGCCCAGCACCTGTCTAGTCGATTTTGATTAATATTGTCTTCACTTGTAAACTAGTTTTTAGAATGTTCTTCTTGGATGCGAATATTTAAATTTTCTATTCCAAATTGTATCACTTGGATTTCCGCTCTTATTATAACAGAACTTTTTGTCTTGCATCCTTATCAACACTTCACGCTTACAGAAATGTCGAGCTGGCTGGTACACCATGTAATCAGGCCAGATCTATGTCTATTCATAAGTGGCAAGGATGTTACAGTTTAAAAAGTTTTAGATAAGCTCTAGTACAAAAAGTTATTTAAGCAACTCTCAAAATACACATTTACACTTCAACAAACTGCAGTGACTGGCATCCCACCAGCAGCTTGACTCATTCCATTTGGAGTATAAGATGACTTATTCAAAGCCAGTTAGTCCTAAGCAACTATATCGTGCACCATTCTGAAATTCTCATTTATTTCTGTTGAATATGTGTCGAATTATTATACGGAGTTAGTTACATATAGGATTTAGAGTTGTATTAGCGGTACATAGTGGAATCTTAGTAGGATTCTAGTGGAATCCTAGTAGGACTCTTGTCTCCAGGCCTCCTCATAAATATGAGAGGAAGACCGCTGTTTGTAACAATGACGGTATAGCGATAGGTTCGCAGGGGCAGTGAGTCTGCGGGAACCCAGGGAAGCGACCGGTATTGCTAGTTGGGAAGGAGCGCCCGTAGTCATGCCTTGGGGATGTAGGTTTCGGCTGAACCTCGTTAACAAATATCGTGCATCTGGTGTCGTCTGTGATCGTGTGCATCATCTCGGTAGATCCATCCGTTGCTTCCGTTGATGGTTTATTTCCTAACAAGTGATATTAGAGCCATAGTTGAATTGGATCTAGAGACGTTGCATGGAAGATCACGCAGAGGTGCGAGGACTATGCTTCTACAAGGCGTTGTGGAATGCACGGGCAGTGCAGGCGGATACGGTGCAAGGTGGAGCAATATGGCGGCGGTCGATATGTGTAAGCAAGGCGCTTGTGGCCGCGGCGGGTCGACGCGAGCATCGGTGGAATTGTCATCGGAATATTGCAACAGGCGAAAGAGAAGAACGCATAGACAACTCAAGTCCAGTGTACATGGAGGTTCACGCATGATGGCTTCAAGATGGCAAATTATTCGTCAAGGTGGAGTTTGTTGGATATGTGTCGAATAATTGTACGGAGTTGGTTACGTATAGGACTTAGAGTTGTATTAGCGGTATATGGTGGAATCCTAGTAGGATTCTAGTGGAATCCTAGTAAGACTCCTGTCTCCAGGCCTCCTCATAAATATGAGAGAAGGACCGCTGTTGGTAACAATGACGGTATAGCGACAGGTTCGTAGGGGGCAGCAAGTCTGCGGGAACCCCGGGAAGCGATCAGTGTTGCTAGTTGGGGAGGAGCGCCCATAGTCATGCCCCGGGGATGTAAGCTTCGGCTGAACCTCGTTAACAAATATCGTGCCTCTGGTATCGTCTGTGATCGTGTGCATCATCACGGTAGATCCATCCATTGCTTCCGCTGATGGCTTATTTCCTAACAATATTTTCATCAAGCCACCCTTTAAAATTAAATTCCCCTCCATTTGTAACCACTTTTTCAACATTTAAGCACTGCTCATTGCAGATAAGTCACACAAGCTTTCACATAGGGGCGAACGTGCCTTCGGCACGGTGGTAAGGCTCGGGTGGTGAACCGAACCCACCCGGGCTCAAAGCCTGGGTGATGCACGGGGGCTCTGATTTATTTTGGTTTTTCCCAGCTTCTCCGGCGTGGCGCTATAGAAGGGATTACGATGTGCTCGTCGTCTACGGGATTCTCGATGAGTCCTGGTGATCTTCGGATGGACGTTTTCTTCAAGCTGCGTGTAGTTGTAAGGCTAGCATGTGCGTGTGTTAAGTGTGTGTGGAGTGGATTCGTGTGCGTGGGGTGAGTGCGCGCGTTCATGTTCAGATACTACAGCTGTATTCAGTGGTGAAAAATAAAAAAAAAAGCTTTCACATAGGGGTTTTTCATCAATCTAGCAGTCTAGATCCACGTAAAGGTAGCCCGAGATACCTAAGTAGCCATTCACCAGGTTTGCAAAACATTTTGGGAAAAGTCCAACTTACTTCTCTGAAGTATTGTGAGAGTCCACTTATACCCCCCCTAAAGTATTTTTGTTCTACTTAACCTCCTGAGTTTGAAATACCAGCGCAGATGATGTGGAATGTTGTATATATTGCCATGTGAATTGCCATATTACATGATCTTTCCCTTTCTCTCTCCCCTCTCGGTCTCTCTCCTCAGAGACCTCAGACGTTCATGCAAGGGCTCCGACGGTGGCTACGCGTCCACAAATATCTGCTCTTGATGCTGCTCCTTGTGCGGAGCTGCACCTCCTTTCGCATACCAAATCAATAAACAAAGCTCAGTCCTTTACACCAAGTGCATGTGTGTAATTAATTAGTATCTTATATGTAGCACGCATATGTCATGAATAGCATACAAGAGCACGCCAATTGTTCAAGAAGTTGCCCGTCCTCACTCCTCGATTTATTTCTTACATTAGATCATATGCAGGCTGAAACCTTCTTGAATGACGCTTGAGTAGCTTTGAATAGGAGCAAAACAACTGCCCGTGAGCTGGGCCACGTGGATGGCCATGGTTTCCTTTTCCATATCCGTATCACTATAAACTTGTTTGCATCAGATTAGTCGCTACTACAAGGAACAAAAGTGCATTCGGTTCAAAATCGGCCATAGCAATCGGTTTCAAAAAACCACATGTGATAAGAGTTATCGAGTCGGTTTTCCACTCTACGGACCGCAAATAAAAGTTTTACCGTGTTCATCCAGAAAACTATGTAAGTAGGGGAATATAGATCGTTACTACTAGACACACAGTGTAGCAGGAGAAGAGTTGGAGAAAGCCGGTCCAACTTTGTGTACGTTGGTGTAGAGGAAGTAGTCCATCTCGTCATGAACTGATTGTCTCTTCCTCACGTCCTTGTCATCGATCAACATTGCCGTAGTGCCTCTACGGTATCACACGTCCAGGGGTAGAATGCCGTGCGCCGGTGTACTAACATCGCGCACCCATTTAGGGATTCGTGGGGAGGTCGCATGGAGGTGGCGGCTAAGGTTTCAGGGTGGTGAAAATTGGTGTCGCCCACAACCTCCACGCCTGCACTTATATAGATCCTGCTAGTGGGCTTCCATGTTGGAAGCCTATTAGGGTTTTAATCCCTCACGGATCATTATCCGTAAAGCCCACGTACGGATCCAATTCAAGAGATTGCCTCTAGGGCATATCACCAACAATCACCCACTTGTACTAGAGTCAATGATGCAAGTATCTTAATGTTCTAACCTGTTAAGTGTGTGACCCGTTTGTTTCATGTGTAAGCGATTGCGACTCGGAAACCCTTTTCTAAAGCACAAGTCAATAGTGGTACCTAGCAAGGCATATTGTGACATCCCGGTCCAAATTGGATTAAGCCCATTAAGCCCATAAGGGGCATGGATGTGAGAGGGTGTGGATTTGTGTCATCTCGCTAGTTGAGCTAGAGCAGAGCCAATTTATAAGGCCACCATGAGTCCATGCCACTAATATTGGGTTAACCCTTTTACGCGAAGCAATGATGAAAGCGTAGGTGAGTTGGTGGAGTGTGTGGTTTGTCCAGTGTGTGGGGTAGGCCTAATCCAGTTTGCACTCTGGGGCGTTACAAATGGTATTAGAGCTGACCATCGCGGTTACACGGGTGCGTGCGGCCAAGGGCGTGGACATATGGCGCATAGCGCATGTGGGCCCTAAGTGGTTACATGTATGGCATATGTGCCAACACTGGATGAGCGGATGTGTGCTAAGAGGGAATGTTCCTGGACATTTGTGCAAGTGTGGGTATGTTGATCCGACGTGGACGTCGGGTCCATTGTGGGGTGCGTGGGGGTTGTATGTGACATCCCGATCCAAATTGGATTGAGCCCTAAGGGGTACAGATGTGAGAGGTGTGGATTTGTCTCACCTTGCTAGTTGAGCTTGAGTGGAGCTAACTTATAAGGATACCATGAGTCAATGCCACCAACCTCGGGTTAACCCTTTTACACGAAGCGAGGATGAAAGCGTAAGTGGGTTGGTGGAGTGTGTGGTTTACTCGGTGTGCGAGTAGGCCTAAGCTAGTTTGGACTCTTGGGTGTTACACATATTGACTCCCAAATAAATATAAAGATTATATCGGTAGAACCTTGATATACACATACATTGATCCTTTTGTAACATGATATCAATCAAGCTCAAGGCGAGATTCGTGCCATCCTTCTGATAGCTTAACTATTCACTTGTTCTTGCAATGGATTATTGACACGTGATTAACCTTTTTAATCATATTGGTATGGACATGCACTTTCTTAATCCAACCATACCAGAGGCCCATAGATATTTCTCTCGTTATATAGGAGGGGCAAATTCCATTTTGATCGCTCACATCTCTTATCATATTTTAAAGCATATATGAAAACTACCTTTATAACTATCTAGTTATGGAATAACGTTTGATAGACACTAAGTGTACCACTACATATTTAAGTAAGTAATGACGATCTCTAGTTTAAGAATCCTGCATGTACAGTATTTGAAAGCAACTAACGACACATAGAGACCTAACAATCCCAACAGTATCTCAAAGAGAAAAGATTGGGAGAAACACAAGAGAGAGTTTGCAAGTGAGCTGGTGTGAAATGGGCACGGTCTGTGGCACGATTTTCGACCGTTGGCGCACGAGCTGATCATGCCTCGAAGTCTGTCCAATCCGCGCCGGTCATCGTGCTGGGGTGCTAGCCCAGGCACGTCCCAATCAATCGTGCTAAGCCGGCCCGGCACGATAGCCATCAAGCGTGCCAACAGTAGCAAGCCTCGAGCCGACCTATTTGGCACGGCTCAGTTAGCCTTCTTTTTGCATTTTTTCTAAAAAAAATGATTTTCTTATATGCGAATATTTGTAATTTAGTTGTATGGTGCATGGTAGGTGTATGGTGTCTCATTTGGTTAGATCAGTATAACCTAGGTGCGAAATCAGAAGACTGTCCCTCGTAAAAATGAAAGAAAGAAAAAGAAAAGAAGGAAAGAAAAGGAAATCAGAAGACTCCAAGACGAGACGATGAGACGACTCACTCAGCAGTGAGCAATCAGTCCACATGAGCGAGGGTTTGGTGCGCCTCCGCCCTCCCTCGCCGGCGCCGGCGCCCCTGCCGGACAACGACGATCTCCTCCGCGAGATCCTCCTGCGCCTCCCACCGTGGCCGTCCTCGCACCCGCGTGCCTCCCTTGTCTGCAGGCTCTGGCGCCGCCTCCTCGCCGAACCCCGA
This sequence comes from Phragmites australis, assembly GCF_958298935.1. Lineage (NCBI taxonomy): Eukaryota > Viridiplantae > Streptophyta > Magnoliopsida > Poales > Poaceae > Phragmites > Phragmites australis. The sequence goes on from NC_084927.1 coordinate 3,054,263, forward strand.
TTCCTCCGCCGCTTCCGCGCTTTCCACCACCGGGAACCCCCGCTCCTCGGCTTCTTCATCAACGACTTCGGCCTTCCCTACTTCACTCCCACGCTGGATCCGCCCGACCGCATCCCCACTGCGCGCTTCGCACTGCCACTGAGTCGCGACGAGCACTGGAGCTTCCTCGGCTGCCGCCACGGCCTCGCGCTCCTCCTCAACCGGGCGCGCCTCGAGATCACCGTGTGGGACCCCGTCACCGGGGACCAGCGCTGCGCGGCCGTTCCACCGGGGTTCAGCAACGAAGACCGTGAGATTGTTCGCAACGCCGCGCTGCTCTGCGACGACGGCCACGCCGGGTGCCACCGTCCGAGGCCATTCAAGGTGGTCTTGTTACGCACTGATGATGTACTGCTTGATGCTGACCCTCAGGTGTTCGCCTCCCTCTACGAATCCAAGACAGGTGTGTGGGGTGACCTCATCTCAGCATCGATCAAGGCTCCGCTTTTTCTTGGCAAGCCTGGTATCCTGGTTGGAAATTCGCTTTGCTGGTTGCTTGTGGGTTATGGGAACAGTGGCATCCTTAAGTTTGATATGGATAAGCAGAGTCTAGGTGTGATCGATACCTCAATGGGCACACACTCCTTGCAATTACAGATCTTGCGGATGGAGGATAGCGAGCTCGGCCTTGCCATTTTGTCAGATGTCAGCGTCCAACTATGGGAGAGGGAGGCCAATTCTGACGGTGTTGCCAGATGGATGCTTCAGAAAACCATCCAACTAGACAGGCTCCTTTCACTGAGGTTGCGGATGGAGAGATCACAGCCAGTGATACAGGGGTATGATGAGGATGGTCATGTGATGTTCATATCAACAGCTATTGGAGTCTTCATGATCCAACTCAAGTCAATGCAGTCCAGGAATCTTTTTGAAAGCAATATCATCACCACCTATCATCCCTACACAAGTTTCTATACTACAGGTAATAGCTCATCTTTACTTTTCAGGAGTAACATTTTCTTTTTCCGTGTCTGGTTGCTGTGATATCTTTCATGAAGCTTGACTAGCATTAACCGCAGATGGTAGTTTTGTTCACAATGATGAACTTGTGCCATTTTTTTTGTATTGTTATGGAAATGAGTGAAAAATATCACAAGAGTCCATTGTTGACTGTCTATTGTATTCTGCTATCTTAGTGTTTCTGTGTGAATCTTTAGCACTGACCTTTTTCAACATAAGGAACATAACTGTTAGAAAATGACAACAAACACAGTAAAACCTAAAGTTGAACCATCTGATATGTGAAATAAATTAATATATTGGCGCAATGGTTGTTATGGTTTTTCAATTGATACTTTCTTTCAAGATTGTATTAATCTCTACTTATATTTCTATTAATCATCTATACATGTATAAGAAGCACGGGTTCAAACTGAAGTTGTTTATAGAACGCAGAACCACTAAATCTTGATCTTCCGTTCATCAGATCGGATAACTACAGTTCTTACCCCCAAATACGACTTGTACTTGATACATATTAAGAACATTAAGAGATAGGTTAATGCATTACCTCCATTTTTATATGTGTCTTTATTCGATAAACAACTTTCCTCATTTAACATAGTAGCATGGGTTCCACACGTGCACTAGCTAGTACATCCACACACGAGTTGCATTTCATCTATCTTACCATATGAAGTATACAGCACTATTCTTTTTGGAAGTGCTTTGTTTTTATGTAGGACTGGAAATAAATAATGCCTTTTTTATCTCCTTCAAGGCAAATGTTAGTTAGATCTAAGCAGTCATGCTTATTTTGTCACTCAAATTTACCAGTCTGAGCATACTTTGATTAGGTCTATTTGGCATAAATGGTTCACTTCAGAATGATTCTAGATAATTTTATATTCCTTCATCAACTAAAAATTTTGTAAACGTTTTCTCAGTTTGAGTCCTGCTTTGTATATTTGCAGTTCTCTTTATTGCTCAGACTTATTTCCCTTGTAGGCAGGGGCATTGGCAGTGGAGATGTTGGAGCTCAAACTTTGAACAACACATGAGATGTCCGTCCTTAGATCTGCTAACTTCTTGTGTTAGTTGAACAGGTAATGTAATTTATCTTCTGCTGTTTGCCTGTTTGTACAAGTATACAAAAAATACATTTTTGCATGTCAACATCTTAATTATAAATTTGAGTAAATAAAAATAATAATCCATAAGTGGCAAGGATGTTACAGTTTAAAAAGTTTTAGATAAGCTCTAGTACAAAAAGTTATTTAAGCAACTCTCAAAACACATGGTGTACCAGCCCAGCACCTGTTTAGTCGATTTTGATTAGTATTTTTTATTTCTTCATCAAGCCATCCTCTAATTAAATTTCCCTCCATTCTAAAGAACTAGTTTACAAGTGAAGACACTTCACGCTTACAGAAATGTCGAATGTACCCAAATATGACCAAAATGTGCCCAAATATGACCAAAATATAGCTAAATGTGATCAAAATGTGTCCAAATGGGACACAAAAACTACAAACGATTTTTCTGAAATTAAACCTAATTTTTCTAGGATTAAAACTAATTTAATATTAAAAAAACATATTAAAAGCATTTATTTTATCAAAGAAAATATTTTTAAACTTTATCAGAATTAATCTATATTTTCTAAAACTATTTTCCAAATTAAAACATTTATTCTAACATTTTTAGAATAATTTTTACACTAGGAAAACATTAAATAATATTTACAGAAATAAAAACAGAGCTAAAAACATATTAAAACATTTATCTAAATCATTTTATATTTTTTGGATTTTTTCTGAACATAAAACCTAATTTTCGGAATAATCTATTCTCATGAATTATGTTTCTAAAGAAAAATCGAATTACTGCACAACGTTGATGTCAGCACGCTGACTGGGACTGCCACGTGGCAAAACCGCCGTCACGTCATCAAAACCACCGAGAAAAACTACTCCAGAAGTAAAATAGACGGTATTGATAGTTCGGGGGAGTAAAATAGACGGTTTAAAAGTTTAAGGGGTTATCCGGACAAACGTGATAGTTCGAGGGAGTAAAATGAACTTTTTCCTTAAGAGTAATATGGCTGATAAATAGCATAGCATGAAAATAATAAACCATATTTCGAATGGCATGTCAAGAGAGAGCACTGAACTCCCTGACCATTTGAATTGAAACAGGCAAGTATAGAAGGACAGACAACAGTAGTATATAAGTATTACTTTACACATATCATATTAGCAGATTCTTTAAGAACTCTTAAATCTTTTAGTAAGAAAATTCATATATATAAGAAGAAGAAATGGAGCAGGGCTGAGGCCTTTAGTTCTTAAAAAAAAGTACCGGTGAATTTTCTCAAAAGACATATATGCATAAACAGTAGTTTGTACAAGCCATATAAGTACGTAGCAGTTCTTTACACATATCATTTTAGCAGATTCTTTAAGAACCTTTCTTATTTCTTGTACCAAGAAAAGTTGTGGTGAATCTGCTCAAAATACATGTCCGCATAAGCCAAAATAAAATGATTAAACCTGCCGCCACCAAAGGTAATGTTGTCAAAAAGTAGTCAGTAGTATCGAAACTTGTCAGTTGTTTTGAGTTATTCGGATTGTTGCTAATATCAATGTAAAGAAAGCCCGGAAGACATCACTTTATGTATCAGATGTTGAATAGGAAGAAGTGAAAGTGTGAAGGGAAACAAAGACTATATGCAATGTGTAGATAAAAATGAGAACATTTTTTTACGGGAAAAAATGAGAATAAATTGTCACTACTCTCTTCATACAAAAAAAAAAAAAAAAACTGATGCTATTGGCTACATCAGCAGGTATAGCAAAAATGGGCTTGCCAAAGAACTTTCAGTCATCAGAACAAAGGAAAGTGAAAAACAAAACGTGAGAGAAATAAGTAGTTTTATATCTCATTGCAAAATAAGGTTCCCAAATGACGGAAATTTCATTTGGTAGGGAGAGTCTATCAAGCATGGAGTTGCCGTGAGAGAGTCAACTGAGTTAACAACGAAGGTACCTTCTATCAGGCTACAACACCCGGCAAGCATAAATTTCATATAAAAGCCTAACTGATCTTTTTGTTATTGTATCAAGAACACAACATATATAGTATGCACATTGTGAGCTTCAAAAAATAATAAAACAAATAGAAAAATTTAATTTAACATACTACTTAAGCGCTTACCCCAACAATAAGTGCCTCACTTGCAGGGTTCATGCAGGTTTCAATGGAGCAACAGCATAACTTAAGATCAAAAGAAAATGAAAACATCAATCACCAAGAAAAATGGGCATGCTAGATCATTAGGAAGGTCTGAAACCAATTTTAGCAGCTATAAATCATAAGACCACAGCATACATAGCTTTGTTCTGAAACCGAAGAACTTGTTTGGATATCAAAGTTATCTATTTTTGTCATGTAAGAGAAATAGCCATATATAAATAAGTATTGAATTATTAGTAAGAGCTGTTGTACATACTTATTCATCAATAGGTATGAGGCCAATTTGTGGTAGTAAAAAACAGTATCTCAATCAAGTACATCTGAAAGGTCATCACATATGAACTTATGTAGGTGAATGCACAGCTCCATTGCATATGTGATTGTGCTCCCTAAGTATAATAAGCACATTGTGCTTGCTAGACTCTTTTCTATGTTCAAAGAAAATCATATTATGTCCAAGTAATTTGGATTGCATAGCCACATCCTTCAGCTATTAAATTCTCTAGCGAAATTGTATCTCAGCAATAAATTTGACAGTTCGAATAGTAACTTGAATTAACGATTAGCTTATAATTTCCTACAAATTCATGGCATAGAAAAAGAAAGGGCTCCTAAGGTGCAAATCCCTCTAAATTCAAATTACTAAGGCAATTAAGATACAATATTTGGATGATAATAGTTAGCGCCATCAGCAGATGTGATGATAGAAATCATGTTCTTATAAAGTGGTATAAATTATATTCACACACTTGTACTTGAAATGTCATCCATGCAGAAGAATATATTCCATGATCTCAAAGCTGTAGCAAAGCTGAGATAACATGGGCGTTATTTTGTGCACAAGAGCTTTAATTAATATTTTATGAGTTTATAGCTAAAGTACACATCCGTTCTTTTTTATTTGTATTTTTAGGAGTTGAAAAATATTCTTTTTTATTTGTCTTGTTGTGGATGCCTTCATTGGTAAAACGTACAGGCGCAAGAAGGGAGGCAAGAAATCAGAGATAGGGATTTAGTTTGTTAAGTTTAGATATTGTTCCTTAGTTTGTTAGATTCGGAGATAAGCAGATTGGTTAGTTAAGATTAGTAGATTGATTTCCTAAAGTTTGTTAGGCAGCCGGTTATATAATGCCATGCCAATTTCATCTATGGACAAACAAGAATTAAACCCTAAAGCTTAGAGCCTCCGAGGAGGGTGAGCCTGTCTACCCTTGATCTTTCTTTTTTTCCCTTCCGATCCCATCTACTACAATATCATCTGGTATCAGAGACCTTCTTGGTCCTGCGCCTGATAGCCCCCCTGTCTCACCCTTGTTCCACTTCGTTGCTCTTGTGCGCCTCTCACCATGAGCGACAATGTTGATGACCTCAAATCCCTGGCGGCCAAGATTGATCAATTGCTCCTGGCCGTCGCGGCCAATACCTCGGAGATCAACCACGTTAAGATGCAATACTCCTCCACCCTTAATGTTGTCATCAATCACCTCCAGTCCAAGAAATTGAAACTTGGCGCCGACTCGGGTACTAAAGGAAAGCCCGGTGGCAACGACGACATGAAGTTCCACACGGGCGTCCACCTTGGCCCCATGACGATGATCAAGCACAAGCTCCACTTTCCAAGATTTGATGGATCCGAGGATCCATTGTCGTGGTTGAACAAGTGCAACCAGTTCTTCCGCGTGCAGCAATCTAAAGAAGCCGAGAAAGTGTGGTTGGCATCATTCTACCTCTACGGCGCGGCACAACAATGGTACTACCTCTTGGAGAGGAACCGTGGTGGTCCGACTTGGCAAGAATTCATCGATGCCATCAACCCTCGCTTCGGGCCACCCATCTGCAGCAACCTGTTTAGTGAATTGATGCAACTCCAGTGCGCTGGCCCAGTCGCCGAATATCAAGATTGATTCCTGACACTTTTGGCCTGGTGCGACGATGTCACTGAGTATCAGCAGTGAGATATCTTCATGGCCGGCCTCGGCAATCCGCTGTGCACGGACGTCGAGCTGCAACACCCCACTAGCCCCCAGGACGCCATGGGGCTGGCATGCGTGTACGAGCGACGGCTGGAACTTGATGATGATGAGTATGTGCCCGTGAAAGTGCATCTAGGCCCCCTAAGTGGGTTTTGGCTTATTGATGACAAAACGATTAAGGAACTAATATGTTTATCGAAGCTATGAACAGGTCTTAGTCTCAATTGTGAAGACTCACGACGATTGACGCCCCTCGAAAAGAAAAGAGAAGCAATATGTAGTACTCAATAGGTTTTAAATTGTTCTATCTTTGAAATTGAGTCTAGGTTAGCCATACTATTAAGAGGGTTGCATTTGTTAGCTTTCATTGCATTTGTTAGCTTTCATGGTGTCTCAATGCTCAAAATAATCCTTTAGAACTAATAGTTGAGAGACACATTCACCCACGGACACCGGGAAATATTGGCAGAGTTTACTGAGTCCGGAGTCTCCGGTGTTCACCGGATACTCCGGTCCTCAGTGTTTAGGCCGGAGTCTCCGAGAAAGACTCCGCCAGAAGAGCCTCGTTTCCGAATTTTTTAATTGTCTGGAGTATCCGGTGTTCACCGGACACTCCGGTAGTTGGTGAGTTTTTGGCCAGAGTCTCCGAGGGAGACTCCGCCAGGGGTCGCTCGGTTAAGCATTTATTTTTGGTAGAAAAAGGTCGGAGTCTCCGGTGTTCACCGGATACTCCGGTAGGAAAATGTTTTTGGCCGGAGTCTCCGAGAGATACTCCGCCAAGGGTCGCTCGGTTAATAATTATTTTAAAAGGCCGGAGTCTTCGGTGTTCACCGGATACTCCGGTACCTGGAGAGGCCGGAGAGTCCGGCAAGTCTCCGGACTTTGTCTCGGTGGTAGCTAAGTCTAGTCCAGAGACTCCGGTGTTCACCGGAGACTCCGGCAGCTTAACAGAACCGTAACGGCTAGTTCTGACACAGTTCTGAGACCCTTCTGACACCGTTTTGGATTTTAGGCCGGAGACTCCGGTGTTCACCGGATACTCCGGGGTAGGTATGTCAGAACAGTAACAGCTAGTTTTTGAGAGTGAGCTATATATACTCCCACACCCCCAAGCATTAAAGGCTTGCTGTTGCTGCTGAGCTTCACTTTCATAAAGCCTTCCAAGAGCATTTAAAAGCCCTCCAAACATCTCTATTGCCTAGTTTTTGCGCCAAATTCGTGAGATTGTGTTTGGAGTGAAGTTGAGTCAATTGAGCATTGAGTTCATCATCGAGCATACATTGTGATCATTTCTCTTGGAGCCTTGTGCTCCTAGATGGCAAGACATCACCCATAGAGCACCCAATCATTGTGGAGTGCCACGGGAAGTTTGTAATCGACATCGACTTGAGTAAGGGAATTCTAGCTTGATCTTTGTGGTCGCTAGAAGAGGATAGGGTTGGAAAAGACCCGGCTCTTTGTGAGCTCCTCAACGGAGACGTAGGCACTTCTTTGTGAGGTGATCGAACTCCGAGATAATCTCCTGTCTTATCATTTGTGCAATTTTAATTAGTTGTGTAGTTTTGGGATTTTTCCCATACAATTAGTTTTTGTGATCATCTTGTTAGTATCTCTTATTGTTTAAGCTTTGTGCTAATATTAAAACAAGTATCACCTTTTAGACCTTTGTTGTTCTTGCTTAACTTTAGTTGTTCTCAAGTTCTTGTATAGACCAGAGACTTTGGACTAGACCGGATACTCCGGACAGACCGGAGTATCCGACCTTCACCGGAGTATCCGATATCTGTTTAATCTGCTGGTTAGTTTTAATTTTCAGAAAAGCCTATTCAGCCCCCCTCTAGGCATCTTTAAGTACATTCAGCCCGTCGCACGCTACGCGCGGCAAATTGACCATTGTTCTCACATCTGTCGTCTGCGCCTCATCCTTTTACGCCTACTCCAACGCCGGCCAAAGGGATCGCGGCCAGCGCCAAGCCGGTAGAATCCACAGCAACAGCGACCGCAGCACCAGCTCACCCTGTGCCGCGGCCTAGGACTCACTTCAACCGCCTAACACCTCAGGAGATGGCAGAGCGCTGCCTCCAAGGGCTGCTTCAATTGCCGGGAGAAATTCTCCTGGGACCACATAAAGACCTGCTCCATGTGCGACATCTACCTTCTCGAGCTCGAACAAGACGCGGCTTGCAAGGATGACAGCAGCGAGGCGACACTGGAAGTATCATTGTACGCCCTAACCGGCATCAAGATGGCGAACACGATGCAGCTCGGGGTGGTGTTCGGCGACCACACAAAACCGGCTCTCGTCAATTTCGGCTTGACACACTGGTTCCTCACGGAAGCAATGGCATGTCAGCTTGGTCTGGTTCCACGGGTGCACTCGGGCCTCAGCGTCGGCGTGGCGAACGGTGACCACATCGTGTGCGCCGGTGTGTGTGAGGGCATGCACATCCACATCAGTGACGAGTCCTTCATCCTTGACTTCTCCATCATCTCGTTGGGATGCCATGAAGTAGTCCTGGGGGTCGATTGGTTGTGCACACTCGATCGCATCCTCTGGGACTTTGAGTAGCTCACCATGGCCTTTTGGTGCGGTGATCATCGCATCATGTGGTACGGCGATGCCACGGGCTGCAGCGCTTCACTCCGCGCCGTGACAACCGATGATCTGTTGCAGCTCATCCTAGAAGAATTTGCGGACATCTTCGAGCCTCCGCATGGCCTCCCCCCGCCATGCCGCCATGACCATCGCATTCACTTGTTGCCGAGCACAGCACCAGTGGAGGTGCGACCGTATCGCTACCCATAGCTTCTCAAGGACGAAATCGAGCGCCAATGCCACGACATGGTAACGCATGGCATTATCAGGGAGAGCATGTCGGCCTTCTCCTCATCAGTGTTGCTGGTGAAGAAGCAAGACGGCTCATGGCAGTTTTGCATCGATTACCGTTCTCTCAATGCCAAGACCATCAAGGACAAGTTTCCTATCCCTGTCGTCAACGAGCTGCTTGACCAACTCAAGGGCACGCGGTTCTTCACCAAGCTTGATCTGCACAGCAGGTATCACCAGGTCCGATACACCCGCCGGATGTGGAGTAGACAACCTTCCGCACACACCAAGGCCACTACGAGTTCTTGGTGATGCCCTTTGGCCTCACCAACGCCCCTGTAACATTCTAAGCCCTCATGAACGATGTCCTCAAGCAATTCATCCGTCAATTTGTGCTCATTTTCTTTGATGACATTTTAATCTACAGTTTTTCCTGGGATACGCACCTAAAGCACGTCCACGCTGTGTTCCAGCTTCTCCGCAAGCACAAGTTGGCACTTAAGAAGTCCAAGTGTATTTTTGGCGCAACAACATTAGCCTACCTTAGTCACATCATCTCCGCCCAAGGCATCGCCATGAACCCCTCCAAGGTGGAGGCCATGCAGGCATGGCCACAACCCACGATCGTGAGCGCCGTCCGCGGCTTCCTTGGCTCATGGGCTACTACCGGAAGTTCATCCGGTCCTATGATGAGGTGGCAATGCCGCTTACACAACTCCTCAAGCTGGAGGCCTTCCTTTGGACTCTAGCAGCGTCCACCCCCTTCGATGCCCTCAAGTTAGCGCTCACCACGGCGCCCGTCCTTCAACTCCATGACTTTGATGAGTAGTTTGTGGTGTACTGCGACGCGTCTAGCTCAGGCTTTGATGCCATCCTTCACCAAGGAGCCGGGATGATTGCTTTCTTCAGCCGCATCGTCACTCCTCACCATGCCAAGCTCACCGTATATGAGCAGGAGCTCAATGGATTCGTAAAACCCTTGCGCCACTGGTGGTCGTACTTGTTGACTAGGTCGTTCCTCATCCGCACAGACCACTATATCCTCAAGTACCTCCTCGATCAACGCTTGTCAATGATTCTGCAATACACGTGGGTGAGCAAGCTATTCGGCTACACCTTCTCCATCGAGTTCCGTCCTGGGCACCAGAACGCGGCCACCGATGCTCTGTCTCACCATGGTGAATAAGCTATGGCGGTCTGCGCTCTGTCACTACCGGACTTTGAGCTCTACGCTCAGTTTTGGTAGGAGGCCGCCACCCTTCCTGAAGTGATCACCAAGTGCACGAAAATTGAAGTTGGGATGGCTGAGGCGGTATGGACCTTGGTTGATGGGCTAGTGCTTCACGACGGACACATCTTCGTCCCCTTGTCCTCGGCATTTTGGCCATAAATCCTTGTGGTGGCCCATGCCACGGGGTATGAAGGAGTTTAGACGACGCTGCAGTGGCTTCGGGCCTCGTTCTACTGCCCGCACGCCAACAAATTTGTGCGCAACTTCATCCGAGGCTATGCGGTATGCCAGCGCAACAAGACTGAGCACCTTCATCCCGCCGGTCTCTTCCAACCACTGGACATGCTGCACATAATTTGGAACGACATTGCCATGGATTTCATCGAGGGTTTTTCCCAAGGTCGGTGGTAAGTCCGTCGTTTTGACAATTGTCGACCGCTTATCCAAGTATGCACACTTCATCGTGCTCGGCCACCCCTACACTGCCATGTCCGTCGCTCGAGCCTTCTTCAATCATGTGGTGCGCCTTCACGACATCCCATGATCGATTGTGAGCGACAGGGATCCAGTCTTCACCAACAAATTGTGGACGGAGCTCTTCCGCTTGTCCGATGTCCAGTTCTGCCTTAGCTCCACCTTCCACTGTAGACGGACGGTCAGTCAGAAGTGACAAACTGAGTTCTCGGTGTCTACCTCAGCTGTCTTGCCGACGACTGGCTTCAGAGTTGGCTGCACTAGCTACCCTGGGCCGAGTTTTGCTACTACTCTTCCTATTAGATGGCCCTAAAGACCACACCCTTCCAGGTGGTGTACGGGTGCAACCCGCCACCTATGCTTTCTTACTAGCCTGGCGCGACGCATGTGGCGGCTCTGGACAAGTAGCTACATGATCGTGACGCATTCCTCATCGACATCTGTGAGCGCCTTCTTCAAGCACAGGATCACATGAAACGGGGCCATGACCGTTATCACTGTGCTCTGGAATTCGGGGTGGATGACTGGGCCTGGCTTCATATCCATCAGTGCGCTGCAGCAGGAATCATAGATAAGGCACAATCAAAGTTGGCACTGCGGTACTTTGGGCCTTTCCAGGTCAAGGAGCGCATTAGTGTAGTGGCATACCGCTTGCATCTTCTGCCCAAGGCTTGCATTCACAACGTCTTCCTTGTGGTGTTTCTCAAGAAGCATGAAGGAGATCCTTCGGCCTCCATTGTTCCTCTATCTGTCATAGTTCGCGGTCGCGATGTCCCAACATCGGAGGCCATTGTGCGCACTTGTCTCAATCGTGGCAATTGGGAGCTCCTTGATCGATGGGTGGGTCACAATGCTGCTAATGTTGCCTGGGAATGCTTGTATGCTTTCACCGCTGACCATCCAGAGTTCCAGCTCAAGACGAGTTGTTTTTCCAAGAGGGCAGAAGTGTTGTGGACGCCTTCATAAGTAAAACATACAGGAGCAAGAAGGGAGGCAAGAAATCAGAGATAGGGATTTAGTTTGTTAAGTTCAAATATTCTTCCTTAGTTTGTTAGATTCGGAGATAAGCAGATTGGTTAGTTAAGATTAGTAGATTGATTTCCTAAAGTGTGTTAGGCAGCCAGCTATATAATGCCAGGCCAATTTCATCTATGGACAAGCAAGAATTAAACCCTGAAGCTCAGAGCCTCCGAGGAGGGCGAGGCTGTTTACCCTTGCTCTTTCTTTTTTCTTTTCCTTCCGATCCCATCTACTACCATATCATGTCCTTATAGGATTCCAAGAATAGACATAGCTATAAATTCCTACCTCATTTAGAGTTTGCTACACTTTTCAATACTTAACTCTATTGTTCATTGGTCACACTAGATAGTTGAGACAAACGACTTTAATGAGTACATATTTATTAAAGTATAGGGGAATATGATAGCTTTCCTTAATACATGTGCACAAAAAATATTATTTAGAATGGAGGTAGTATCTTTTTTGTAGACACACCAGACATAAAACCATGAGTTGAGAAAATTCTACACAGCTCAAGTACATGGAGTAACCTATTTATTTGTATAATATATTAATATGAACACCAATCCTATCTCATCCCTCTTCAATAGCGACTAAAAAATCTTGTTGATTGTATGTTCCCATTTTTCTTGTACCCAGGCATCATTATGTAATCTCAATTGCATTGTTAATCACTTCCTATTCAATCACTCATTGTTGTGTTAATAGTTGAGGGGAAAAAATAGACTATCTGAAAAATCAGAAGAACTATAAAAATGTAGTTGATTCAATTGTACCTATTAAGCTTTTACTACTTTGCATGCATCTTTTGCACACAGTGGCAATACTTATATTATCAATTTTAGATGTAAATGATGCATGTTTTATCCCACATTTTGTAACCACATTATTCACCAAATCAATGAATGATATCTAGATAGCAAGCGTTATCTAAGAGCATTAAAACAAAAGGAAAAACTCAATGCACCCCAAATGAGAGAGATTGATCAATAATCATCAGTATAACCACAAGTAAATAAAATACTACATTTATTTAAGTAGGGATTATGGGTTGTACCTTTGGTCTCAAGTTTTTTCCTTCTTCAGCTTACTATCTTGATTGGTTTTACCTGTACAAAGTCAAATATGTATGATTAGTTTCATACAATTCTTAAAATATATTTGAGCAATGTCAAATAGAATCAACACTTCCATCTACACATAGACAAAGAAGTGCCATGTTGTTTAGGTTGTATCCCCATTGTCGACGGCGCCGATTAGAAAAGGAAGATGTGACGTTGGGAACAGACTGGCACGCGCGGAGGTAGAAGGGGATGCTGTTGCACCCCAACCATTGCGACCACCGAATCGCGTCCAGCTGTAACACCCCAAGTATCCACATACCCAGAGGTTATCACCTAACACATAATTCCTATCCAACCTGGAACTTTTGGAAAACTACGATAGAGTCTCCTTTGTATCAGCCTCTATCCTGGACAAACAAAAACCGCACATTCTACACAAGCATAATATTTATAATCAAAATGAAAGCATCACAACCAAAAGCTCGTACCTGATACAACTCAAACCCCAAGTAGTTTAACGGACCAAACTAATAGTAACAATTCTAGTGCACTATTGAAAAGACTAGGTGAAGGTGGTAAAGGTGAGAGGAGATGTGTTGCTACTCCTTTCCATTAATGTCACGATCACTTGGTACCTAAAAACCAAATAAAAAACAAGAGTGAGTAAAAATACTCAGCAAGTATAGTATATAATCAGAAGAACATACACAACATCATGATAAAGGAAGAACGAGAAATAACTGAGTTTTCCTTTTTCTTGAAAACAACAATGAAACATTAGTTTCCGTCTGAAACGGATAAACCTGAATTCTTAGAAACCATCAATGAATTAGTAGTTTCCGTCTGAAATAGACATACATGAATACATACTTAGTGTTTACCGGTAAAGTTGAGTAAGTAGAGCCATCACTTACTCACAGGAACCTGAACATAAGAACTAAATTGCACAGCCGGTATCACTAGGGCATGAATGATATGTAAAAGAACAACTTGAAACTTAAAACTGGAATCTTGACATGAACACAATCATGAACTTGAACCAAATGAACACTAGAAAATACGAATATTGAACGAACATAATTGAAAGGGATCAATAAAATATCCAACAGGCAAATCATGCCACAACACGAGTTCGTCATGCATTTACCTTAACCATGGCGAGGATCCGAGTTCACGCCGTTTGCACCGACCCTTTCTAAACATGAGGAACAAGATTATACTCAGAATCTATCTCAGAATGTCCACATGACTATACATTGGGTGTCCGGACTAATCTCCATATCCAAACCCCAAATTCCTTGGTTCTGTTGTTTTTCGGGAACTCAACCAATGCTTTGAGTTGCTCGCTGATCGAACCATAACTTTTATTCTACTTAACCGATGATTGCAAATAAATGCATCTAGAGTATCTACGAGAGATTCCCTACGACTTTGCTTCTATGGTTGTAGGTGACATCTCACTCTAACTAGGACGATAACAGATAACTAGAAATATTGTGCCGGTCGAACTTGCTGGACAACACACTGTTTTCCACTTTTCTCTTGAACTGCTTATCCAAATTGAACACGAAAAGCACCATTAGAAGGATATTGACAAGACATACAACTTTTGTTTTAATCTCATGACCGAATTTGGCACTAATTAATCTCACTCTTCAAATTAAGTTGCTGCATGTAAATTGAATCGACCAATTCCAAGCTTTGGCGCTATTTGTTCCGTTTAATTCGATCTACCATCATCTAGAGGCTTATTAGGATTTAACGTTATGACGAGGAAGATGATTCACCGATGAATTTTTGACGAACTCGCAAAATTCCACTTTTCTTTTCTCTTTCATTTCCTGTTTCCCTCCTTCCCTTCCTTCCTTCTCCTTTCTTTTTCTTTCTTTCCTCTTTCTTCTTCTTCTTTTTCTCCTCTTTCTTCTTCCTTCAGTTCTTTCTTTGTCTTTGCTCCTGCACAGTAGCAGCAGTAAGTAGCATCCGGCGATGGCGGCTCATGCCGTCTAACGTGGCGCGACATGGGAGGACAAACAGGGGTGACAGTGCGACACATGCGACCGAACAACGTCTGTGGGAGCAAGCAAAGGCAGCGACAGCAACTTCTAGGGTTAGGGTTTGGGACCTGGGTCGAGGCTCATTTAAACAACGGTGGGTGGTGGCTGGCCGACTAAGTTGATCGATTGGTTGTTTTTTCCCTAATCCAATGGTCTAGATTTATTGGGCTCACCACGAATTCACTCGGTGTCCAAACAAGACGTTTGAATAGTCAAATGCAATCATTTCGACAAGCTCTACTCATCCGCGGTCTTCGATCATTCATCTGAGCTACAAGTTAAAAACTCAACTTTTTGCCAATTTGGAACTTTGCCCAGTCAACGTCTTATTTCATAATTTTCACATTAAGTTTCTTTGGATATTTGGATGTTGCACCACCAGGTTCCCAAACCCCAACAACAACATGCTCTCCCCGTGCACTGCCTATAGACGGCCGTGGTCACCGTAATGGTGTCGCTGACGATCCAATCATGTTTGTACGCCGCGTCGACTCCTGCGTCCGTGCAAGCCACCATCCTCGCCTCCGGCTTCGCCTTCGCGTGTGCACCCACAGAGCGGCACCCCACACCGCCGCCGAACGGCACCCACATATTGTTGGTAGCTATTCATGAGCCTAGGGTAGGCAGGGTGGCTGTGTGAAGACGGCTGAGGCCGATGGGTGGAAAGTTGGAGGTACGTCGAACACAACATCCTCACCTTCATCCCGCTACCGCGGCTTTTGTGGCCCGTCTCGCTGTTCCACCATCGATTTTTGCTCACATGGATGGGAGTTGGGGTGGGGGAAAGTGGAGTTGAGCGGAGGCAGGGACAACATCGACACGGAGAGGTGTGGCCGTGCGGGACGTATATGGAGCATCGCGTTACCCACTGTGATAATGACAGAGGCGGAGAGTGCGGCGCGAGTGTGGGAGCAGCGGAGAGGTAGGGCGATAGCGGCCGCGCCCATCTTGTGTGGGAGAGGAAGGTGGCGGCAGTGAAGGGGGCCATGGTGGCATTTTTTTGGATCGATGGAGGGGGAGACAAGACAGAGAGGAGTAATTCGACATTTGTAGATGGGCCTGGATAAAAATGTTGCACAGAGCAGATCCGACGAGCGTTTTTCCTCCACGCATAAATCTGACACTCCACACCTCTAGAATGGCGTGGCTCGACTGTTTTGCAAAAAACACCATGGCTTTTAGAGTATTTATATTTGACTGACTTTTATTCAAATAATGTGTAGGCAGACGTCCCTTTTTCAAATGAATAAACGGTTCCACACACAGTGGTTGTTTGGATCTAGTAGATTAGGAATAAGTATTCATAAAACAGATTTTTATGAGTATTTTTAGGAGAAACAAGTTATGATTTGCCACTCAACTAAAAAGAGTTTTACAGATTCCTTTTGTTTGGATCACATTAATTAAAACGAATTTTTGTTAATACGGTGTTTGTTTCAGTTAACATGCAAGGTAGCAAACCTCACATGCACACGCAGCCAACAAACAAAATCTGTTGAGTTTGTTGAGAATCTGGATAAAGAGAACTAACTGGCTTGTGAAAAATAGGTAGCAGTAGTTTTTCACAAAACTCATATTTTGGGTGTTAGCAAAACCAATATTCTTTATGTTGGTTTCATCCACTCGTTACCAAACAAGGTTTTAGGTTGTTAGTTTCTAATCGTATTTGACAAAATATGGTTTTTGATAAAAACTTGAGATCCAAACAACCCAACAAGGCCCATGAAATGAAAAATGACACCCGGCTGTTAGTCTCCGACCACAATTCGGAGATCAGAGGTAATATGGAAACTAGAGAGTAAGAAGTTAAGCTGAACAACTTTCCAAGACAGATCCAGCACACAGTTACGATACTTAGAGGTACATAAGCTTCAACACATCCAGATTATGCAGCTGGAATATACAAGATCGAGCAGCAGTCCGATTGATATGTACAAAGAGCAACTTCTGGCGATTGGCGAGAACAAGACAACGAGGGACCTCACTCATGCTTGGTTGGCCTCCAAAGCCTGAAATATGTCCGTGCGAGTGACAATTCCTGTTTTCATCAAGGATAAAAAAGAAGTGGTTATGTGAACAATATTTTGCTGAATTAGAACGAGGAGAACTACCTATAGCTTCACATGTGTCGCCACGAACTCGCAAATGACTAAAATCAGGAGAAATACTAGCATTGCATCTTTATTGTTTTAGACTTCACAGTGAAGTCTTATGGTCACTGGTTACAGTAAATATTGGCAAGGACATCTTTGGAAGGATTTACAGGAATTGGGAAAGTTTCCCGTTCTAAACAGAGCCTAAAACGAAGACATGAACAAAGCATAACTGTATCTGTGGTAACTATGTAAAACCACAGATCTAAATAGCTTCAATTGTTCAGTGCAGATATATATATATAAACTTCATCAACGTAGTTCAGAAAATTAGCAAGCCAGAAAAAAAATCTTACCAATCACTTGCAGTTGTTCATTCACAACTGGTATCCTGTGGACCTTCTCCTTAAGCATTAGTGCAGCAGCTTCTGCTCACACAATTAGTAGCGCATTAGCATATTCGTAGAAATATTTGTGTGTCCCTGTTAATTATGGCTAGAGGAAGTGAAGGTTACCCAAGACAGTCTTCTCAGGTGTCAGGGTTATAGCAGGAGATGACATGACTTCACCAACAGTTGACTCCAACTGCATCATGAGAGGAAGCATGGAAAATAAGTAAAAACCTTGCAAACCACAAATATTAGAAATGGTCACATCTTCTTTAACGTACTCTGAACACAAATTTAGTAAAGAATATTTGTCCCACTAGGAAAAGCTTATCAACCATTTTAAAAGATAACCCTGGTTGGCATGTGGCTCAGCTGTTAAGAGATGCAACAGTATTAAGCTACCACTCACAGACCAGAGTGCATTAAACAAACAAACCCCTGATCATAACAAAATATTTGTTCCAACAGGAAAGCTCATGAATGATTGTCAAGGTCTCAAGGACAACTCTGGATTGTTTAGGGCCAAACCGCCAACTCTTAATGGAAGAAACAGTACCAAGCCACCCTCCAGTCTTCAATGCACCAAACACAAAAAGACCTCAGCAATTCGTTGTCTCATCAAGTTCATTCATGTATAAGAAAATAATCAAACGACTTCTGATTAGCGGTAACATCTAGACTACCATTGTTTGAGAATAGTGAAAAAAGAAACCAGAGGTTCAGAAGGCCCCCACATTCATGAGCTTATGTATTCAGCTGTCATGCTTATGTACTGCACGTAAGAGAAGGCCCCTACATTGAGTACAATATGTGTTAAAAACGAATGCCAAGTTTCTTGAAAACGTAGAACTAAATGGGACAAGTTAAGCCCATGCAGACAAATGACAGCTGAAAGCAAGATTAGAGTTGGTGAAGTTGGTCATAAGCAACTCAAAACAGCCAAGTGAGCATGTGCTTCAGAAAATACAGGGGGACTAAACATAAGTATATTTACAAAATTCAACCAAAAAATTCTCAATCTTGGTTATGCAATTGACCTATCATTAAGAAACGTTGCTATTCACCACCTTTAACTATAACACGCTCAATCTAGCAAGAGTATTTTTATTCAGGCGCAATTCGATTCTTTCATAAACAGCAACCTCCTAACAAGGGATAAAAGTTTCTGAATTGGAAGTGCTCCTAATTAGAGTAACTGACAGGTAGAGAATGAGGAGCAGTGAACTGACCCCATTGGGCGCCTTGGCCTTGTCCTTCTTGGAGACGACGCCCACGCACCTGCCCTCGTCGTCGACCACTGGTAGTCCGGACTGCGCAACGAAGAAGGCGTCGACCTCCGCCAGCCGCTGCCCCGGCGCGGCCACCTGCACCGGCCGCGACATCACGTCCCCGAGTTTCGCCGTCGGGCTCATCTGCCAACCGACCAACAACCAATCAAACCAAACCCGAGAGAGACCGTGAGCGCATCCAAGAAGAGAGAGAGAGAGAGAGAGAGAGAGAGAGATCGGCGGGTGGGGCGGACGGACCTGGTCTGAGGTGACGATCTGGGACTCGAGGTAGGCGCAGAGGTCAGCGTAGCTGAGGAGGGAGAAGTTATCGGGCCACTCGCCCGATAGGATGCCCTCCGGGTACTCGTCGATGTCCGGGCGCAGGTCCCCAAGCGCCGCCGCCAGCGCCGCGCCCCGCCGCCCCCTGTCGCCCACGCGCAGGACAGCAGGCGCGCGCCGCGCCAGTACCACGGAGGACGACGGCAGCAGCGGGACGGGGAGAACGGCCTTGACGGCGGGAGCGGAAGGCGACGACGCCATGGCCATGGACGGGCGGATGGGCGAGGAGGAAGGTGAGAACCGGCTCTGAACGCTGCTCGTGCCGTAGAGTGCGTGGGGAGTGGAGTGGAGTGGAGAGTGTGATGGAAATTTCTGGAAGGGCGTGGGGCCCACCTGCAGCCGGACGGGGCTGCCACGTCACAATGGCATGGCCACGTCCTCACTCGCGGTCGCTCTCACGTGAGGCGCGCGCGTCTTGTTACCTTGTGCTGCTGCTCGAAATTTCTGTCCTTTTGTTTCTACATAAATTTGTTTAGAAATAAAACAAATCCCCAGCATTCTGTATTCAATCATTAATATGTTTCTTCATGTCAAGTAGTGTTGAAGAAAAATGTTTAGCTGTTCTATCATAGATAGATAAGTCACCCGAGTCGCTATCCAGTGTGACTTTTTTCTGTTGTTGGTTGGTATGTTGTCGTATTCTCTGGCTATTTCTGTAAGATTATTTTATCTTTTTTATAATATCTTATTTTGGCAACCGATTCTCTGTATTTGCAAATGGTAATGTTATTCATTCTTCTATTCTTTTATCTAGGAAAAGATGGCAATATGTTATGGAAGCTTGGCCTCGAATTTGAATCTTCAATTAATTCTATATGTAGATGACACGTCACTCGCGGTCGCTCTCACGTGAGGCCCGCCTTGTTACCTTGTGCTGCAGCTCGACATTTCTGTCCTTTTGTTTCTACATAAATTTGTTTAGAATAAAACAAACTTCCAGCATTCTACATTCAAGCTGTTTCGCGGATTCGAAACTTACGCTTTTGAATTATTGTATTGTAACTGTATATATCGCGAGCATACCAGTATACATAAAGTATATGAAAGAAACAAAGATAATTGTAATTGAAACACGTAACTTTATTCATTTATTATCGAAATCATAAAGTACAGTTTCATCCTATTACAATATCACACACACGTGTACAAACACACACGCTATCTGACTATACTTCCTCGGTGACTGTTGTCCTGGTTACCGGGGCCTCGGGAGGCCGCCGGTTAATTATGTCCAGCTTCTGGCCCAAACAACCTCTGATTAAACTGCTTTGCTGATGATCGTCGTCAAGTCATCTCCGAGTCTACAAAGTTGTAGTCACATACATCACAGATAAAACAAAGTAAACGTTAGAAATCAAAACAGTAGAACAAACGGGACAAATAGTCTAGCATGAGCCTTATAGACTATCTATATATCTTGTGTCATCATCAACCACGTAGACCTCAGACATGTAGCCCCTCATCATAGGTCGTAGCCTTAGGTACTATACGAGGACAGAGGGAGAGAGAGTTTAGCTACATAGCAATTTACCAGCTACAACCTTTCAAGAGCCCGATGAATTGCAGCGCTTCTAACTCCTATCTACAACCTCTAGACTTAATCCCAGAGGCAACTCAGCCACAAAGGCAAACACCACAAAGACGAAAGGGTAACAACAATGTCCACCGAAAAGGCAAACACACTGTCGGGCCTCCACAAAGTCATCAGCCACGACATAAGACTCAACTTATTGATCATTATTGGCCCTTCACTGACATGATTATCATACCAAAAAGGAACAGTAACAAAAAGGCCTCAGCTAGCAAAAGAACACAGCTACCAGAAGGAGCAGTAACAAAAGGCCTCACATCACAGATATCAGATAACCATCACCACCCATAGGGACATCAAACATTAGGACTATCAGAACCATGGGTAAAAGACCACACAGGCAAAAGGGGCGCCTAGGCCACAAGGCCATCACCACAGCATCAAGCCATCGCCCAGGGGCAAGCAAACACAAGCCACGTAAGCATAACTTGCACAAGATAGCCAAGTCAAAGAGGGAAGGCATATATATATATATCAGATCCATGCCCCTAAAACAATTGCCGCAAGCATACACATCAATGTTGACCAAAGAGAGGTGTGGTGCCTCACAAATTACCGTATCAGGATAGCAAAACATAAACCAATAGCCCTAAGGATCATGACCTAACCAGCCAAAGGGGCAATGACATGCTCTTGCCTCACCCACAAAACAATATTAAGCACCAAACTAGCTAGTGACTAGTGTCATGATATCATCACAAGACCCAAGCCTCAAACACAAGCCTACCACAACACTAGAATAGCCATGGCGCCACAATAAGACTAGCTCAATGAAAAGGACAGCCAACGGAAGGAGCAGGACCTAGCCATACCTAAGGCAACCAGACCGGGCAAGGACACAATACAAGTGCCTCAACGGCAACAAAACTGTACTGGACTTCCCAGGTGGCGTCACATGTGCTTGGCGGCACTTAGACCCCCTACCGGCGCCCCGACAGCCCTCTAACACCTGGCTAGCCACGTGAACACTGCAACAAATGAAACAAAGGGGGCAAGAACACATTTGTACCCCTCTACTCATGACAGCACTTCCACTACCATGGCACAAAGCGCCGGCCAGATTTCATCAAGCAAACAACCGGCCACATCACAACACAATGCCACCTTCACGGTCACGGCACATCGGCTGACCGGTTCACCACCAACAAGAACAGAGCCAGCCAACAGAGCAAAGAATGCCATCCAGAACACAGCACAATGCCACGGACATGACACGGGGACCGACCGGGCACCATCTCAACAAAAGCATCGCTGGCCAAATCATAGCACCGAAACACTTCCACCTCGCACAGACGCGGCACATCGACCGGTCGGCCACCACAAAAAAGCAATAGCCGATCACCAAGACCAAATTCATCTGTACGGCCACAACACGAATGATTGGCCGGATCACAACTCAGAAGAACAGCCGACAACACCTCAGAACAAGCAACAGCCGGCTATCACCAACATCAGCACAAGCTACGGTCGTGGCAACAAGGCCGACCGGGCACCAATCACCAAAAGCATAGCGGGCCGCCACCACAACCACGGCACAACACCTGTATAGCACCGTCACGGCACGACGGCTGGCCGGAACACCACATCTCTACGTGTGAACGCAACACAAACGCCTACTGGCTTCACCTGTTATTCACGGACACAGGCACGAAGCCCGGGCGACCACTTGCTTATGCATGGACACAGGCACGAAGCCCAGCCGACATCACCACGCGCATGGCATGAGGGCCAACGACCCCTGTAGTAGAAAGGAGGGGAGGGGTAGCTATTGCAGTGACCCACTGGTGAGAACGACGGTTGTTGAAACAAGAGTTCATCTTGTTCCAGCAAGTACGGTGAGGGTTTCTTCTAAGGAGGAGACTCAAGCTTGATGATGAAGTTTGAGAGGAAGGAACACCACAAACGTATTTATAGTAAAAATATGGACTTGGTTAGGACGGAGTATCACAGGAAGACTTTGTGATTATGCTCCTCCGTGCTGTGTTGAGCGAACTCCTTCCTGCCCCCCTTTCGGGTGACCACGACCCCCTATTTATAAGGTAGTACGTAGCTTAGTGTACAAGTTATCGTGATGTACAAATATCTAGGACCGTGCCGAATTACTGGGCCTTATCCTGTGTAACTACCTTTTACCCTACATAGAAGATAAATATCTACTATGATAACTATTTTGGTGCCTGTCCCCTGAGGGGTGAGTCGGTTGCCAATTATGGCCCAATGCCGCTTTGTCGAGGGTGTCAGGACAACTTGCATCGTGTTGGGGTGTTAGGATAAGCACCACTTGTACTGTCATTAATCGCCCATCACCTCGCGTCAGGTCAGTTGCAAGGGGGTGTCCTTTCTTCTCTGATATTATCTCCGAAGGCCGGCTGCGTCTTTAGGCTTCGGAAGGCCGCATGGGTACCAAAGGGGTGGCTCAAAGGGGTCCACAGTTCTGGGGATTAGGCTTCCTGCTGAGTTTGGAGGCCGAAGGCTCTGGGGAGGGGGGGGACTTGCTATAGCTTTGAGTCTTCAGAAGGCTGCGTACGTGCCGGAGAGGTGGCCCGAAGGGGTTCGCAGCCTCTGGAGATAAGGCCTCCGGCTGAGTCCAGAAGCTGAAAGCTCTGGAGGGACCTTTGATAGCGATCGTCAACCATTATCTTCAGGCTGGTCTATTTCCCCCAACAGTACCCCCTCATTCTCTGGCCTTGACGTTTGGAGGGGTGAGAGGATGTAGAGGAAAACTAATGCCAGCCTAGGTTTGTAACAAGAATGCCCGAAGGCCATTCCCTATCCCTGAGGAGTATTTTGGCGGGAACTGCGGGCATTGATAGTGAAGCTCAATGCTGATGGTGCATTGGTGATGGCGGTACACCCTGGGATTATGCTGAGGTCGAAGGTGCAGCCGACATCGAAGTCGGAGTCGAAGACCGAAGATGTATCAGCAAAGGAGGTACGTTCCGGAGCCTGTTGTAGTTAGAGTATGCGGTATCAGGACTCGAGGCCGGAGGGGCGTTGGTGGAGGTGATGTGCTTCGGGGTCTGTGCCGAGGCCAATTTAGATTCGTTGGACTTTTTTTGGTGATGGGTCTTCTCACCATTTAAGTTTGTCAGAGTGGGGGATTACGTGTGGGATCAGGGAATCCCCATGTTTTCCTGTTTGAGGGCGGTAGGATGGGATGTGTCACTGGCGCATTTTTGACTGGATAATTCGTGGGTTCATTTAGGGTCTTGTGCTCACACCCCTGGCAGGCGTCAAAAGGAGTCTAGGTCATTAATGTGATGAGACGTTTGTGCAAGAAAATGAGGCGTTGCCGTGGGATGTTGCCATGTGTTGGTGGAACGACCGAGATATGGCCACGTGCCCTTAGAGATTAATGAGGGATGCCATGGAGCAATGCCACATTGGTTCCATTTCTCTTCCTAGGCGTACGTGGCTGCTCGGCCCGGGTATAAAGCTGGGGTCATCCGGCTGGATTTATCACCACCCCACGAGCGAGCACTTATCTTGACTTTGAATATGGCATCATCTTCCTTCCCATCCTCTTCGTAAACATCGATGATCTCGACTGCTTCTACTGGGGCTGGGCTATTTCGGCCACCAACGGTGGTGTCGGTGGCCGTCCAGCTTCCGTCCCTGTGGGGTGGACAGCTGCAAGTCGCCCCTACCCAACCCCTGGCTCGGGAGGCCATGCCTATTGAGATCATTGATATTTCTGACGATGATGAGGAGATCGACAGGGATCTCCTGCGGAGGGAGAGTGATGAGCAGGAGCGGGCTTCAGCGGTGAGGACTGGGAAAAAGCGGGAGGAGGCTCCATCGGTGGCTCCTTCAGTTTCTTCTTTGTCTTCTAACAGCTCGGGGGTCGGCTACTACATTAGCTTCCATGGCGATAGGCCGCAGATGAGGGGCATACGTCGCTCCATGCGCTGCCCCTACCAGGATCTGTAGGAGGTGAAGGTGGCCTTCGAGGGTGCTTTGTGGACATCCATGTTTTGTTGTTCAACTATGGCCCTGCCACGGGCCACCTTGTACTCTTTCTCCCCCTATTTTGCTCTCTTGAGGTTTGTCTCCTCTGCAGCGGCCTTTGTACTGTTTGCTTCTTTGTATGCATCCTCCGGATGCACGATTTGTTTAATAATATAATTTGGACCTTTGTCAGAGGTTTTGTAAGTTTCTCCATTTTTGCCGGACATTTCGTAGGACTCCCTATTTTTTTCGGAGGTTTTGTAGGACTCTCCATTTTTGTCGGAAGTTTTGGAGGACTCTCCGGTTTTTGCCGGAGGTTTTGTAGGACTCTCCGTTTTTTGCCGGAAGTTTTGTAGGACTCTCGGTTTTTACCGGAGGTTTTGCAGGACTCCCCTTTTTGGCAGATGTTTTGTAGGACTCTTCGTTTTTGCCGGAGGTTTTGGAGGACTCTCCATTTTTTGCTGGAGGTTTTGGAGGACTCTCCATTTTTTGCCAGAGGTTTTGTAGGACTCTCTGTTTTTGCTAGCGGTTTTGTAGGACTCTTCGTTTTTTGCGGAGGTTTTATATCCCCTTAGGCATGTATTAACGTCGAAGGCTCTACACACTATCAGAGCTACGCAATACGTTCCAGAAAACCTAGGCAGTCTTGCCTTCCAGACGACCTAGGCATGCTACGCCCGCGGTGTGTAGGCTTGTCGTGCTCCCGAGGAAATGCTCCAGGTGCACCATAACACTGTCCACTAAGGGTGTGCCCTGGCACATGGCATTTATACGACCGAAGCTATGCAATACCTTCTAGGAAATCTAGGCTTGATGCCCTCGCGGTGACCTAGGCATGCTGTGCTCGCGGTATATAAGCATGTCATGCAACGAGGATTCCTTGCGACAGCATTTCTCATAGCACCGCATCCTCACATCAAGGTCATCCCTTGATATGCGGCGTCCACACTACAAAGGCTATGCATCTAGGACACCCTGGCATAATCTACCATCTGGGTGACCTAGGAATATTGTGCTACTGCAAGTGTGTGGGCTCCACTGCCTACCAGGGCAAAGCCTACCCTCTGGGAAACCTTTTTAGGTGACTTTATATTTAGGTAAGTAATGCTTACAGGTGCGTGGGCATGCCACGCCTCCCGAAGAAATCCGTCGGGGGCGCCGCAACTACATTACCAAGGAAGTCCCTTGATAACCGGCATATACACACTATCGAGGCTATGCAACGCCTTCCAGGAAACCTAGGATTGATGCCTCCGCAGTGACTTAGGCCTGATGTGCCCGCGGTGTGTATGCATGTCGTGCAACAAATATTCCTTGCAACAGCATTCCTCGAAGCACCGCATCACCGCCCACGAGGACATTCCCCGGGGTGTAGCTTCGACACTGCCGAGGCTATGAAATGCCTTCTAGGACACCCTGACAAAATCTGCCCTCTTGGTGACCTAGGCATGTGGCGTAGCTCCAGGTATGGGTTTATCATGGTTACGTATTAGTTAAGTTTTGCAGTCTACTGTTGGCAATAAGCAGCTAATTGTAGTACAGGACATAGCTAGGTCAGACGACTATTCATAACTCATGTCAAATGAAGATGCAACTAAAGTTCTACTGCTTACTACTAAATAGTGATGTAATCTAGATTTACCATTTCTACCTAATATCTATCTGTTGTAAAAAACTTCTAGCAGTAAGGTTGGAGGCCTCCAACATATTTTTATCGTATTGTACGAAAGATAGACTAGTTAGTTAAACTATCCATAGGTAATAATGAGCCTACCTTTGCCAGAATAAGACCTCTATTATGAGACTTGAAGGCCTCGAAGCCTACAGTTAGGCCAGGAGAGATGGTCCTCGACCCCCTCAGCCCTTAGCCGTTGCCCAGCTCCGGGGGTAACGCGCCCAAAACCTGGCAACGACGCATGTTGGAGGTGGTGCCTAAGGCTAGTCGGGAGCAGGGTTCAATTTATCGACGGTAACCGGTCAAAATTCGCGGTTACCAAGCTTACCGCTCCGGTCCGGTTTTAGAAACCGAACGGTAATTGAATTTGAATTCAAAAAATTGGAAAATTCAAAAAATCAAAAAAAAAATCCTAAAACAACTAGACATAATTCTAAGACCTTATGTGAAAAAATTCAAAAATAATGTCGTTTGTATCATATTCTATAGGGAGGAAGACTCAAAAAATGAAAAAGTTGAAGCGTGCGGCTTAGTTATTAACTCATGTTAAGGAAAAGCTTAACATATAAACACATATTTTTGTTGTGTAGGACGTATCTTAAGAGGATCTTTAAAATTGATTTCACTTCATTTAGAGTTTTATTAATTTCTCTATGATTTTGACAAAGTTAACAAGCATAAAGTGAATATGTTAAGAAACAACATTGTAATTAACTTTTTCATGTCTACTATTATTTTTCCTACATAAATCCGGACAGAGGCCTCGCAGGCGCTTCGGGGTCTTACCATCCCTCGAGTCCAATCTCGGGATGACGCTATGGCAAGGTCCCTAATCCCTAAGGTCGGGATTCCCTCTATTGAGGTCGGGATTCCCGGAGGGATTCCCTTGATTTAAGGCAGGAGTGCTTTCCTCTATTGGCAGGAGGGCTTTCCTCTATTTTAGAATTCTCATAGTATAAATAAACTAATAAAAGTGGTTTCACTAATTTTAGAGGTGTTGTGGGTCAATTATGAATTAATCTAGTCGCAACACATTTACACAATCCTGTATGTTACAATAACTAATTCACGAGTTCATGTATTTTTAAAAGACATAGAATCATGTGAGAAGACTAACAAAATTAGTTTCATGATTTTTGGATTAGCAAAGAGTAAACTATGCATTTAACTTGATTTAACAAATACTTTTTCTCACAGAAAATTTTCAACTTTTTTATGAGTATAAATACTTTTATCATGTAGATCATGTTACAAGGAAACCAACAAAATTTGTTTCACTTGATTTGAAGCTCAGATAAATTACTTATTGATTTTACAAGATTAAGCCAATTTTTGGGTTTTTTTGTTGAACTTCAGTGAAAATTGAGAAAAGCGCTCGATAAATCGAGAAAACCGAGCGGTTGCCAACAAAGCCGAGCGGTTACCAACAATGCGGAAAATTCGAGAAAACCGCTTGATAAATCGAGAAAATCGCTCGGTAACCAATCCGATTCGACCGGTTACCGAGAGGCGATTTTGACACATTTTTGACCAAATTTCAAATTTTAGCAAATGAATTTTATCCAAATTTCAACCAAATTTTGAGCGGTTATCGTGATAATCGCGAATTTTTGGTTACCGGATGGGCTCGGTAACCGAACCCTAATCGGTAAGTGAAACCTTGGTCGGGAGAGGTGGTCCTCGACCCCCTCGGCCCTTAGCTGTTGCTCGGCTCCGGAGGTAATCCGCTCAGAGTCTGGCGATGGCGTTTGTTAGAGGTGGAGCCGAAGGCTAGTCGGGAGAGGTGGTCCTCGACCCTCTCAGCCCTTAGTCATTGCCCAGCTCCGGAGGTAATCTGCTCGGAGCCTGGCGACGACGTTCTTTGATTCAGTCCTTGTCGTTGGGATATTGCACCGTCAGTAGCGGAGTTGGTGGCGACGGAGCGAGGTCAGAGGGCCAGGGATCTTCCTGGGAGTTTGCCCCAGGCTTTCGACCCCTGTGCCATCCTTTGTCGGTTTCCTCTGTGGCCAGGTATCTTGCTTGAATTTCGAGGTACTCCTCCCGGAAGGTCGTGAGGGTTCGGTAGTCGTTGGTGTTGTGGCCACGCCTTGGTCCGTGCAGGATACACATGTATGCCTCTAGGGGTATCGGAGCTTGTGGTCGACGTTGAGGTCGCTGCCGGGGGCCATGTGCCCCGAAGCATGTGGTTTCCCCAGGGCCCCCTTTCCTTTGGGGAGACCGTCGAGGTCGTCTGGTGAACCGGTTTTCGGAGCCGAAGTGGCTCCGACTACGCCTCCCTGGACGAGGTGGACTTGGAGTTCCCCTCATGTGGTTGGCATCATGAGGGCTACGTTGGAGGCGCTGGCGGGGTCTGCGCGCTCCGGATCATTGTGCCTCTTCAAAACCTTCTTTCGCCGTTGGGGGGGGGGGAGGGGGCGAGGAGGACGCTGGGTGGACAGATTCTCCAAAGGTGTAGTCTCGCCCAGGGCGTCCCAGGTGTTGTTGAAGGAGATACCTTGGAACCAAGTCCAGGAGGGAATATTCTGGGGTTCGATCGCCCAAAACCACTGGAAGGCGCCCTGCTTGGCTGCAACCTCTTCTGGTGCAACGAGGTCTTCGCCATGTAGAGGCTGGAAGGGCTCCATGCCGTCTGGATTTTCTGTACCGATCCAAGGTTCTGAGTCAGTCAAGGCTGGAGCAACGCCGTCCCATACGGCAGCAGGGCTGGAGGGTATACGTGATGTGCACGGCTGAGACAGCCACGCATATGGTTGCATGGTTGCAATGGTGGATATGGCGGCTAGCACGTTGGTGGTTTTTCTGATTGATTCCTACCTCTCTTTGGCACTTCTGTGCTCGATCCCCACGAACGGCATCACTGTTGGAATAAGAGTTCATCTTGTTCCAGCAAGTACGACGATAATTTCTTCTAAGGAGGAGACTCAAGCTTGGAGATGAAGTTCAAGAGGAAGGAACACCACGAATGTATTGATAGTAAAAATATGGACTGGGCTAGAACGGAGTATCACATGAAGACTTTGTGATTATGCTCCTCCGTGCTGTGTTAAGTGGACTCCTTCCTGCCCCACTTTCGGGTGACCATGACCCCCTATTTATAAGGTAGTACGTAGCTTAGTGTACAAGTTATCACGATATACAAATATCTAGGACCGCGTACGTGCCAGAGAGGTGGCCCGAAGGGGTTCGCAACCTCTAGGGATAAGGCCTTCTGCTGAGTCCAGAAGCCGAAAGCTCTGGAGGGACCTTTGATAGCGATCGTCAACCATTATCCTCAGGTTGGTCTATTTCCCCCAACAACAGCAAAGTGGATTGAAAGAGGGAAGAGCTCTCCTCTCTCTCTCTCTCTCTCTCTCTCTCTCTCTCTCTCTCTCTCTCTCTCTCTCTCTCTCTCTCTCTCTCTCTCTCTCTCTCTCTCTCTCTCTCTCTCGCAGATCCAGCCTCCTCCCCTCACGGGCACCCCCCGCCGGGATATATAGTGGCGGCTAGGGGCTCCCTATGCGGAGAATTCGGATGGGGGGTTAGATTGAGAAGGGAGAAGAGATAAGGACGGAGGGGATAATTACTGGGGTGAATGGCTCGGGTGCGGCAATGGTGTGGCTGAGGCACGCGCTTGGACGCGAGGGCCCGGGAGCGTAGAGGGGGTAAGGAGAGAGAGCTGGGGAGGAGCGGGCCGGCTTGAGCACGCGCGCGAGGCGGGCCGCGGGCGAGCCGGCGGCGCGCTTAGGAGTGGGAGGTGACGGTGCGCTTGGGAGAGGGAGGCGGTGCATGCGAGGGGAAGGAGAGGAACAATGTCCAGTCGGGCGTGCTAGGGCAGCGGGGCGTGGAGATAATAAGAGGGGGTGCCTGGCCGGGCCGATTTGATTGGGCCGTGTAGGAGAAAGGGGAAGAGAGCCGGGCCAGCCCAAAAAAGAGAGAGGCCGGTCGGGCCTCTCCTCTTTCTCGTTTTTTTTCTTCTTTTTTTCTTTTCTTTTCTCTTCTTTTTTTTCTTTTTCATGTATATGTGTATGTGTATATGAGGATTGCAAATATATGTGGCAAAATACTGTCGTACACAAGCATTAATATGTTTCTTCATAACCAAATAGTGTTGAAGAAAAATGTTTAGCTATTCTATCATAGATAGATAAGTCACCCGAGTCGCTATCCAGTGTGGCTTTTTTCTGTGGTTGGTTGGCATGTCATCGTATTCTCTCACTATTCTGTAAGCCCATTTTATCTTTTTTATAATTTGTTATTTTGGCAACCGATTCTCTATATTTGCAAACGGTAATGTTATTCATTCTTCTATTCTTTTAACTAGGAAAAGATGGCAATATGCTATGGAAGCTTGGCCTGGAATTTTAATCTTCGATTAATTCTATGTAGATGACAAACTCCGGTTAAGCAAGGCTTCATCAAAATGTGTAGTAGTATGATTTTATCTTACTTAATATCTTAGCAACAATACATCTGATTACCTCCTCACAAAAAGATATATTTGCATATTTGGTGAAAAAAAAAGCCGAAATTTATTTCCAGCTTTTCTATTCTCAGAATCTTTTAGAGTTGTATTAGAAACGTTCACCATCACAAGTATATTATATGAGTAACTCATAGGATTATACTTAACTTCGCCTAAGTACCCTCCCATAGTCTTGTAGAACATAAGTGTCACTAGCACCTATGAAGTTCCGGTTCAGCTACATGAGTCCATATTATGGCTACAACAATGGAAATAACATGATGGAAGAAGTTTGTGGCATCTTGTGATCTTATTGGATAACATTTACTAGCCTATATTTACACTCGCCTCAGGAAATACCACTAGTAGAGCTTACAGAATGTGTCATTCAGCCACTCCAAAGAAAACAAGCATCGTGAAATCAATGGCCTTAGCATTCACATTTTATAGAAGAATATGATCGCCAACATCCCAATTGAGGATATCAACTAGAATAAGAAAACAACTTTCATATAATCTTACAGTTCAACCTTCCTCCCTTGTTATGCTTCTTTGATGCGCATAATCCATTTTGTATTGACGACATGTAGGTTTTGACTCTCTAGCGGTTATAATGAATTGCTTAAGCTCTCATAATTGATTGGATCAGCGGAGCTCTTGTTTCCTGCCTAGTCCGCATGAATGGAGAAGGAGAAGAAGAGGACAAGTTCTTTCCATAGAGGGAGTAACAATCCTAGCATCTACATTGTTAGTCATGCATTTATGGGGCGGAAATAGAGATCTCACTCATTAGTGATTTGTTCTAAAAAGTGATCCAATCAACCCC
The DNA here is from genome assembly GCF_958298935.1 of Phragmites australis. Taxonomy (NCBI): domain Eukaryota; kingdom Viridiplantae; phylum Streptophyta; class Magnoliopsida; order Poales; family Poaceae; genus Phragmites; species Phragmites australis. The sequence goes on from NC_084927.1 coordinate 3,085,712, forward strand.
TCAAAATGCATAGCTTTGAATTCAACTCAGTCCATATCGTTATTGTCCCAAGTCACAAGCACACAAAAACACATTGCAAAGCTACTGCCATACCTGAAAATAGTTAGCTTCCCTTCCGTCCTATCCTAACCCAAGCCCATCACTACTACAGAACACCACATATGTACCGGTTCATTAGTGCCGATTCAACAGTAACCAGTGCTGTTGACGTATCAGTGTCGACCCTTAAACTCCCGCGCGCGACCAACCACTGAGGAGTTAAGAACTGGCACCAATAGTGTCTATCAGTGCCGATTTCATATACCAACCGGCACTGATGGGTCGTTACAATATAAAGCCCATCTTCTACCCCAAGCGCCATCAAAGCCGCCGCAAGCCCACCAGAACAGTGCCGATCGCCATTTTTATCATCTCTACCATCTCTATGGTTGGAGGATTCAAGATTTGGAGGAGTCAAGTGCTCTAAGGCTAATAAGATGATATATATTTTTTGTTTAGATAGATTTTACTTGGTAGATTGCTCTAGGGTCGATGGTTGGTGCTTGTTTTATGGTTATGGATTTAGAGACGTAATTGAGATCTAATTTAGGAAAACTTTACAACTTTGTCATTGTTACATGTATATAGATGATCTACATTTGATTCTTAGTTGGATTTAGTTGCTATATTGCTCTGTATTTGAATTTAGGTGGTTGTTCCTTGGTGTTGAATTTTGGAATGTGCAAGAGCTCCAATATGATAAGAGAAAGATCGATATTTTATCATTGTAGATGATTTAAGAGTAGATTAATAGTCACATGTAAATAGATGTGGGTGCATACATTAAAATCTATGGATAATTGTAAATTTGCCACTACTTAACCGTTATTGTCATTAAAAAATTACAAAAATACCACTAGAACTGTCATTCGAGTGGCATCCTTGCAAACAATAAAAAATCAGGGAGGTATTTACAAATACCCCTAAAATCTAGCTCTAATTTTCTAGCATGTGGTTTGCGTATATTTTTAAAGTCTTGAATTTAAATAATAATCCAGTGGATTTTCTCTGTTCATTAATCAATATAGTCAATTTAACACAATTGATAGAATACTGTGTTGTAGGGATGGCACGTCCACCCACGGGTTGCAATCGGACACGACAGCCTTTGGAAGGCGGGTCCCCCGACCCGGCCCAAGTACCAGAAGGAGATGGGTCCTCAAATAGGGACCAATCAAGATGCGAGGTAATTCAATGAATTTGTACTAGATTTTGAAATATTTAATGATTATAAGTTGAATGTGTTTAAATTATAATGATTTGCAGATGGACCGGTCATGGATGTATAAGGATCGAGGGCTAGAGTTCTTTGTTGGCATTAAGGATTTTCTGAGGGCTGCCGCAGTGTATAAGAAGCCAAAAAGGAAGCGTGTCGATCACTTTATATTCTGTCCATGTGTCGACTGCAAGAACAGGAAACAGTTTTCAAACATAGAGTAGATCCGTGCACACTTGATTCGCAGGGGTTTCAAGGATGACTATACTTGTTGGACTGAGTACAGTGAACTTGAAGATGTTGTGCGTGAAGGGCAACCAACAATCGAAGAAGACATAAGCAACGATATGACGGCTAATGAAGACTTCGATATGTCAGCATTTGAAGATACTTTTATCGAGAATGATGGAGGGGACACTTTTGCTGGCAACAATGAAGATAGCTTAAAGCAAATATTACGCGATGGGGAGGGGGACTTCAGCAGTGAAAGACAACATCAAAAGTTCCAGCGCATGGTAGAGGACTCTAAAACACCAATTTACCTGAACTGTAAAGATGAGCATAGCAAGTTGTATGTGGTGCTGACACTGATACAAATGAAGGCTAGCAATGGTTGGGCCAATAAGGGCTTCAATAAATTGTTAAAATTCTTGAGGGAATTGCTTCCAAGGGGGAACGTGTTGCCCAAAAATACATACCATACCAAGCAGGTTGTCTGTCCATTGGGATTGAAGGTAGAGAAAATACATGTATGTGGAAACGATTGCATGTTGTTTCGTGGTGAGGATGCAGACTTGGAAGCATGTCGCGTTTGCAATGCACCACGACACAAGCGCAACGTTGATGATATCGAGAGCGATGGCGTGGGGTGAAGAGAAAGAAGAAAAGATCCCCGTTAAGGTTGTTTGGTATTTCCCTATAATCCCCCGTTTGAAGTGATTGTTTGCTAATAGAGCGAATGCCAAGTTGATGCGATGGCACGTCGATCAGCGCAAGAAAGATAGAATGCTTAGACACCCTGCTGATGGCATGCAATAGAGGAGATTCGATTCAAAATTCAGAGATGAAATGAGGAATATAAGGTTCGGGTTGAGTACGGATGTGATGAATTCTTTCAGGAACATGAGAAGTACTCATAGCACTTGGCCCGTGACTCTCTGTATCTACAACCTTCCACCTTGGATGTGCATGAAGCAGAAGTACCTTACCATGCCTTTGCTGATTAGTGGGCCGAGTGAACCAGGCAATGATATCGATGTGTACCTTAAACCATTGGTTGAAGATCTTCTTGTATTGTGGAAAGATGGCGTACGGGTATGGGATGAGTACAGATGTGAGATTTTCACCCTGCGCACAATGCTATTCGTAACGATCTCAGATTGGCCCACTCTTGGTAACCTATCAGGACAGACTGTAAAAGGGTACAATGGATGTGTTCAGTGCTTGGAGAAAACGGGGGGGGGGGGGGGGGGGGTGGGTGATGAATAGTCGGAAAATGATCTTCATGGGTCACTGTAGGTTCCTTCGTCCAGATCACCCATACCACAAGAATAAAATAGTTTTTGACGGGATAGTGGAGCATCATCAACCTCTGAAGATTCGCACTGGAGAACAGGTATTTAAGATGGTAAAGACACTTAGAGTTGTACTTAGAAATGGGCCATGCAGTACAAAAATCTCGGCTGGGAAACATGCTCCTATGTGAAAAAAAAGATATCAAAATTTTGGTTGCTACCTTACCAGAAGTATTTTATGGTCCGACACGTAATTGACGTCATGCACGTGGAGAAGAATGTGTTTGATAGCTTGATTGGTACCTTATTAGACATATCTGGCAAAACAAAAGATACACTAAATGCACGACTGGACCTGAAAGAAATGAACCTTAGGAAGGACCTACATTACATACAATTAGACAACAGCAAAAAGAAACTTCCCACAGCTTGCTACACTATGAGCAAGGAAGAGAAGAACCGCCTGTGTGATTGCTTGCATGATGTCAAAGTTCCGACTAGTTACTCCTCCAACATCAGGAGCTTAGTAAACATGAAGGATAAGAAGTTAGTTGGTACGAAGTCTCATGATTGTCACGTGATGATGACGCAGATGCTTCTAGTTGCAATTAGAGGTATTCTGCCAGATAAAGTCCGAGACCTAATCATAAAGCTGTGTTCATTCTTCAACACAATTTCACAGAAGGTCATTGATCCAAACAAACTGGTAAAGCTGCAAGAAGACGTGGTCCATACTATATATCAGTTTGAGACTATTTTCCCTCCAACATGTTTTGATATAATACCCCATCTAATTGTTCACATTGTGGGTGAGATAAAGAGCTTTGGCCCCGTGTTTTTGAGTCAGATGTATCCTTTTGAAAGGTTCATGGCGGTTCTGAAGAAATATGTTCATAACCGAGGTCGTCTGGAAGGTTGCATTGCCCAAGGGTGGAGTACGAAGGAGGTCACTGAGTTTTGCATTGACTATATGAAACTGAACGCGATTGGTATGCCTATATCTCGCTATGAGGGGAGGCTAAAGGGGAAAGGGACGATAGGTCATACTTCAATCCATATCAAAGATCGTGTTTCATTCACTCAAGCACACTTTGCAGTTCTACAACAATCACTTGTAGTGAGCCCGTATGTTAATATGCACGTGTGCATACTACGCTCCACAAATCCAACGAAGTCAGATGATTGGATCGCAAGAGAGGACAGAGATAATTTTGGTAATTTGTTACGTCAACACATGATGGGTAAGGATACCGACGATGCTCTGTTGGAACTACTGGGTAATGGACCGTCAACTACGATTCGCATATTCCAAGCATACGGGATCAATGGCTATACATTTTATATGATAGCACAAGACAACAAGACCACTAATCAAAATAGCGGTGTATGTATTGATGCCTATGACCACACTGGCAACAGGAAGACCTACTATGGATTCATAGATGAGATTTGGGAGCTTGAATATGGCGAGTTGATTGTCCCTCTGTTTTGGTGCCAATGGGTCAGACTCCCAGGGGTAGTTAAGGTCGATAAGTACGGTATGACTACCGTGGACCTCAAACTCGTCGGATACAGAGAACAACCATTCGTGCTTGCCAAGGATGTTGCACAAGTCTTCTATGAAAGGACCTGGACTCGGCTAACAAGGAGGTGCGTCACATGGTTCTTCAATAAAAAAGAAAGATTGTCGGTGTTGAGGATGTTATCGACGAAGAAGACTGTGACAAATTCGATGCCTCCTTTTGGAGAGAATGTCGAACTTCCTCTCATTGATGACACTGAGGAAGCTACCTACATACACCATGACCATAACGAAGCATGAATCGTTTAATGAAAGCAGCTTTCTTGTATTTGGTGACCATAACAAGGAGTAACTTTTTGAAAGTTCAGATCTGAGTGTCGGTCCAGGCGATCGGACTTATGTGACACCACACTTTTCTCTTGTTGGAAATCTATATTATTAAGTTTGTGTATGTTTGAATTGGTTAAAATTCAAATTTGATTAAAAGGAGAAAATTAAATGAAGAGCTAAAAATCACAAAATTAACCAAGATTAACATAATTGGTTTCACATGTTTTTTATATGGATATTTCATAATTTCATTCAGGAATTAACAAATTATAGACTTATTAATGAATTAAAGATAATTTAGTGCACATTTCATGCATGCAACTATTTTAATCATGTAGGCGACAGTAATACAAACTCAAAAAATTTAGTTTCATATTTTTCTCAACTATAATCATTTTTATATGAATTTCCAAGATTTCAGCCAAATTTAACAATAGAAGAATATTTCTAGGGAAAAAATAATTATCAGTGCCGGTTCTAAGTAGCCACCGGCACAGATGCTCCACATATCAGTGCTGGTTAGTACCTATAACCGGCACTGATACATGTATATCAGTGCCGGTTAGAACCTAGAACTGGCACTAATACATGTATCAATACCGGTTATTACTAAGAACCAGCACTGATATCTTGCCTATATAGCCAACACTTGGTCGCTGCCCTCGCTCGCTCCATTCAGCAAACACTTAGCCAACATCTCTGTGCTCTTCTCCCGACACCGCCGCCTCCTCCTCGACACGCAGCCGTGTAGGCTCCACCCCGAGCGCCGCCTCCTCCCCGACACGCCAGCTTGCCGCCTCCTCCCCGATGCGCAGCCGTGCAGCCTCCTCCTCGAGCGTCGCTTCCTCCCTGATCATCGTCTCCTCCCCAAGTGCCTCCCCCTCCCCAAGCGCCGCCTCCTCCACGACCGACTGTCGCATCATCCCCGACCGCTGCCTCCTCCTCGTAGGTGTGATTTTGTCTATTTTAGGGCAAATTTGTGAATGGTAGGGTGCTGCATGAAACAAATTTGTGATGTTTAGGGTGTCATCGAGTCCATTTGTGATGTTTAGGGTGCCGCCTCCTCCTCTATGTGATGTTTAGGGTTTCAAGGATGTCCGGCCATTGTGTCGTCGTAGCTATACAATTGTTGCAGAATCATGTATGGTGCCGATGTGCTAAATGTGGTGCTCATTAGATAGCATTAAAATCATGTGTAACAAAGATATATTTCTCACACACCTTTGATTGTAACCGTCGTAGCTATAAAATTGTTGTCTAAAGGCATTTACAATCACGTATAAACCTCCATTATTTTTTCCAGTACTACTATATATATGTATATGTGGGTCTTTGCTCCAAGTCATAGTGTCATCATTAGATTCAATGGCATATATTATATGAATTTTCTATTGATGCATGCTTCTGGATCAAATCATGCATAATTATAAATCATTTCATGCTATATATAGATACATTTAGTGAACCCATATGTAAAAGGATGAATATGTATACACTATAGAAAAGAAAAGGGTAACACAAGTATCTCCACAAGTAAATACATGAAGAGATCAAGGTCTATTTCTGTAACACCCAGTTTTAAAGGAACAAAACCGGGCATAACACATGTATGCCAGGATCAAGTTTTCATACATAGTGCCATTATTACAATGCTATATAACTTATTACAAAAGGACCTGAGGGTCTAAACGAAAACACAGCAGAACAAAAGATATCTTCAATGCCAGCGGGGTTTCCATCTTCCACAGGCGTCGACCGGGGGCACACCAGCCTAGAACAGCAACTCCGGGTCGAGGTCGTCCTCTTCGATGGTAGCAGCTTCATTGATGTCTTCTGATCAGCAAAGGGGATGCAAAATAAGGGGGCAACGGATGTGAGCACAAAATGTACTCTGCAAGTGTAGGGAAAATATGCTATAGGGATTAAGTCAAAAAAAAAAGGTTAGACACGGTTAATTACACTAAGAAAACTTAACCTACGACTCCAACATCAGGCAAACTATTTACTAGGTGTGGAGACACCGCTATAACAAAAGGATTGACTCATCGGATTTCATCCGACTACTCAGACTCACCAGGAAATTCCATTACCCGCCTACCCAACAAACCATACCAAACCCTGATCCCATCTAATCATGAATAAGTCCAAGTTCGCTCTTGTCCGTGAGCACTGCTGACCGACCAGATAGGTACTCTGCAGAGTCTGCATAGCTTTCCCCACGAGTAGTGATTCCCGTGTTGCTTCATACTTTCGGGGTGTGGAGTCAGGGTCTCACTACAAGGCCTTTACAAAGCTCCTGCCAACTTGCAGGCACCCACTGAGATTTCATCACTAATAGATGATTACATCGCTGCAGAAGCCCCCTCTTGTGCCACTTAACCATCCAACGGTGCCTACAGATTTAGAGGGGTGACTAATTAGTTGGCCAGGCCGTACCCATATAGGCATCATAGTTGTGCGGATTCACTTGGCTACATGTTCAAGAACCGGTCCTTAGGACCCCACACAGGAACAATCACAAACTTGCTGTAAAGCACCACCTCAAACCAACCATCCTATAGGATCCCTATACCATGTTGCTACAAGATTATCATTACTCGATTTCTTGTTGTATAGATCAATAGTCAATATTAACATTTCCCCAACTTATGACTGCACTAGAAAAAACTACCCATTTTACCCCATGATACATCAACGGTGACAAGGAATTATCATACAAAACTAGTAAACCCTAAAGTGGGATTCCATTTAGACAAGCATGCAATTGAAGGATAAAACAACACATGAATCCTAAAACAAGGAAAAAAAATGTTCAAGGACACTTGCCTTCAGCAAAGGGTTGCTCAAAGTCCTCGAAAGCTTGCTCTTGAAGACTCCCGAACTGCGCACCTCCTAATTGACAAACTGGAAAAAGCACACAACAAAAACTACTGAGAACAGTACACCAAGCAGTACTGAATCTAGGTAAAAAAAAAAACCCCTATAAAAAGATTCTACATGTCGCTACGAACATTTGAGCATGAAAATTTCCCAAAACAGAGCTACGAGCAAAAAGTATTAAGCTTTTGAAGTTCCAGGGGCTATTAAGCAAATTTTACTTAATTCAGAGAACAAACCGATTAATTCTTATACTGAAAATTCTTTTTATTGCGCCATCTGATGTCATAAATCAAAATGGAATTATTTTGTTATTAAAAACCTCACGGACCGGGTCTATGGGACCATGAACCGAAGGGAAAGCTTCGGTCCATGAGTCCACAATGGACCACAGCCACCGGCGGGGCTAAGCACTGCGGCGGGCAGTCGGAGTTGGCCAGAAAGAGGGCTCTGGTGGTCGGGGAGCTCCGATGAGTTGTGGAAAAGAGAGAGAGGGGCACGGCGAACTCACCCCGAGTAAGAACAGTGTCAGAGAGAGGGCGTGGTGGTCGAGCGATAGTGAGGGTGGCGGTGAAGGTCGGTGCAGCTGCAAGGAAGGGTTCCAGCAGCCGAACATCGACTACGTGCCCCGAGATTGACTCCGGAGGAACCTACGGTTCTGCAGAGGGGGTTAACTCGGCCGAAGATGGCGCGGAGACACGGGAAGAGTGGCAGCGGTGCAACTCACTGGGGACGATGAAGAAAGTGTTTTCATTCATTTTCAAAAGATATTTTTAAACAAGCATCTTCTAGCGAACTTTTGCAAACATTTTTCACGGATAAAAACCTATTGCAATTACGACAGCATGAATGCTTCGAACACAAATATAACCTATGGCCAAATTAAATTTAGAAATTAATTTCTTTCTTTGAACAAAATTGCAACTCCTATTAACTTCTATCAAAATTTTAATCTATTGCAAAAAATTGAAATTTATGGTGTTACAATTTCCCTCCTACACAATGACTAAAGTTTCACTTAGTTTGCTCATTATATGCATGGAAGATGGCGAACAATAAGTATATATTATGCTCTTTATAAACAGGAATGCCTTTTATGTACTATAGAACATGAGAACAAAAGATATATAATAAGCAAAGTTGTCCAAGTTCTTCAGATAGACCAATTTTGGCTCATATGCTTAGCTTTTGGAAGTTTTTGATCATTAAAATTGTTGACTTTCATGTTCTCACCCTTTTGTCAATTATGTACCAAAATCTCATGATTGTAAGTCGAGTTCACAATTTTTTCTTGCAAAGTAGCGTATGATTTGTCCTCAATTTTTATTATGGCTTGAAGTACTTGACATATGGTTTGAGTAAAACATCAAAGAAGATGTTAATTAGTACTTTTTTTAAGAACAGGGTATGGAGATTACTTCCCAAGTTACTCTATCGGAGGGTGAACTCCTGTCGCAGGGATCCTGGGGGACCCCTTTTTAGATATTCGGCCGGGGGGATGATCCTGAATATGTTTGCCTGAGAAATAAATGAGCATGAATGCGATGGCCGGCGGTGCGGGGTGATCTAATGCGGAAAGGAGTAAATGCACTGGTGTTTAGACAGGTTCGGGCCGCACGGGGGCGTAACACCCTACTCCTGTATGGATACTATAAATGCCCTGAGGAAGTCCCTCAAAGATGTTGCTGGTTACAAGAATTTGGTCTATCTTAGAGCCTGTGGCTCCTTGTTCTTCGGCCTGTCTCGTGTTGTTCACTTCTCAGCCGTTGTTTCTCTTATGCTGTGTTTTCCCACACTACTGAGCTCTTTTTTTTGTGCCGCCGGCGGCTTTAAATACCCTGCCGGCAGCAACGTGCCCCGAACGGGAGGGGGGGCACGAGTTCTGAGACACCAGAAATGGAAAGGGCGTCATCATTTCCTCTGGACGAAGTGACCGGGGGTGGAAAATGCGTCGCACGCCTGGTCATCCGTCACCATAAATGCACTGGCAACGGGCGCCGTGGAGAGGGCCCACCGGGCAGCCGCAGAGCGGCCCGGCGTGCCCGCCCTGTCTTGTTCCCCTACCACAGCAGCGCGGCAGACAAAACGCCTCGGCCCTTACGACGTTATCCCGAGACGGGCCGGATGGCACGGGATGGGACCCGTGCAATTAATAACCCCACGCCCCTCTGCCAGAACGTGGCAGGAACTGACGCTGAGCGCGGCGGGAGCAGTTGGAGGTGACAGGCCACGCACGCTCTTTAAATGCGGCCTTGGGCCTTTGACTGGCTGACACTTCATCGGTGGGCCCCTCAGGGGCCACTGCCAGGGGGCTCCCTGGGTCGTCGAGGTACTGAGTGCTCGGGGGTCGCCGTCGCCTCCCCGAGCACTCTCTCCCGAGGATGCCCTTTCTTGTTGTCGGGGTACCGAGTGCTCGGGGGTACTGTTCACCTCCCCGAGCACTCTTTCCCGGGCACACTTGTACAGATCCTCGGGGAACCGAGTGCTCGGGGGCTGCTGCACGCAGCCCCGAGCACTCTCTCCCGGAACTTCCTTCGGTGGGTCCTCGGGATACTTGGGTGCCCAAGGGGCCACTGCTAGCGACCCCGGGCACGTTTCTCCCGGTACTTAGCTTTCCTGGTCGTCGGGGGACTTGGGTGCTCGGAGGTCACCGTACACCTTCCCGAGCACTTTCTTCCCGGTACTTAGATTTCGTGGATCATCGGGGAACTGGGGTACTTCGGGGGCCACAGACTGTGGCCCCGAGCGCCCTCTCTCGGGACTCGATCTTTTTCACCTTGCGGGAGAGACTCCGCGGGATGACGCCACGTGGCGGATTGCTGGCCTGGCCTCGGGATTCGGGGACCCCCGGTTCCTGATACACCCACAGCAACCCCCGAGCCCATTGGCAGGCAATGGCCCAGAGACTGTGGATGGGCCCTTCGTCGGCAACGAGGCCGAAGCCGGTACTGACGCCACGTGGCGAGCTTTCATACGGTGGTCCCTCCGGTCCGGGCCTCTGGTACGGCCCAACGAGGAGCCGAACGGACGCGCGCCCAAATGACTCCCGAGACGTGTGACAACGGGACGGGCGGCGCGAGATAACGAGGCAGGCGTCATGCGTGGCAACCGCGCAAATCGAGGAAAATATGCCTGGCAACTGCTGACACCGCACGACCTGTGGGAGATTCGCCTGGCGGTTGCGCTGATTGAGGAAACCGTCCCGCCGAGCGCGCCGTGGCAGGCGACGTTTGAATTTCCCTGGGGTATAAAAGAAGGAGGGGAGCGAACCGCCCCCCTCTTTACGCCATCCTGCGATCAAGCTCTTGCCTTCTTTGCGCTCCTGAGCCCTAGACTTTCCTTAGGCGATCAGAGCACCCTTCTTTCCCCACTGTCCAGATCGTCCCCCACCCAGATGAGATGTCGAGAGTAGGAGGAAGCCATCGCGACCAGACCCCTGACAGCATACTGCCGGAGTCCCGGCTAGTGAACGAGGAGGCGGCGAATAGGGTTCGGAAGCTGATGATCCCCGAGGGCCAGCGGGGGGCCTCGGTGGTGGCACCGGTGAGCTTCCCGCCGGTGGCATCGTTCTTTTTACTTCCTTCGTGGTGGCCGGGTTGGTGCCGCCATTCTCGGCGTTCTTTCTTCAAATCCTGGAAATGTTCGGGATCCAGTTGGTGCATCTCAGCCCCAACTCTGTCGTCATCCTGGCGGTCTTCGCCCACCTCTGCGAGATGTTCGTGGGGGTGCCGCCGTCAGTGAAGCTCTTCCGGCACTTCTTCGTGCTGCGGTCGGCCGGGAAGAAGAGGGGCCTCTTGACCGCGGACGTCGTCGGCTGCTGCAACTTCCGGCTGCGGGACGGCCTAGGGGAGCAATACATTCCCCAGGTGCTGCGGAGCAAGTGGGAGGACTGGCGGCGTGACTGGTTCTACGTCGACGTCAGCCCCCATGACCGTCTGACTCTGCCGGAGATGGCGGCGGAACCCCAGAAGGCGACCTGGGAGGTGCCGTCGCAGATGGACGCGCAGATGGCGCCGGTCCTGGAGCGCATCGACTTCCTGCGCCAGGCCGGGCTTACTTCGGTGATGGTGGTGGCGGACTACCTGCGCTGCCGCCTGGCGCCCCTGCGGGAGCGGGCCCGGCCCTGCTGGTTTTACACCGGCCCCTAGGACATCACCTGGACCCAGATCGGCGAGGAGTGGGACCTGGGTAGGCCAGCGCTGAGGGGCCTACTCCGGGTAGTGATCGGGGTGGTCGACCTGAGCCGGGCAGAGCTCCCGTGGAAGGAGCTGGCGCTCTGCGCCAATCCTGATCGGGTGGCGCTGCAGGCGAAGCTGCCGGAGTTCGACGCCCAGGGGCTGGTCGACAGGCCAGGGCGCCGAAACCCTGGGACCACTCAGATCCCCGGGGCGGACGAGGCGGCCGGCGAGGAGGCCGCAAGCGATCCGACGCAGACCAGTGGCCCGGGCGCCGCAGGCGGCGAGCCGCAGGCCAGCGGTGGGGCTGCTGCGGGCAGCAGCCGCCAAGCTGGAGAAGGAGGCGCCGCCGATAGCAGGGCGGTGATAGCACCGCCCTTGCTGCGGAGAGGGCGAGCTTGCCGCGGGCTGGCGCCTTTTTGAGGCCCGCGTTGCCACGGCGCGCACAGCCGATGAGGGCGAGCGGCGCGCCCTGGAGGAGGAGCTGAAGGCCCTAGAGGGCACCCGCGTGGAAGCCGCGCGGGAACGGGAAGAAGCCGCCCGCCTGGCTGAGGCATTGCAACTGCAGGCTGCTGAGGCGCTCACCAGGGAGAGGCAGGCGTAGGCGCAGGAGGAGACGGTTCTGGCCCGCGAGGGGGCGGCAAAAGCCTCCCAGGCTGAATTGGCGCGCCTGAAAGTCGAGGCTGACCAGGTCCGCGCCGACCTCCAACACCGGGAGGAAGAGCTCCAGAGCTGGGAGGAGTACGTCACGATCAGGGAGACCGACGTCGGCATCACGACGGTGGACCTGGAGGCCCGGGAGGAACTGCTGATCCTCCGGGAGACGGAGGCTGCTGAGGTGGTGCTGGCCGCGGCCGCTCGGGAGGAGCGGGCCGCCAAGTGGGAGTCCGAGCTGACCGCCGGCGAGCAGGCCCTCTCCGCTCGTGCAGAGCGGGTGAAGCGGGCTGAAGCCCATGCGACCGGCGCGGCCGGGGGATAGGGCTTCGAGGAGCGGCTGCGGCGCGCGACGGAGGAGCTCGAGGCCGCCGAGACCGAACGGGCCAATGTGAAGCGGAAGATGGAAGACATCCTCCGGCAGACACAGAGGTCCGTGAGGGTGGCTGGGTTCGGGCGAGTCGACGTGGAGGCAAAGGGGACTGGCCTCGGCCGGGTTGCCCTTGGCTTTCAGAGGATCAGCCAGCACCTCAAGGCGCTGCCCCAGGCCGTCCAGGAACTCATCGCCCGGGAAGGGCGTGGTTTGGCCCAGGCAATGGCCGAACGTTTGGCCCAGGCAATGGCCGAACATGTCCTGGCCTGCTACCGAAGCCGGGACCCGAACTTCCCGCTGGAACCAGCTCGGGAAGGGGTGGTCGAAGCCGAGGAGGAGGCCGCCCGGGAGGCGGTTCGGGGGGCCGCCGCCGAGGTGGCAGCCTGCTTTGCGTGAGAGGCGCCGCCGACTCCAGACCCGGGGAGCAGCGGCGAGGGCTCCGACTTAGAGTAGGCTTTTGTAGTTTTTCTTTTTCTTTGTCTTGATGTAAATATGGGAGTGATCCCTCAGAATAGCTGTCCTTTTTTGTGAATATAATGGAAGCCTTTCTTTGGGGTCGCAACTCCAGTATTCTTCTGAGTGCTTGATGAAGTTTCTGCTGCTTTCACTTGATGTCCCGAGGAGTACTCAGTCGGACCGAGCCCGACCTTTCCTTCCCCGAGAACGAAATCACCCCGACCGGCCTTCTCGGTGCGTTCAACCCCCGAGCCCTCGCGAGTCCGTAACGGCTAAGTCAAAAAACAAAGTCGGCTCAGGAGATAGATCGATCCAGCACGGAGCACGCCATGACCAGTGAACACTTTCCCACTTGCGACCACTCAAACAAGTAGGCTGGAGACACGTACGGGCGGGAACGCGACCAAGAGTCCCCACAGTTTGGTGGTGCCCGGGCTAGGATGGACCGGACCGAGCACCGACAGCCCGCCCCCAGGGTCTAGGCTCCCGACCGCTCGAGCAGCTTGAGCCGTGAGATAACCCGAGAACCCCAGAGGCTCGGTAGTGCCCGGGGCCTTTTAAGCGGACCGAACACCATGACCACCATGAAAGACTTCGATCAGACATTACCGTACGTACGGTACACCTTCCTACTGTCCGTTCTGTTGTTCTAGAAAAAGTGGACACGTGGCAGGGTTTTGTGCGCGAGGAGACCATCTCGCGGAATAGATTAGAGTACGAGGGCCCCCGAGGACGACTCGGGAACAAAATATTACTGAATGTAAATTCGTCTGAATTTAACCACTCACCGGATAGCTACCAGCCTTCTGACCAACCGATCCAGGAGGGGCATGCGCTCCGAGTTCGGGGTGCCTGGGAAGCTTGGTTCCCACGGCTGGGGCGCCCGAGCAGGGGAAGGCACAAGGGGGCCCGGATCAGGTGATCCCGACCAATCATGCCTGAGCAGTAGGACCACCCGAGGACCCTTAGGACCGAGCAGCGACCTGGGCGCCGAGGCCTTCACGGTCGAGCTGCTTTTAATTTTGATTGTCGATCTGTGACTTGAGAAAAATAGAGAAATTCTTTGCTTGGTGCGCTCTGTTAGTGCGGTACTCATTATGGACTTCTCTCGTTTTCGACCCGAGACCTCTCGAATGCCCACACCAGCGGACAAGAGCAGGCAGAGGTATAACCCAGAGGTCCTATGGTTCGGTGGCACCCGGGTATGACAGACCAGACCGAGCACTGACAGCCCGCCCCTGGGGCCTAGGCTCCGGACTACTCGAGCGGCTCGAGCGGTGGGATTTCCCGAGAAACCCAGGGGCTCGGTAGTGCCCGGGAGACTGTCACGACACCAAACACCACAGCCTACCACAACAGACGTAAGTCAGCGGCAACTACCCACGCACATACCGATCGGGATTCTTTTATCAACGGGGAAAATAAGAGAGCGAATTTTTCTCGCACAATCGAGCATCTTACCAGACAGATTAAACATATGGAATCCAGAAAAATAAAAGTTGACATAAGGATTACAGATTGATATACATATTCTATTGACAATTTTTTTTACAAGGTTGGGTGACTTACCCAGTTAGTGGTAGCCCCCGGTCAACTTGGGCAGGGGGAAGCCCCCGGCCTGGTTGACTTGAGCCTGCAAACATGGCCATCTACGGGAAGAACTTGCGCAGGTGCTCGATGTTCCACAGGTTGGGGAGCGGTTGCCCATCTTCTGCAGCCAGCCGGAATGAGCCTTCTCGCGGGACACCGTTCACGGTAAAGGGGCCTTCCCACATAGGGGACAATTTATTCCTTCCTTCGCGTGATTGGACGCGTCGGAGAACTAGATCCCCCACCTCGAGAGACCGGGCCCGGACGTGACGCTGATGGTAGCGCCGCAAGCTTTGCTGGTAGCGGGCTGCCCGAACGGCGGCACGCCGTCGGCGCTCTTCCAAATAGTCGACGTCGTCGCGCCTTTGCTGCTCCTGTTCGCCTTCAGAGTAAGCATGCACCCGAGGGGAGCCTAGAGTGAGCTCGGAGGGGAGGACCGCCTCAGCGCCATACACAAGAAAAAAAGGAGTCTCCCCGGTAGCGCGACTTGGCGTGGTCCGGTTGGCCCATAGCACGGCTGGTAGCTCGTCGATCCACCATTTCCCGTGCTTTGCGAGCACGTTGTAGGTCTGGGTTTTGAGCCCCTTTAGTATCTTCGCGTTGGCTCGCTCGACTTGCCCATTGCTCCGAGGATGAGCGACAGAGGCGAAGCAGAGCTTGATGCCGAGGTCTTCGCAGTAGTCCCCAAACAGGGCACTTGTGTCACGTCCTGAAATCCGTAATTGTGTGTTTTAATCCTAAAACATGCAATTTCAGCTTCATGTTCCAGTTTGGGTCACTGGAGCACCTCACTTTGAATCAATGAGGTGGGAGAAGGAAAAACTAAGAGAAATAAAGGAGCTAGAAGCAAGTCTGGACTTTCCTCTAGGTAAATGGGGCCCACTTGGGTGGAAAATATCTCTCTATAGGTAGGCAACAACACTCTCTCTCCCCCTAAAAAGCTTGCCCATACGTACTACTCACCCACTCCACCAGATAAGGCTTTTTGAGGAAGCAAGTTGGAGTTGGCTGTCTCTCACTCTTTCTCTTAGGCTCCTTTTTTTCCCCTTTGGATCCCTTCCTCTGGGAGCAAGATCAAGGTACGTATGTGGTACTCACGTGACCACCAGCTCAAGGATTACTCGTCCATCCAATTCATTTTCAGTTTCCCCGAAGGAATTCGAGCTGGTTCTGAACTTGTTTGGTGTTCTTTGTGAGAAGCAAGGAAGCAGCAGTTTTTCCTCTCTTCTCCAAGACATTTTCCGTCGTTTCCTCCTTCAACTGGCGGTCACCAACCTCAGCAAAGGACCTTGGGTGAGTCTGCTAGGCTCCCATGGCAAGTATGCTCATTTTTGGTTGGATAGATCTTGAATCTGGAACTAGCGTGGCAAAGTTCTTAAAGTTCTTCAGTCTGGGAAGAAATGAGGATTTATGTGGATTAAAGTTAGGAATCATGTTGCTAGGCAGTTGAGCAAAGTCTAGACCCTGTACATCCTTCTAGGCATTTTTACTTTTGATTTAGAGAGACTCCCAGGTTAGTTTAGCCTAGTTTTTCCCTTCGTAATGGATGCTGTTCTGAAGCTGCACGAGGCTGATTTACTGTAGCGCCGAATACTGTTCACCCGAGCACCCCCGGGTACTGTTCACCCGAGTACCCCGGGTACTGTTCACCCCCGAGCACCCGAGCACAGTCACCCCCGAGCACTCCCGGGTACTGTCGATCCCGGAGACCGTGGGCGATCGGGAGGCGTCCCACCTTTCTGATCCAGGGCAGCAAGGCAAGCATCGTTCATATTGCACTGTGTCTACTTGAAAATTTATTATGTTATCTATGCTTATGTATACATTTGCATGTGTCGGGTACCGAGTTGGGTAGAACCTATGCCGATGCATTATCCCATTTCGGTCACGTGTCATGTGTTGTTCCTAGGAGCCTAGTGGTGTCGTCGCGGTCTAATTTTAGTTTGCTATGCTTAGTGGTACTTAGGCTTTCCGGTAGAAGTCGACGACGGCGTCCACCGTTGTCGCGAGCCTAGGGCTTATTACTTGTTCACACTTATGGTTGTATTGATGATGAGTCGGTTTGGTGAGTGGTGAGTTGAGACGAGGTGTGGGCGGTGTTAGGGGTGTCATCTGCTCACGAGAAGTCCTCAGGCAGTTCGGGGAGGGAACCCAGACACCGAAGACCGCTTGCACCGGTTAAGCACCGACCGTCGGTGTAGTCGGCTTTAGCACATACCTTACTCACCACATGCTGATATAATGGTAGGCGAGCTGATTACCTTCACAGACGTGGTCATGTGGGCCTCATCATAGACGGTGTGAGTCCGGTTTGAGTCCGGGCTTTTAGCGGTATTAGTTTGCTCGGGGAGTAGTTCTAATACTGCCGTGCCGAGCTATGGTTGATCCACATGGTTGGGCCTGGTTGGGAAAGGTTGTCACGGGTACCCCCTTGTGTGCATCTTAGCGGGTGGCACAAGCCGTATGGTCCCTGTGTCGTGTGGGTCCAGGAGTATCCCCCTGCAGGGTGTATAATCAGTTCGAACTGCCGCGCTCTCAGTCATGAGCATCGCTATCGCTTATCTCCACCGAGCGACCATGTTTTGGTCGTAGAGTTTCGATGTGGGTTGTGGCATGGTTGGATTGGGTTGGTTTGGTCGGTATGTGGTTGGTGGTTTGGTGGGAATGGTTTGCTTTTATACACTTGGTGTTCATATATCTGTTCTGATCAGTTGGTTGGCAGGGTTTGAGTCGGTGGTTGGTTAAGTCAGTTGCTTACACCTAGAGTCTAGGTTGCTTACTGCTTAATGAACTTAAACATGTCTTAATCCTTGCTACAGCTTCAAATGCATGATCCTTGGAGTCGAGAATATATATACTCATACTGTGTAAGTCTTGCTAGTACCTTCGTACTAAGGGGTGCTGCCCTTAAGTTGCTTTCAGGTTCGCAGGTTGGCGAGGGAGAGGCTGTGTTCGGCTACTTTGTGCCTGCCGATCAGGGTGGCGGGCAGGAGTAGCACCTTCTACTCCGAACTCCGGCGCTTTTGGTATGGAGCCTAAGGGCATACGGCTCCATACTCTTTTGTTGTATAGGTTTTTCTTCCGCTGCATAGTTGTTGTTGTTCCTCTTTTGTTGTAAATTGTGGAAGCAGTTGCATGTTTAATAATTGTAACCCAGTTTAATTATTTGCTCTCTATTAAACTGTGTTGTGATATTTGAGTTGGAAGGCATGTGTTCCGATCCTGGGCACAAAACACGTGCCGGAACTACCGGAATGGTATTCTGGTTAGTCGTCGAGGTTGTGATTATGAAAAATGATCCTCCTGATGATTAATTAGAATACTATTTGGACGGTTCCTCACAACTTGTGAACTGCGTGCCATTGTCGGTGATGATCCAGTTCGGGACACCAAAGCGACTAGTGATACCGCGGATAAACTGGAGCACCGTGTTCTTGGTCACCTTGACGACTGGAACCGCCTTCGGCCACTTGGTGAATTTGTCAATGGCGACGTATAGGTACTCATAGCCCCCGATTGCTCGGGGGAATGGACCCAGAATGTCCAACCCCCAGACCGCGAAAGACCATGACAGGGGGATGGTTTGAAGAACCTGAGCTGGCTGGTGAATCTGCTTTGCGTGGAACTGGCACGCTCTGCAGCGCCGAACCAGCTCGGAAGCATCCTGGAGGGCTGTAGGCCAGTAGAAACCTTGCCGGAAGGCCTTCCCGACCAACATGCAGAATGATGCATGGCCACCGCACTCGTCCTCATTGACCTCAGCGAGAAGCTCGCCGCCTTCTGCTCGGGAGATGCATTTCAGGAGAATGCCGCCTGCGCTACGCCGGTAGAGATCCCCATCTACTATGGCATAGCGTTTAGACTGCCGAGCAACTCTTTCGGCAGAAGCCTCATCCTCGGGAAGGAACTTTTCCTTCAAGTACCCTCGGATCTCGTCCATCCACGAGGCATCTTGAGAACAATTAGCAAGCGCAGCGCACTCACCGGATGGCGGCACCCTGTCGGGGCTTCCCACTGAGGGCGCCGCCGGGGTCCCCTGAATTAAGCTCGAGGTTTCCCCTTCGTCCTGTTCGGCAGGCAGGACGGAAGGCCGTGTGAGTCTGGGGGTACATTGTCTTGGCCTCCCAGAGGACTTCACTGACGAAGTACACTGGTCGTTGTACCCGGTGGGCCCGGATTGCGGCTTCACCTGAGGGCCTACTACAGCCCCCTAGCTCGGCGACGTGGTCGGGGCTGACCGGGTGCTCGGGCTCTACTCCCTGGTCGGGAAGAGCCAAGTGCTCGGATTCGACCTCCTGCTCGGGGGGAACCGAGTGCTCGGGCTTGACCCCCTGCTCGGGGGGAGCCAAGTGCTCGGGCTCGACCCCTGCTCGGGGGGAGCCGCGAGGACAGGGGAGTACTCGGGGGTGGCTGGGAGCTGGGACCCGGCACCAGACCCTGTGCACTGATCGCGCTCCACCACCAGCACCATGCTTACGACCTGAGGAGTGGCCGACACGTAGAGTAGCAGTGGCTCGCATCGGACGGGGCAACCAGCACGGGTGGTGAGGTGAGATACTTCTTCAGATCACGGAAGGCCTGCTCGGCCTCCGGCGTCCAGTTGAAACGACCGGTCTTCTTCAGAAGCTTGAAGAGGGGGAGCCCTCGCTCCCCAAGTTTGGAGATGAAGCGCCCGAGGGCCGCCATGCAGCCGGCGAGACGCTGAATCTCCTTGAGTCGAGCCGGGGGTCGCATCTGCTCGATGGCCCGGATCTTCTCTGGATTGGCCTCGATCCCTCGGCTGGAAACCAAGAAACCAAGGAGCTTGCCCGCAGGTACCCCAAAGACACATTTCTCGGGGTTGAGCTTCAGGCGGGTAGTGCGGAGACTATTGAAAGTCTCGGCAAGGTCTTCGAGCAGGGTGGCATGGTCTCGGGACTTGACCACGAGATCGTCGATGTAGGCCTCGACGTTGCGGCCAACCTGCGAATCAAGGGTGATGCGGATAGCGCGCTGGAAAGAAGACCCAGCATTGCGCAAACCAAAAGGCATCGACACATAGCAATAAGTCTTGTTTAGATCGGTGTAGTCCACGCACATGCGGAGCTTGCCGTTGGCCTTCGGGACGATAACTAGGTTTGCCAACCACTCGGGGTGGAGGACCTCTCGGATAAATCCGGCGTCAAGGAGCTTGCTGACCTGCTCCCCGATGAACTCCTGGCACTCAGGCGCCTACCGCCGGACCTTCTGCTTCACCAGGCGTGCGTCCGGACGCACAACCAAGAGGTGCTCGATCACCGCCCTAGGGATCCTGGGCATATAGGACGGCTGCCATGCAAACACGTCGACGTTAGCCCGGAGGAAGGCGACGAGCGCGCTTTCCTATTTACCGCCCAAGTCACCGCTGATTCGGACGACCTGGGAGGCACCTTCGCCCACCACGACCTCCTTCGTAGGAATGGAGGCGTCGGCAGCGAGTCGGGGTTTGGATGTAGAGAGTCTCGGGCCCCCTGGACGACCTTCAACCTCGGCTCGGGCTGAGATCAAGGTCGAGTATAACTGCTCGGCGCAGGAGGTGGCGCTGCTGGTCTCGGCGGACACAGAGATGGGGCCCGCTGGGCCCGGCATTTTGACCATGAGGTACGCGTAGTGCGTGACTACCATGAACCGAGTGAGCACCGAGCGTCCGAGGATGGCATTGTACGGGAGGGGGAGCTCCACGACGTCGAAGATGACGTTCTCCGTCCGAAAGTTGTCCCGGCTCCCGAATGTCACGGGCAACTCGACCTGCCCGAGGGGCAGGGAGTGCCCGGGCGTCACCCCGTAAAATAGGAGCGACGGCTTTAGGCGCCTAGAGGGCACATGCAGCTTCTCGAAAGCCTCCTTGGAGAGGAGGTTAAGGCCTGCTCCCCCGTCGATCAGCACCCTGCTGACCTTCACATTGCAGATGGTGGGGGACACTACCAGGGAAAGTCACCCCACGCCTGCAGTACTGGCGGGGTGGTCAGCCAAGATGAACGTGATCGGTGCGTCCGACCACTTCAGAGGCCTCACGGCCTCTTCACTCAGGGTCGCCGAGCACACCTCACGCCGCATGGTTTTGACACTGCGGCGGGAGGAGGGCGTGTACGCGCCTCCATCGATGAAGGTGACGGTGTGCTCAGGCTCCTGAAAGCCGAGTTCTGTGTTGTTGGGGGCGCCTTCACCATCACCACCCCCGCGGAGCTCGTCGCGGTCCCTTTGGCGCTGCTCGATGAGGCCCTTGACCGTGCGGCACTTCGTGAGGTCATGCCATCTGGTCTGGTGGATTGGGCACCACTTCCCTGGCTCGGGCCCCGCAGGAGCGGGGGCCCTTGCTGGAGCGGGAGCCCTGGCGGGAGCCGGAGCCCTTGCGGGAGCCGAAGCCCTAGGAGGGGCTAGGGCCGGGGCTCTCGCGGGCGCAGGCCATCTGTCGGCAGCCGCCCGGTGTGCTTGCCAGCGGTCGGGCTCTTGGGCCGGCCCACGGGTAGGGCCTTGGCCGGCTCGACGAGGACGGCCTCGCGCCTCCTTCTCTTTTTCTTTTCCCGCCTGTCAGAGCGGGAAGGACATGGTTGATCAGCGGCGGGGTGCTCAGGGCGCGGAACGTGCCAAGCCCGAGCTTCCGCCGCCTTAGCGCACTTGTCGGCCAGCTTGAAAAGTTCCGCGGTGGTCTCGACCTCGTGCGTGCCTAGCTTCAAGAGCATCCGCTCATCGCGGACGTCCTGCCGGAAAGCGACAATGACAGTGTGGGGGGTTATCCGCGGGATAGTGTTGCGGACCTGGCTGAAGCACTGAATAAAGCGCCACAGCGTCTCCCCCTCCTGCTGCTTGACGGCATGGAGGTCGCACTCCAGGTCGGGGCGCGTGAATGTGCCCTGAAAATTAGCTACGAACTGGTGGCAAAGATCATCCCAGGAGCTGATAGATCCTGGGGGTAAGTTCATAAGCCAAGAGCGGGCAGAGCCCCTCAAGGCAACATGAAAGTAGTTAGCCATCACCTTTTCGCTGCCACCAGCCGCCTGGACAGTGATGGTGTATATCTGGAGGAACTCGACGGGGTCGATGGACCCGTCGTACTTTTCTGGCAGCTCGGGGCGGAACTAGGTGGGTCATTTGACCCGACGGAGCTCACTGGCGAAGGCACGACACCCGGTGCCGTACCCTGCAGCGCGGGAAGCACCCTTGGGCGGCGAACGCCGGCGATCCGGGGAGCCCCGGCGGTCATGGGCCGGCAAGGAGGAAGCCTGGTCCTCAGCTTCAGCCTCCTGCCGGGTCTCCCAACGGCGCTCGAGAGTGATGCGCGCGTCTTCGATGCCCCTCCGCTCATTGAGGTGCAAGCGGAGGTCCTGGGTTCCGGAAGCGGCCAGGGGGGCGGTGTTCCGCCTGAAGGCCCCCCGGCCAGCGCGAACGCCACCTGACGATGGGCCGGTCCTAGCGGCGCCACGCTGGGTGGTGGCGCGAGAACTCTCGGCCAGCACCTGGCGACGGGCAGTGCCTACCAGGGTAGCGACTTCCTAGAGCCAACGGCCCTCCGGGGTTTCCCCCGCCGCCTGGACTGGTGGATGCCTGAGGAGAGCGTGCGCTGCAAGCAGCGTGCTCCCGAAGCTGGCCTCGTCAAAGGCGAGTCTACGCCGGAGAGGCGCCCGGCGCTGTCCAGACGCGGACCTGGCGGCAGGAGTTTCGGCCACCGGTTGGGGGTCGGATGGTGCACCGGCGACGGTGGCGGCGACCCTGCTGGGCTCAGCGCCCTGGTCCCCTTGGGAGGGGAATGCCGCGCGTGCAGATCGTGGCTGCTGGTGGGACGCAGCAGCGACTGGGGCCTCCTGTGCGAGGGGCTGCATTTCCCCGCTGGAACTGGTGCCAGAACACTGGAGGCGATGACCACCGGCCATTTTTTTCTGCGGAAGAAAACAAACAAACAGATTCAGGGATGCTTCCCCCCTACCTGGCGCGCCAGCTGTCGGAGGGTGAACTCCTGTCGCAGGGATCCTGGGGGGACCCCTTTTTAGAGATTCGGTCGGGGGGATGATCCTGAATATATTCACCTAAGAAATAAATGGGTATGAATGCGATGGCCGATGGTGCGGGGTGATCTAATGCGGAAAGGAGTAAATGCACTGGTGTTTAGACAGGTTCGGGCCGCACGGGGGCGTAACACCCTACTCCTGTATGGAAACTATAATTGCCCTGAGGAAGTCCCTCAAGGATGTTGCTGGTTACAAGAATGTCGGTCTATCTTAGAACCTGGGGCTCCTTGTTCTTCGGCCTGTCTCGTGTTGTTCACTTCTCAGCCATTGTTTCTCTTGTGCTGTGTTTTCCCACACTACTGAGCTCTCTCTTTTTTTCTGCTGTCGGTGGCTTTAAATACCCACCGGCAGCAGCGTGCCCCGAACGGGAGAGGGGCACGAGTTCCGAGACACCATAAATGGAAAGGGCGTCATCATTTCCTCTGGGCGAAGTGACCGGGGGTGGAAAATGCGTCGCACGCTCGGTCATCCGTCACCATAAATGCACTGGCAACGGGCGCCGTGGAGAGGGCCCACCGGGCAGCCGCAATTATTAACCCCACGCCCCTCTGCCAGAACACGGCAGGAACTGACGCTGAGCGCGGCAGGAGCAGTTGGAGGTGACAGGCCACGCACACTCTTTAAATGCGGTCTTGAGCCTTTGACTGGCTAACACCTCATCGGTGGGCCCCTCGGGGGCCACTGCCAGGGGGCTCCCTGGGTCGTCAGGGTACTGAGTGCTCGGGGGCAGGGTTCAAAAAACCGTCGGTAACCGCTCAAAAATCGCGGTTACCGACCTTCCCGGTCCGGTCCGATTTCAAAAACCGCTCGGTAACCGAAATTTGAATTCAAAAAATTCGAAAAAATAAAAAACTTTAAAAAAAATTCAAAAAAATCTTAAAAAAAACTAGACACAATTCTAAGAACTTCTGTGAAAACAAAATTCAAAAATAATATCGTTTGAATCATATTCTATAGGGAGAAAGTTTGAAAAAAATGAAAAAAATTGAAGCGTGCGGCTCAATTATTAACTCACGTTAAGGAAAAGTGTAACACGCAAACACATATTTTTCTTGTATAAAACGTATTTTAAGAGAACCTTTAAAATTGATTTCACTTTATTTAGAGTTTTATTAAATTCTCTATGATTTTTACAAAGTTCACAAGCATAAAGTGAATATGTTAAGAAACATCACTGTAATTAATTTTTTCATGTCTACTATTATTTTTTCTACGTAAATCATAATATAAATAAGCTAATGAAAGTGGTTTCACTAATTTTTAAGGTGTGATGGGTCAGTTATGAATTAATCTAGTCGCAACATATTTACACAATCATGCATGTTACAATAACTAATTCATGAGTTCATATATTTTTAAAAGATATAGGATCATGTAAGAAGACTAACAAAATTAGTTTCATGATTTTTGGATTAGCAAAGAGTAAACTATGCATTTACCTTGGTTTAACAAATAAAATTTCTCACAGAAAATTTTGAACTTTTTTATGAGTATAAATACTTTTATAATGTAGATAATGTTACAAGGAAGCCAACAAAATTTGTTTCACTTGATTTGAAGGTCGGATGAATTAGTTATTGATTTTACAAGATTAAACCCTTTTTTAGGTTTTTTGTTGAACTGCGCTGAAATTCGATAAAACCGCTCGATAAATCGAGAAAACCGAGCGGTTACCGAGCCAAACCGCTCGGTAACCGACCGAATCAAAAATGCGAGAAAATCGCTCGGTAACCGACCCAAACCGCTCGGTAACCGACCCAAACCGCTCGGTTACCGAGAGGGCAAAAACATGATTTTTTCGCAAAAATTTAAAATTTGCCGAATGAATTTTCTCCGAATTTTTTTGAATTTTTGACCGGTAATCGCGGTTACCGCGGTTTTTCGGTTACCGCCGGAGGTCGGTAACCGACCTCCGGTCGGTAACGTGAACCATGCTCGGGGGTCGCCGTTCACCTCCTCGAGCACTCTCTCCCGAGGATGCCCTTTCTTGTTGTCGGGGTACCGAGTGCTCAGGGGTACTGTTCACCTCCCCGAGCACTCTCACCCGGGCACACTTGTACGGATCCACGGGGAACCGAGTGCTCGGGGGCTGCTGCACGTAGCCCCGAGCACTCTCTCCCGGAACTTCCTTCGGTGGGTCCTCGGGATACTTGGGTGCCCAGGGGGCAACTGCTAGCGACCCCAGGCACGTTTCTCCCGGTACTTAGCTTTTCTGGTCATCGGGGGACTTGGGTGTTCGGAGGTCACCGTACACCTTCCCAAGCACTTTCTTTCCGGTACTTAGATTTCGTGGATCATCGGGGAACTGGGGTACTTCGGGGGCCACCGACTGTGGCCCCGAGCGCCCTCTCCCGGGACTCGATCTTTTTCACCTTGCGAGAGAGACTCCGCGGGATGGCGCCACGTGGCGGATTGCTGGCCTGGCCTCGGGATTCGGGGACCCCCGGTTCCTGATACACCAACATACTCTATACACATACACATGCAATTAGTTTCAGGAAGAATGTAGTAGGCCATGTTTGGCATGGTTGTAACACCCTAAATTTTAATTTTTGCAATAATTTAAAATTTTTCTAGAAATTAATTAGGTTGTTGCAATTTTTTTCAATAGGAAAATTAATTTCTAAATTTAATTTGGCCTAGGTTAAATGTTTGATGCGTTCATGCCGTTGGAGATGCATTAGGGTTTTATTGTGTGGAAAAAGTTTGCAAAAAATCGCTAGAATTCACCGCTTTAAACCCCATTTTTAAAATTGGTTTGAAATCAAATTGAAAAAGGAATTCCTAAAAAGAAAATTGCCTTTGGGCCGATTCTCTCTCCCTCGGCCCATCTCCCCTCCCCTTTCTCCTTCCCGCGTGGGCCGCCCTCCTCTCCCGCGCCAGCCCGCAAGGCCAGCCGACCCCCTTCCCGCCCCTTGCCGCTACCAGGTGGGGCCCAACCGAGCCGGCTCCCCCCTCGCCCGAGCCCCTCCCCGCCTCTCTCTCCCTACGCGTGGGCCCGGCTAAGCCGAGCTGGCTCCCCTTCCCCTACCTCTCGCTGGAACCCCCCCCCCCCCGAGCCCCCAAATCCCGTCGCCGTTTCCAATTTCCGCCTCCCCGCGCTTTGATTCGCAAATTAAAGCACGCCCCCACGATCCCCTCCCTCCATTACCTCCTCCCCGACCGTTTACCCCTTGATTCCCCTCTCTTTTGCATGGAAACCGAAGCTTTGATTGCATTTAGGCCCGCCGGCCAATCTTCTCGAATCTGGTCGTCTCCCTCCCCCTCTCGGCTATTTAAGCCCTCCACCGACTCCCTTGCATCGTTCCGCACCCGAACAACCCGTTTCCCCTCTCTCTTGCGCTCGGATTTGCCCCGGCCGCCACCTCAGCCATTGCCGCCAGTAAGAAGCTCGACCACTGCCCTATTTCCCCATGGCCGAGCCTCAATTGATCTTGTTCTTCGCTCAATCGGTGTCGCAGGGTCTCGCTCAACGTCTCCCATCGCTTTTTGGAGCTCTCCGCGCCGTCGGACGTCGTCCCCGTCGAGCTCCAAGGCCGCCGCCCGTTCCTCTCCGTTGCCGACCATCTTCGGACCCCCTCCACCATCACCGATCCCGCTGTGAGACTCCCTTTCTCCCCCCTCTCTCTTTTGCACCGCTCGTTGTCGTGAACCGAGGCCGGTAGCACGATTTCGCGCTACTCCGACAAGCCCCGCTGCCGTCGATCGCCACCCCTTTTTTGTGTGCCGCTAGCGCCCTCCCCCCCAATTGAACTCCGGCCGTTGGATCCAAATCCGGCGGTCAAGATTAGATACCCCTTGGGATTATGAAGCTGGTCCACCATGGACCCGTGCACCGGCCAAGGGTCGTGGTCCGTAAGCCTCGTAGACTTATTCCATGGCTTTTCAGTAGAAAATCAATTCAGTAAATCTTTATTGCATCATAATTCAACTTTTCAATATAAAAACAATTCAAGTCTCTCTGGAAAATAAAGTAAAATTTGCATAATAGCCCCTATAACTTCAAATGCTTATTACTTTTGCTCGTAGCTCCGATTTGGGCGATTTTCGCCTCAAAATTTTCGTAGCGACATGTAGAATCTTTTTATAGGGTTTTTGCTTAGATTCTGTACTATCTGGTGTACTGTTCTTATAAGTTTGTTTTGTGTGTGCTTTTCCAGTTTGTCGATTAGGAGCTGAGCGGTTCGGTTACCTCCAAGACCAAGCTTTCGAGGACGTTGAGCAGCACCTTGTCGAAGGCAAGTGTCCTTGAGCATATCCTATTTTAGGATTTGCAGGTGTAGTTTTTATCCTTCAATATGCATTCTTGTCAATTTATGATGTCCCATGATTAGGGTTTAATAGTTTTGAATGAATTTTTCCTTGTCGCCGTTGTTCATCATGTTATGAAAATGGGTAGTCTATGCTAGCGTAGTCTTGGTTGGAAAATCTTAATATTGACTAATGAACTATGCAATAATATTGGGAGATGGTAATTCTTTTTGTAGCAACATGGTATAGGAATCCCCAATAGAATGGATGGTTTGAGGTGGAGCCTATGGCATGTTTGTGTTTGTATCTGTGTGGGGTCCTAAGGACCGGTTCTTAGACATGTAACCAAGTTATATCCGCACAACCACGAGGCCTATATGGGTACGGCCTGGCCAACTAATTAGCCACCTTCTAGCTTTGTGGGCACCATAGGTCGGTATAAGAGGCACAAGAGGGGGCTTCTGCAGCAATGTAATTGTCTGTTAGTGGTGAAATCTCAGTGGATGCCTGCAGGTTAGAGTGAGCTTTGTAAAGGCCTTGTAGTGAGACCCCGACTCCACACCCCGGAAGTATGGAGAAACATGGGAATCACAACTCATGAGGAAAGCAGTGCAAACTCTGCAGAGTATCAATCTAGTCGATCAGCCGTGCTCATGGACAAGAGCAAGCTTGGACTTCTTCAGGATTAGTTGGGGTAGCCAGGTAATGGAATTACCTGGTGAGTCTTGGTAGTCGGATGGAATTTGGTGTGTCATATCCCTTTGGTTACAGCAGTGTCTTCACACTACTCTTGCGGAGTACAATCTTTGTACTCACACTTGTTGTCCCCTACCCTGCATTATACCGCCGTTCAAAAGCCGTCAATGAAGCTGGAGCCTTCAACAACGACGACTTCAACCTGGAGCTGCTGCTCTAGGCTGTGGTGCCCCCGATCGACGCCTGTGGAAGATGGAGCCGTTGGCGCTAAAGACGCCCCCCCCCCACCTTTGTTCTCCGCTGTGTTTTCTTTTAGACCCTCGGGTCCTTTTTTAATAAGCTAAATACAATATTGTAATAATGGCACTGTGATGATAAAACTGATGATGTAAGCACATGTATGAAACTAGATCCTGGCATACATGTGTTGTGTCCGGTTTTGGCCGTTTAAAACTGGGTGTTACAACAGTTCCAGATTCTCTTAAAAATGTTTCGGATTCAGTCTCTCATGGGTAATGTTTGGTGAATCAGAATCAATTTATACAATCGTTTGGGTAGTTCAGTGTAGATTTCTACTATTTTGCTTGATATATACTTGTGGAATGGGATTCCATTCTGTTCCATTAGATATTTGGTTTCAAACTTCTAGATGTGGATACCAGAAAACCTCACTTTCTGAAAAATGTATCAGTTCTAAGCCAAATCTATGTATCTGTGACCTGGGAGAATCAATGAACTATCTTGAAAACAGGCCTTGATGTGATTTGGTTCATTAAAAATGGCTATCTCCTTAGCTTCAGTTCCATGTTGGACTTTGAGAATTGCTAAAAAAATGGATCATATCTGCCATATCTGAGGATAGTTAAGGCCCATGATTACTTTGTTTGACAATTAAAAAAATGCTTTGATCATATTTTTGCTATGCGAGTGATGTTGGACCAGTAGCGGCAATGCTCAATTTTGGGCTTGAAATATCCAAAATCTAGCATTTGGGCTTGAAGACTAATCTCAGAGTCTTAAAAAAAACTTCTTAGCTAATACTTGACGTGAAATATCGCTATAGGCTTCTATCCTTAATGCACACTACAACTATCATGTATTGAAAGAGAATGGGCCAAAATTGTTATATTGTTATTTCAGAAATCGCCACTTGTTCAGAAGATCCAAACATCACAAGTTTTAATTTTTAGATAGCACTATTATGTGTATATTGACTAGTAAAAGGCAAATGAACTTCGGCATGCATGGATAATTCTTCTATATGCAATTTTGCACTAAGTGCTGGCCTTGATATTCTTGCCAATATAATGCAACAAAAAAATAGTTAAAAGGTATGTGCAGAGTCCAGCTCTTGTAAAGGTCATTGGAATCAATCGTATTGGTTAATGATGGGCAATGAAACCATTGGACAAAAAGATGCTGATAAGAAAAAAATTCTCTTGACTATAGGCAAAACACTTGAACTAATAAGACTAATGCATGTACCATGTAACAATAAGTGGTAGAGATGGTTTACACATAATGTTAGAATGTAGGGGCGCAAGATATTATGTTTATAGCTTGCATCAAAACAAAGATCTGGCAAGAGCAATTAGCTATTGAAATCAAGAATCAAAGTGAGTCATAAGATTGCGGCAAGGAAAAAGATATATTTCATGTTTGTACCTTCTTGAAATTGAAAATAAGTGCAGAGATAAACTTACTAAGTCAACATCAAGTGCATGGTTGTACCTTCTTGACCATAATTTGATTACATATCTCATTAAAATTCTAAATCAAGTGTTTTTTGTGTCTAAAATTTTTATGTAGGAATGACACGTACAAAATCCAACCACCGTGCATGGCCCTGTCCCGTCCCCCCACTGATACAAGGCCCCTTATCAGATCCGACTCCAGCCTCAGTACAAGATGAGCCTACAAATATGGAGCTGGACCAGACTGGAGGTGGTAGCCCGAGTGCGTACCAGAACATGGATCAGTTTGAGTTAGAGACAGCCACTGAGGCTGCGCAGCGTAGGGTCGAAGATGATGCTCCGGAGGGTCAGATCGATCCTGATGCTGATGCTCCGGAGGGTGACGAGATGACAGGAGAATAGAGCATTGGACAAGGTCCCAGCAGGAAGCCCAAGGGACATTTCATCATCACGGAGGTCAATTCAGTCAGGGAGCCCACGAGACCTAAAGTTGTTTTGGGGCCGTTCAAAACAGCAATCAGGTGTCTAGTGAGGGACCATGTTGCAATCACATATAGAAGTTGGGGAGGCAGACGAGATGACATGTGGGTGGTTCTCGATAACATCAAGGATCTTATGTGAGGTAAGTTGGTGGCAAAGTTTGAATCCCATAAAGGATGCAAAATGGCCACAACGAAGCGTCAAGCCCTATAAACAATGGCCATCGCGTTCAAGAATTTCAAAGGTAAGTTGTGGAGAAATTATTACTTGGTGGGCCAGACACTGAAATGGGATGATTATCTGACGATGGAACCATTTTGGAATGATTTCGTAGAGTACAGGTGGTCAGAGGAAGCACAACGACTAAGTGAGGTAAACAAAGCCAACTCCCACAAGAACGTGTACCCCCACAGAACTAGCTTGTGTGGGTACGTGAGGAAATATGATAGAGATGGAAGAACAAGTAACCCGCGGTGATACCACACCTCAAACGGCCGACTGGATTGAATGAGCGAAGCACTATCTGTACGCGAGAGGAGTGACTTTGTCGGCAGATAGCAGCCTAATCTTCAAAAGCGACAGAGAACAGGAAGTGACACAAAGAATTGCAGATTCCCACACCCAGTCTTCCCAAGACTCTTTCAGGCTAGAAAGGGAGAAAGACCAACTAACCTTGGCACTAAGAACCAAGGACCACCCAGGTCGCACCAAAGGCAAGGGTGTGGTGCCTTGGAAAGAGGCATTCCCAGAAGTCGCTGAAAGTTATAGAAGTCGGAAGAGAAGGAGAGAAGAACTAGAAGAGCTCCTGGCTGTAGTACAACAAGAATTTGTAAAAGAGCATCAGATGAGAGACACCAAAATCAAAGAAGCACTTCAACAAGGAAACAGACAGCAGCAAGGCGAAGAAAATGTTGTGAGCCCTGGTGGTCGTTGGAGCAGCTGCGTGTCCATGGGGTTTGTAGAAGAAGAATCAACCCATTACCCCATGGATGACATCACAAAAAGCAAAGTGTGCAAGCTTGTCATGTCCACCTTGAACATTACCATCACAGTGGCTATAGGGCAGGTCGACCAATGCGTGGAAGGAGCTCTCTCCAATGATCTTTCGATACCATGGGGATACGCCAAGGTCCACATGGACTCCGTGCAAAGGCCGTACCGTAAGATTGACATAGATTACCCCAGAGAGACGGGTTCCAAGAGGCTCGGATCAAATGTGGGTGGCTTCGTTTTGTGGCCCAAGTACTATATAGTGTTTGAAGATGAGACAGACGAGTCGTCTGATACAGAATCAGACTCCTCTATGGTCGCCGCCACTGCCACCGTCACCCAGAAGAGAGCCAACTCCTCCCTTACGCAAGTCGCCACCAAGGGAGCCAACTCCAACTCCTCCTCCTCAGAAGTCAACACCAGTTCCACCAAGAGAGCCAACTCCTCCCCCTCCGAAGTCACCACCACCACCATCAAGAGAGCCAAATCCTCCCCCTCCGAAGTTGACACTAGTTTCATAGTCTAAGAATTTGAGTTCATCTCAGAAGTTGGCTTCATCTCAGAAGCAAAGGGCACCTAAGAAGGTGGCAGCACCTGAGAAGTTGCCTTATAAACAAACACCAGAGGAAAACAGAGAAATAGTGGACACCCATGTCAAAAAATTCTTTCAAAAGTCAGAGCCTGAGAAGAAAATACCAATTCATGCAGAAACACAGAAGTTTTTCTTGAAGATGGCCAAACCTGTTGAGCATAAGAGTAAATCAGACTACGCACGCATCAAATGCAAAAAATACTTGAAGGAGTCTTCTATCGAACAAATACGACAAGAACAGAATTTAGAAAGATTTCTTGAAGATGCTAAAATGACAAAAGAGCAATTTCTAAATGAGTCCATGGCACCAAAAGCAGCCGAGAGATGGCAATTTAAGCTGGGCGAACTATTGCTTGCGCCAAACGTGTGGGACAAACTGACATATCAACTTCGGAAATTCCATGCATGGTACATGAAGGAGTCGCGGGATGGTAGACAAATGTTCGAGGCCAGATACAAGGATCAAGATTTCCTACACGGGGATGACTCTATTTATATACTATTTGAGAAAATGTATCGACTGTACTAGCAAGATGCCGTCGACGTGTCTATCTTGAGTTGTTGGACTCTGTAAGTGTCGTGTACGTATAATTCATAGTATACATTTATGTACCATTGGATTGAATGTCTTAACTTATTCCTTATGTAGAATAGAGATACAAAGATGCAGGACAGAGGGCATCGATCATATGGGATTCATCGACCCACATCATGTAAACCCGACAATGATGCAATCCAATCCAAAAGGAACCGAGGACCATGCATTGAAGTGTATTCTGGAGCTACAATTGAAGAAATACATAGTTTTGTCCTACCACTTTGGGTATGTGTTTCCCTCCATGAATGTTCTACTCCTTTTGAGCAATACATCGTTAGAAATTAGTACCAACTAACCTATGGTGACCTATGTGCAGTTATCATTGAATCCTCCTTGTCATCCAACCAGACATTAGCAAGATCGTTGTCTTCGACTCACAAAATAATCCAAAAGAAACCTATCAACCCGTCATTGACTTGCTACAAAGGTAAAACTTGACCATTTCGTTATTGCTCTGGTAATATTTGATTTGATTGAATCTAAGTCTACTTATGGTAATAATCACACACATGCATAGTGTACCTACGATGCATCAAGAAGAGTGTTAGACACCCCATTCGCGAAAGAATGGATTATCTGACATGACTTTCCTTGTAGGAAGTAAGGCCCGAGCAATAATTTATGTGGTTTTTATGTAATAGAATTCATGCATGAATTCAACAGAGACGCGTCATACTAGGTGGTCGATGCCGAGGTATGCAACATACATCTTGATGACTAATTTTCAGATCCGACACGTGTTCATAAGGATTGATTTCTTCAATTCTTGAAATTACAGCTCCTCGTGTTGTCTAGAGATCGACTCATGGCCATTGAAATCAACGCATTTCAAGAACAACTTGTCTGGTTCATCAATGACCAAGTCATCAGTCCAACTGACGAGTTCTATGGATTTGGCTCCTCTCTCTCGTTACCTTCATCCAACAAGAAAAGGCGGAGTTCAGAACCTTCGATTAGCAAGAAACATTAAACTCTTTTTCATTGTTGTAATAAAATCTCACATGTATACGTTGTATATATACTATGACGAGACTTGATGTTTTAAAAATAAAATTTGTATGTGCTTTTGTATATATGCTGCGATAAAACTTGACGTCTCATAAATTAAATTTATATGTACGTGTCTATAAATATACCATATACTATTGCCGGCAATGGCCAAAATTTGAAATGCCACGGTATTAGCGGCAACTGCCACATTTTGAAAAGGACGGGAAATACCTATCAGTGCCGGTTGGTAAAAACAAACCGGCACTGATAGTGATTTTCAGTGTCGGTTCCATACCCGGTACTAATAGTCACAGACTATCAGTGTTGAGTAATCAGTGTCGGTTCAAAACTTGCCACTGATGTCGATTTTGAACCGACACTGATGAGGGTATATGTAGTAGTGCATCGTGATCCTCTCATCTAGCACATTCTTGATGTTCTCTGATACATGGTACCACAACCACCAAGGCAAATGCTCACCCTAACTCATTGTCACACCTGTTTTTCTCTTTGTTACATCTCTCTCTCATCTCTCTTAATTTGCCAGTAGAACCTGCTTGTGATCCCCTTCTGAATCTATATAACTCCTTGTATCCCCTAGTTCTTCGAACACACATCCGATTCTTAAAATATCGTACACACGTCCACTATCCAGTATACGCTGGAATTACTGTCAGTAATTTATCCCGACACTGCCAAAAGACAAAGGTCCTATCACAGACCCTGGAAAGGCTGTGGGTACCAAACAGCTGCGAAGTGATACTCCATCAAGTCCTGGATATCATAATGTTTACGTACGAAGGAAAGTAGAATCTGATCATAGTAAAGTGAACTCTTCTCAGCAGTTGAAGGGTAATGGAAGAGACAAAACAAAAGAGGAGGCACAGCAAGATGCGCAACATGATGAGGCCAATAAGCCCCAAGTGGCATCTCCTGTTGCCGAATCTGTTGAACTAGTATCTTCCAAATCTCCTGAAAAGACAAATGTGGAATCTGTGCCGGAGAAAATTGAGCCAGCAGTTGCTTCTGGTACTGGCATTCAGGTTGCTTCTGGTACTGGCATTCAGGATGGTGTCCAACAGTCAAGCATTCAGTACTGGAATGAGAGATTTAATCGGTTAAAGACATATTTGGAGAATTGTGATCGATCAACCCAGGAGGGTTATTTGCGAAGTAAGAAGTTGGTTCACACCATTGTAATTTATAGTGATTTCCTCATTAATTCCAGAGCTTATGTCCCTTTCAGCAGCTGGGCGAAGCATGCATGCGATTGAGCTGGAGAAAAGGGCTATACACCTCCTAGTGGAGGAAGGTGATATATCACTTTCTTACCGTATTGAATGGTTAAGGTTATGGTTGTTTAATTCATTGGACCGTCTTGTCACATAGCACATCTATGCTCTGGCATCTGAATAGCTTGCTGCTGTAGTAACCCTTATGCTATATGTGGCACCTCATGTATCCCCACCCTATATATATTTCGTCCATTCGAGTACGTTGTTCACACTGTGCTTCCTAACCTCCTCTGAATCACTTTTTATCATTCCATGTACTTTCAACAACTCTGAAGCTACAGTATGTGTCTAAGCATAAATGGTTGCATTATTTTTGTGCAACTTACAAAGTTATTATGCGCAGTGTATTCCTAGATTGACCTAATGTCTTGTATCCCATCTAAGTTCGGCATTCGAGGCTCATCATTTGAACATTTACTGATGCTTTCACTGTCTGTAGTATCCTGCAACCACAATGCTACTTGTGCTGAGTGGCATCCATGTTTACACTTCTGCCATCCTAATCCAAAAGAAAAAAAATATTGTGACATTAATTTGGCATGTATGTGACATAGTGGCGTTTTACTTCTGCGCAACCAGTTCATTTTTTTTCTTTTCAAGAGCGTACATCGTTGCAGCACACAATAATACTGCTATTCTGTAGGGAAAGGGCTGCAGCGGATGAAGGCTTTGAATGTTGTAGGGAAAGTCTCCCTGAATGCTTCGCCGAAGCAGACTCCATTGCAGCGACGACTCCAGAAATGAGATGTCCGTAGAAAACCTGGAGAGCTAAAATTGTAGGATCGAGAAGACGATTAGAGGGGATTAGAGGAGAGTGAATATAAGCCTCATCAAACTTTTGGATGGTTTTATTCTAATCTTTTACCTAATGTTTCTTAAATCAAATAGCGGAAGCAATAAATCAAGAGAAATAAACCACTCTAAATATCTTCATGAAAAACCATAGCTTTAATATAGCTTTAATGGATACGCCTAAACTCTAGGTTTCATAAAAGATCAATCTAAGTATTGTAGCTTCTAAAAACTTACAGATAGATAGTAAAACACTTAGATCTAAAGAACTAGACATCGAGTGAAGAAACTTCTCAAGTTGATGAATCTAGAGGTGAAGACTGGTTCAAGATCAACTCATATATGATTTTTATTTCTCTAGCAATAAGAAGAATAATTCTAACATAGTAGAAAATTTTAGCTTTTCAAAAAAACAAAGATTACTATAAAAACCAAAAAACTTATAATCATGCAAGGGAGCTAAAAGAGGAAAACTAGAATGAGTTGAACACAAGCATAAGAGTAAACACAATCTTCATCACTTGAAGAGGAACGTCTCTATCTTCGACGGATTACAAAGTTTTTTACTTACAAAACTCTCACCTAATACATAGATTAAGTTAACCCTAAAACTCTCTCCTAAATGCTCTCAAATAGTTGGCTCAAGAAGGTTCTCAACAGTCTCTCCTCTATTTATAGGTTTTTGGGAGGTTTCTTACCCCCTAAGTTTTCTAGATTTTTTTCTTGCCCTCTAAGTTTTCTAGATATTTTGCTTTCCAAGAAACCTATCTTCCTTGCCAACCAAAGAATCTTCCCGATGATGACACGTATACCCCATCTTACAATCTTGACTGCCGATAAGTCTCTCTCACTTCAAATCTCTCGGGTCGTTTTGTCACTTGCACTGGTATCTCTTTCGTTCGACTTTATCAACACACCGTCTTCATCCACCTTCTTCTTTGCTTGCTCTCCATGTATATAGCTAGGATCACTCTTGACTCCGTATGGTCTCATTTATCGTCTGGCACTAAGCACCACGCTTAGCCTTAATCATCTCACTGTCAACTGTCAAATTGCATACATCACCTACACATCACAAGACAATCACACATGTTTCTTCAACTCCATCTCTAATTAATCAAAATCAAAATTATCTGTCAAAAAGCTCATCATAGAAAAATCGTGAACACTGGATGTTCTAGTGTATACAATCTCCGATCACCCGACCATCCAGTATGTACACATTTTTCCTCTAC
Source organism: Phragmites australis (assembly GCF_958298935.1). Taxonomy (NCBI): domain Eukaryota; kingdom Viridiplantae; phylum Streptophyta; class Magnoliopsida; order Poales; family Poaceae; genus Phragmites; species Phragmites australis. The sequence goes on from NC_084927.1 coordinate 3,122,095, forward strand.
CGAAAATCTTCTGGAAAAAGATCCGACGATGCATCTGGCATTCACACCATCAATCACCAGACCATCCGGTGTGTATAACTCCTTTGTGCACTGAAAACCTTCTGAAAAAAGCTCCGATAAAACCTCCAATGTATACTCCTTCTAAACGCCGGACCATCCGGTGTGTATAACTCTTCTATCTATCTAACCAAAGTAGATCTCCTAGAAAATGCTCCGGTGAAACATCCGGTATTCACACCTGCTCATGATCGAACCATCCAGTGTGTACCACCATCAGACAAGCATTGCAATATCTCCTAGAAAATAGTTCGATGTGCATTTCTTTTTAACACTGGACCATCCGTTGAGTTCTTCGATTTTCACTTCTAAGTTAAAATGCTCCGGTGTGAAATCTTCTGAACACCGGATTATTCGGTGTGTATATTTTTTCTGGCTCAGAAGCAGAAAAACTTTGACTCTCATTTCTCTCCTATTTCGGTTAATCATAATCAAAATCATGCACAGTTAAACTCATGCAAGCTAAACTTAACTCAATTTAAACTTTTTAAATAACTTATCACGTATAAATCAAAGTACATATCCACTTAGTTTCTCAAAAATACTAAGTACATTGAAGAAAAGACATGTTCTGCTTATATATGTAGCTCCAGTTTGTTCAGAGCCTCCTTTGCCATGCAATTCCTTTTCCATTTATTTATGTCCTTTCGTTTACCCGGCTCACCATTGTGCTGTAGGTTTGTTGCAATGTTGTGTAAGTAACTTGCCCAGATAAACCTGCCATGGTTAATGGCCAAAACCCAGCTATTTCTTCCTATGTCATTCTATTTATTCTTTTGTTTTGTGAATCTCAGTTGATGTGTGGGTCAGTACTTGTCTGTTAACTTTTTTTAAAAAGTACATAAAGACGTATATTACACGTACATCATACTTATATCATACACACATATGTACGTATCTATACACAAACTAGAAGAGAATGGAAAGCTCGAGGTCTTCAGTACATAGAAATAAGCAGTATCACTGAACACATATGTGTATCCTATTCTAACCTAATTCAGGCCCTGGCAACTTACCAAACGAGCGTTCTCACCTTGTCTCTAAACAATTGAGCACGGCTTTTGAAGCAAAGCAGGACAGGCGTTACGGGCATGCCGAATTGCAGCATGGCCCATCTACAGAATGCAGGAGATCTTAATAGGCTTGAACCTGGGCTTGTAACATAGAAATGTTGGACGATGTTTTGACTGGCCTATACCAAAGGCCCATTCATCTCTAATTCATTCATGCTGCTTAGGATGAAAAAAAAAACCTTTCTAAATTTGAACCATCATAAAAAAAATCAAATCCATGCATGAAAATGGATTGTATGTTTCAGGTAACAGAATTAGAAGTCCATAGATTCTGATAAAACCCAAGAGACATTAAACTCTGAGAAATTTTCTTTCGGTGGATCATAGATTTCTTTCACAACTCCTGGAACACAACAACGCCCCCACCTTGCCATGCACACATCCTCCTCTTCTGGCACCATGTGCCCCCTCTTTTTCTAGCTTTAGATTTTCAAGAAGAAAGAACAAGATTCATTGATTGTTTCCCTCTCCTTTTCTTCTCATGTGAAGTGCTTGATCTGTAGTGTAGGCAGATGAGGTTGTGTGTGTTGACCTGCTTTGGTGCAGGAAGATGAGGCTGTGCTGCCCTGCAAGTCACAATGGGCTGGAGCCTGGAGAAGGAAGGATGCATGAATGGAAAGCCAAGCCACACTGAAAACTGAAAGCTTTCGTTTTCACTTGATTGCAACCTTGTATGTCTGACATTGTTGGATGGATGTGTGGTGTGTGGCGGTTCAGACTCTTGCTTGTGGACTACTATGGTGTAGTGCAAGAAGATAATAATCCATGGAGAACGTGCATGCATGGATGGATTTCATTTTATGGAGATAGTGACTAGAACTGAAGAAATTAAGATTGTCTTTGCTTCTGTCCTTGAATAATGGTGATGGCAACTTCCATTTATTTCTTTTCCATGAATCTTTTCGTTGACTAGCTATATATAGTTGGTTGTTTACATTTTTGCATGGCTTTTGGAACAAAAAAGATGCTATGCTTAATGGCAGCTTTAGCCCATCTGCAGTAGGCCTTGATGGGCTGAAACATGGGCTTTTAATTTGGAACTTTTGGTTAAGATTTGGACTGAGCTCTTTTACCAAAGGCCCATTCAGCTCTAATTCATTCATGCTCCTTACTCCTCAGGATGAAGAAAAACTACCTCTTTTCCTAAAAGAAAATTTTGACCATCATCAAATTTTTAAGTGCATGCATGAAAACGTATCATGTGTTCCCATTCCGATAAAACTAAGGAGACGACTTTGAATCAATTTCCCTTTGGTGGAATAACTAGTTAAGTTACTCCTGAAATACAATACAATAATGCCTTGATCATACCTTGCACGTATCATCCTCTACTGCCAGGAAATAAAATGTAGCTTAGATTTTCTGGCAAGAAAGAACAAAATTGATCAATTGGCCCCCTTCATTTTCTTCTCCATGTGAAGTGCTTGTGCAATGTAGGCCGACGTGGCATATATTGGTGTAGGAAGATAAGGTTGTGCACTGCAGCCACATGGGCAGATGGTGCTGGACAAGGATGGAAACTGGATGACCTACACTACACTCATTTTCACTTGCTGGAGCAGACAAGCCATCTGAGATTGTGTGTATGAGTTTGTTGGATGGATGTCTATTGTGTGGCTCTTCAGACATGCCATCTGAGACTTGCCAAGATTTTCGCAGAAGATCGATGCTCCAAGATACAGATATGATCCATGGAGAACATGCATGTCATGGAAAAAAGGGATGGAGTTTTATGGAGAAAGCGATTTGCATGGAAACTGAAGAAATTAAGATTGCTTTTGCTCCTGTGCATGCTTCGTGGTGATGGCAACTCCCATCAATTTCATTTTCATGATGAATCTTTTGGTTGACAAGCTATATGAGATCTGCAACTTGAACTAGATATGGCATTATCCGCGAAACCGATTCCTGGTTCGTATCACATCGCAGATTTAATTTTTTTCCTTTCCTTTTGGAAGGATGCACACTATATATAGATTAATATTGTGAGAGCGTCTATGAATAAGAGAGAGGTGAAAATATAAGGCAATACATGTACAAATATCAGCTGCATATTTCGTTGGGTCTGCATCTGGATATGTATACCTTGTGCCCAATTGGATAGAGAGTGGACATATATGTAAGATATAATCATCACAGATAGGCGATAGCTACTCCTGACAACCAAAAAGGCTACTACATTTGTACAAGTATATATTGACCAACAAGTGACATTTTCCTGGGTCCTCCTCAACATGAAAACAATTGATCTCAGGCATCGCATTTGGAACATAGAGATTTCACAGCAATTTCGTAACATACAGAAAGCTCGGTTCTTGTGGTGGGAATGAAAAGAAAATGAGCACACGACAGGTGATCATGCATGCAGTTAACCAATCGAGTGAGAAGATTGCATGTTGTGGGGCTTCTAACGAAGGAAATGAGCACACGACAGGTGATCACACTGACACTGACATGCTTCCAGCTTGCTTCAAGGCAGCGTAGGCCTACCTTGCACGGATCAAATCTCTCCAAGTCTCCAGCATTCGATTAGGCCAGAAAGATGGCGGCAGATTAATCCACGTTACCCTCGGCTCTCATGCACATGGACTGCCATTGCATCCGTACGGCACATGCATGCATGGAGGCAGACAAACCATGAGAAACAACTAGTCTTTTGGCTGATCCAAGCTGCTAGATCTTGTTGGGAGTAGAGTAATGCATCCTTGGAATGCGTGATCAGACACGTTGGATATATTTTGAGTCTAGTTGCTCCTGGGAATCTGGGATTCATGCTGCGCTGCCTATTGTAATTCCGGCACCACACCCTTATCTGGCCACATAAAAATGTGAGGTATTTATATGCCGACATATCCTGAGAATACAACTTTGTCCAGAGTAATATTGCAATATATGTTTTTAAGCTAATAAAATTACAATGATATGAGATCATTTTTGGGGCATATATGCACATATATACCATGATATATATGACAGGCCTAGTTATAAACGGCTATTAATATATTAATTGAAGTAGGTTAAGGTTAAAATAGCTTGATTGTATGCATTCTGATCTCATCGCTGAATTTTCATCAAGCGGTTAATTGAGATTCAGGAAAAAATAATCCCAGGCCAGGTTGCTGAGGGATCCGGATCCCCTGACTATTGTGAGGTCAGAGGTGCACAGTAAAACACGAGGGTGCTACAGTACCTCAAGGTCGATTTCTGATTTTACTGTTTACTGTATTATGTAACTCTCATCCAACCATTAGCGAAGTCACTTACTTCACTTTGCTGTGAAGTTAGAGGATCTCTGTCCATTGCTGAGGGGACCTAAGTAGTATCTAGGCAACTAATAAGCATGAGCTAGATCGACGGGATCATATCATACCTAAGAGTCTAGATCAGAAATGTGCTTTCATCGGCCAGAATCCTCCACACATCTGCGATCTGATATTCATGCATGGTAGATGCGTGATTGGTGGGAATGCATGCACTAAGCTCCAATCAAGGAGTTGAAACTGAGCTAGCATTGCAAAAGTGTGTGAGATTTAGAGCTCATCACATGGAGTAGAAAGTAACGTAACTATGCTAGATTTTGACTTGGAGGAGGATACTAGCCTAATTAGGGCACTGCACATTCCAACACTGCGTTGACTACGCAGAGCGAGGCAGGTGTGCGAGTTAACAAACCGTACTACCTTTATTTTTTTTTTACTTATCGATCATTTGATCATTATTTTCTTTTAACTATTTGTAATTGAAAGTTATTAGAAATATTAGCATTTAAAGTATTTAACATAACAAATCTACTAATATCATTTCTATGTAATAGATCTTAATACTTTTGTGTGTACTTAGTAGCCAAAGTTTCTAAAATTTAATCACACGTATCCTAAACATCATTTATTTGAGAACAGATGGTGTAACTCATAAACCAAAGCACATGCATGCGTGAATAACGTAGACGAGATCCCTTTTGTTAGGGGGTGAAAACGCTGAATAAACTTGCTTTTTAGGACTTGGGAGCTTTGACTTTGATACTGGGATTCCCCATGCATGCACCGATCTTCATGGCTATTCAGAATTCTTCTCTGTCCCCGAACAATGCAGAATTCAAATTGCAAACTACACGCAAACACATTTCTGCATTATCCTTTGTTCTGAACCGTATGATGGAGCTTGAAGGTATTAACGCTGAAGTAGGATATGCTGAAGAACACTTTCAAGCCTGTTCGAATAAAGCCAGATCCGGTCAGAACCGGCCAGGTTAGGTCGCATATATCCATGGTAATATAAAGTTATCTTCAATAAATATTTTAAAATTTTATTTTTTATAATATTATTATATCATACTCTAATCTTATTACGATATCTTTTATTTTTTCATCTTCAACAACTACTATATTTCATATTTTTTATTACTCTTCTCTTTTCAAACCCACTGTCATCCTCTATAACAAGTATTTAGAAAGAGGGACTGTAAATTTGGAGTACCCACCCTCCTGTCCGTATACCTATAGCGGGAGATACGGCTCCTGCAGAAGCCGTGTGAATATGACCTAAGATCAATCCTCATATCTGAACATGATGAAGAGTACTATGCTAGGGGCGTACCAAGGCATTGAATCATACATGGAGCCTCAAATGCTCTGACATCGTACTACACCGTGTGCATCAGGGAGCTGGACTCATCTTGGAGCCAGAGCCAAAGTACATAGCCATATACTTCACCAGTCACGCACATATATAATAGAATGTAATGTTTCTCTTCGAGTTGGGATGAAATTTAGACCTGTCATACATGTAACAGTACATAGATCCATAGACCATATATATGAAAAATAATACTATTTCACTGCATAGGTTAATTTACTATGTGAAATAAAGTCATGGGTGATGGATCTCGTTCCGCACGTGTTACTGATGATTAGTTATAAGTGGCAGATAAGGATCCGTCACCAATAAAGTCATAGGTTGCAGGTTGTAACCGTAACCCATCACTAACGCGTGTCTCCTATGTGCTAGAAAGAAAGACATAGGTGATAGGTTAATAAGTTATCCGTCATTTATATTATGATAGGTGACGGGTCAAGATCCGATCTCGATCTGAGAGGCTACATAAGTGACGGATCGTAGAAGTACTCATCACTAAATCGTGTCCTATTTATCTGTTTTTCACATAATGATTGAAAACAATGCTCTGATCCTCTCCTACAGGCGTGAGCTAATCACGATCATGATTGATTATAGCAGCAAAACAATCCTCTATTTGACCTGCAGTGGTTTCATGAAGAGACCAAATTGAAGCCCAATCAACGTATCAATGATGGTGTCGTTGCTGCTCCTTGGTGACCAGGGGGCAACTCACTCGTCCTCTCCATCTTCGGCCCTAAATCCCCATCTCCCCCCTCCCAAAGCTTAGATCCATCTCTAATCCAGTCATTTTGTGCACCCCACCTCCAGTTCCACTAGGTTCCACATGAGTTTCTGCCTTCGCATGGTGTCTCGATGCCACCTCTCTAGGGTTCAGGCTGCTTGGCCTCTGGCGTGCTGGATCTGCTCGTCGTTGGCCATGGGGGCCCTGTGGATGGCTTTTCTGCTCCTAGCCCGACGTGCGACACCGTCGCCTCACCCTCATCCAACCTCATGGACTCAGGTTATCTAGCTGCCCCACAGCAGTCCTCCACTATGGATAGGTCCTCCTTCAATGCTTTCACGATAGGGAACTCTTGCTTGATGCGACGGGACAGAGTTGCTGCAGCCAAGAAGCCAGATCTCCCTCAAGATCTCATTTGCCTTCAATTCGAGAAGTCCAATGCCAACACTCCAGAGATGAAGTGTAGCACTTTTTGCTGCCAGCATTCAAGCGTCATGGGCCTTTTTCAGCCGGGCCATGCTGAGTGTCAGTGTAACATCTTGGCTACCTCCAATGCAAAATCCTCGGCTGCTGTCGCTCGAGGGGCTAGAGGCAAAGCCACAGAGGTCCTTGATGCGGGGTGGAGTTCGGTCCGACCGCCGTGTTGGTAGAGAAAGTCTGGGGTTCATTCACTGCATTGTCCTCTGGTGGGTTCCTCTCTTAATGCAGAAGAGAGGCTGCAGGGGAGGAAGGCCTTCTTAAGGAGAGCTCAGGGGAGGTGCCTCAATTGCCTCTCCCTGGACCATAGAGTTGCTTCTTGCCGTGACCCTCCACAGTGCTAGAAATGCAAGAGGGTTGCCCATGCCTGCAGGACCAATGGAGCTACACCCCTCCTATGATAGTACCTTGGCCTCCCCAACCTTCGATTCAGCACCAACTCTGTTGCAGATGGTCGTGGTCTCTAGTGACCTTCCATTAGATCTCGCAAGTCCTCCAGTCTGCATCGGCAACAATGGCCGACGCCAGCAGGTGCTCTACACAGGCTGACCGGGGACACATCTGAGGTAGAAGACGACTGCAACCAGCATAACTTCCTGGTGACAACCTTCACACCTGCCACCAAATCCCTGCTCCCATCGCCATCCACAACAAGGCCATGATGCCGCTCCAAAGCAACCACTGTGACGACGTTGAGATTCAGCTCATGCCTTAAGAAGAACGCCTCCTCCATCCCGGTGGCACGTTGCTCATAGCACCGTCTCATTCGCGAGTTCGACATGGTGCACCCTGATGAACCGATTGGCGAACATGGGGTGGAGGCCTACCTCAACATGTACAAAGACAAAATTCCACCAAAGGCGATTCTGGCAATACGGAAGATCACCAGCCTAGACACCGAGGTGGTCTTGAAGGCTTCTGCGGCCCTGGTGGATTCGGTTGATGCCATTGAAGTAGTGCCGGAGGCGGTGGCCTAAGCCTTAGCACCCCTGGCTTGATTCATCGCTGCAGTGTATATGTCTCGGTTAGTTCCTGCAACAATAATGGTGTTTAACGTCAGGTCAAGTTTGGTCAGTTCCCTTGTGATGTTTATGTTTGGTGATGTGGTCAGATTTTGGCAGGGCATGATTTTGGGCTGGCCATTATCTGGGTCTAGTGGTTTTGCCCTTCCACCAGGTTGTATGTTTCGGCTCATGTACCTGTGGTCAGATGTTTGTTTGTTGCTGGTTGGTGATGTGGTCAGACGTATGTTTGTCGATGGAACTTGTCTGTTGCTGGATGCAACTTTGGTTGTCCTGTCTTCTTACAAATGAATGAGGCAAACCTCTCAGCTTTGATTTGGAACATTTGGGGTCTCAACAATCCAGCTCGGTGGGAGTCTGTTCTAGATTTGCTAAACTCAGTACGGCCAAACATTGTGGCATTGTAGGGAACCAATTTGATGAATGTTGATCAACATCTGGCCCACGAATTCCTCAGCAATATATTATTGGACTACTTTTACCTGCATGCAGATGATACTTGTTGTGGGTTGTTGCTAGCTTGGGATAGTGCTTTAATGACAGTGACAAGCCCCTCTATTAGAAAATTCTCAATCACGGCAACAATTGCTCTACGGGCGCCAAATGCCCACTTTCTGCTAACGATTGTTTACGGTCCTTCGGAGGACTCTGGGAAACAAGATTTTTTGGATGAAATGCAATCCCTCAAGCCTTCGGCTGAGACGCCATGGATGATCGCGGGTGGTTTCAACCAAATCTATGAAGCTAAAGATAAAAACAACCTCAATTTGAATAGGTGTCTCATGGGAAATTCTAGGAAGCCTTGGATGCGGCGGAGCTCCTAAAAATTCCACTCCACAACCGAAAATACACCTGGTCAAACGAGCGTGAGAGCCCAACTATGGTGCAATTAGACCGTGTCTTTTGCAATGCAGAATGGGACCTTCTCTTCTCGTCGCACTCTCTGCAGGCCATATCCTCTTAGATCTCAGATCACTGGCCTCTTCTTCTTGCCTAGCAAAAGAGCCCACCGAGACTAGCCACCTTCAAGTTTGAGGATTTTTGGGTCAAGGTATCGAGTTTCATAGAAACGGTAAAGTAGGCATGGGACAAGCCAGCTCATAGTCCGACAATGGTTGTGCTGCGAACGAAGATGCAAGCCACAGCCAAGGCCCTCCGACAATGGAGCTAATCGCTATTTGGGCATGCAAAGCAACAAATGCATATTGTGCAATAGGTGATTCTACGCCTAGATGTTGCGCAAGAGGAGAGGATGCTCTCGGATGATGAGTGCAGGCTGCGAAAAGACCTCAAGCTACACATCCTTGGGCTCACCGCAGTACAACAAGCCAGGCGGTGCCAATGCTCGCATTTAACGTGGCTGAAAGCCAGTGATGCATGCACACGGTTCTTCCACTTGTGAGCGAACATGCACCGCTGGTGAAACTACATCTCAACTTTCACCAAGAATAAAGGAACTTGTGTCTTGACCCATGAAGACAAGGAGACCGAGCTGCACCAATACTTCAATTGTGTTTTTGAAAGGACAATGATGTCGCCTAGAGGGGGGTGAATAGGCGTTTTTACAAAAATTCAACCCTTTCTACCGTTGGCCTAAGCTTGCAGCGGAATATAAACTAACGAGTTTTTCACAAGAGAAAAACCTAAATATGCTAGGCTCAACTAGTGCACAATCACCCTAAATAAGTGTGGAAATTACAATCCTAAGGTGACAAAAATTACTCAATTCTAGTAAGAGATATGCAATAAAACTTAAATTGAAAAAGGCTGAAAATACTGTTCATATGCCTGAAATTACTGTTCACCGGAGACTCCGGTGTAGTCCGGATACTCCGGTGTGTACAGGTCCGGAAACTCCGGTAAAGGCCGGATTCTCCGGGTTCTGTACAGAACAGAGCCCGAAACTGAATGAAATGGATGTGTAGAGAGTTTTAGCTCAAACCAAGTGATGTCGTGTGTTTCCGGAGATGATTCCAAGTAGATCCACGAAGAACCTACACTCAAATACACACAAACAAGTAGATCGAGCAATATGCACAAAGATTTGAGCAAGAACATAAAAGTAAGGAAACAAGAGAGGAGACACAAAGATTTGTTTCCCGAAGTTCGGATTCACCACCGTGAATCCTACGTCTCCGTTGAGGAAGCTCCAACGAGCCGGGTCTCTTTCAACCGCTTTCCTCGATCCACTAGCTTTATCTCTTCCCTTTCGGAGGCGAGATCGACCTTCACAAACTTTCCCGCGGCTCACCACATGCGCGGGAGCTCACCGGGCAACACCTAGCCGGCTAGGAGGCTTCACCTCCAAGAGTAACAAACGCTTCGAGAACTTCTTGTCAAGAACTCAAGTGCTCAAGATTGGATTTTAGCTCACTTGCACTCAATCTTCCAATCTCTCAACCCAACTCACTTTTCTTCTCAAATCACACACTAGAATGGAGTGGGATGGAGTTCTTTTGGCTCTAAAAAGTGTTTCTTTCGTGCCCTTGCAGCAGCCCCAAAGGATGGGGTGAGTGGGGTATAAATAGCCCACTTCAAAAAACTAGCCGTTGGGCTCTTTTCTGGAACTTACCGGAATATCCGGCCTACACCGGAGTCTCCGGCCACTCCAGGTACCGGAGAATCCGGTCTTCACCGGAGTCTCCGAGTACAGCACAGCTGACCTCCGAAAAACGGCGATAACTTTTGATTCCGGAGTCCGATTTCGACGATTTTGGACTCTATGGAAAGCTTATTCAGAGGGCTACACATACCAACTGAATTCATGACCTAAAACATATAGGATCAAATTAGGAACACTCCAAAACCCATTTTAGACACTTCCGCACTTCCCGCTCCGGACTCATAACGACAAACTCTCACTTTGGGTTTGGTTGGGAACTCTTGAGCACTGAGACGCGACAATTAGCTCACGTTGCATCCCTCTCAATAGTGCGGCATACCTATACTCAAATTCAAAGATAAAACTCGTTTGAACCACTTTGAGCATTTGAAAACTTTCAAGTACCGCTTCTTTTTCTTTCAAACCTTGAGGGTTGCCAACTTCCATATATTCTTCACTCCATCTCTTCTTGATTCTTCATATGATTGATGTGAATCATCCATACCTTCCCATAGCCTCGCACGGTCCATCGACGCAAAGCCTTCACTCGCTCTTCACCACCGCCTTGGTCCTTCGGCGCCAAGCCATTTGCTTGCCCTTCACCACGGATGGTCCATCGCAGCTGAGTCTTGCTTGTCCTTCACCGTCTTGCCATAGAAAACTACTTTGTATTCGACATCTTCAAGGAATTCACTTTTTCATATATGGAGTCCACTCTTGTTCTTCACTCTTGGCATATATGATTTCAATTCAACTCATGCCTTCTTATGGATCCTAACCCCAACTCACTCTTAAGCACAAAGCACATGAGTTAGTTCATAAAATCTAAATGAAACTTTTATACCTTAAGTTACTTGATCTCCATAAGTAACTTATTAGCCTTCATGCATATTGTTAATCTTCATATAGAACCTAACCCCACTCATTCTTAAACACATAGCACACGGGTTAGTCCATAAAATTCTATTGACAAGTCATATCTTTAGTTACTTGATCTCCACAAGTAACTTAGCCTTCAAGCTTATTGCTAATCTTATTGAGCTTCTTCTTCTTATGAGCATCACCAAGAGCTCCTTTATTTAGATGCATATTTCTCCTCCATGCATTACATCCGAGCATCACCTAGAGCTCGTTCATCTCGATGTACTTTCAATCTTCCCATTCACCTAGAGTTCATGCATGTCTCTTCACCTAGGCTTCACCTATTGAACAACCTACTAACAATCTCAACAACATTGTTAGTCCATATGTATTGTCATTAATTACCAAAACAACACATAGGGGCTAGATGCACTTTCAATCTCCCCCATTTTGGTAATTGATGACAATCTCACTAGATGATTATATTTGATAAAAATTAAAGTTCTAAGTATACATATAGTCCGAAGATGAATGTATACAAAGAACAAGTTTTGGAAATACCAAATATCACAAAGATATTTGAGATTGCCAAAACTAGTTTTACTAGCATCAAACACCACAAAGGTTTTGATGTTAGTAAAAAAACCAACATATGTATATAATAAACTCCCCCACAATCTATGCATGCGTGAATGAATTTTGAATATTATTGCATATATTGTCTATCTCAAATTTTGGACGGAGTTTTCTTTACACATATCAAGCAAGCATGACAAAATATGTATGAAGATGAATATGCTCATGCAAAGCAAACCTTTCAAAGGCAATCATTCAAATTCTCCCCTAATTGACATCTTCCCCATATAAGCAAATTATCCTCCATAAGCAAAGTCCTCTTACAAAATATAACATCTAGTCCAAATTCTCCCCAATTGACATCAATGCCAAAATGGAATCATCGAAACAAATTCTCCCCCAATTTACATCAAATTGGTAAGAATTAAGTAGGACTTGCTAAAACAGAAATCTTTCTCCAAAACACCATTAGCCCTATCCCACAAGAGAGAATCATTGAAAGCTAGTGCAAGACCATGTATAGTGTAAACTCCTCATGATATGTGTATTTTTCATAGTTTGAGTTAAACCAAATACACTTATCTAATTACGAGCTATGTGAGGAGAACAAGCTATACAATAGGTCAAAGGGGGTTCAAAGAGATGCCAAAAGAGATTTCAAAAGGAAATATCAATTAATACTTCAAAAGATATCAATTAGATACCTACAAGAGATACCAATTGAAAAAGATGCCAATTAAAATTCCAAAGGATATCAATTGAATACCTATAAGAGATATCAATTGAAAATTCAAAGCATACCAATTGAAACAATTTAAAGAGATACCAATTCCAATTGAAACTAATTCAATTGAAGGCAAAACAAGCATGAGTCCGAAA